>NC_087553.1:7200460-7922994 GCF_036250125.1 Pseudopipra pipra
CTATGATTCTGTCATCTCAGCTTACAAGTTCCAGAAGAAGATGCTCTGAGCCTCAAGAATGTTTGAAGTCAGGACATAAAAGGGCCCTGTGCTCATGTGAAAGATGTATTCAGGCCAACAGAGTGCATAAAAATTCCCCACCATTTGCACAATTCCTCCCAGTCCATTTCAGAAGCAGCTGTTACAGGATGGATGGGGTCAGTAAACATGGAGAAGAGTCCAGGGCTGTGACATGATGATGTTTGTTAGCAATTGGATTCTACATTCAGCTGAGCACTAGTCAAGGTCAGTAAAGGGGGCAAAATTAGGTCTTGTTAATTTTACAACCCTGGGCAGCATGAAAACAAATTGTTTTCAGGGCTTTCTCTTCATTCTTTTTAAAAAGTTTAATATATGAATACTTGTACTTAGTATGACTTTGAGAGAAGCTCTGATAATGATGATAATAATAATAATAAAAAAGGGAACTATCATAATTTTTAATGCAATCATGTTTGGCTGTTCCTGTACTTCATCAAGAAAAGCACAGTTAACCCAAGCTTTTACTTGCACAAGCACAAAAATCCCCACTCTCACTCCGTATCTTCTTTCTCTCCATGTGCTTATAGATGAAGCAGGGGGAGGTGAGGGAGAATAGCACTTTTTTCCACTAAATTCTTTGTCATGAAACACAGAATCCCCTTTTCTTCCACAGATGATAAAGCAAAAACTTCCCTGCAACCCATACAAGCCCACATCATATCTTCTCTCAAGAATAGAAGCCAGATATGTTCCTTTTCCTCACAACAGTGAAAAACCCCATAAAATACTGGCCACAGGTGCCAGCAGAGCATTCCAGTCAAACCACTTCCCCAACAAGAGGAAAAGAACCTGAAAGAAAGACAGAAGCTGAAACTGGGATATGAAGGAAGGAAAACAAACCAGAAATGAAAGCAAGCCTACACGTTTCAAAACATGCACCTGCCTCAGGGACATTCCTGTGACACTGGGAGTGCTTTCACAGCAACCTTCCGAGGGGTCTGTTCCAGGAGGGGACCTGGCTGCAGGGACTGGTTTGATGAAGAGCATTTGGGGTTCCACCCAAGGACAGGGAGCGAGCTGAGCCGCTGCTGTGCCGCAGGAACGAGCTGAAAGCTCCCCTTTGGGAGCTGTGTTTGTTAGCAACAGTGCAGGAAACATGATGCAGGGGAATAGGGTTGGGAACTGCAGTGCAGCTGTGTGGCTCCTGCCCTGCCAGCCCTGCTCTGAGCTTGTTGGCAGCTACTCCTCAGCTACTCTGAGCTGCCTGGAGCTCCGCAGGGGAGTTCGTGGCTCCCTGCTCCAGATACCTTGCAATGGGCCTTTAACCTTCCTGAAGTCTGGAGGGAAAGAACACAGAGAACTGTCCTCTCACCATTAAAAAGGGGGGAAGTGTAAGCTACCAATTTATTTGAGAAAAAGGAAATAAGCAAACAAATTCACCCCATCCAAACTGCCACAAATACTGTAGGACACACAAGCACCATATGAAGGTTAAAGCCAGTCAGAGGCCTGAAAAAGCTTGGAAATAGAGGCAAAAGCTAATCTATTGGATGAACTGGCAGCAGAGTTTATTTTCATTGCAAAGAAACTTGCTAGTGGCAGAACACAGACTGTCCTGCTGGCTAAAGCCCACATGTTTTGGCATGAAAATAAGTTACTGTTACCAAAGCAATGAAGGATCTCATGACCTGAACTCTGGCATCACACCAGTCACATTGCTGCAGGAACAGGGGGCTGGTGGACCTGACCATGATATGTGACAGCTGACCCCTGACTTGTACAGGCCAAGGCTCTGATTCCCTTCATGCTGGATAACATCCTAGATTAACTTTGCTGCTGTTAACAGCTGAATGTTTTGGGATTGAATGTTGAGTGTTTCTTGCGCAGAGTTATGCATGTACAGTTACTACAAGTCCTGCTAGTTGGATAGCAAAACATACATAATATTTTTAAGTAAATGAAAGAAGAGGTTGAAAAGGATTTTAATCGGCCTGCAGTGATTAAAAGAATACAAGTATTTTTTTTTTTTTTAGTTGGTTATATAGACACTTTGGTCTTTACTAATGGAAATCTCATGCACTTCAGAATGTTTAATGCAATAAAAGACATTCTGGAATGTTCAGCAGTGACTATCTGCTGTTCTATTTCACCTCCTTCACTCATGTAATTAAGACAAAAAATGGCATGCAATTTAAGGGGAAGAGGAAAGCAAAGAAACTTAACAGTTCACAAATAAACCAGAAGCCGTAAAATTATTTTGCTGAAGTGTTTGGTGGATGTGTGTGTTACATTTGAAGAAAGTGACACCCAGAATTATTTACTATGGTCAAAAAAAGAAGAAATTCGGATAACAAATCTTCAATTATGGGTTTCACAGCCGATATCAATTCCTTGACTTTATTGAATGTCTTTTAGATTTTCTTCATGCTCACACTTTCATTTTTTTATCCCAGCTTGCATGTGCGGGAAAAGCTTCCAGTCATAATGTGCAACGTGTTATCTTTCTTGATATATCTCTTTAAGACTTAGCCCCTGCTCTATCCTTTGTAGACAAAGGACAGACAGCTGGTGTGCCATGGCTGCTGCTCATTAGACTAATCTTAATCAGTTCACAGCTTCCGTGCAGTCCTCCTGTCAGTTCATCTCTCCCTGTACATGAACACAGCAAGAGCTCTGGGGCAAAGAATATTTATTATCATATATAAGCACTGGAGCTCTAATATCTGACGTGTCTGGATGCCATCAGATAAACAAGGAAATCACTTGACACAGCTTTTGTCACTACCATTAAATCATCTGAAGGAGTTTTGATTTCTAAGAGCTCAGCAGCATAATTCTGCTGTTGTCATCTTCTATTTTTGTTTGCACAAAGTGCTCTGCATCAGTACATCAGAGGCACAGATGTTGCTCCACTGTTTTTGGTGGAGTCAACCCTCACATATCCAAGAGCAGGTATCAGCAAATTTGAGTTTTATTAATTATTTTTTTAGGCTGGGATCTCAAATGGGGACTTAAAAATACATGCACGCAGCAAAAGAAACTTTCTAAATAGAAGAGGCAGCAAATGTTACAAGGGCCAGACTCTGAGCTAGGACAAGGAATTCAAACACTGGTGGAAAGTAAATTGGTTTTAAGTCTCGGTTTAAAAGGTTTTCCTTGAAACCACCTTTGCGGCATCCTGGTTTTGTGGCACGCAGCTTCAGCCTGACCTTTTCCCTTGGTTGGCTCAGAGTCACGTTTGCAAAGGGAGCATTTGCCCTGTAGATACTCATGTTAGTTGTAAACCACTCATCAGCTCCTGGGCAGTGGCTGTAATCAGCTCTGATTGTCTGGCTAAGGGACAGTTTGCTCAGAGAGGGGACCGTCCACTGGCCTTAAAATTTCTCAGGAGCTCTGTCCAAGTTTCCCACAGAGTGTTGTTTCAGAGGAGACTGAAACTCTCAGCCACTCATCAGACAGTCTTTTTGCCTGCTGGTATTAGTGGCCAAGGCACTGCTGAGCAAAAGAGCAGCTTAACCAGCTGTTCTTCATGTGGGGCTGCTCTGAGGAAGGGGAGCAGCAGATGCTCCCACTCACCTTGGTGGGAACTGAAGGCACCATCGGCCAGTAAAGCTTTACAGATGTGACTCAGCCTCTCCCTGGAGCACCATTGTCAGCTCTCCAGGAAAAGCCAAAGCTATCTGATCATGGATAGAGGAGCAGTGGATTTACAGCACAGTTCAGAGCATGGTGCAGTCAGACCACAATTTTCACAATGGCCCAGGATTAGTCTGCAGTCAAAATTCAAGCTGGGAATCCAGGACCCCCAAGTCTGCATCAGCAAATTATCCCCTTTCTACTTTTTTGGCTAACGAAGGGGTTAGAGGTAAATGACTGCCAGTATCCAATCCATAACACTGATATCATACTTGGAACACCTCGTAATGAGCAGAGTGCCTTCAAAATAGCTCTCATTTAGAAACATACAGTCATCATTCAGGTCAGTGTTAAAAAAAAAACCAAAAAAACCAGACCCTTTAAGCATTAGGTCCCTGTTGAGAAATGTGAAGTTTTGGTTCTGTTTGCATTTTACTCATAAGAAGAACCACTCTGCAGAGTAATGAAATCCCCTCCATGTGCTATAGCCAAGGCTTTTAAAAGCACTGGCAGGGCTACTTATTTTTTCTATTAAACAGCATGTGTAACCTTGCTGCGGTCAAACTGAGCCAAACGAGTTTCTGGGGTCAGTCAGTCTGTGAGAGAAACACTTCATCATGTGGGAAAGGGGAGGACACTCTGTGGGGCTGGACTATTCCTCTCCTGTGGGTGAAAATTCTCTTAATTCAAACTAGACTTTCCCCATCACCTTCCATGTGCCAGTGGATGCAAACCTATTCACACTCTGGATTCTTTTCTCCCATCCCTGCGCTGACTCTACTGAAGGGGTTGACTTCCATGTCCCAGTAAAAATCCAAACAAGCACAGAGGACAGGAATATCTTTTTTCACAACTAGGGATTCAGAACACAGGATTGATGTAACAGAAGTAGATGCAGAAGAAGCCACAGTATTTCTGGATGGGAGTTCCCACCAGGATTATATTTTATTCAAGATCCAGAAATAAACTAGGAAGGCTTCCTGAGAGCAAAGAGGACACAAGCAGTAACTCCTCTGGCCTGAGGGTAAAATATGTGCCATTTGGCTTGAGTTGAAATTTGCAGAAAGCGGATTCAGGCTCAGGGACACTGTGCACATACACAGTGTTAGAAAAAACATGGAAAAGTTTCTCGTTTATCATGTCTATGGTTGGACCTTCTCAATCCTGTTCTGGTTGGCAATTTCCAGCTCTTGTAATGGATTCTCTTAGTAATATTTTCACCTCCATTCAACACCTTCACTTTCTAGATTATTCTATCATTTTGCTCTCCTCATCTCTTTCTCTTTGCTTTTCTTTTCACCCTCTCAAAAGCAGCACACTTATCATAACATTCCAATGAATTATCCTGTCAGTGGACTCTATTCACTCTGTTGATGCTATTCATAGTACCATACCAGTTTGGGAACCTAGTGTTCCCAGGTGTCCCTTGCAGGGACAGAAAGAATAAAGACACCATTCAAACCCACCTGAGAACAGAACTGCCCCTCCCTGCATGTGCCTGTCTCTCTCAGCAGTGACATTCAGAGTTGACATTTTGCATCATTTTCCCTTTTCTGTTCACTGTAGCAGTTGCAGAACACCATCATTAGAACCTGCAGAACAAGGTAAAACACTTTCTGTGATAAAACCTGCAAATCCCCACCAGTATTACAGTGGGAACTGAAGCTTCTTCGTCCTGCTGCTCAGCACAGGACAGAGTAGAGGGTTTCCTGGCCAGTTGTTCCACCTTAATGTCTCTGCTTAACTCTGAGAATGAGAACCATTGGGAAGCTCTGAGTTCCTGAGTAGGAATGACAGCTGGCATTCACAGGGAATGCCTCCGTCTCCAGACACTGCACCTCTCTGATCCACAAACACCTCGACCTTAACAGCTCTGTACATGTAAACTGGAGTCACCCTGATCTACAGCAGCTAAGCAGCACTTCTTTTTAGTCCTCTCAGTTGTTATTTACCATATTGCAACAAAATCCCTTCCTTCACATTTTACATTTATCCCGAGGAAAGAAATTACAGCTGAGTAAAAAGAAAAAAAAACATGGAAATACACCAGGATTACCTTCATCAGCAAGACTTGACAATAAGCACATTTAAAACACTTGTATTGTTGCTGGAAAGGAAAGAGTGGTTTACTCACTATTAAAAAAAAATAAAAATGTTTCAAATCTAAACAGAATAAAGAGGGTTTGTAGCCATGGTAACTTCCACAATCATTTATTAAAAAACTATAATATCCCTGAAGATTTGTGACATGATGCAGCAAGCATGTCACATTGTGTAGGCTGATGTTATATCTTGAAAGCCTGAATGACTTGATGTGACCTGGCATGAGGCTATGGATATTTAGAAATTTTCAAGGGAAATTCCGGGTCTAGTGGTAAGTAGAAGGAAATGAGTTTTCACATAGGGTTAGAAAAGAACACAAACAAACTGCTATCTGAAATAATTCCTTAAAAGTTAGGCATTTGAGTAATTTCAAAGAGTAATTTCACAGCATGGAAGGTAAAAGATTACAGAACCTTGTGGCTGCACAGAAAAAAATTCTTTATCCAAGATGTGGCATCTCCACTGGGACTACACAGCCATTGTAGCAAGCAGCCAACGTTTTGTTTTTTTTTCATTAAAAACACCATTATTTTAAAAGGTCAGGTTGAATGGGGCTCTGAGCAACTTGGGATATTGGAGGTGTCCCTGCCCATGGCAGAGGGGGTTGGAATGAGGTGATCTTTAAGGTCTCTTCCAATCCAAACCATTCTAGGATTTTATGATTCTATGACTCAGGGGAAAGACAAAAGGAAATCTGACATATTTTTATTTTTTAACTCTACCATCATGCTTTGTATTCAAACACCAAGAAACATCCTAGAAAAGGAACAGATTGTTTACCAATGCATTCCACAGGCCAAGTCTGCATGGTAGGTGCAATTTATATCTTTTTTCTCAAGGGCTGATCCTGCAGTCTAATATGGGTTGTTAGACTCATGCATTGCAATGAGACATCTCTGACAGAGATGTGGTATCCCCAAAATAGCATTTGTCATCACATTAGAGTAGGCACTGGCTTTGTTGTAGAGCATTTTCTGTTAAGTCAGTATTTTGTAAGTTGTACGAGAAATATCAAGGATCATTTGTAACTAGTGTGTATATTAATGAAATATACACAC
This sequence comes from Pseudopipra pipra, assembly GCF_036250125.1. NCBI lineage: Eukaryota > Metazoa > Chordata > Aves > Passeriformes > Pipridae > Pseudopipra > Pseudopipra pipra. The sequence goes on from NC_087553.1 coordinate 7,207,279, forward strand.
CGTACCAAGTAAAAACTCTCCTGCAGCACTCCTATAAACAACTACAACAGCTTTCTCCCCCAAAACACAGGTACATCAGTTTTAAGAGAACTGTTTTATAAGGGAGCTACTGGGCAATGAGTTCCTCCACTTGGAAACAGTCTTCCTAAGAGCAACTGTAGAAATTTCTTTCGTAGCCATTTTGGCAAAATTTTGACAACATTTCTTTGGAGAAGCATTCTGCATGGAAGAGTCTTACACTAGCTCTGAAAGGATGATGATTATTTATTTTATTCCATGGAAGTGTATAAACTAAGATATAATGGTTAGGAAAGATCATCCACTGCACCTCATAGTCCTGTTGGACTTGGTCCCAAAAGACTTGTCCAGGGACATTATTCTCTCTGCGCCAGAGATGAGCTCCTTACTTGTGCAATGTGTTCTCCGTGTTAGAAACAACAGGCTGCAGCAGTAGAAGCAGCAGGAAGTCACAATAAACTTTATTTTGCTTATTTGGATAGGTCGTGTTGCCCCAGGTAGTTGTCATTGGTGCCGCTGGAGAGTGTTCAGTGCAGCTCAGCCCGTGTTTGTGCTCTGCTCCATCACTGGCTCGTGCACTGCTCATTGGAGAAGGTTGAATGAACTGAAAAGTTTGGGGGTTTTGTTTTTTTTTTTGTCCACAAACCTCAGTCATATTGATTTCTCTCAAGATATGCCAGAAAATGTTTAGATCACCCACTGGCAATAGGTTCTGCCTTAACTGTCCAAGTGCATGACCACTTGATCAACTACAGGCAGATTTCCACTCAATAGACTTTAATAGCTAATATTTGCTTGGAGACCTTTTGTCTGCCCTCCACACACAGGACCTGCTTCCTTTTTGAGATAAATCATGAAGAGATGAGCCGTAACTGAGACAGAATCTGTCCATTTAAATTTCTTCTCTTCATCTTGTGGAACTGTCTAGAATATACCACATGCTCATGGACACTGACAAACAGGGATTTGAAAACAAGAAAGATGGAGAGAGACTATTGGCCTGGGTTGGAAGGGACCTTAAAGATCACCTCATTCCAACCCCCTAGAACACCTTCCACTATCCCAGGTTGCTCAGAGCCCCATACAACCTGGTCTTGAACACTCCCAGGGATGGGACAGCCACAGCTTCTCTGGGAAACCTGTGCCAGGGCCTCCCCACCCTCACAGGGAAGAATTTCCTCCTAATATCCAATCTAAACCTCCTCTATCAGTTTGAAGCCATTGCCCCTCGTCCTGTCACTCCAGGCCCTTGGAAATAGTCTCTTTCTATCGTCCTTGTGGGCTCCCTTCAGGTCCTGGAAGGCCACCATTAGGTCACCCCAAAGCTTCTCTTCTCCAGGCTGAACAATCCCCAACTCTCTCAGCCTTTCCTCACAGCAGAGCTGCTCCATCCCTCTGATCATCTTGGTGCCTCCTCTGGACTTGCTCCCACAGCTCCATGTCCTTGCTGTGCTGGGCCCCCAGAGCTGGAGGCAGCACTGCAGGGAGGGTGAAGTAAAGAAGCCCCTCCCTCAATCTGCTAAATCCTGACCTACTGTGAATTGAATAATCTCAGTTGTCTGACTGCAGCATTGTTACAGTATTTTAAAACCAATAAAAGTTTATTCTACTGTAACTTTGATTTGGTTTGCAACAAATAAACCACTAAGTTTTATGATATGCCCTTTGAGATGTTAGTTTTCTTTGGAATCTAAATTTAAACTAAATCAGTCTCTGGTCCCACCAAGGACAAATATTTTAAAACTGCTGCCAACCATGACTTTTAGCCTGCTGTCTCCCCTTTATAATTATTGATGTTGGCATTATAGCAAGAACCATATTCTTGGTGTATCAATAGAGTCATGTTTAATTTCACATTTTATTTCCGAATAAAAAACTGGTCTCAGTCACGGCATCAGTTTCACTGGACACTTTCAAGCAACACAATCCATTATTTCTGTGTTTTAACAGCATTTTACTTCCTTGATCTCATTTAGAAAACCATTCAATAATTCTCCCCTAAATGATACCGAGAAAGCAGGAGGTTATTTACAGCAGACCACATCATGCTGGAAAGCTGAATAGGCCTGAAAATGGTCACTGAGCCCCACAGATTTCAAAGTGAGGTCAAACCTGAATCAGAACCAAATCCTTGTGTCCCCCTGCTTGATGTATACTCTGAAAAGAAAGTCTGTGATCTCAGCTTAGTTTCTAGGAGAAGCATTTGTCATCATGTTCCACAAGCAGAAGGAAAAGAATCCTTTTCTTTCCGCAGGTCTGTTCTGATCATATCATCAGAATGTAATCATCAGATTATATTGGGTCTACAGGGAAAGCCTTACAAGGAGGGCCTGAGGTCACTTGGCTTGTTCAGCCTGGAGGAGACTGAGGAGAGACCTCACAGCATCTGCAGCTTCCTCAGGAGGAGAAGTGGAGGGGCAGGCACTGATCTGTGCTCTCTGTGACCACTGACAGAACCCGAGGGAACAGCTGGAGCTGTGTCAGGGGAGGGTTAGGTCGGATACTAGGAAAAAATTCTTCACCCAGAGGGTGGTTGGGCACTGAACAGGCTCTCCAGAACCATCCATGGTCATGGCATCAAGGCTGACAGAGCTCAAGAAGCATTTGGAGAACACCCCCAGGCACACGGTGGGATTCTTGGGCTGTTCTGTGCAGGGCCAGGAGTTGGACTCAGTGATCCTTGTGGGTCCCTTCACCCTGAGGATATGCTATGACTCTATCATTATGATTAGTTCACTCTGCTATATTAACCTGCAAGAATTTGGGGAAACAGCTGCATAAAGTATGTATTAAAATTATACACAACAACATTACATCAAATTAAACATGCAATTCCCATGTTTGCATTGCATCTGTTCTCACCTCTCTGTTATACAGGATGGGATAATGTCACATGCATGAAGAAAATCTTCTGGCACATGAGAAAATCCCTGTACAGTGGAGTGCTGTCCATGTAGGAAACCATACTCCCCTGAATTTCAAACAGTGGCATTTTTGCCTCCTACCCCTGCTGTCTTCCCTTGGATGTGCTCCGCACCTGGAAGTGGAAGGTTGCATCAAGACACTAGTTACTGAACCCTTAAGAAAATTAGATTTTGAGTCCTGTTTTTATCTGAATACAGACTTCAAGGTGTGAATGGGATGAAGTAAATGTCTGCTTTTGTCTCATGCCTGCTTATACAATCTTTCTGCCATAGCCATCTCCAGAACATGAATTATTCACCAGAAATAATAAGACTGGCACTCAATACAAACCTGTCAGGTTTCCAGGTCCCATTCAGATGCTAACAATAGCTTTCATCTTTCAGGCAATACATATTCAAATGCATTTGCTAACCTATTATTTGACAAAGGAACTACAGGTCACATTAAAGTTAATTTATGAAATCACTTAACTGAAACCCCATACCAGCCTTTACCTTTCACCTCTCCAGAACGTTAGCAGGCTATATCACATATCATTGCAAATGTTTTTCATTAGAATCAGCAATGAAAGCGAGTACAGTGCAGCACAACCACTGGATTTAAGAAAAGAGGTCTTGGTCAACTTAATTGCAAAGGTCCTTCAAACTAATATTTGCCATCACAACAATAATTCAAGAGTCATGATCTGTGCATCTGCATGTTATAACCTTGCTTTGAAGGCATTGCAATGCCTCACCATATAAAATAGTGAAGAAACACGATCAGCCTGTGATGCAGCATCACAACACCGCTGATCTAACCAATTCCTCCTGTCACTTGTCTGTATTAAAATAGGGAGGATGGAAATGTGGAAAGTGTTTCTCTAAAATCATAACGATAACTTTCATGAAGTTCACATGTTCATGTTCAGTCAACATGAAAGGAAACATAAATTCCTGTGACCACAGAAACCTGTTCACTCCCATTATTCCTGCAGACACAGTGAAAAGTCAGAAATGTGCTCAGAAAAAAATATAGATACCAAAATATAGCAGAAAATTTGCTCTGATTTTTCTGTCCAGCTGGAAAAGAGAAGACTGAGGGGAGATCTCATTGCAGTTAGGACTTCCTCATGAGGGACAGAGCAGGGGCAGGCCCTGATTTCTGCTCTGTGGGGATCAGAGACAGGACCCGAGGGAATTGCCTGAGGTTGTGTCAGGGCAGGTTTAGGTTGGATGATAGAAAAAGAAGAATTCTGAGGACAAAGACTGAGAAAGACCCATTTGTCTTCTCAGATCCACTGCCATAAGGTTCAGTGTTTCCTACCCACACAGCTAACACAGAATAAAAAAATCTGGGAGGTAGAGTTCCTCTTTTGGTGCTTCCTTAGCAAGCACAGACTCCTTGCTGTTCACAAGGCAAATACAACCTTAAGGTTCCCTAACTTCTGGCCCAGTTTTCTATTTTTTAATGCAAACTTGAGTATACTTTGAGTGGATTTTAAAGGGTTGTCAAGCATTGGAATGGGCTTTGCAGGGCAGTGGTGGATCATCATTCCTGGAGGTGTTCAAGAAATGACTGGACAGGACACTTGTGCTCTCGTTTAGGTAACATGCTGGTGTTTGATCGAAGGGTGGACTTGCTGATCTTGGAGATCTTTTCCAACCTTAACAATTCTGTAATTCTCTGGATGTCAGAGGGGACCTTAAGGACAGTTCTTTAAAGAAGCCACATGTCAAAATGCCAGAACAAACCAACAACCAACCAACCAACCAAAAACCCCACCACAAACCCAAAACATGGGAAACAGTTGAAAGTCTCACTCAGAAAGGTCTTTCTGTAGGGTCACTAGAAGTGTGATCTCTACTTGCATATGATTAGATCAAACTAATCATATGATAATAAATGTATTAGACACAAGTTAGTCCATAATTATTTGATTTCTTCAGACACACATTTTCTCAGTTTAATTCCAGATGCCTTTTATCTAAAGTGCACAAAAGAAGCAGAATAAGAATAAATTCCCAGATGAAAATCTACCTTCCTCATCCTAAAATGAAGAACACTTTGGTACTGAACCACAGCAGAAGTTGCATCAGAGAAAACATTGCTTTGTCACAATATAGTCCATTTGAAATTGGGAACATTTCAAGAGGAGATGGATACAAAAAGGTGACACAATAAAGAATTGTTAAAACAAGCTGTTAATTTTCTGGAAAAGTAATGCGTGATCTGCCTGCAAGCTAGTGATCCATAAAAAGACAAAACATTTTGAGTGAATCTACTTGAAGTGATTTTTGTTGAATCTTCTCTCCCAGGAGAAGAATTCACTCCCTCCCCCTCCCAATTCCACTCTCCCAACCTTAATTTTCTGAAACATACAGGAAGATTAGTGCATAAAGGAGAGACCATCTGTTTCTTTTCATCACTGAAGATGGTTTCCTCCGTACAGAAGATCACAGCCCTTAAGATCTGGAGACTGTATTTCTTATTGAAATACAAGCAGGCAGGAATCTAGCAGGTCATTATTTCCGTCAAAAATGAACAAGAGGCATTGCATCATCAGTCAGTCATCTTGCTTTATTCCTCTGGCACAGGGGACAGCATGGAGGGGCAGGGGAGCATTCAGGTAATCTTCAGTCTTCTCTCTTTTCTGGCTTTAACAGACAACCTCACACACATGGTCAGAAATCCTACTGGAAGCAAATGCATGTCTGGTATATACTATTAACACTGTGTGTTAGCGTCATGTTGTTGTAGATGACAAGCTCCTTCCTTTCCCAAGGATTGGCACTGTTGGGATAATTACTTAAGATACAAACTCAAGAGCAAGCCTGCTTCTTGAGTCTGTATTTTCCCAACTCTCACAGTACTGTTAACTCCTACTCTCCTACATCGTTGCTCTTAAGTACTTTAGATTCCTAAGTAAATTACTCCTATAAGTGAGTTACTGTTGTGATACAGTAAATCATATATGAATCCTTTGCTAAATTGTTTAAGTTATCAGTTAGTCTATCCTGTTCTTGAAAAACCTCTGGCAGCTGAAACACTGTTTCCACACAGTCTATTTCAGGCTCTTCCTACTCCTACCATTAAAAAAGGACACCTGATTTCTAACCTGGATTTCTTTTCATAAAATCACAGAGATATTTATATGGGAAGGGACTTCTGGAAGATTATAGTCCAACCTTCTGCTCAAGACAGGGTCAACATGAAAATTAGATCAGGTTGCTCAGGGCTTTCTCCAGCTGAACTGTGAAAATTTCCATGATTTCCAGTGTTTCATTATGGGTCTTCTTTTCTCATATCTTGTTGACATTTTCTTTGCTATGAACTGTGTCTGTTGTCCCTCAGCCTATGACTGTGGATCTCTGAGAAAGAAGGCTGAGATCCTGTGTTCTCTGTAACCACCCAGCAGGTAACAGGAGATAAGCAACAATATCCCTCTGAGCCTTTTGTTCTCCCAGCTGAACAAACCTTCATCCTCTCCCCCTGCATCATGAATCACCTCGGTGTCCCTTTGCTGGCCTTGCTTTCCATTCATTCCAGCATTCATCCCACTTCCCAAATGCCCTCAAACCATATCATCCTCTTTGCCTGACACAAAAACTCTCCTCACACCTCTCCTCTCCAAACTAAGCAAACCCAGCTCTTTGATGCTCGCCTGGAAGACGTGTTTTCCAAGCCTAATTCTTGCTGTTCGCATTGGGACCCCCTCCAAACTGCTGATTTTTCTTGATCTGGAGAAAGGGTGTGCCAGCCAAATTCATGTTTCTGATCAATACAAAGGGAGAATTATGCCAAAGACATTTCATTCAACATAGTTATTTATACATTCCACAGTAACTTCAGATTTATCCATTCTATTATGATTTTGCAGATTCATGGTCAATTTGCACCCCAGTGTAACTCTTTGGCCCATTTTTAATGAAACATTGTTCCACCAGTCATTTTCTAACTTGTTTTTACATTAAAATTAGCAACTACCTGAATTTAATGATGTCCAAGGACTCCCACTCAGCTCAGAGAGGAGACGGACAGACCTGAAGATCAGAATGGACATCTGTATGAAATCTACTCACATCCCCAAAGCCTACAGGTCCTTCTTAGAGTTTTCAGAAGAAATGAAAGAATCCCTTTGTTTTGTTTTCAGGGATAAACTATTGACAATACTTCCTTAATAAATCATTTTTTAAAAAAATTTATCCTTAATGCCAAGTTTTCTTGCATCCCAGAACTACCTAAACTGTTCTGCATGTTGAAACATCACATAGCTGAGAATATGGGCTTTGGCCTATATGTGAGAGATATATTGTTGGCATCTGCTTCAAAATCCATTCAAATCAGTGGACTCGGAGGAAGAAGGAGCAATGTGAGTCTACAGGGGCCAAAAAGGTCCACTTACAGTGACCTGATTCCAGGCTAATGTCTCTGAGGAAAACAAGCAGAGCCATTTTCCATTCCAACTACTACTACTCAGCTGAGTACCCATTTTACAAAATATATTTGACCCCTATTTAAAACAACAAAAAAACCACCCCCAAAAAAGCATATCAGAGAGGTATCAGTCCAATTGCACTCTCAGTCTGATTGCAGGTTCCTTTCTCAGCTTGACACTCTGAGATCAATGACGAGAAACCTCTACGATCCCAAATCCTCCATATATCTTACACTTATTTCACTGGGGAGTGAAAATGCTACACAGCAGTCATTACAGATTTCCCATAATGATGTCATTTGACTATGAGGCCTCTTCCTAATTATTTTTTATATTTTGTACCCATGCAGATTTCCTCTGGGTGACATTCCTGACTACATGAACTCTTTCACAGAGCAGAAGACAATGTCCCTCATACTCTTTTTTTTCTGCCTTTCTCATCATACCTCCACAGTTTGCACCCCCACCTATCTGTTTTGTGTACCCATTAGCTTCTGTATTCCCTCTCATCACTTAAAGGTTATTAACATTTTGACTATTTGTCTTCCAGGACCATGTAGTATACTCCCTTTCCAGCCCCTGGCTATCCTGTGGTGGGAATTTCACCCTCACAGAGGAAACCAAATAAAAATGCAGGCATATTGGCTTTGCCAAGGGTCATTTCTGCAGAGAATCATTTGGAGGGGCCTGCTATCCCACAGAACTTAAATTGGGACCTTTCAGCAGCTCGTGATTTTACTTGAAAGAGAAGGAAAAAAAAAAAAAAAGGCAGAGCTGTTGAGAGAAGTTTCCCAAGTGAAACTCAAGTCTCAGAAGGCAAGGAAATAAGGTTCTTTTTTAAAACATAAACTGCTACAAACTATAGCACTATAAACTGCTGCTCTGGAATTGAGACAAATTTAGTATGGATTCAGCACTGAGAAGTAACTTCTCCTGGTATGTGAGCTATCTATGAGCTTTTGAAGCTGCGTTCACTGGACTCTATGGAGGAATAAACAGACTGGCATGTATCTCACTGTATACGTGCTCTTGCATGGGAAAATCCAGTTTAATCCCTGGAATTTCAGCTCTCCATGTTCTGTTCTTAGCCAGGCAGCTGCTTTTAGGAAAACCTTTAATCTTCAAGCAAGACAAGGAGCAAACAGTATTGACTGCCTGTGATCAGGAGCGAAGTTTCTACTGCAAACACTGACTGCTCTGAGCTGTTTCAAGTATCTGACTTCTGGTTCAGAGTGTTCTGTGAGCAGAGTGGACAAAAAAGGAAAGAAATCACAGATTTCAGAGAATGTCTTAAGTTGGAAGGGACCCACAAGGATCATAGAGTTCAACCCTTAAGTGAATGGCCCATACAGGGATCGAACTCACAACACATCTCTTTTTTTCACAGCATCTTCTTGAAGTAATTTCATAGTTTTTGAGTTTTAAGACCACATATATAGGACAAAACTTTGCCAGATCAACTCAGTGAGTCAAGAACTTTACATTTGTAGTATTTGTTTTCCATCTTCCTGTGCTCTGCTGGCTGTCAAACTAATGCACATTTCATGGTGCATGAAACAAATCACTGGAGAGAAAGGGGAAAGAGCCACTGAGGTCACTGATCCTGCAGCTGATGTGGGGGCAGATTTTGGGTTTGTCAGGTCAAGTTTTCTTCATGTGGTGATCAGTTCAATCTCCTTGGCCTGGAATCTTCTCTCACTCACCTGATATGAACCAAGCTTATCTAAAGACCAGGGCTTAAACTTCTCTAAGTGTGACAAATAAAGAGAAGGGAGAAGTTCTTCTGCTGGTCTTCACTTTGTGCATTTATTTGCACTTAGACTGAGGTCTTTCACACCCATTTTATATTTACACACTATCAGAAAAGTGTTAGGGTGGAGTACAACCTAAATTTAATCCTGTGTGAAAAAAAATAGTTGTTGTTGGGCCACCAGACATTAGTAGGAAACCACAATCATTCAATCTAAGTTTCACAGCCATGGAGGGAAAGATTATTTTCTTAAACATCTAAGTATGAAATACAAAGGGTAAATTAAGAATAATCCACAGGGACAGGGAAACTTCATGGGATACAATAATATGGCAACAACTCAAATGTTTTCCTTACATTTTAAGAAGGATAGGTAATTACAGTCAATAGAAAAATAAATAAATATTTTGAAGGATATTAAGAAGGGTTAGGGCACTGAAGCTCAAAGACAAGGTTTTGGGAAGAGCTGGAGCTTTTGCAGATGGGAGTGCCTGCATAAACAGTGTTCACTATCAGAGCACTGTCCTGGTCTCAGACTGTTTTAACCTTAAACTGCATAAGGGAATGAGATGCAATCAGACAATTTTATCTTAATTTATGTACACTGAAGGCATTTCTGTGTCTTATTTTGTGATCAAGGGAATTCCTCTGACTTGTTAGAGCTCAAAAATAGTGTGAGGTCCCAGCTGGATCAATGCTACTGAACGAAAATTTTATTATTTCCATGAGTTATGTTCTGTGGTATCTGAGATATCACAATAAAATTTTAAGCACTGATAAAAACCTTAACCCCCATTAAGCTTTCTGGCAATAGAGAAACAAACCCAAAGGCTGTTACATCAGGGTGAAGCACAGCAGAGCTGTTACCTCAGTAGGGCTGGTATTTTTTTAATCCTGTTCATTATTCTTAACTCTGCCACAAGTCTCAGCTGTTTTTTACTTTTTTTCCCTTGTACTGTTGCATTGCTGAATACACTTTGAGATATGGGCTGTTTATTCACTCTAATTTAGGGTATATCTGGAAGGGAATGACGCTTTTCCCAGAACGGGAATCAGAAATATGAGACTACCCTCTTCACAGATTATTCTTCATATTTCCACATCACTCTTCCAGCACAGGGTTAGATCAGCTTGTTTAGTGCAGGACCCGTTTTTCCACAGCTTCCAATGAATTGCTGGAGGTGCTTTGAGAGCCCAAGGACAGAGGAAAGCCTACAAAAGGCTGATGGGGATCCTGGATGTGAGCCACGGAAAGCTGACCACACACATCAGACCAGATCATCTTCCACAATAGAATAAATCCAGACTTATTTACTCTCAGTTTCTATCTTGACATCACAGTTTTCTCAGCCTTTAACTCCCTTGCAAATGGGAGATATCTCATGCAATTCTGAGCAGAAATAGTGGAAGAAATTAGAACAGCATTCTGCTGGATAAAATGGTTTAAGTGAATGAAAACATTTCAACCAAAGTTTTGTTTCACCTTCTTATCTGGTTTCTCTGACACTTAATGCAAACAATATGATTCAGGGATAACCATAATTTCATGTATATTTTATTCATGACACTCTGTCTCATTTCAGTTAGGAAAAAAATTGCTGACTTATAAAACAATTCAGTTTGAGCTTTCAAAATTTTTAATTCCTTTCATGAAATATTTTTACTTCCATTCTAAATTTTGGACAAAACACAAAGGGGAAAAAATAAAAAAAAAAATTTGAGAATCAGGAATTTCCAATGTGATGGAAAAAGTGACCATCCATAAACTACTATTATGGATCAAACTACATCAGGAGAAAGTCAAGTCTTTATGTTTTAAATCACACACACTGTGCCTCACAACCAGAAATTTATGTTGGAATGGAGCTGAGGTCTTTACATTATTTCTAGACTCTTTTAAAAAGTGGTTACACTGGTAATGTGGCCTTTGAGAGAAGATGCTTTTTCCAATTCCTTTCAGGTAATGTCATGAAACCTGCTCTCAATGCCATGGCTACTCAAGACAACAGATTGATGGAAATTTCCTGTACATCCCAAGGCTTTTTCACTTCAGATTTTATCAGCAAATTCCAGTTCAGAGATATTAATATCACTTTAGTCAGGCATTTTACTGAAAGGAAAAAGCTGATGAAATCAATTCACTCTATGAAAGAAAGTTAACACCATGTCAGCATCAGCCCTTTAAAACTCCCTGGGATCATTGGCTATGGAATCATTTGGCCATGGAATACCAGTTGGTGCAAATTTTCCCTCTTTCCCCTTCTTGTGCACACATTGTTCTGTGACTAACAGAGACACAAAGCAGAGTGACCATAATGCTGCCTGCTTCAAAGAATCTCATGACAAAGGTAATTACTGTGACAGCATGGGGGGAAATTAGTTTGGAATAGAGCAGTGCCACGGAAAACTGTGAACTCCCACAGGGCTTGAAATAGCAGCCTTAAGCCACAGGACTGAACAAAGCTTAAAGAAACAGAAATGTGGGGTGATTTTCACTTCAACTCATACTTACTTAGATCTTGGGAGGTTCAGGCTGGTCATCAAGGAGTGTTTCCCCACAAGGAAGTGCAGCCCTGGGGCAAAACAGGTGAAACTCCACCTTTGGAGGTTTTGAAGGCTTGGGTGGAAGCAGCTGCAGCTGATCTCCTCTAGCATTGACAAGAGTCCTGCTTGGAAGCTGAAGCCCAGACCTCCAGAGAACGTTTCCAGCCAAGAGGTCTGTGATTCCACAATATTACACACACAATTAATAAGAGCTGTTTGCACCTTTGGTATCAAACAGGAGAAGATAAGCCTGGTTCAGCATCTGCTTGCTGGCTTTCAAGGTACCTACAAGCCAACACTATTTTTGTGCTAAAAAGATGATAGAAAGGATCTTGCTGGTGCTGTAACATCATCTGTGAGCTGCAGTACTAAATATGATTTGTGTATTTTTAGACTAGACAGGTTGGGCACTTGAGTACTCTCTACGGGAGACACACATGATACAGCCCAGTTTATTGCACTGAATTTTTGGAGTTCAGTTGCTTCTTTTTTTTTTTTTTTTTAAAGTCATTCCCTGTTATTTTGTTCCCCCCTCTACAACATTCTATTAGCCTTCTTTCTCCAAGCCTTTCATACCTTCTTTATAAGGCTGTTAGCAGCTTATCCCTTGAGAAATTTGGTGCATTTATTTGCTAAGATGGGTCTTTCGCTCACTTCTATACTGAGAAAGTGGCATGTAGCCTGTAAACAGCTTCCATTTAATCAAAGCACCTTCTTCAGAATAGAACTGCCACGTCTCTGTGTCCAAGGGGAGAACAAGGGAGCATTCTTACCTCATTTTCACCCGATTCACCAGCTCATCAGTCATCACATCTTCTTGGCCTCCAGTTATGGCAAAAGATTTTATTGTTAACCCATATCCCATCCGTACTTCTTCACATGTTTCTGCTTTTACTTGGACTATAGCTCTCCAGAGGATGAGTTTCCCTTGTGCCTATCCCGAAACTATGAGAACCATAAGAAAAAATATCAATTTCTCTACTAAACAACCACAGTGTAAAGACCCTTTTAGGCCTCAGCTTCATTTTTTTGGAGGCTGGGTCAGGAGATACTCAGCTAGCTTTTATTCTTAGAATCTCCTTATATCAGGAATAAAGCAAGTTGTGAGGAGAAGTTTTCCTTCTTATTCGTACCAGCACAAATTCAGAGAATAGCAAAGCTCACCACGGAGTTCTTCAGGACACTGTAATAGGGTAAGTGTTCAACTCAGTGGAAGGCAAGAGATTTTGGTTTACCAGCAATTCATATAGACAGAGTCAGGGAAGTCAGAGTTTTAGCTGTCACATTTACTTAGCTGCACTAACCTGGATTGCTGGTTTTAAAAACTAGCATTAACTGTTGCCTGTCCTCTTCTTTTTCCCATCAGCTCTTGCTCCTATTCCACACAGAAAACCTGTTAGATGATCAAAGGTAAGCGATAAAAGCTGCTTCTGTGCATGTGTTGAGAACTGCATCCAGATATATTAAAACGCTTTAAGGAAACTTAAAAAAAAAAAAAAGAATTATTTTCTATTAGGGCTTTTTCTCTGAAGATGTTAGACCTTTCCTAACAAACCTCCAATTTAAGTGAAGGAAGGTTTGGACAGCTATGAACTTTTGGACTCATTATTTGTACTTTGAAGGTTTTCAGCATGGGCTTTATTTGTGGCGATTTCCAAAGGAGGCTGACCTGGGAGTGCTGGTTTGGCAAAGCAGGCTGGCAAAAAACTACTGAGAAAAATATGTCCTTCAACATTTAAGATCTTTACTCTTTCATCTATCTGTGCACAACAGATACAGGCAGGGAGGAGGCTGCTTTTTTGTCCTCACACTAATGAAGCACAAAGGGCATGATAAATTCAAGCAAAGCCAAAGCAACTCCGAGGGTCCCCTGGGTGTGGTGCTGAGCCTGGGAGTTCTCCACCTGCATAGCCAGGCAGTGCCAGTGGTGCCCAGGTATGCACAACATAGGATGGAGAATGGCATTGGGAAGGCTCTGAAGGGAGAGTTTTCTTTTCTAGTACATCATTCCCATAATGTACCGCTGAACAAAGGCAGTTCTTTCTAGAATCAAATAGGAAAGGGTTTTTTCTTCCATTCTATTTGCCTTTCAGCCTGAGCTGTGCAGAGTAAATGAGAGAAAGAGTTGAAAGAAACTTGCCCAGAGAAGCTGTGTCTGCCCCATCCCTGGGAGAGTCCCTGGCCAGGTTGGTTGCGGCTTGGAGCAACCTGGGATAGTGGAAGCTGTCCCTGCCCATGGCAGGGGTGTTGGAACAAGATGATCTTGAAGGTCCCTTCCAAAACAAACCATTCTAGGATTCTAGGATTCTGTGAAACTCATGGAATACCAGGGTAAAGAATCCTAGCAAACAGCATAATCAGGTTGTTGTGTGAGAATTCTTCAATGACAGATGATTTTTTTTCCCCTCAGTCTTGTTTGTGACTCTCCAATGAGGTGCTTATGCGCATACCTCAGCTCCAAACTCTTGCAGATGATTGTAAATCTTGAGGGAGCTTCTGTGTAGAACTCAATAGCCATGATATGCTCCCCTAAACCTAAGTCACATGGGTCTTTTTTCTGTTACTCGTATCTAGTCAACTACTAAAACCTCAAAGCTCTTTCAAAATGGTTACAACAACCCTCCTGCTGCACAGTGACCTGGCAATCCGTGTTAGTAAGTCATAATAAATAACCTCCAGCTCTACAAAAAGCTGATTCACAGAATTATGTGAAGAAAACTTTGATGAGTCCACAGGAAAGTAAATAAGAGATACTTGGTAATTCTGTCAGCTTTCCATCTTTTTAACACCTTAGGAGCATGCTCTTCTCAAAATGGTACTTGGCATTTCCTCTTTGGGTGAGTCATCTTGTTTAAATTAATCCACATTATTGGTTACCCTTCACAGAGGGTAATGCAGTTGAGGAATGATAGCTGTGGTCCACCCATAAAATAGATCCTAACTAACATATAAATAGCACTGAAGCTGCTGCCACCCCTTCGGTTCCCAAAGGCTGCTCAGCTCATTCCTCACTATTGGACACTTATCCTTGTTGGAATCCCCATTCAGACTGGAGAATGGCCTGTGGCACAGAAGCAAGCACTCTGCTGTGCTTCCTAAGCAGGAGGGGAAGCAATCACTCACACTTCATTAACTGCTGGAGCACACATCTGTTCCTAACTTCCCCATCTCACCGAGTGAGGGCAGACCCCAGAGACAGCAAAAGAAAATGAATTCCTGCCTTCTACCCCATTTTCTTCCCAAAAGCTACTTTAAGCTTTGCTCTTTATGGATAGAAACTAAGGGCCCTTGACTCAGCCAGGACTCAGCACAGTTCAGTAAGATCAGAGTCACATAATGGTTTGGGTTGGAAGGGAACTTAAAGATCATCTCGTTCCAACCCGCCCCATTGTAGGCAGGGATACACCTTCCACTAGACCAGGTTGCTCAAGGTACTTATTCCCTCCTTTCCCTGGTTGACAGAGGGGGGAATAAGGGATCATTGTCACTAGATGACCTTTCTGCAGCAGCACTGATCCTTCCACTCCCAAAGTAGACCAGAATTTGGCCAGTTCCATTCAAGAAAAGCTCCCACACAGAGCTCCCACATCCCCAGAACCCATTAACTTAACCTGACACAAAACACCAGGTTCAACTCGAGTCTGAAAGGCACTTTCAAACCCAGAAGCACACAAACACAGAGCTCCTCTGCCTTCACTCTATGGGTGAGAGAGGTTCAAGGCCTGGCTGGAAGACTTTACTCCACCCTGAAAACGAAGCAGGATGCTCCCTGCAGAAACTGGACCTGTTTAACTCTGCAGCAGGAAAGATCACCCTGACCACAATCTAGCTTCAAATAAATGTCTTCTTGCTTTGCCTGCTGCAAAGTACAAGAGTGGGGAACCCCCTCAGAGCCAGAAAAGAGGGCTATGGTGGCAGCTCCTGCTGCCTATGAAGGGAGGGAGAGGGAACAGTGAGTGGAAAGGGACTGACACAAGCAGAGCAGCTTTGCTGTAAGTAAAGGCTCTCCAGCTGGGGCTGCGTGGGAGGGAGCAGAGATTCTGCCAGCAAGCAGAAAGGTGCAGGATTTGTCGTGATGTGTTTATGTGGGTTTTTTTAAGCACGATCTAATTTCATTCTCCTGTGGCCCCTTCCTCGTGTAGAGCTCTTGATGGTAAGAGTTCACAGCTCTTCAGACCACACTAAAGACATACTGGGCAGACTTTGGCTGTATTAACAATCTCGAGCATTTTAGATCAACAGCAAAGAACCCACCCAAAAGTATTCCCTCCCTATCACCAATAAGATATTTTTGGTCATTATCAGATTTCTCATCCTAAGGCAACTCCTAATGTCCTATCCTTGTGGCCCATGGAGCTGGAAATTGTATGTGGGTACACGCATGAGAAACAGAGAAATGACAGCTGAGATCCTTTTAAAGTTGTGGAAATCCAACATGATTTCTAGAGGGGAAGGAATAATAAAAACACCCGAAACAAATCAAATTCTTTATGCTTCTTTCCCATCCTTAGTTTGCTTGCACTCTAATAAACAGGGGTAAGAGCTGTCTCAGAGCACAGCATTAGTATTTTTTTGCCATCATCTGCTGTACCCAGGCAGAAATGCCTCAAGCCCTGCCCCAGCTGTACATCCCCCAGTGCAGTTAATGTGCTGAGAGGCACTGTTTTGGCCTAGTAATCTTGTTTACACATGTTTCCGCTGTATTTTATTTCCTGCATGCCTGTAATCTCATTTACCAGCCTCAAAGGTAAAACAAAAATAAAACGAGATCCCAAGAACAAAAAAGAAAAGGCAGGAGGCTCACAGGAATGCCCTTGCTCATCTCACACAGGCAGTTGTGTGCTTTTTCACCGCTGCCACGTGACTAACTGCACCTCTGGACTCAGTGTTCCCCTATTTTTCTGACTGGGCAGGACAAAGCAAAGGGATTTGCAGGCGGTTAATTCAGATAATTGTGTTTTCCTGCTGCCTGTGTAACAGAAATGCCAGAGCTCTGAGGGCAGAGGATTCCACGTGCGCTCGCACGGCCTTATGTAGTGCACCGTATGCCTGCAGCTGCCCTGCTCTAGTCCCATCTGTTGGAGATTGATGTTGATTTTGCTCATCTTGCCTCCTAAAAAACCCAGCAATAATAATGAATGAACTCAGTGTTCAGGAGAGTGTTGGCAGCCCATTCAGCTGCGGGCATATCGCAGGCACAGGCTCTGCAAGGTTTCTGTGCTGCAAACACACTCACAAGGGTATGGGACTGGATCCTGTGGTTAAGTGTCCTGTAGACAGGTCTTTGCACTTGGATTTCAGTCTCTCACCTTTCTTATTGTTAGATTTTTCTGTCATGTTTTCTGCCTGCCTTGGACTTTTTTTATCCTGTGATTACAGGCACAAAGCCCAAGCACAGGGCTAGGAGCTGGTTAGGGACAGAGTCAAATTCTAAGCAAACTCCCCTTTTCAAGTTGAAGATCTTTTCGTCCAAATTTAATTTTTATTGTAAACTGCAAGCTGATGTATAGAATCAATGTGATTTGATTAGCCCAGTCTGAATTCAAGCTTTTTAAACCATGAGCATATTTGCTGGTTTAGCTTTTCATCCCAGCCCGAAGCAGAAGTCCTCCTCAGAAGCCCCCAGTTCTCAAAGAATGAGCAATTCCAGTTGAGCTGTCTATGTGCTTTGATCCTGGCACACAACTTTGCAGGCTTTCAAATCTACCCTACCGTGGAAGGGTAGAACTCTTACTAGAGCAGCCCACGTAGCTAAGATTATAATTCTTCAAATTGTTGTCATTTTTGTTGCTATCCTTTGCCTGAACCCCATTACCAGTTTTTTTCCTTGAACAAGAAATTCTGTACTGGAGCAACCCGAAATCTAGTCATCCTGTGGCAGGAATGTATCTTGTTTGTGATTGAAGATGTCTATATGTGTGTACTATACCTCCAACATGGAAGAGGAGTCAGAAGCTGTCATTTTAGGGCACATGAGAAAATAACACTGCAATCAATAGCTGAGTGATGAAGGTAAGTCTTGGTATAGGTAAGTGAGACTGTCATCATGACCACTGGCTTCTCTCACAATCCTCAGACATCTCCTTGGAGGTCCCATTGCCCTTCCCCTGTGGTAAATATCCCACAGAGAAGCAGACTGAATTGGTTCAGACTTCATTGTATTTAAACTTTGCAATTTATATGATTTAAAATCCTGAACAGAGGCCAGCATTAAATGGAGAAGGACAAGAAATGTCTTCCCCTCTTTGACTGCTTTGTAAATAACTGTACTTGATGGAGTCTTACTTGCAGCAAGGATATGTTTCTGAGTGTGATAGAAAATTTCCCACTGACTTCACTAAACTTTTGAGACCCAAAGGAATATTACAGCAGTAAAAAGCTAGTATTGTACAATGGCCTCAAGTTTCTCCTGGCAGTGAACATCTCCTACCAAACATGCCAAAAAAAGCTGAGTCTCCCCAAAGCAGAAGAAACATTGAATGGTTTCATGTCCTTGCTCTGAGGGACTTTAATGCCCATGAATGCTTGGAGCACTCAGAATTTTGATAAGTTAACTCTGAGATCAAAGCCTGTGTCCAGAGACTCAAAAATCTCCTCATTAAAGCCTCAGTCCTGCATCCATCTGTGCATCCGTTCATGTCAGCTGTACTTCAGCACAGAACTGAGCACCTCACTAAGTCTGCCCAGCAAAGGAGCACAGAAAATCAAGGGAGTTGTAAAGAACCACATGACAAGGATGAAGGTCCTCCAGTTCAGGGCCTAAGACTTGCATCAGACCACAGATTCCCCAGGTTGTGTTACTCTTTTCCGTAGTAGAGAGGATTTAAAAAACTCAAAAAATCCCTTTAAAAAGTTTGTGCTTCATATAAACAAGTTTCATTTAAATGCAGTGAAACTCTCAGGTTTTCAGTGGGTAAAAATCAGAAGAGCTGAACTAATGTCAAGGAAATTAAGCTAGTTCATGCCAGCTGAGAATCTGCCTTAAAGTCTTTAGGAAGGCAGAGCCAGGTCAAAGAGCATTAAGTTCAAAGAGTAGCACGGGAGAGTACTGTCCTCACACAAACTTCTCAGAGCCTTCTCTTTTGTTATAACTCCAAATGGTGGAGCAGAACAACCTCCATCTCTTAGACCTGCTGCTTTGGTGCTCACCAGGCTCATCCTGGAGTATATTCCTTTTGAATTACGTAATGACTGAGAGCTCTGAAAGGTTACTCCAGCACTCCTTAGAAATTTGCATATTCTATGACAAAGGACTTCTTGCAGTGGTTTATTTATCCCTCAGCTGTAGTGACATAAAAGACACATGCAGCCTGATGAAATGGGTTGACTCGTTTCACTGAACCCTCCCTTGACTCATGTAGTACCAGCTCTAAACTTAGCCATGGTGAGAACTGAAATAAAGAACATAAACCTTTATGGAACGGGAAAATCTACTTTTCAAGTCCAAATAGCCTTAAGAAGAATTATTTCTGAGCTGACCTTACCGCTCCCTGGTAATTTTTTCCCCATCTCAAATCCCACATCAGAAGAATTTCAGGCTGTGACAGATAGATATAGATTATATATAGATATAAATATATAGATTAACACATTTACAATTATCAGTCATTATTATTCAAACACTGTTGTCACTGTTACACACATGTAATATGGTTCTGCAGAATGGGGACATTATTTTATTGAGTTATAGACAGGGAAAAGGCATAAAGAATACAGGTAATGCACATATTTGAAATAGCAATATAAACAGAAACAGAAAAATGTTCAAGTCAAAGCCACATGAAAAATTAGACTAATCTTCAGATGCATTCTAGACTTGTATGTACAGCATTTTTAAGCTAAAAGTAGAAATACAAACTCCAGAGATGAAGCACATCTCAAGAATACAAAATAAATAAACAAAGATGAATGGCAAGAAAAGAAAGAGAACAAACACTCGAATCTTCTTCCAGAAGGATGAGAAATTTCGATATGTAAGAACCATGGTAGAAGATGCCCAATTTATGACAAGAACTCCTTTATTTCCAAACAGAATCTCAAATAATAAAGTCTTGTGCCTGGGAGTGAATGCAAAGCATTTTAACTTTTATCACTCCTTTTGTGGAGTTGAACAATTCCTCTACAAGAGAGACCTCCAAGCAGGACAGTGTTTCAACAATCCCAGTGAAGAAATCCAACTCACTGAGAACGTGTGCTTGGTGGGGACATCACAGTTATTTATCCAGAAGGAAATTTTTCGGCAACTTCTAACCCAAGGTTTCTTGAGAATAAGGAATAGATAGATGGGTTGGGTTTCAGACTCTGCAGCAGTGTCTTCCTAATGGTCAGGATCTGCAGGAGGAAAGCAATCAAACTGTCATGCAAAAAGCTGTAGTAAATATCAAGAGAAAAGCATTAAGCTCCACGCTGGATACAAAATTATGGATTACAACTAAGTAGTGGAATATATCCCTGTCCATGGCAGGGGAGTTGGAACTATATAATCTTTAGGGTCCCTTCTAACCCAGGGCATTCTACAGTTCTATGATTCTATGAAAGATGCACCATTATTTCACTTTCTTTTCAAGAGCATTACTATTAATTGAATGACACCAAGGACCATCGGTGTTTTTTTTCCTGATGGAAATTTCTCCTTCATCAATTTGTTTGCATAACCAATTATCCTAGAGAAAAACAAGCATTGTTTCCACTCCTACAGTCCTTGCAAATTAGATTTTTACGGTAGGTTTTTTTTTTTTCTCTCCAGAAAAATAGGTCAGTTCCCCTGCAGTAATACACACAATCCGAGGCCCACGTTTCTGCTGGGAATGAGCTCATGGAATGCAACTGCCCCTTTGAGTTGGGCATTTGCACATGGCACCGACCACTTCAACTGGTCAAATGACTATTTGCAAGGCACAGATTTCCCCCGACTTCAGAGCTGAAGTGAAGCCTAAATACTTAAGCCTTTTTCTACTTCCAATCTCTCTCTCTGAAAATATGGACCATAAATATCCTCTCCCAGGAGATTAGTCCTGGAACCTTATTGGGCTTAAAGTTACGTTCAAACAATGTCCTAATAAAAACAGTGGCTATTGAATAGTAAATAAAGTGTGTTCCAAGGACATCAAATCATGATTACAATGACTTCCATTTTTGTAGAACTTCAAAACTAAGTGTTTCTTTCTCTACGTATTGGAAAATAAAAAGACTTGGTATACAAGAGTAAGTTAAATAGCTGGAAATATAAATGTAAAAAATAACAGAAGATTGCTTAAGAACAGCAGTTAAAAACAGAAAAGTTATTCCCAGGCAGCCTCTGTAAGACAAAATAGAAAAGAAAGAAGAAGGAAAAAGGGATTTTTCAAAGTAGCTTCAACTTAGTGGGATCAAAGAAACTGGTTTAAACAGGGTCTGAAAGGGAACAAGGAATATTCTGAGCACAACTGCACACCTAACCCACACTACTTCACACAAACACCTGCCTTAAATCAAGTCATCTTAAATCAATCACGATTGAACAGGGTCTTTTTTCAGAACAAAATGTGAAAATGCTTCACTTCCTAAGGCAGCTCTGAAAGGGAGACAGAGCCCTACAAACATTGGTCATCCACATTCTGAGTCCTGCAGAGTGGGAACCACACAGCCACCTCACTCCTTGTCTCAGGTTGCCCTGTCATTTTTTTGCACATGCCCCAACTTTCAAAGTTTTCCACAGTTTTGACAAAGCCTGGAGGTGACTTACATGAAAAAAAAATATTAAGAAAAAAAGATTTTGAACTGAATCTGCATGAAATAAAACAAACATTTCTCCCCACTCTGAAATAAAGAAGGCACAGTCTCCATCAAAAGAGCTCTCTATGTGTTAATCTGCAGTGAAGCCTCAGTGCCAGAGCTGGCACCCTTTGAAGTTAAAGGAAAAGCTCCTGCTGTCTTTATGATGCCAGATTCCTGACTGAATTGAAAAATAACAAAGTAATAGGCTTTCTAAGCTCCCAGTAGCTCTCCAAAGATCACTGTCTTGCTCCAGTGATCACAGGAGATGCCAAGGGGACTGGGTTATGTGCCTCACACTGGCTGAGCTGACAACCAGAGCTGCCTAGAAGTGCTCCTGATTTTATTGTGAGTAATCTCAGAATGAACCTCAGCCAGGACAGAATGGCAGATTTGAGTAGAAGAATAGAGATCCACATCTCAAAATAAAATACTTGTCTTTTCTTTTGATGTCACCTATTCCGCTTTTCCTATTTTTTCTTTCCTACTGATTCATGTTAGCTAGAATCAAAATTGAATTTTACGGCAGTTTTTCATGGCATTTTCACACTTTTCTTCTTTCTTTTCTCCTCCTGAAGGTAGAGGGAGAGAAAAAAATGGAAATTTGGAAAAAGAAAGGGAGACTTTAATAGAGATATAAATTAAAGTTTGAATCAATATTTTTTTTCAGTTGATGTTAAATTAACAGAATTTGATGTTTTCATATAAAACATCAAAAATATGAATGCAGCATTTTGATACTCTTTGATTATATATTTTCTACTGCGGGAACTTCTTGATTAAGAATTTTCAGCCAACTTAAAGGCACAAGTATTAGAAGCCCCTGCAATCTGGCATCCTGAGCCATAATCTTTTGGAGTAGCAGAGAGAGATCTGTTTTGAGCAGCAGAGCATCCACGGTATAACATAGTAGTGTATGTAATACAAGCTAGGATAACACAGGGTAAGAGATTAATATTCTGCATCATACTGTGCTCTGTTATTTTTATCCTGCTGTTTCTTTCACTCACCATCTCATGACTCACACCCTCCCCACACTGGAATTTCCATCTCAGTCTCGTGGCTCACTGGTGTGTTACGGAAGACGATGCCGTGGAAAAGCCATCTGGAGAACACCGCTACTGCCAGGGCTCCAGGTCGCTCTTAAAAACAGACAGACACAACAACATTTACTGATTTATCACATAACTCCTCTGAATACTGCAATCTCTTTAGCAAACTGCCTTCACTAGCTGGGAGGGTTGAAGTTCTCCGTGTTTTTACAGCTTTAGTGATGGCGCTGGATATTCGTCCAAGTCACCGTCCCACGGAAAGCTGACACTTGCACAGGCCTTTAGAAAAATTACAGGACTCATCCTGTGAGGTGATAAAAGGGCTCTTGTGAGGCAGGTGAATGTAATCCAATATCTGTAAAGGAGCTGTTCCGTACACATTTCTCAGTTAACTTTATCACCTCAGGGACATGGTCCTCGATGCCCCACTACACAGACCTTCAGTGCTTCCTGAGGCCAAGCCACAGTTACTTGATGTGGGCTGGGAAGGCCAGGTCAGAAGAGGAGTTAGATGTTTAAATCCTTACTAATTGCACATATAGCTACTGTGATCCAAAATGTAGAACATCTAAATCCCAGTTCAGTTTGCTGCTGTAGAATCCTGCAGTCGTGGTTTCTAACAGACTCAGTTTCCCAGGTGCCTAGACTCTGGCCTCTGTTTAAATCCAGAGATCACTAGTTATGAACCTAAATTCTACCACATCCCAGAAATCAGGGTGATCACAAGAAGCGTAATTGTTTTTTCTTACCTCCTAGATGAGTGTTGAGCCCCTGCTCAAGAATTGCAATTCCCTCTTTTATCTCTATCTGAACTTTCATCTCTACCTTCCTGAGGGCTGTTTCTAACTAGTCACAAGCCAAGATCACAGAAAGTTCACTCTTTATATAAACAAGTAAACATTCCCTAGGCTAGAGGGAGAGTACTTCAATCAGCATTTGGACATCCTATCATCCTTCAAAAAAATATTCCTACCAGAAAATAGCTAGTCAATCTCAGGCTAGAAAGTCATGTTTTCTCCTCTTTTGCCCTGACACTTTGAAAAATGAACTCCACTGGAAGGAGTCAAAGAAGCCTTGTCCACAGAATATTACCAAAAAAGGCATTTGTGTGGGGAAAGGGAAATAAAATCCTAATTCAGGTACAGTAGCAAGATTCCTCTCATGTAGGTACTGAAGCAATGAGCTCCCCAAGGACTTTAGTGTGTATCCAGCCAAAGCAACCTTCCATTTTGCTGAGATAGATGGGAGTCAGCTTGGTTTTGGAGCAAGTTTAGCACAAGGATCAGTCTTGCTCCACTGTGTTATTCCAGCTTTCACAAGAAAACATACCAAAGGATGTCAAACAGCCCTTTATCACAAGCTTTTAGATCCACTGGCCTCCCGCTTTCCTGCTCTGTCCAATCTGGCTCTACAGGTGACACTGGAAAACAAAAAGCCTGTTTTATTTCCATGAATGTTTTGTTCTCCAGATTTGCCTTGGGGCAGACTTCCTACCCTGTCACCTCAACTCAAGTCCTTCACATGGATTTCTGGTGGTGACTCAGGAGTCTTTTGTTGGTGAAAAAGCCTAATCCAGCAGAGACACTTTGTCTCTCTGACACCAGCTCAAGTCACCCATCACATCCTCTGCCCTCTCTTCTTGTCCATTCCCAACATAACTGGCTGCCTGGAGGGGTGCAGATGTGCATGACGGAGAAGGAAGGCTGAAGGCTTGCACATCCATGCCACATTCAAATGTCAGGTCTTCCCTGAATCCAAAGGGCAGAAGCTTCCCTCAGTCCACCCTCAATCCAGAAACGTGACATCAGCTCAACAGTCATGTCCTTCCTCTCAGACAATTCCCCCAGCTGGAGGATGATCAATGCAAGGACCCGAGGAGAGCCTGAGGAGGATGTGATTAGTGACCTGAAATGAAGCCTGTGCAAACTGCAGTAGAAGCTTCCACTAAAATCTCTTCCACTGGAGTCAGCACCTCAGGACAACAAATGCTGCTGCAGTTTGAAAGACGATTACCGAGAAAAAAAAAATTAGAAAAAAAAAAAAGCTATAGGGAATTGGAGCAGCCAGAGAAAATCTTGTTAGTGCAGCAGTGTCCTGCTGTGAGCTTTCTGTTCAGCAGGCAGGCTCCTTGGTACTACTGAGTGAAACAAGTTTTTGCTGTCTAACTATGAGCAGTCCTTTAGAGTGATGTTTGTCCCGAGTTGCAGTTTCTTGTCCTGAACCTTTCTTGGTCTGCTGCTGTTCTAAGTGGACTGTGTGAATTAGGTGGAACTCTTAACATATTTTACTTTGTAGCTCTGTCTTATCACCTGAGAGGCACAAAAAGCCAGGAAAAGACACGCAGTATCTCTGAGGAAGGTGCCAAGAGGATGGTACTCTCTTTTCACTGATGCCCTGGGACAAGATGAGGAGCAATGGCCATGAACTAATACACAAGAAGTTCCACCTCAACATGAGGAAGAACTTCTTTACACTGAGGCTGGCAGAGCACTGGAACAGCTGCCCAGGGAAGGCATGGGGTCTCCCTCTCTGGAGACATTCCAAACCCACCTGGGCATGTTCCTGTGTCACCTGCTCCAGGTGACACTGCCTTGGCAGGGGGACTGGACTAGATCATCTCCAGAGGTCCTTTCCAACCCTAAAAATTTAGCGATTCTGTGAAAGCAATTGCTCAGAACAGTCGGGAAACCACTTGTAAAGAGCAGCTTTCCATTCACAGGAGGTTGGTCTCTGCAATTCCTTCCACTCCTCCCCTTGAAACACGAGGAAAGGAAGATGCAGGGGCACTTTTGTACTTTACTGGAATACAGCATAGAGAAAGCAAGGGACTTTCTCCATGAAATGTTTTCTTTGGAGGATGCTAGGTCCTCTGAAGATACATTTTTCACGGAAATATTCCTGATTCAATTGAGAGTTCTCTGGGAAGGTTTTCCTCAGTCAGGTGGGAGAAAGGATCTTTACTACCTCTAGCAGACAGTAACTTGCAGTTCCTACAAGCTGGAGCAGGCTTGGAACACCTCCTTGGGACAGCTGTGTGTGGCTGTTGGGTCACAAGTGCACTGTGGGCTAAAAGCCCATATCCTGGGTGGTGACTGTACAATCTTCCTCTTGACCAGCCTAAGTATGTTGCTGACTAAATGCAAAGAATGGTCTCACTCAATGTAACTTCACAAGGTAACAGTGAACACTATCAAATGTGCAGAGGAAGATCACAACACAGAAATGAAAAGATGGGATTTCTGTGTCTCGCCACATTTCCAGATGCAGGAACCAGGAGACTGAATGAAGCTTGGCCTACACTATTTTTTGATACACGTTAGGCACTGGATGGGAGTGCTTGGGGGGGGGAAGAGTGTAACAATAGAAATCCAACCTTTAGCAGAAAATCCCTTGGAATTATAAAGGGCCAAGTTGGCAGCGTTCAGAGGAGGAACTCAAACCTGAGTGTCTAATGTTGATTCACACTGATGAGGTGTCCTGTCCTCCTCTCATTTCACATGAAAAATCATATGGTTAGAGGTTATGGAGAAAGGAAAACAGATTACTGTGTGGGAATACAGTCTGCAGTGAACTTCAGTGTGGGTTGTAAAGGACTTTGGTCAACTGGCTGTCAAACAGAGCAGCCCACAGGTTTTTTCTCACTACACTGAGCCTTCAGGAGGTTTCATCCACCTCTGGTACCCTGGGACATCAAGACCAACCCACTTCCTCACCCTGATCCACCAGGGAAGCTCTGCTTCTACAACTGTTGCTGTGTGTCCATCCCATCTTCTAGTTTGTACATTTACATCCTTTTGTCACTGTTAAATTACAAAGCCATGTGTGTACTGTTCTCTTCTGAACTCATCCCATCTTAATCCTATGCCTGGGAAGTTTCATCCTTATCTGCTGGAGGATTTCCCATACTCATTTTAAACAAGATTTTTAATATGGATTCTAAAAAAAAAAATAAAATTAGTATAATTTTCTATTATTGAACCTCAGAAGAAGAGGTTGGGACCTAGAAGGTAAACTGAATACTATAATATATATAATCACTACAATTTCCAGGGAGCAATGATCAAACCACGTAACATCTCTACACTGCATCCCTTGTAACTGCATCTTCATGGCAAATGAGTGTCTATCACTGGATATAAAAATCATCTTGCACTGAAAACAACAGAGAAGGATGTTAGTTCCTCACTCAGTGCATCACTGGAAAGCACTTAAAATTACTGATTAAAGATTAAAGCCTTAAAAATAAAACTACATCATTAAAGAACAAGAATTTTGCCTTGAACATGAAGTGTCACCAGCTTTAAGACTAGTACTATTTTTGGAACAAGAATTAATAGGAAAGGAATCTGCAAAACCCAAACAATCACTACTTAAAATTTCTGTGTGTCAGATATTTCTCGATCTTACTTATAATTTCTGTCCTAAGACAAAAGGTTCACAGTTTGCTTTTTCAAGAGACAACAATTTTTGTACTTTCTAGTATTAACTGATTTATGCAACTTTTATAGTTCTTCTGTCCATGAATTAATTAGTTGCCAGTCTCACTGTGTTTTAAGTAAGATCAGCACCAGATGGAGACCAGATTTGCTTATTAAAGGGTTTTATCAAAAAAGTAATTCAGCAAATATACGTCTGAAATCCAGTACTGATACGAAAAAGTCTGACAACCTTTCCTAAGAAACTGCCTAATGCTGTGGTACCTGGGTTCAGTTTTATTGACAGAGAACAGTATCCTCCCCTTGAACTGTGCTGCGTAAAATGTCTAAACTGAGCACTGAGCTCAGTTCTGACCCCCGTGAAGTCAGTGACACAATGCCAAGTGTCTTCCACGGCCTCGGGACTGGGACTATTGTTTTTAAGACAAGCACTTGGCAATTACCTAACCTGCACCCTTTGACTGCCATGGTAAGGGCTCAATTAGCTCTTTCCTCTCCATACATGCAGGTTAATTACATCAGATACTTTCATCACTATGAGAGCAATCACGAGGCATTTTTTTCCTTCGTTCTTGCTCTACACAGGCTCTGTAAGTGCAGACTTTTTCTCTGTGAACTGGGAGTGTAGACCAGGAGCACCTTCACATCAGAAAAATACAGGGTTTACTGAAACAATACCAACTCCCTTAATATAAAGCAGCATCAGGTCAGGTTTGCCTGTCAGCAAAGGCAAATAGAGTCTGGCAAGGCAGTGTTGAGTCTGACTGTGTAACTTCCCCAGGTGCTGTTGAAGCCTGTAGGAGGTGTTGCTCTGACTCATGGAGGGTGTCAGAACTAACAGGACAGCTTGATAAGACAGCCTTGCTAAAAACTCTGGTGATTATACAGAGAACCAGGCCATTCACAAACTGAAAAGGAGAAAAAGATGTTTCAGTAGAGTCCCACCACCAAGGTGCACAGTTTTACTTTCACTGCAACAGCTGAACATCTCAGAAATAAGATCACTACACTCAGATTGAGTAATGGACACAGTCAGTGCCCAGTGGAGTCCTAAATCATTCACTGTGTTAAAGCACTCACAGCCTAGCTTGGCCTGCTACGAGCCACAGAAACAACTAGATCAATGCAACTAGATCCCAGCAGGTCATAACCTCCTTGTTCATGTTCAAAGGACAGTGAATCCATCAGTCATTTCACAGAATCGTAGAATGGGTCCCAAAATGGGTTGGAAGGGAACTTAAAAATCATCTCATTCCAACCCCTCTGCCATGGGCAGGGACACCTTCCACTATCCCAGGTTGCTCAGAGCCCCATCCAACCTGGCCTGGAACACTTCCAGGGATGGGGCAGCCACAGCTTCTCTGGGCAACCTGTGCCAGGGCCTCATCACCCTTACAGGGAAGAATTTCTTCCTGATATCCAATCTAACCTATTCTCTGTCAGTTTGAAGCCATTGCCCCTTGTCCTGTTACTCCAGGCCCTTGTGAAAAGTCCCTCTTCATCTTCCTTGTGGGCTCCCTTCAGAAACTGGAAGGGATTTGTTCCTGCAAAATCTGTACCTGCTTAAAGGCTGAATGTCCACTGTCAGGGAGTGACACACTTGGTGAAATCATGGGAGAAGACCAGGCCAGGGTCCCTGGTAATCTTGTTTCAATGAATATTTACATTTTTTGGAAAGGTAGAAATGAGAAAGAGCAGCCTGCAAATGCTCAATTTTTTTTTACAGTAGTTGGGACAAAAGGAATTTTGACATCCTTCGAAGAAAGAGGAAGAAGCCAGAACAACACAGAGCAAACTGGCCAGTAAAACTTTCATCTGCTTAATTTGTAAGAAAAAATCCTCACATGTATTACAGCGACCTAAATGTCTGTATATGTTTTGAAAAAGGGCTTGAGCACCTACAGGTATTTATAGATATGCTGCTTAGAAAGAAGCTAGCCCAAATTTAAATCTGAATCAGCCTGACACTTAGCACGGTGAATATTCAAGAGATCTGGCTGCCACCACTTCGGGTCAGTGCTCTAATTCTGACTGTGAAAAATCACCAATGTAGTCTCATTACCTGCAAAGTGAAGGCTTGTGTCCACTGTGCAAGGTGCAGTCAAAGCTACAAAGGTAACAGGGTGACTGTGGAGAAGAGAGTGAAGCTGAAAACATCATGTCATCTTTAATCAGTGCATCAGCCCATTCTGGGATCCAGCTTTAGGTCCTCAAGTTCAAAACAGAGAAGGCTTACAGGAGATGTGGGAATGATCCAGGGCCTTGATAAACTGAAAGTTGTTGGAAAGACTGAACTATTTTTCTCACAAAGAATACAAATAAGAAGAATCTAGTCAAAATATATGCTATATAGAGCGTGGTAAATCAGATAAACTGGGACTTTTTGTTCTCTGAAAAAAAGCGATAAAAAGGCCAGGGACAGTGATATAAAAGGTAGAAAATTTATAAACAGGAAAAGAAGTTACTTTTTTACACAAAACAGAATTAAGTTATGGAACTTAGTGAAATAGGTAATCACATAAGACCTAACTGGATTCCAAAGGGACAGGACACTTAAGGGAATATCCAGATTATAAACTACAGACAAAAACCCCCATGGAACAGATTGTTATTCCAGCTATCTTTTCAAATACTTAATACTAATCTGGCATGCTGTGATGCTATACAAGGTCTTTACACATCAGTCCATCACTTGTAACCCCTCAGGTAAGTTTTCTTAAGGTAAATCCAAAAGTCTCATTTGCCATAAATTCCTCCCATCTTCTGCAGCTCTATTTTCCCCAGATGAGGCATTATCTACTGACAGTGACACCCTGACTTATATAATGCCCTGTGGTGCCTTTCTAAAGAGCACAGAAACAGACTGAACCATAATTTAGGCTCCAAGCTGGTAGTGAATAATAATTGCCTCATTCCCATCCTTTTCCAGAATGATTTTTGTAACTAATTCAGAACATGGCTCAGATCAACCACTGCTCAATCCAGCCAGCAGTGGGAAAGTTTACTGAAAATGGCAGCAGTGCTGTTTGATCCTCTGTCTGCTGAAGCCAGATACAAAATTTCCATTTAATTCTAGAGCAAAACAGGTCTTCAGAGTCCAAACACATTTTGAATTGGGAAAGGGTGGAGCAGGAATCTCTCTGGCCCAGGTTCCATTCATAGAATCACAGAATGGTTTGGGCTGGAAGGGAACTTAAAAATCATCTCATTTCAACCACCCTGCCATGGGCAGGGACACCTTCCACCAGATCAAGTTGCTCAGAGCCCCATCCAACCTGGCCTGGAACCCTTCCAGGGATGGGGCAGCCACAGCTTCTCTGGGCAACCTGTGCCAGGGCCTCACCACCCTCACAGGGAAGAATTTCTTCCTGATATCCAATCTAACCCTACTCTCTGTCAGTTTGAAGCCATTGCCCCTTCTCCTGTCACTCCAGGCCCTTGGAAATAGTCTCTCTCCCTCTTCCTTGTGAGTTCCCTTCAGAAACTGGAAGGCTCCAGTTAGGTCAACTCAAAGGCTTCTCTTCTCCAGGCTGAACAATCCCAGCTCTCTCAGCCTTTCCTCACAGCAGAGCTGCTCCATCCCTCTGATGGTTCCTCCTCTGGACTCGCTCCAACAGCTCCATGTCCTTGCTGTGATGGACCCCCAGTGCTGGAGGCAGCACTGCAGGGGGGTCTCACCAGACTGGAGCTTACAGCTTCAGAAAAACTCTATCTGCAATGTCTGGTCTTTCCCTCAATTATTTGGGGATTTGACTTTCCTTTTTTCCTCTTTTCTGTTTTCTTTTTTCTTTTTTCTGGAAAATATGCTTTTGTAAAATATTCCTTGCTTTTAGCCTGTGTGCTTATAGCATTATCTTAAAAAGCCACTAGGCAGATGGTTCCCAAATGTGAGTTAATAACTTGTAGGTAGCTTTTGGGGAAGCTTTTTGAAATCCCTTCATGCAAAATGATTTCACAAACTGCCTGCATGCCATTCTTTGGCTATTTGGGCAGACTATTTCAAAATGGCCAGGAGAAAAATGGCAGATTATTTTTTATTTGTTTTGCAGCAGACTGTTATGTTTATTTTGCAGTGGTAAAAGAATATAAAGGGAAAACAAACACAAAGCTTCCACTGAAGATTCTTCTAGACCCTGGAAGTCCTGACTGGTTTCAAGGTGAGCATGTTTGGGCCTCTGCTCCTCTTTTGCAGCCCTTCTACAGCATTTCTTTCAAAATAAGGTTGATTTTTACAGAGTAGCACAGGCTGAGTATTCAACAATCACGAGTGAGACTTCACAGCATCACACAATTAATTTAAAAATCAGATTTCAAATATGGGGCTCTTGCTGTTCACCACTGGTCTGCTAAAAATACTGTATGTTTTGCATGGTTTAAAGTCAAAAGTATTGATAGTGTCTGGTCAGACAAGCATCACCATTTTTTTAACAGATTTCATCACCCTCTTTTAACAGATTTCACCACCATTTTTGAACAGATTTCACAAAAAATCCATCACCACACCAATGACAAAATTTTGCTGTCTCTCAACAATGGCAGCAGATCAAATGCCTTCTAACCCTGTGGATCAATGTGAACCAATCAAGTACAACTGCCCTCTCTCCTGGGTGATTCCTAGCTCTAGAAAATGGAATAGAAAAATAGAAAATAGAATATTTTCAGTTGGGAAGGACCTACAATGATCATCCAGGCCAACTCCCTGAGCACTTCAGGGCTCACTGCTAAAGCATGTGATTAAAGGCATAGTCCAAATGCCTCTTAAATGCTGACAGGTTTAAGACTCTCTGGAAGCTTGTGCCAGTGTCTGACCAGCCTCTTGGTAAAGAAATGTGTCCTAATGTCCTAAACCTCTCCTGGTGCAACTTTGAACCATTCCCATGTGTCCTATCCCTGGATACCAGGGAGAAGAGATCAGCACCTCAGCCTCCTTTTCTCCAAACTAGACAAACCAGGAGACCTCAGTCACTCATCACAGCACATTCCTTCCAGCCCTTCCACCAGCTTCGTTGTCCTGCTCTGGATGCCTTCAGGGACCTTCACATCCTTCTGAAATCGTGGGGCCCAGAACTGCCCCCAGGGCTCCAGGGGGTCCCAACCCAACGCTGGGCACAGCAGGAGGATCCCCTCTCTGATGGGCTGGGCAGGCTGTGTTTGATGCCCCCCAGGATGGGCTTTGCCCTCGGGGCTGCCAGGGCACACACTGCTGCCTCACAATGCCCCTGCACCCCCAGATCCCTCTCTGCTGGGCTGCTCTCCAGCCACTCCTCTCCCAGTTTGTACCTGTGCCTGGCATTACTCGGTCCCAGGTACAGAATCCAGCACTTGTTACATTTCACCCCAGCAAGCACAGCCCAATGCTCCAATCTATCAAGGTCTCTTGTCCCTGAAGGGAGCCAACAGCTCCCCCTCAGTTTGGTGTCATCAGCAAACTTGCTAATGGTGCTTTCAACTCCTTCATCCAAGTTGTTGATAAATATATCAACCAGAGAACTGAGCCCTGAATAAACAGAACTTTGGCCCAAGGTACTAAAAACATCAGCTCAGAGCTCCAAGTTAATTTTAAAGCAAGATTTTTCTTTTTTTTCCTGAAGTTCAACAAAACCTCCTACCAAAAGGGACCTGGAAATAACACTTCCTTTGGGATGGAGACAAAGTCTGCAGGACAAAGGAAACTCCAAGATGTACTTTTTTCTCAGAAATCACATAGTGTTTATATATAAGAACCTATATTTTCTTTTTAAACCCCCCCAGATGCTTCACTGTCCAGTGAGAACCAATATATGAGGGCTATTAGCCACATTTTATATGGCATTTATACATCATTGGAAGGGTCTCATCCAGACAATCTGTGATGAACACAGTATAAAAGTATAAATAAACCAGATTGCATTGGCTAGACCAGAAGGGTAAAGTCTAGTGATTAGAGTGATAAACATATTTGCAGATAACACAGAAAAGTGCATTTAATCCCACTAGAGAGCAGTAAATTGACAGTTATTTTGGCTGGGCGCACCTTAGAGTTTCATTTTAGTTCATGTCTATAAAATATGTAGGTAAAAATTGTGACCACGTGGTCCTTAAAATTAAAGTATTAGTTTCCCCACCAGGAAATGGGCCCTACTCTTCTGCACCCCAGCATTGTGTGATCTTGGAAAGTTGTTTAGAGCTCAGTTGTGCTTCTCAGTTCCAGTCTTAACAAGGCTCAACATAGTGACAATGCTTTGTTTTTCTTCCTGTCCATACTCAAATCAGGCCAGAGAGTCCTACAACAAATGCCAGCAGTGCCATAATAGGTATGAACAGTTGGTTAGTGGGTAGGTAAGAATCAACCAACTCTTTGCAGAGTTCTTTATGCTTAGAAAAGCAAATAGAATGAGCTATTACTCAGCTTCAGGAGGTAAAGAAGCTGCTGCTGTGCAGGTCTCCTAAGCAGAGATTTAAACCAACCTATTTAAAGCCCAATAGTAAAGATCCATCCTTCTTGTAAACTCTACTGTATACTCCTGTCCCTCCAAGCTCACCATTGCAGAAAAGGATACAAGCTTTAAATCCATGGGTTTGTTCCCTCAACTTGTCAAACACCAGGATGGCATGTGTTGGACCAAGACAAACCTGACCCCAAACTCACTGAAATCCTGAGAGTTCTCTCTCCCTCTGCTCCTGTACCTACCCAGTTACAACACACTTTAGAACAAGTTAGATGTCTGAAAAATGTACTGAAAGAGAGGGAGGGAAGAAGGGAAGGAAGGAGGGAGGGAGGGAGGGAAGGAGGGAGGAAGGGAGGGAGGGAGGAAGGAAGGAAGGAACTCTGCCACTGTTTGCCTTATTTTTAAGCACAACTCTGCTTCTTGCTGTTATTCTATAAATCCCATCTATCAGTATTTGCAGCACTTCAGAAGAGTCTGTATTCACCATGTCTGTCCTTTTTCGATAGAGGAACAGTTTAGGAGAGCTAATGTCAAAGAGAAGGAGTTTTAATTCTGGTCTTTCTTTCCCCCAGGCAGTCAGCTACCTTTCCGAAAGCTGTAAAAAGAAATCATCTTCTTCAAGGCCAGTGTCCTTTTGCCAAATTTGGCTGAGAGAGCCATCCCACCTAGAGGCACCACTAAGCCTCAGTGTCCCTGTGTGAGGGAGTCATCCACAGCATAAGCCAACCCTTGGAGTGCTGCCAGGGCCAGAATATGTGCTCCACAGCACATGGGCTGGTGTATGGAGCACAGGGCACAGCCACATCCCCTCAGCCTTGTCAACACCTGAGTGTAAGGCAAACAGAAGGGAGATGATGATGATGATGATGAGAGAGAGCTGCAGCCTCTATGAAGCAGAGAGACGGATGGGAGAAGGATGCTGAAAAGCAGAAAAGCACCCTGCCATGCATCAGGCAGCTTGTGATGCATCCACCAAAGCACAAGGAGAGCCCCCAGTGACCATGGGGCAGCTCAGCAGATTCTGCTTCTCACCGAGGCAGGAGGCTGCCAGTCAGCAGAGCCGGCTCAGCACTGAGCTCCGCCGGAGCTGCGAGGCCCTGCCACTCACTGAGAACTGTTTTGCCTCAGTGAAAAGCACCAGCTCCTAGCTCCAGGCTCCTACTGAGATCCAAACTCAACAGAGCCAGCAAAGCAGCGGGAGCTGGCTGCAAACCTGGATATAGACACAGTGGATCTGTTCTCAGCGAGCTGATATTGCACCCTCAGAGCAGTCCTGCTCTGCTTTAACCCCTGTGCAACCCCCGTGAGCCCAGGAGCTGCTAAGGAGACATTTGCTCTGATGAGGCAGATAATGTGAGCACTATGCAAAACCTATAAAAATTACTGACATTCATAGCATCATTAATCAGCACCACTCATCCTCCAAGCTCCACCATCCCTCCGGGAAATGGAAAACTGCAGGTTTGATTCACTGCACATCAGCTCAGCTCTGCGCTGGTTTTGTCCCGGTCATGTCAGCACCAAACTGGAAGAAACAGCCACAGATCGGGCAGATTTGTCTGAACCACTTTGTTACTCTCACAGTTAAACCTTGGAAAACCCTTTTTTTGCCAGAACTTTTCCCTGTTGCTGCTCCTGGGAAAGATCTTTCCCTTTGGGAAAGATGCTAATTGGCTGTTTGTCATCTGGTCAGAAAGGGGAACGAGTCACAGCCTGCTGAAATTCGTTCCTGCCCTTTCCTTAAAAAAAAAAAAGAATGCATTCAGGGCACACACCTGGGTAAGACACTCTATGAGTAAGGCTTCTTTTCAGTGCAGGTACCTGGCTCATGATTCCTATTCAGCAGAGACTAAAACTTTACAAAATCAGCCACTGGCAGCACTCCCAGGATATTTTTCCATTCGCACATATTTCTAAAAATGTCAACACCAGTCTAACCATTCTCATCTGGGAAGCCTGACATCAGATGTACATTAGCCCAGGGAAAAAAAAAAACATCCAAAACACAAGCCCCTTCTAAAAAGGAAAACAAATTCGAAGTATGTTACACTGGGTTCTGTCTCTGGGCTCTATGCAAACAAGAGGAGGAAATTTTACAGAGTGATTTTACACCCCTGACAAAGCCACTGGAAAGTCAGACAAGGGTTTCACAGGGATGAGAAGTGGATAGTATGTGAGGTTCTTATTCCTGTATGTTTGGGTTTGTTACCCAACAGCAAACAAAAAAAAGTCCCAGGCAGGACCTTAAGAGCCATGTGCAGTCCTGGAATTTAATCCAGACAGCTAAACAGCACTGTGTCTGACTGTGGGAGAGCTTCCCCAGGGAGAAAGCATTTTGGCTTGAGCATTTTGTTCCAGTCATCAGTCTCATATTATCTTCTCTTCCAAATTCAGACCCTTCACACACCTCCCCGGCATCACCTGCTTTGTCTGAGAGACTTGTGTAGACAGGACATGCCCTGATGCCATTTTGCAAGCTGAGTTCAGGCAATAAGCAATATTGTTTCCACACTGTCCTCACACCACATGCCATCAGCATTTTATCGCTGTTAGGAGAGATCTCCATTTAATTTGGTCTGTCAGGAATCAAGGAAAACAAAGGATGTGACTGCAGGCCTCGAGTCTATCTGAACAGGATTCCTGGAATGGACTAATCTGTAACTACAGAGTGAAAAGAGAGCAAGATGTTCTTCCGAAATATTTAAAATTTGTATTTCACTGCCCATGAATGCTGCAAAAATGACTTTACAATTTCTCTCCCTCTGGGAAATTAATAGAAAGCCCTCCCCCCCCCCACTCGCTTTCATGGTGATTGAATTTTCCTCCCTCCAAGAAGGAGTAATGCTCTTGTATTACACTTTACTTCCTTGCAAATCTTACATGTTTTCTACACGTGCATTTTAACTCTGCGTTCTCTCTTTAAGTATTGACTCACAGATATGATAAACAGAGTTTTTAACCTTACTCATTGTTGAAACAGACCTCAAAGACTGATACCCTGACATAAAGACTTCCCCCAGACTTTCCAGAGAGGGGACCTCAGCATTCCAGACTCCACATTCTGGTGGCCTTTTCTATACGACACCCACACTAAACCATCTGCCCACTCATCTGCTGAAGGAAACCACCTCCACATCAGGAATTCCTCTGAAATTCTATTGTCCAGAACATTTGCCATCACTAAAGAGCCCTTCAGTACTCTGGGGTCTTGTCCTGCCACTCCTACTGAAGAATGACAACCTGTGTCAGAGGACTGAGACAATGGAGAAAACTGAGTCACCAGGAGAAGGACTATGTTCAGTGGAATATCATATGGGATGCTCCTGGGAAAAAAAACCCCAACCCTAAAAAAGGGAAGCCCATTGATAGGTTCACCTGTCTTTAGTGGTTCCTTCAGAGGGACTTACTTCTCACCCACTTGCTGGTGTGGTTGACAGCATTAACATCTTAAATTATTGTAGTTAGAGATGTCAAGATCCATGGATTACAGTGTCAGAAAAGATTTTAAGTGGAAGTTTACTTCTAGACTTGTGCTCTTTCTTCTCAGTCTGACTGAATTTAATTCATGATCCAGTCCCTGGGGACCACAGCAGAGCAGCTGTTGGGATCCAGAATCACTTTGAAGTCACAGAAGAATTCTAGTGGTGGTCCTGCCCATGCTGGGTGGTCCATGGTTTCTATAGCCCTAAAACACACCTATACATGCCTGTAATATTTTGCTTCCAGTGTTACATCCAAAATCCCAGTATTTTGTAAGGGAAACTTAGTGATACTTTCATACCAGTCCTTGCATACCCATTTTTCTGAGGCTCCCTCAAAGCATTTGGAGAAGTCAAAGCCATGTGGAATCTAGTGATGCTCAAAAGTACATATTTATCTTTTCCTTTTGTTATTTCCCTTTCAGCTTGTAATTAGTTTAGGACCAAATTATCCTTTTAGCACAAATGCAAAGGTAAGTAAACTTAGTCCACAGTGAAAACACTCTGGACCAGCACAGAAGGGCCTTGTCCATGTCAGAGAGGCCGTGCAAACATCTGCAGGAGATTGTTTAGGTGAGGCTGACCATGAACTTTACTGCATGCAGTGTGTGTCCAACCCTTCCTTTTTTTTTTTTTTGGTTGGTTGGTTTGGTTTTGGTAGTTTGTTTGTTTGGGTTTTTTTCTTTATATTTTTTTTAATTTCCTGTTATTTTATGGTCCAGCCTGATGGATAAGCAAGACCAGGGAATGTGCTTGGCCACCAGGGCCTCAATTGTGATTCCAAGCAGAATTAGAAGATGCAGTGAGTGAAACACAAGGTACACCCTACACTAGGGCTGTGCAAACAGGAAAATCAGTCAAAAAACACAGCAACAGTATCCCCCTCTCGCTTGTGCTCCTCTACGTGCAGTTAGAAAAGCTGGGGGGTTGTGTGGTGACTTTTAGTAGA
The DNA here is from genome assembly GCF_036250125.1 of Pseudopipra pipra. Taxonomy (NCBI): domain Eukaryota; kingdom Metazoa; phylum Chordata; class Aves; order Passeriformes; family Pipridae; genus Pseudopipra; species Pseudopipra pipra. The sequence goes on from NC_087553.1 coordinate 7,245,030, forward strand.
GTTGAATATAGACGAGCACAGGTGGAAGCAGAGTTAGATGAGAACAGATTTAGGCAGAAATAACTGTGCTCAGTGAATAGAGACTGGTTATTGTTCAAGGTAAGAAGGTACCAACAGGGTGAACCTGTAGAGCTTTCGAGATACTCCCAAGAAATTGCCTGAGGGCAAGATGCTGCATCCAAGCAGGGCTATATTTGCACTTGCCACCTAAACAGTTTGAGGGAATGTTCCCAAGCAATTAATCACAGTCAACTACCCTGTTAAAGGCTCCTGGTCAGGGTGGTAAGTCTGTACCCAAGAACTGTCTCCCAGAATACTTCCTAGGCACAATGTGGGAATCAGCAGAGGCCAGGAACAGAGCCCACTAGGCTGTGTGCCGAACACCTTGTTTCAGAGGGAGCCTCCAACAGCATGAACACAGGCTGCTGCTGCCAGCTGGCCTCAGTGCCAGGGAATGGTCCTGGGCACATTTCATTTTCTAATATAGATGCAGTCAGGATGTCTATGAGAATTCGTATCTCCTCCTTAGTGGAATATCCAGCTTCCTTATTAAGAACAGAACCTACCCCATTTTTCCACTAGCAAGAGGCAGTGCAAATTCCATTTTGAAATACACACTGTTTCCAAGCCTCCCAGAGAGATTTCTCTCTCATGCTCCAAAGCCCTAAACTTCTCAGCCTCTGCTCTGTTGTCAGTACCAGTTGTCAGCATCACTCGGATGGAGATCAAGTGGGCAATGGGAATCTGACAGAAATTTTGTCATTTGCTGAGACTTACTCCCCCAAGTCTGCAGGAAGATGCCAGTGTCTGCTTTGGATCCACACTTTAGCACACTCTCCTAAAGATGGGTACCTGTATCCTTCCTTTCAAAGCACTGAGCAAGCTTTTGACACATGATCCTGAGAGATATTGTGCAGGTATTGTGCCCAGTGGCTGAAATCCAGAAACAACTCTGTGAGCCACCATTCCTCACTTAGGCAAATGCCCTGATATCTCAGCTATAGACTCCTGCTCTTGCCTTTGCTTCTTATTTGGTTTCAGGAAGATTGTCTCCTTCAAAGCACAGTGGCTAAGCTTTAGCTAGAGGGTATTCCTTCCCAGAATGATCTTTGTCACCTTGCAGACTGTTTCTTTGCATCATTCTCTTGCATAACAAAACAACATGTATTTTCACATTAACCTTCCTTTAAATAAACCTCTTATGCAGCACTGCCTTGAAAATTATAGTGTTTTCTGAAATAAAAACCCCATAATAATTTGCTCTGCAAATTTGTGGTAAAGCCTTCCCTCAATTACACTCCTGCGGATTTTCAAATCAATTTTAAACAAGACAGAAAAAAATTATAAGGCTACACTGCTTACATAATTCAAATAATTTTTCACCTCCCCAGTCTACTTACAAACAGGCAGGAAGGAGAGGAACTGGAAGAAGAAGAAGAGGTTTTCCATGTGTTGAACTTGCCTGAGCAAATGAAGTATAGTAGCATATAACTAATCCCTACTAATTCTGAAGGGAACAAGGAAAATCCTGGTATATAATTGTGAGATTTTTTGGGGAGAAAAGGTGCTGGGACTTCACCATTGGAGTGCAACCACATAAAGGAAGGAATTTTACCACAAGATTGTAAATTACAGTCTCCATGGCACACCATAGTTGAAACACAGAAATAAGGTATATCTTCCTTTTCTGTCTCCAGCCTGTCAATCAAGTATTAAAACCTGTGCTGATTTATTTGGAAATATTCCCCTGATGAAAGTGAATTACTAATACAGGAGAGAATTTTGCAGATTACTGTTGGTAAATTCTACATACTATCTGGGAAATTATTAATTCTGCAATAATCATATAGATTATGTGTTCTGGGAAGCCCCCACTCTAACGAAAACATTTTGTTGCCGGCTAGGAAGGTTATTAATTTTACTATTAGATCAGGTCATTTCTGGAGATCAGGTGAATTTCCTAAAAATTCAAAGCAACATTGTTCCATTGGAAAGGGTAACCTCATTTTCATGTCACACCAAGTCAAACTAAGGAGAAATTCACTGAAAACAAACGATGCTGCAGTCCAAATAAGGGCACTACATTACTACATTACACAAGTAAGAAAGCATTGCAATATATAAACTAATTGTGTCTGAATGCTGTTCTTTGTCTTAAAACAAGTTGATATTTCTCTTTGCAGCTTCTAATTCCAATTAATTTTTTACTCGGGTCATTATGAGCTTTACTATTTTCCTATTCCAATTAACATAAAGCTTTTTATTTCATATGACTTTAATGACACAAGGCCCACATCTTTCACAATGTTTCATCATACAGAAATGGGGTATGTTCTGGCCAATGGACCCACAGGTAGCTACTGGAGAATTTCTGTGTTTATTCCTCCTATAAAGTGACACAGTGATGTCAGAGAGCATGATACTCACTGAAGAGTATCAGCACCCTGAGGTCCCAAATTTAGGCATGAGCAACAGAACTTTAACAAGCAGACAAGGAGGCCTGGGGAGCAGTTAATGCATACAACAAGAAAGTGAAAAGAAAAACCCGAAAACCAACCAACCACAAAGCAAACACTACGAAAGCTACAAATACACTAAATGACACATTCTTAAAAAATATTTAGTGGTGCTGAAGGCATAAGCCTTGTCAGAATGATTTTGGAACAACAACTTTGGTTGTTCACAGACTCTATTATTATAAAGACCTTTCCTATTTAATTTTTTAGACATTTGTAGCTATATTAGCCTACAGAATGAGGCTGGAGGTCACACAATGACAGGCTAAAGCTGCACCAAAGGCAGGCAGATGCTCTTAAAACTCTGTCTCACAGTTTCCTTGCTGCCTCTCTGTCCTGAACAGGATCAACCTTGTTATTTTGAGGTGTCTCCAACACACCGACTGCTTGACAACACACCGATCCCACCACCGGCCAAGTAGCAAGGCCAAAGTCTTGATTAGGTGCTTAAAGCCGTCCTTTCATTATTCCCTAAGTCTGGCAGCAGTCAGCCTGGAGGCTCTTGTCAAATTTCATGACTTGTCATGACATCTTGCTAACTGACTGGAACAGATGTCAGGAAGGGAGCTTGTCCCTCACCATGGCCCAGTGGCACCATCACATGCCCATAAACACTCTCCCCGTTTGACCTCAGCATGAGCTGCACTGATACTACGTCAGGAAGAAGAATTTCTTCACAGAAAGGATGGTTAAGCATTGGAAGGGGCTGCCCAGGGAGGTGGTGGAGTCCCCACCCCTGGAGGTGTCCAAGGAATGACTGGACGTGGCACTCAGTGCTCTGGGCTGGAGGACAAGGTGGGGATGGGCACAGGTTGGATTGGATGATCTTGGAGTGCTTTTCCAATTTAAATGATTCTGTGATATATTTCAGAAGAGTAAGCCTTTTTGTGTGCACATGTATCTTCCACGAGACTGGAAGTGCACTGATATTTGCTTTGTTACCTAATGAGAAGTGAATGTCAGCACATGGAGAAGACAAGCTGCTCCAGAGCAGTGTGGATCAAGAACCCCATCGCCACCACCTCCACCAGAACAGGGGTGTTTGCATCATGAGAGTCCAGGGAACAGCCAGCAGAAGTGCCATGTTCTCCTTACGGGGTCCAAATGAAAAAAGCACACAAAAGAGGGATTTGTTTGTGCCGTTCAGAGCAGCATTAGGTCCCCTCTATGTTCAGTGACCCCACCAGATGGGTCACAGTGCACAGCTGCTGGCACACAGCCTTTGCCTGCAGAGCCACTAAGAGCCAAGCAAGACACCACAGGGTGAATCTCTCTCTTCCCTGAGATCTACATTTTATATGTCCCAGTCCAGCCAAGCCCATTCCTATTTGTACCTCTCTCCCCCTTTGAAGTGCTCTGTCTTCCCTTCCACAGCCTTTCCTTCACCCTGTTTGTATACAGATCATTGTCCTATTGTTCATAAAGCACTCAGAGGTGAATGGTATTATATAACTGCTAGTTACTGCTTTATCATTTTTTTTAGAATGATGGAAAAATGGAAGGGAAATGCAGACTCCCCTTGGGGCCAGGTTAAGCAAACTAAACTTACATTACTGGTGACCCAAATGAACATTCACCTCAGTATCCCCAACATGGAAGAATCCATTTTAGTATCTACTGTCCCACACAAAATGACAAGCCATTAATAACTATGGCATGTAAGCATGTGTGGGGTGAGAAATCTTCCATGTTGTAGCTCCTAGTCAAAAGACTTTACAAAAAAGTGTGGGTTTGTTGTTCAGTTGGGTTTGTTTGGGGGTTTTTTATCTGTTTCCAATTATTTGCTATTCATTAAGCTTATCTTGATGCTTTTGATATGGCAAAGAGGTTTTATTCAGCTTGCTATTCATTCCAGGCCAGTTAAGATAAAATCGGTAACAGTCAGGACAGATTTCCTTCTTGTAATGGGCTTAGAATTGGCACATGCAGCCAAAACTCTCTTCCCATTTCATATTTCCCCAGTTCTCTCTTACTCACATACTCTTTTCTGGCAGAAGTTTGCATCATTTAGTGTCTTCTGCACTTCTCTGTATCCCAAGCACGGACACCAGCTGCCTGCTGAGCCCAGTGAGGCTTCTTGATCCTGAAATCTATTACAGCAAAAGCAGGTTCTTGCTGCTGGAAAGTGGAATTACACCCTCACCCAGGCCAAAGCTGCAGTTCTTCATGCAGATAATCCTGGTGCTTGGTTTGCAACTGATCCTGACAGGATCCTGACAGGATCAGTGGATCATGTCAAGAGGACTGCTCTGATGAGTTAGTGGCTGCAGAAACAGGCCCTCTTTGTAGTAACAATCTGGTGTTCCCAACACAGTGTCCTACAGAACCACTTCTTTTCCAACTCACAAACTGTACCACAAACTTACATATTTGCCCCAAAGTCCAAGGAGAAGGGCAAGGTTTCAGCACAGTACGTGGTTCATCTTCAAATAACCACAGAAAACCTGGGGTTGGAAGGGACCCACAAAGGATCATTAAAGTCCAGCTCCTGATCTCAAAACTCACAGTCTGAAAGATCAGTCCATCAAAAATACCTGCTGAGCACTATGTTACTTTAAGCATGTGCTTAAAGCTGAGCCCACGCTCAATGCCTTGCTGCATGTTTCTGGTCATATCACTCAGTGTTTGGCAGCAGTCTCTCTCACTAGAAAGCAAATTCTCTACTGCCTTAAAAGCCAATAGAAATTATGCATTATTTGTAAAGAAGGTGTCAAAGCCGAGTTTGCCTGAACTGTGCTTGATAACTCTTTAGAAACACAAGCAAAAAAAATATTTTCAGCCATATTTTGAGAAAAATTGGTTTTCTTTTGATTGGAAAGTTCTGTTGCATTATTATGGCAAAACACAGTATATTCAAACTGAAAGTTGAGGAATGATTTGACAAGTTTGTACAGAACTCTTTGCAGCAGCCAGGGTATTTTGCTTTCACTAGGCTTGGTTTTTGTTGGGACAAACTCTACTCTCAGTTGTGGCAGGGCACATATTAGAGATTAGAAAAATATTCTTCCCTGTGAGGGTGGTGAGGCAGTGGAAGAGGTTGCCCAGAGAAACTGTGGATCCCTGGAAGTGTTCAAGGCCAGGTTGGATGGGGCTCTGAGCAACCTGGTCTAGTGGAAGCTGTCCCTGTCTTGGGGACAAGGTTGACTGGGGGATTGGAACAAGATGATCTTTAAGGTCCCTTCTAACCCAAGCCATTCTATGATTCTATATGCTAGACTCTGAAGATGAATTTAGCAGCTTGGCTCTCATGGGAAGTTAAAGGCACTCAGCACCTTGCAAGACTTAGTCCTATGGTATCTCTGCAAACATGAAGTAGGGTTTAACAAGCAGCCCTGAAAATGTCACAGTTCACTGCCACAGAAGGGTGAGCATTTCACTCCCCCTTGCTTCCCACTTCCCTGCACCAGTGACCTCTCCCATCTCTTCCTCTCACTGGCTCTGGCACTCACTTGCTTTCCAACTCACTAATTTGACAGAAAAAGATCTACTTTGTTGTTGCTGCATTGGATTTTCTGTCAGGTGAGTGAGCTCAAGCAGCTCCTGGAAGAGAAGGCAGCGCTTGCACTTCCACAAGGACAGAACCAGTTCTGCGTAAGCAACAAAAGGGCACATAGTGGGAAGGGGAAAACTGAAAAGGAGGGAGGAAGACAAAGTCTTCCCTTTAGATCACCAATGGGCTTTAAGATCGGCTCATCCCACCCCCCACAGCCCTGATCTCTTTTTAACCTACATCAGCTTAGTGTTACTCCACTAAATGCAATAACTACAGTGATGTAATTCAGATCACTAATATCCATATGCAGGGTTCTACTGTTAAACAAGGGACTGTATGAACACATTGTCCCTGCTCGGAGAAGCTGACAGTCCAATTCAACACAACATGCAACTGGAAGACCAAACTCTGGATGGCAAAAATGATCAGGAAGCTGGGGGGAGTAGTTACAGAAAGACAAACCCAACATTTTATCCTAAAAGACTCACTGAATTGCTTGGTACGTCTTCAGGTGAGTCAGATGGATTCGATCGGTGAAAGCAAATCAAACTACTCACCTGAGCAAAAAGCTTTAAGTTCTTCAGTGATCTAGATCTCAGCATGTGCAACAGGGAATTATAGCACTTCTTTGTTTCATCTTAGATTCAGCCTTCCCAAAGAGCTGATTCTGCACTTCCCTTTGATGCAAAAACTCCCATCAAAGCAAACAGGAGATCTGCCTGAGAATGGAGTGCAGCTGCACGGGACACTTTGCCTGTCAGTCTTGTTGCAGCTTCTCAGCGTATTATGGCATCACTTCCCACCTAAATAAACAAATAAACAAGAAACCTACACCTAAAATTAACGTGAAAGATGCTGTTCTCTGTTATCAGATTCAACATCCTTCCTCTCACCCCAGGGTTTTGGGCTGAGCTCTGTATTAATGAAAAATACGACTTGCTTGGCACTTATTTTACTGAATAGGAAGGAAAAAACCATGATGCATTTGGGCATTATCTTTAGAGGCTACAGTAAGGGGCAGGGAAGCAGCATTTGTGTCTGGCTAAAGAGAATGTCAGAGCGCTGCTCTGCAAAGCTGATTTAAATTTATGGCAGTACATACATCTGAGGTACTTGCATAAATTATAATCCCGACTGAGATTTACTTAGTTATATTAGAAAATTTGTCAGAAACAAACCTGGAGCGTTGACAACCAAGCCTTCTTTTTCTGCTAGTCTTGCTGTGCCACTGTGTGTGTGGGAAAGGCATGGAACATCCTTCAGCAATAAAACAGGAGTTTGAGGGGGAAACAGAGATGTCCTTTGCAAGAAAAAAGGTAATACAGCTCTTTGAGTTAAAGGAGCAACTTCGTGTCAGTCTTCACTAGCAAACTGTGCCACGCTGATGAAGACAATGAATGTGTCACTCGTCCTTCAACGTCATCTTAACTGTAAAATCCACAGCACTGAGAAGGTTTTGTTTGGAAATAAAAAGCAAACGAGGATGTGTTCTGATGAAAGATGATGCTCTCCATCCCAGTCTGAGATATAAGCCACGCAATGGTTATTGAAGTATCACGGCGTGCCACATTAGACTCCTCAAGTGCCATCCATTCCCAGTCTATTATTACTAAAACCAGTGAACTGTGTACAGAAGTGGTGTGTGCATACATAAAGGTGACTGATACACGTGCCAAAGTAATCTGGAGCATACAACGAAAACAGTTTTGCAGATATTGCACTGATATTCTACTTTCTTGTTATGTCTGTCCACTCCCTCATGCTTTTGATCTGTTGTGCACTTGGATAGAAACCAGTAACAGCAGACAGAAAAGATACTTTCAGTCTCAAAAATATAACAAAGGTATAAAACTCTAAAACTACCAAAAAAAAAAAAAGCTGCACATACTTTCAGGGTGGGGACAGTAAGCACATGACTGAATTATTTAGAAATTCTGAAACAGGAAGATAATAAAATTATTTATAAAGAAGTATATCTACAATATTTAATAATTTAAGGCTCACAAGAAACTAACATATCAAGACAACAGAAGTTTTCTGCTATAGGGTTCAAAGCACCAAATTCACTTCACATACAGGATAACCGGATCTGTATTGATCACAAGTGGAAAACTCTGAAAGTGCTGATCTGCTAATGTTCCTAGTGCTTTAATGATGTCATATTTCACAGGAGTAAGAAATCCCCTCTCAACCATAAATACACTCATACAGATATAAAATATATTGGAATTATTTCAATTTGAAACTACAGTACAAAAGCCCTCAACCTCCCTCCCCCCCCAGTCCATTCATTCTCCACACACACATTCCCCCCAACTCTTTAATACTAAACTTGGAGCAACTGAATTGGTTACAAATTTCCCATTTAAAACCAACCACCATTTACTACAGTAAGTTTCTACGACTTAGATTTTTTACTGTCATAATTTACCAGCTCCTGCATCATGGAGCGTAGCTTATTCTTAGTCTACTTTAAAAATAGGTGACCCTTTGTGTCATGGAAAAAGAACATAAAAACATGTATTCCTGGAGGACTGCTCAGGACAGTGATCAGTTTAGAAAATACAGCCTGACTTAAAAAACTAATTGGTACTAAAAGAATAATTATAGTAGCAAGTTTCTGACACCAGTAAATCTTTCTACATCTCTGAACTCTAACTCTCTCCTCTCCTTACAGGTCTGTTTCCCTATTGGTGTCCAGACAGAGAGCATAGAGGGATTTTCTGAGATCTACATTGCTTTTCGCCTTGATAGTGGCTTTTTCTATGGAGCTGGTGCCATTGTTGAACTCCTCACTGTTTTCCAAGTGCACAACAGATTTGTTCAGAGAGTTTGTACTGGGTCTTCTCTTCACATCCGCCCCCGCTGTGCTGCCCTGAGCACTACTGTGCTCATCTTTGAGGATAGATTGCTCTTCGTGATCAGTCTCTCGGTGGTAGAAGTAGTTGAAGTTGGACACAATGACAGGGACAGGGAGGGCAATGGTGAGCACACCTGCAATGGCACACAAGGAGCCCACAATCTTGCCCCCCACAGTGACAGGTCTCATGTCCCCGTAGCCCACAGTAGTCATGGTTACCACTGCCCACCAGAAAGCATCAGGGATGCTGGAGAAATGAGACTCGGGGTCATCGGCCTCAGCAAAGTAGACAGCGCTGGAGAAGAGGATCACCCCGATGAAGAGGAAGAAGATGAGGAGGCCCAGCTCCCTCATGCTGGCTTTCAAAGTCTGTCCCAAGATCTGAAGCCCCTTGGAGTGCCTGGAGAGCTTGAAGATCCTGAAGACTCTGACCAGACGGATGACCCTGAGGATGGCCAGGGACATGGCTTGCTGCTGGCCCCCTCCCCCATTGCTGCTGCCAGCCCCTGGCTGCTGCTGCTCGTGGGCCAGCTCGGTGCCCAGGGTGATGAAGTAGGGGATGATGGCCACGATGTCGATGATGTTCATGATGTTGCGGGAGAACTCGGGCTTGCTGGGGCAGGCGAAGAAGCGCACGAGGAGCTCGAAGGTGAACCAGATCACACAAGTGGTCTCGATGATGAAGAAGGGGTCAGCCAGGCTGCTGGGGGGCTGCATGGGTGGGGAGTCCCCGGTGGTGCCATTCAAACCTCCACCTTGTGGGGGCAGGGGCACAGGCAACTCCCTCTCATCCCTGAACTCGGGCAGGGTCTCCAGGCAGAAGGTGATGATGGAGATGAGGATGACCAGCACGGAGACGATGGCGATGGCCCGGGCTGAGCTGGAGCTCTCGGGGTACTCAAAGATGAGCCAGACCTGGCGCTGGAACTCATTGCGGGGCAGGGGCTTCTCCTCCTCTTTGATGAAGCCCTCGTCCTCCCGGAAGCGCTCCATGGCCTCCTCACCCAGCTGGTAGAAGCGGATCTCGTCGGCGAAGACATCGATGGAGACATTGACGGGCCGTCGGAGCTTTCCCCCGGACTGGTAGAAGTATAGGATGCCGTCAAAGCTGGGCCGGTTGCGGTCGAAGAAGTACTCGTTGCGGAGCGGGTCGAAGTAGCGGATGCGCTTGTCCGGGTCCCCCAGCAGCGTGTCGGGGAACTGATTGAGGGTGCCCAGCTGGGTCTCGAAGCGCAGCCCGGAGATGTTGATCAGCACCCGCTGGTGGTGCATGGCGCCCGGGTTCACCGCCGCCGCCGCCGCCTCCTCCTCCTCGTCTCCCGCCGCTGCCATGGCCATGCCCCGGCGGTGTCCCCCTTCCTCCGGGGGTCCCACGTCCGCGCCGGGGCGCGGGGCGCGGGGCGGTGGCCGGGGCGGCGCGGGGGGGGCGCGTCCCTCCGCCGGTCGCTCCTCGGGGCCGCTCCCGCGGGGACCCGGCGGGGGCCGCTCCGGCTCCTCGTCCCTCGGCGGGGGCCGCTCGGGCTCCTCGTCCCCCGGCGGCGGTGGCATCGGCGGCGGCGCGGGCGGCGGGGCTCCCTCCTTGCCGTCGCTCAGCTGCGGCGAGCCCGCGATGTGCAGCAAGTTGCCCCGCCAGCGTGCCCGGCCGCCGGCGGCCGCGGCATCTTCGCCACCCGCGATGGCCGTGGTGCCGCCGTTCTCCAGAGTCACCAGCGCGATCTCCATGGGCAGCAGCGGCAGCAGCAGCAGCGGCGGCGGGAGGCAGGCGCGTCTGAGGCGGCGGGCATGCTGCGCTCGCCGGCCCCGCTGCCGCCGCCGCCGGGCACCTCCGGGCGGCCGCCCTGCCCTGCCCTGCCCTGCCCTGCCTTGCCCTGCCCTGCCCTGCCCGACCCGCCTCCCCTCACTGCGCGGCCGAGCGCGGCCGAGCGCGGCCCGGGGGAGCCGCCCGGGGACCCGGATATGAACGAGCGATCATTATATTATGGGCGCTTGACGTCAAAGAGGATCCCTCCTGCTCCGCGCCCCCGTGCAGGCAGCGCCAGCATCCCCCGGGGACAATCGGGATGCCGCGCATCCTATCCCACCGCGCCCCGCCCCGCCCCGCCCCGCCAAAAGGGATCCGCGTCGAGTCGCGGATGAGCTCTGGGAGCGGGTCCCAGCCGTGGGATTCCCACACGTGCCCTGGGGATGCCCACAGGTTTCGCGGCCCGGGGAGCGCTCCGGGGATGCGGGAAGGCGGGCGCCGCGGGTACCTGTGCCCGGGGAGGGGGGGCTAAGCTCGTCCTCCGCCCCCCGGGGCTCCCGCACGCTCCCCCAGCCCTCGCCCCCGCCGCGCCCGGGGATTACGGAGCGGCCCCCCACGCGTGGATTTGCTCGCTAAAGGGATTGCGCGCAGCTGCAAACCCCCACTCACCTCTAATGAAAATCAGAACCGACAGCCCTGGGGATTCCTGGCGCCTCTTGGCGTGTATCTGCCCCCGCGCTTTTCCCAGTGGAATGAGAACAAAGGAAGGGATTGGGTATTTTTATTTAGATTTGCGGTTGCTCTCCCCCTCTCCTCCTCCCCCCGGTTTCTCATGGAATTAGTGCAGCTCCAAAAGGTGCTTCCCACGCCAGCAGACAACATTTCTACCTTCATGTGAGCGTTTGCAAACGGGGCTATTCTTTCCCTCTGATGCATTCTTAAACCCATATCCAAGTCTGAAACATTTCAGTGGATGCACATTTTATTAGAGAAAAGGAATCGAAGCAGCTTTGCACAATGACTTCAGTTACAGTTCAGTAATACAGTCCATGCTAAGATCTCACTTTCTGTATTCAAACCATGAAATCATTCATTCTATTCAAGGTCTACCGGTGAATATACTAAATATGTATATAAATACTGTAGGATGAGAACCTATCTGTATATACACCACTCCACTCTTGTGGCGTTTCTGGGTTTCTAACAAAATCGAGTGTAAATGCGAAATTAAGTGAAAAACCGTTTTGCTTTCCAGTTGGCATCACTGCAGAGACATTTTTCCTGAATCCTTATGGTAATATTCATAGCTCCATCAAGCAGTTTACATAGATTCACCATGCGTAGTGGTTTTCCCTTAATTTAAAACATTACCTCTGTGTATTAAATATGCCCAAAGATATTAAAGGCAGTGCCAAAATAGAAAACCATAATTGCATTAAATAGTTTCTTTAAGTGGTGATTTGCCCGTGTTCTGTAATTTACCTCTGAGAACTGAGTACAGAATCACTGACCTGTTTTGCCACTGTGCCAGTGAAGTAAAGGACCTCTTTACTCACACAAGTAATTCCTAGAAGCAAAATTACAGATAAGTTTCTAGAGCAGCCTCTTTGAAAAGAACAGCCCTCTGATTTAAAGCTATTTAATGGAATAATGTATCAAATTTACAAAATGTAGTATAACAGCCCTTGGGACTAGCAAAGTCCACAATAAATACAGACACACCATAAACACACCTGTGCACTCCAAAAAGTAGTAGCTGATCTGTTGCCAAGGCATGTCAGGGATTATAACCAGAGAAGGGCTTCCACACTGGAAAATTAATCTGGTTTTCCAGCTCTGTCAGCTGCTTTAATGCAAGGCATTCTCCCTCCAAACATTGCCTCAGGAATAATAATATTTCAAGAGGAAACATCCCCAGACATTTGTGATGATGGGCACCACAGAGAGCACAATAAAGTGCACAGAGGGCTAGTAAACTTGCTGCCTCTCAAATGGTTGTATCCATTCTGTCATTCCTTCATCAATAATAGGGAATGCCTGGGAGAGATTACACTGAATTTAAATTCTCCCTTCAAACCAGGTTTCTAGCCTTTCTAAATACTGCATTGTGGTGTTCACATCCTGGATTTGCAGGCAGATGGGATTATGCTAAAGTGCAGAGAAAGACTTGCCCAAATTCATCAGGATGAAAGCCTCACAGAAAACCCTATGAAGAAAACGTATGTTATTAATTGATATCTCAGGAAAATACAGCTTCTTGTATAATGTTTGAGTAACTTGTGACTATTTTGCAGCTTTACCAGTTCTGAGAATTTAGTATGGTATCTGCAGATGTGGGTACAAAGGAAGTAGGGAGAAAAGGGTGAAGAAAAAGGGGTAGGATGATGTTAAAGGGGAAGAAACATCTGCTCCAAGCAGGGATTTTTAAAGGGCAATTTTTGTTTAATAGACTTCATTTTTTGAGTTTGGTGTAAACACCCCAAACTCTTTCTTGAAGAGCAGTCCTACCAGCAGAAAGCCAAGATACTGGAGAGAAAAAATTACATGCAGAATAGGGAAACATATCAAGTGCTGAGATGTGCTGTTAATGTTTTAATTAGGCACTCCCTGATAAAGACTTTATTTGTCCCCATGCTTGTGATTTAGCCAAAAGTACTTCTACCCTGAGCACCTACACACATGAAATCAGTCCCTAACCCTCCACACACCCACACCAAAATTTAGCATTCTCTCCACCTCCCACTGCCACTCAGATCTCCTAATCCAGTTATAACACCTATTGTCCTGTCCTGTGACTGGGATGTTGCTTTCCCCCCCCCATCTTTTCCACACGATGGCATTAGTGACTTATCCCACAGCCTCATTTGCAGGTTTTCTCCCGAGGCTGGAAAAGTTGGACTCACCTGGCTAGGCAACTAACACCTAGGAAAGGTTCATACAAGTTTTGCAGAAGAAATGCTGCCCAAGCCAGAGATTCTCTTTCACCTAAAGGCAGGCTGTACCCACAACACTACCTTACCAACACTTCCATGGGAAGAAAACATGGATCACATCCTTAGGCCCAGCAGAGCCATCATGTCAGGGACGTGAAAAATATGCACCTATGGCACAGGTTGCCCAGAGAAGCTGTGGCTGCCCCATCCCTGGAAGTGTCCAAGGCCAGGTTGGATGGGGCTCTGAGCAACCTGGGATAGTGGGAGATGTCCCTGCCCATGGCAGGGGGTTGGAACGAGATGATCTTTAAGGTGCCCTTCCAATCCAGGCCATTCTGTGATCCTGTGATTCTACCTACCCACACCCAAACACACCTACACACACACTACACACCCTCTGGTGCACCTGACTAAGGACACCTTAGGGTCAACCAGTCTTTTCACAGATACTCCCTCTTGGGCCATCCCTATGATTGACAATGAGTAGCAGCATCACAAAAATAAATACAAAATGCTGAGATGTGGAGAGATGCACACCAGCCTCAAGGCTTATTCTGCCCACAGCCCCCTTGCTTCTCTGTGGCAGTGGGGCTCCGTGTGTCTCCCCACAGGAGACAGGGGCCCCACTAATGTGCCTCATGGGGCGACTCCTTTTTTTTTCCTTCTCCATGTGTTGACTAAATAACAGTGCCATTGTGGCAGATGGTGAGGAAATCATGTGAAGCCGAGAAGACACCGAAGGGGTTAAAGGCAAATCCGTGCCCCCGCCACTTGGTTAATTCCTTGCAGCCTGATCCTGTGTTGAGATGATTCAGGCCAGAGAGAGAGACTGCCACAGTCCCCAGGAGAGACCCCAGGGAAAAGACTCGTATTTCCTGTTCAGGAGGATTAAGTACAAGGCCATTGAAAAAATCACAGTAAACATCTGGATGTGAGCACTCCATCTATCAAGCCCTAATCCATGAAGTTATTCATTAATGAATTCAGCAAATTCACACTGTTCTATATATAGGGTTGTTGGCTAGTAGGTGTTTTACATCTATACCCACAGATTTTTATTTTTTGTACGAAGCAATCTGCTGTATTCTGCTTTTGTTTGATTAATTGTTTAGAGTAATTCTTTCGCCTCTTAAAAAAAAAAACCACACACCACTATATTTTCTGATAATATACAAAAATCCAATAGTTAAAACCCAACCACGTTCCTGCCTTTGCTTTGCAATTTTAAGCCCAGGTTCCTCTGGAAACTTTCCATCACACGGGGATGGAAAAAACATTAAATAATAATTGATTTTCTTTTCTGTATTTTGTTTTGATTAAAATGAGAATCCCTCTCATTTATCTTCAGACAGAAAGTAAGCATTGAGTAAATGGTCTGGTTAATTCAAAAGTAATTTGATCACAACATCCATAATTTACATTGACTGGAACAGCAGGAAAGATGCTGAGCACTAGCAGATATCAAGCTTATTCATTTAAACAGACTACTTCCATTATGCTTTACATCTTGTCCATGTAAACTACTCTAAGAACTATAATGACCCACATTTTATAAGGGGGAGACTTACACACAACTCTGCCCTTAAATGTCATGTTAAGCTTGAGTAACACCCCAGCCTGCTCACTGCAAACCAGGCTGTGGAGCTGAGCATGTTGTTTTCCACACAGCTGTGGCAGCTTGTTTCCAGAGAATTCTGCAGTGGAATCAGCATTTGGCCAAGAGGTTTGTACAAATCCAGCTGCGACAGGATATTTTCAACTCATCCTCAAAGCTTTGGACTCTGCCAGACAGCATGAGCTACCCAAACTTGCAATTTATAATTCCCAGCCCTTTCGACTTCCAGTGCTTTGCTGTGGTGTAATCTTAAATTCCAGGGACTTGATCTTAGAGGGAAAATCCCATTCTGTGCCTTTATTTTCTGCTAAATTCAGGGGCACATACCTGTACTCTCAAGTTTTTGCTCTTGTTTCAACAGAATGGCCCAGGTGGACAGTTCCAACTGTGACAACACAATTTAAAACAGAATGAAGACAAGTGAACTCTGAAGGAATAAAGTATCAAGACCTGCAGAGCCACTCAGATACACCAATCCAATTTTATCTTCCCTGCTAGTGCAAATACTCTCACAAGTGAATTTTGCTTGCATCAATGCTTCTGTGAGGATTGTACTCCACACCAATGCCTATTCCTCTGTGGTGTTTCTGGGCAGACTTAATCCCTCCTTATCAGAAACAGAAAATACTTCATTTTCATCCTATGCCATTGAAGTGACACTGACAAAAAGCTCTTACCAATTCAAAAATGCAAGATCAGGCCCCTCATTCAGGCTGTGAGGAAGAGGGACAGGAACAGGTAGATGAAAGGTTGCATGTCTAGGACAAATATTGTCAGTGGTGTCTGATTTAGGTGACCAGTCATTTATTTCAAGTTGTCAGGTGACAAAATCACACTTTTGTATTTTGTTACCAGCTATGTGGCCAGTCACACTCCAGAATCCATGGCAGGAAGCTCTGTCATACACAGATACAAATTCAGCTGCACAGGCTGCTTTAAAAAAAAACAAACTAGATGGCATGTTTACAAATTTATACATTTTAAGAAGCAGTGGATTTGCAAAAGCATGGAGTAATCTCATTCAAATTTCCTGCTCATTTCTAATCTTCAAGTGGCTGTGAATTATGAATGAATCAAGGAAAATCAAAATATGTGATGCTTACTCTGGTATAAAATTATTAGTGAAGCCTTTGAAGTTAGTAACTGCAATCTGAAAAAGTTTATGTGAGGGGAAACTGAAGTTGGGACCTACTCATGAACCCCTCATGTACATGAGAAAGAGCATTAGATTGCTTTGTAAGCACAGATCATTCACTCAGCTGCAGGAAATTATGCTCTACCATGAAATGAGAGGGCTCAATGTACTGATGGTTTAAGCAAGAGAGGGTTGTGAGTATTTAAGTGGACAGGAGTAATGAAACAGCTTTGCTTGCACTGAGTCTTCAGTGCTGGAGAGGCCCCCGGGGAAATCCTCAAAATGAGCACAGTACGTGAGATACACTGCAGGTCTTTTTTTCCTGCCTTTCCAACTAAAGTGAAAGGGAAGAATGAGGGACCCACCCAGAGGTTTGCTACTTAAAATTCTAACAAAAGTAGAATTCCAGTATGCAAAAGCAGGACCGTTTATTTAGTAATTAGCATGGAAAAATATTTGACAGGGAGAAAAACAACTTGCACAGTTGTAAAAATAAGCCCTGCTCTGCTTTCCATACTCACCAGTAACAATCAGAAGAAAGACTACTCAAATTAAAGGAATGATGTTTAAGATGTGCCATTGTGGTTCAGACTAGCTCTGGTCCTCTGGACATTCCCAGTGGAGTCAGACTTTTTTACATACAAGGTGGATTTGGCTTGGCGATGGCAATGCACCATGTTACCAATTCTAATCCTCTCCTTCATGACCTTTGTGTTTCAACTGTGAAAATATCACTACTCCATACTACTAGTTTTAGTCAACAAAGCAGAGTGCAATAAATAAATGCCACTTCGTAGTTTAAAATCTGAATTTAGGCTCTTCAAAGCACTGCCACATCAAAACTTTAACAGTATTTAACTGTCTGAAGATGAATATAAGTGCAAAATTCTGGCTGTAATGGATTTAGGAGTAAAACAGAAGCCAATAAATAATGTGTTAAAGTCAGTGGAGCTATGGAGCCCTGCACTAGGCAATGAATCGACTTTATACATTTGGTATTTATACAAATATTAGGTAGTGGAGGTGGTTGCTTATGGTGTTGTTAAACTCTTCACGTTTGATGAGAAGCAAAATTTTAAAATAATAATATTAAAAATAATAAAAAAATGGAGGAAAAATGTTATGAATAGGGAACCTCAGTCCATTCTAGTAAAATTATGGCACCTATAAGGAGCAATACCAAGTAGTCTTCATGCATTAAAAGTTCTCTGTTGTTATGAGAGCAACCAAAGGCAAATAAGCATTCCAGAAAACGGTACATGGTGGTTCTTACTGCACTTCCTTAGGATGAAAGTGCTAAAAATGCCTTCTTTCACTTCAGGACAGTGAAGGGACTTGTCCAGCCAGACAACATAATGTCCAACTTCCTTCATGCTCATGCTTATATAAAGTTAAACCATTAGGGTCATATAGCTGTATTTCACCCCATTTCTAGCAGGAGCTTTGGGATGCAGTGTACAGGTGAGTGCATCCTGCAGTCCCAGTGAGTTCCTGGCTACTTGGGCATTGCTTGGACAAGGCTGGAGGCACGTGGCCCTGCCTGATCCAGAGCAGCAAGCTGAGATAATTTTATTAATGCAAAGAAACCCTCTACAGCCTAAGAAATGAGACAAGGGAGTTGTGGTTGGATGCCAGACCTTGGAAACTGATGGGAGGGAAAAAGAGCTTCCTGTGCTAATTTCACAAAGCCTGCTATGCTGGGGACTACTTGGCTTAGCTTTACCTCAGCCTTATTAAACAAGCTCCTCAATACCTTAATCCCTGGCTTTGTCCTTCCTTTTCTCTCCCTAACTTGAGGTATTTGAAGGCAGGATATGAGCCTCACACACACTCCCCAAAAGACATTTTTCTTCCTGCAACCCCATTACAAGCAGCAGAGAATGTGCAAGTTCCTCAGCCTCTGCTCAGTGTCCTATTTGATTTCCTTTAAGTGAGCTTCTCCTGCTTCCCCCTAATGTAGGTCCGGTAGTAGAAGTGTAGGAAGAGAGCCATGAGGCTGAGGACGTAGAGGAAGACTGCAGTGTTGAAGCCATCTGGGAACGGGCATTCTGTGAAGAGGTTGTAGGAAGAATGAGCAGCAATGGCCACAAACTGGCACTGGAAGAGGGGGGAAAAAGAAGAAGCCGGATTAGGGAACCTACCTGAGGTATAGCTCAACTGACCATTAGGGCCACCACAACAACTGCCACAACATCCTAGCAGTACCCTCAACCCAGAGCACCACCTGCTTGCCTCTCCTGATGTCCCTGGAAAACTTGTCTTTCAAGCTCAATGGTGTTTTCCCAACATGGAAGGGTGTCAACTGTCCATCAAACACTGAGGCTTGTCCACTGCTTCAGGGGTCAGGTTTGGAATCCAGCCTCTTCTGCAAGGAGCAGATCACTGCCCTTGTGCCACTCCTCTGCCATGGGCCAGTAGCTGAGATCTTGGAATATGGAAACTAGAGGTTTCCTCCCCATTGGTAATCAGATTATTATACTCAGGAAGATTTTGATTTGCATTTTAGCTTACAGAGAGGAATTACAGATACTATCTTTGTTAATTTAAACATTAATCCTCTTTTTTTTTTTTTTTGGTATGTTACTAAGTGACCTGTCTCAATACCCTGAAGCAATGAGTTCTACCTACCACAAGGATGTTAAATGAAAATTTATTTCCTGAGCTATAATTCATGGAACAAATACTTTTTCATTTTATTCAATGCTTTTTTGTTCTACTTTGCCATTCAGGATAAGTAAGAACTCTGGACCACTTCACTGCACCACTATTTTATATATATACCCTCTTCCTCTTCTCTGGTAATTGCATACTTTTTGTTTCCATAACTTCTCTTTGTGTGGAAATAACTCTCCTACAATCACTGCCCTTGTCTGGAACATTGCATTTATGGTGTATCTTTGAAAAAACACAGGGTTTTCAGGATTTTTCCCATCTCTTCACAGATGTGGGAGAGAAAATCCGAAGGGATACTCTGCAGAAAGAGTCAAACTCACATATTTCTCTTTAACTCACCCGTTTGCTGACAGTTAGACACACCCTTCCTTTTTGAAGGAACCGAATGAAGGCTGCCCAATCTCCTGCCCTACTGAGAATCCAAAGCTTCCCTGAGTTACTGCCCCACACCTCCCAAAATCAAGCTGAGTTTCCAGGGCTCCAGAGAGGAAACATAAAAGGGAGAAATCTAACCATAAAACCACAGGGTTAACTTTTTTCCTCTCCTTCCCATTACAAAGCTGGGGCTCATTATTTGGTCACTGAAGGGCCCTCGTGAGTTTTCTGAAATTCAGAGCGGGTTCACCTGTCATAGTGGTACATAAGGACACCTAAGGACATGGTGATTTCTGTGGGGAGCAAACAAAGACTTGAGCCAGGTAGGTGCCAGACAGCAGGGGCCATCACACCCAACACAGAGAAGTGCAGAGATGAACACATGGAACTAATTACCAGCTGCATGATGGTCAGGTAGCGCTTCCACCACAGGTAACGGTGCATCCGTGGTCCCAGGCTGGCCAGGGCATAATAGCCATACATGAAGATGTGGACAAAGGAGTTCAGCATCCCAATAAAGAAGGCTGAGGAGCGAAGAAGTGAGGATGAACAAGACACACAACCCATGCAAGACTAACCCTGTGAAGAGCTCACAGACACTATGATGATGCTTTCAAAAAACATCACATCACCCCTACACATGAACCTTCAGTCTAGGCTCCGTCTTGGAAGCATGCCCTCTTCTTCCTTCTCCTTTCAGCATACAGAATCAGAGAATCATGGAATGGTTTGGATTGGAAGGGACCTCAAAGACCATCTTGTTCCATCCCCTTGCCATGGGCAGGGACACTTTCCACTAGACCAGGTTGTTCAAAGCTCTGTCCAACTTGGCCTTGAACAGTGCCAGGGTTGGGGCATCTCAATATATCCAGCCCATATCTAGACTTTGGAGACAGAGAAGAGCTTCAAAGGCAGAGGAGAGAATTTTTTATCTTCTGACCTAAGCATTTCATGACATTCCAGTGTCAACACCATGTAGCCTAAATGGCTTCCCAAAAAGGAACACCCCAGCATCTTGTATAGGGCCTAGTTAGTACTCAGATGCTTCTCTTCCAGAGGAGCAAACAGGAGAAGCACTCTGGGTCTGGATCAGAAAGAGCAGTAAACGAAATGGAGAGCCAGAACCTGGGCTGCTGCACCAGGCCCTCCGAGTGGGAAGCAAGGGAGTGCTGATCGGTGATGAGACATACATAGACCTTGTGTAGGATGTTATTTCTTCTGTTTGGACACATTCTGTTGGCACATTCTCATTCTGGATGACGCAGTGAATGTAGCAGTCTAAATAGCCCAAAGAGCAGAGCAGATGGTATCATCTCAAATGCACATGTTTTTCACACCTTTGGAACTAGGTGAGCTTCCTACCTGCCAGTCAGCCCATCTGCACTGTTAATGCTACCTCCACAGCCCAAAAAACCCCTGAAACACTAGGTTTTCTCACATACCTTGTCCTCCAGGCACATATTTGACCCCTGACCACCAGTTGAACAGCATAGTGCCATGATGGTACACGTGAAGGAAAGTCACCTGCTCTTGTTTCTTGCGCAGAATAAAGAAAACCTGGAAGAAGCCAGACAAAGGAAAGCCTTAAGTCAACGTGTTTAGACTAAATATTTCACAATAAAAAGTTTTAAAAATAGCTAATGATGATTCTCAGTCTCCCAAACCCATTTGCTCTGCTCTTGATAAAAACTGGTGAAAAAACAACACATGCAATAGATCTTATATTATCTAGAATGGGGGGAAACTGGAAAGCAGAATTTCTCCCACAGAGCCAGAATTTTTATCTTTGGATTCAGGTCCCAAGGTCTGAAGAGGACACATTTGAGACTGACTGAGCTTTCATACAATTTGCAGCTGCTTGGGTCTGGTTGGTTTCAGGACATAGGTTAGATGTTTGCTGGTACCAGACAACAATCCAAAGAAAAAGCGCTGTGTTGAATGCCCAAACCTTTCTGGAATTTGAATGAGTAAAGAGAATGGTTTTGCCAGATGAGTATGTGTCAGGGCACTGTATTTTAGCATGCACATGCTTACACACATAACAAAAAAATGAACCTGCTTTTCAGGGACTTAGAATTGTCAAAAAGCTGCTTTTGTTGCTGATGGAAACAGAGAGAGGAATGCCCAAACCACTGGCAATGGGCCTGGAAGGGCTCTGGATGCTGATTCACATTTCAGACAGTGTGTTGTCCCCAAAGAACACTGGACTGTGAAGATTTAGGCCAGAACACAGCTTTCTTCTGCTGAGCAAGCAGGGAGGTGGGATTTCCTCGTTAGTTCAGTCATTTAGTTACTTCCTTTATGAAGTGGTACTTCTTTCAAGTGAGCTTTCAACGTCACATGGGGAACAAACCTTTAGTGCACAGCTTTGGGACAATCTGTGGCAGCAAAGACACCAGAACACATTGTCCACTTGCAGTTTCTTTACTGCCCAACTAACCAGTATTAAACCACTGTTGCCAGACAGGCAGTGGCACAGCAGCGAAGATTTTGGGGGACCCCCTTGCAATAGCCAAGGCGAAAGCCTCTCCCTTAGCATTGTGCCCACACACAGGAAGAGTGCTGGGGAGTGAGGATGTGCAGCCACTGGAATGGAGACAGACAAAGCAGGTAGCAGCAATTCCTTCCTGGAAAGAAGCTTTTGAGGAAGCCTTGCAGCACAGTATCCAGCAGTGCTGCTGGGCTCTCACAGGCCAAACACTGTCAAAAAGCAGCCTGCAGAAGCTGAGCCCTCTTCTTTAACAGCATCAGCCTTCGTTCCCACAAACAGGCAGAGCACAACACAGGAAATCAGCTCTTACTGAAAAGCACCGAGCAAATCAATACAGGATCAGCCGAGGACATTAACTTTTGGCACCCTGCCCCTTTCTGACAAGGAAGTGATTTATTTCCAGCACCAATCCCGCTATGGAGCTCAACCCTCCTTACCGTATCCAGTAGCTCGATGACTTTGGAGAAGAAGAACCACCAACACACTTTTGCCATCTGCTGGGCAGCACAAGGCACCGCGGTTAGACCTTTATCCAAAATCAACATATTTTCAACCATGCACTATGTGAACCCTGCCCACTCGGGAACAGGAAAAATTAAGGAGTTCTTCTGGGCTTTTTTGTTTGTTTGTTTTTGCCTGATAGCAAATATTTGAAAAGCTGAAAAGATAATATCCATGCTTGCATCTGTTCAAAGCCTGGTTACATCTGGAAGCGAAGCATAATACCTCCAAATTCTAACTGAAAAAAACCTCATGCAACATTTTGGAAAGCTGAAGCTGGTGTGACCCAACACCCCTGTGATGACCGGACAAGGAATAATTTTAGCCAAATCCCTGTGCTAAAGGAAATGTTGAGTAAGACTAATGTCACGCAAAGTTAAGGATATAAAAATTGGTTTTCTTGTTGAAAGTGATCACCCAGAATCCTTACAATCAATGCAAAGAGTTACATATATTTCAGAGTTAATTTGAAATATCTGTAATAAACATCTATCTTCAGAATGTAAGATCAACCTCTCTGCAGTGATCGAAGAGCAAACTTAGATGGCTGTGTTGACTGATGATGATTGATTTTAGAGAACTAAAGTGAAATGCAACAGTTTAAGTAGATAATTTAGTGAAATAGATTTACAAGCAATAAATCGGAGTAAAAGCCTTCTTAGGCATGCAAATTGCTCTTTATGAGCAAAATAATCTTCACACCCATGGGAGGGCAGAGCCTAAGACAAGCTTTCTATAGAACTGTACCCGCATTCCTAGTTCACTCCAGCTGTAATCCACTGGCTGGCACAGGTAGCTGTAGTTGCCCAAGACTGAAGTTACCAAAAACTGAAACAAAGGAAAAGCAATAGAAATCAATTTTCTGTTCAAAGTCATCTGTTCCAAAAAGATATGCACATTAATGATAAGGTAATCTAATTCTCACTGACAGAAAATCCATGTAATTTATACAGCTGAGCAAACAGTAAAAACCTAAAACAAAGTACTTCACATCCTTGCTGGAATCTCAAAAAGAAAATTTGGCCTGGGCATATTTGTAGCTCCTTATGTAATCGCTGGAATGCTCAAACTTACTTCATCAGGAACAGTGAATTCTAGTCCTCAGATGAAGTAATGTTTGCTCAAAGAAAAAAAAAAAAGCAGTTTGTGTTAATGTAACAATTGTGATACAAACTAAAAGGGCATATTTGTCAACATCAAAATGTTTTTGGAACCTATTTGGCTGTATTCCCTTGAAGAGTTTTTGGTGGCCTAAATAAAAAAGGGAAAGGTTTGTAGAAAGAAGAAGCAGGAAACAATGTCCTCAACACTCCCAGCAGCAGGAAGCTGCAGTGTGCTTGGCTTGACTCCTGAAGAGGACTGCCCAAGTCTGGAAAATCATAGAATCGTAGAATGTTAAGGGGTTGGAAGGGACCTTAGAGATCATCTAGCCCCAACCCCCCTGTCGTGTGCAGGGACACGCCCCACTAGAACAGTGTTCCTCACTCTCAGAGACAGGTCCCCTCACCAGTCAGTCACGAAACAAAATGAGGTTCTACGTCCTCCATACGTTCTGTGTTTAACACAGAGATCTCAACCTTCAGCTCATTCGTTCAGGAACGTTTCAGTGTTAATTTTATGAATGACAGGAAGATCGAGAAACAGGAGGGAATGTGGTACAGCAGGGCAACACTGCTCCTCTTGTGGCAAAACAGGGACACGTCCAAGCCAGCTCCCACTCCCTTCATTAAAGTCCATCAGCAAATGCTGTTTCAAATGGTTCTGGCTTTCAAACCCTTCCCAGGTGCTTGCCTGGGAGCCAATCCTGCCTCCTCACCTCGTAAAACATGTAGCATGACAATGCCATCATGGCTAGATTGTAGGCCACCAGCAGGCCCCTGAGCTCCAGGGGTCTCTGCTGCCGCATGAAGAAGGGCCCCAGGGCCACGACAAGGAGGTAGGAGGCAAAGATAAGTGTGACTGGAAGTGGAGAGTAGACCAGTGGCCATGGGTCTGTCCTTGGATCTGAAAAGCAAAACACACAGCCAAAGCTGGCACACCCCGCACACTGCAGGGCAGATATCTTCATTTACCTCCCTTCTGCACGCTCCCTGGTAAACAAAAAGTTGGTATCTCGGGTGTCTTTACAAAGCTCTGCCACAGTCCTTCTCCTGCCCTGGAGTTCCACGTGCCAGACTCTGCCAAAAGGCTTTAGCACAACACTGGGGCTGGGACTGCAGTTCTGGAAGACAGACCTTTCCTGTGATGAGCTGGAGCCCCTTCCCACAGGCTGCAAGACCGCCCCACACCTGGGCAAGAGAAGAAGTCCAGGGCACCGTGCAGGGATGGACAGAACCAACCAAACCAACAGTGGCTTTTCAGGAGTGTAAATCTTTCCTGCTTTTCCCGTTATTTCCTTTCTGCCACACAATTCTGAAGACATCTGAAATTCCCCACACCTTCATTTTTATACCTGTATTCACTAGGAAATGACATTCAAACTCTTATCTCTGCTAAAACAGCCCTTCAGTCCTACAGGAAAGGGAATCTCAATGGACTTTCTGTCACGCCACCTCCTCCTAATCCTGCCTCATCACCCACAGAAGTGCAAGATACATTCTATTTGCAAAAGCATTCAGTTCCCATTCAAGCTTTCCTCTCCTGTTTCCATTGTGGTCACTGCTCTGTTAAACTTCCTTAGCATCACCCTTTGCATCCTGATCTGCCACTCCCAAGCTCCAGACCCCTCACACTGTTTTAGCCCTGGGTTGCTTGTGGAAATCCTCTATTGAATTTTAGTCATTGGCTCACTGGTGATTTTTTCTTTTAAATTCTACATCTGTCCACATGACTCTGTTAATCCCCATCCATTCTAAACCTTCCAGTTCTT
This sequence comes from Pseudopipra pipra, assembly GCF_036250125.1. Taxonomy (NCBI): domain Eukaryota; kingdom Metazoa; phylum Chordata; class Aves; order Passeriformes; family Pipridae; genus Pseudopipra; species Pseudopipra pipra. The sequence goes on from NC_087553.1 coordinate 7,270,232, forward strand.
TGCTATGGCTGTAAAGGGCTGTGCCAGGAGCTGTTTGGCATTCCATTTCTCTATTTAACGGTTTGTCAGAAGTCCTGAATCCTAATTTTCACTCTCTCCTTAAATTCAAATCCTGAAACATTTACAGTCTGAGCATCATGTCCCACATCCTCCTCCTGCCAAAGCCAAGATGCAGACCTGCCATCCTACCTTAACGGCATTTTGTGGCTTTTCCTTACATCCAGGGACCCAACAGAGCCCTTTTGGACCGAACTGGATTGGCAGAACCTCTAGCTATTGAAGATTTGAAGTCTCCTCACTGTAAAATGTCAAATGTCAAGCCACTGAGAACTGGTTTCTGTCAATATGTCATTTGATAATGGGTTTTACTGGCATCACAAAGAGTTTAAACCTCAAAATATTAACTCTTTGGTCTAATAAGCTTTTCCATGGCACATGAATATGCACTTCCTTTAGTATTCCAGACTTAACAGGCAATCCTGAGCATATATTGCTCCTCGTCCTCTCAGAGACCATTGTACATTGAACATAAAGCTGCTGAGACAGGGGAAATCCCCCATTCTTTCATTCCTTTCTTTGATCCAGCTGGAGTGTCCCTAAGATATAATTAAAGACTTAAGGGAAGTTTGTCACTATGGAGAAATCTGCCAGATGAAAAAAATGCGGGCTCCTATGAGGATCATGTTCCCTCTAGGTTTGTCCTTGATCATGCTACATAAACAAAAATTCCTGTTTTAAAACAGCATTTCTACCTACCTCCACTTTCAAGAACCCAGTTGTAGAATTCCTGAGTTTTCTGCCAGGTTGAAGCCATCACAAGTTCTGGAAAGAAATTAGAATTAGCATCCTCAGGATCATATTAACCCTATTTATCCTAGCCTTGACTGAGTCTTAAATAAGGAGGCTCCTTAGACAAAGACTCAGGACCACAGCTAATGGAAAGAAAATAGCTTGCTTTCTAGGAACTTATATTTTAGACTAGGATTAAAGTCACACTTAAAAAAGGAAAGAAGAGAACCCCCTGCAACGATTAGCTATTTAACTTCCAGATTTTATTTATTTCATCAAATTAATAGTAGTTTATTATTTAACTTCTAGATTTTGATATTTTGTTGAGGTTTCACCTCTAGAAAGTACTCTGAGTAGCTGCATGTGAACTACCAGAGCCAGGAGCTTCATGTACCGTGCTGGGAAATCAGTCACACAATATTTTGTGTAAAGCATTATGGTCACAACTTCCACATGAGGACATAACACCAGGTGGCATCACTGCATCCTTCTTTCTGCAGGCATTTTTGGATATTCCCAACGCTAGAAGGCAGTTAGGGATTAATTCAGTACTGCTGCAACTCCAGAGGTGTTAAAAGAGCTATGTTTGTTCTTTGGCTTTCTGAGATCCAGTTTGTACGCTAACTTTGTTTTATCTTGTATATATTCTACAATATATTATATTAAAGGAGAATACTTACATATATAATGATGCTCCTCCTCTTCCCTTCTTTCCTTTAGCAGGGAGACATTTTCAATGGCACTTGGAAGTTCACCTAGAAAACACTTTACTGCAGTTACTTTAACAGATCATGTTATCTGATCCAGTTCTCTTCATTAGCAAATACACAGGACCAGTTCCTCCCAGTCTCATCTCTTGCTGGTATTGAGAAAAGCACATTTTCTCCCTTGACTTCCTCCCTTGACTGTAATGTGCTCCTGCATGCACAGGTGACAGACTTGCCCAAATTTCTCTCCTGCAGCCAATCATTGCAGTCAAACCCCTTTTTGGTTTCCCTGACACACCCCCCGTGATGCCCAGCAGGTCTCATACACCTCCTGACACACAGACACATGCCCTTGTAATCCGAGCAGAATCTGCCAGCACTGAGATTACTCGGTGATTATCAGCTGGCACAGAGTCAATCCAGCAGGGATTTCATTCGGTTAAATGCCCTCAAACAATCCATACACATTCCAGCTCACTCCACTTCCTTTCCCTCCCTCCCAAACAGTCGGGAAAACCCAGGAAGAAGGGACAGACTCACCCCAGCAGTGCAGCTGGCTCTGAGCATCCCTTTCCTCAGGGGTGTCCTCGGGATGTAGCCACTGGTCGCCTCACTCCGGGTGCATGTAGAGGCAGCAAACCAAGGAGCTGCAGACACTGTGCTCAGCTTTCTTCTCCACAAGCAAGGTGAGTACATCAGCTGTTGGGTTCCACACAGCTGTGGTAGATCTTCATACCTCCTGGGCATGGATCTTCCTGCCTCTTATTTAAGTGTCCCAGCGGTAGCCACCAAAATCCCACCGTGAGCTGCGGGCACTGTGGTGTTGTCTCGTAACTTTGCCAGAGCAGAGGTTACATCACACACTCCTCCCCCACCCTCTCTTGCCTCTCCCCACATGATCTCTCAGATTAGGAGACTGGTAAAAGGAGGGAATAGAATGCAGAAGAGGAATGGGATTCCACAGGAGGGAACAACTGACCTTTAGTGTCACGCTTGGGAGCCTGGCCAAGTGGGAACCAGGCCAGCATTTCTTCTGCAGGTTTCTTCAGGCCATGACAGCTTTGCAAGCAGTAAAAATGAGGGATCATGCCTGGAAACTGGTCTGTTTGGAGCACTCCTTCAGCCCATCACAAGGGGCTGTCAACAAGCCTTTTGTGTGCTCAAAATATGTGGAAACCACCAAATGAGGGAGCAGAGAACAGTGGGAACACTCACTCACTCACTCACTCGCTCACTCAGGGGAGGCAGAGAAAACTCAGCTGGAGTCATCCCCTCATATCCTGCCTAGGCCCATAGGGGAGTCACATTTACTGTTTTTAAAGGTACAGGGAAACCTTTATTGTTTTTAAAAATACAGAAAAATATTTTGAGGGTTTTGACAGTGACACCAGGTATGCCCCCCTGTGATCTCCAGCAACCATATCAAGGGAAAATGCAGAGAGCCACAGCCAGGAGCAGGTCCAGTCAGCGAGTGCAGTGTCTGTGACTCAGTCCCATGGAGATGGGAGTGGAGGTTCCAAAGGCAGAACCAGCGCCCTGGAACCCAACCCCCACCCACCAAGAAAGAGCTCAAAGCCAAGTGATGGGTCACCAAGCTTGGTCACCTGGGGGGAACCTGACCCTAGGGTGTGGATATATCCTTTATTTTCCCAGTGAGCACATTTTATTAGCAGAACTCCCCAAAAAACCCGAGGGTAACCCCATTTCTTGTACCATGGGCCTGTCATCAGATACATCACAAGCATTTCTGAAGGGCAAAACACCAAAGATTAGCTTTTGAAAGCAGCTTTGGGAATTAGGCATATCATGGGGTGGTAGTTTTTCCTTGAAACACATCACCTGTTGATGGTGCTGGACAATTACTCTATTTCCATGATATGTGGAAACTATGAAAGAATTTAAATAGATACTTTTGGGAAAGGTGATTTAGGGTGAGGGTTTTGAATTTTCAGGGTCAGAAGGGCAATCCAGTTAAGGAAAAGATTTGTCTGACCTTTGGTATCATATTGTTGATCCAGGGTTTTGTTGATTCAGGTTCAGGGAGACAGTGATGGTGAATTTTACACACTTTTTTTTTTTTTGCTGAGCTTCCTAAAAAGTTGAAGTTTTTTAATTGTTCATGAACCAACAGGTTTCATTTCTATAGTGTTTGTGGCCCAGTCCTTAAAAAGATTCAGTGATTTATCCGTGCAAATCAGAGAAAGTAATAAATCAGACCAGCCTTTTCTATCTGTTATGTGTAGATGGGACTGTATTTTAGTATATCTATCTGGTAACTTCAAGTAATGTTTGCTGAGCTATTTATATTGATGTATTAGACTCAGAATTACAGACACAAACTTCTCCATCAAACTTCTTTTTTACCCTGGTGAAAAAAAAAATCAGCTGAAGTGAATTTTCACCAGTTTCATTTGGGACAAAGTATTTTATTGTTCACGTAAACTGGATTTTCTTTTTTTAAAAATACTATGAAGCATATTTTATATTTTAAAACCTGTCCTGTTCCTGAAGTGTTCCCGGTGGTGCTGTTGCAGATGTTCACTAGCCTGGCTGGCACATGGAGAGATGACATCAGGAACATGGTACTTTTACAGTCTAGGAATGGGTGTCCTTTGATGAATGACAGTACAACTGTGAGGTCAGCTCTGTAGGGACCACACATAAAAGCTTCAGGGCTTTCAGTTTCAGCAAAAACTCAATAGAAAAGAAAAAAAAAAAAAAAGCATTGCTCCTTCACTGGAATAGTATTAGGGGAGCTCTGAATGCCAGAGTGAATTGGGTTTTTCATTCAGTGACTAGTCAAGAAAAAGGGAACTGCAGGAACATGGATTACAGCCACCATAGTAAGCAACTCTGTTGTGCACAGTATATGATAGCTCAGAAAACTCCATCAGAGATTTAAAAGTTGGCATATTTTAGCTAATTTAAAACCTGCCTAAGTCCTGCATATGTTAGAGGTGTTTGCCACAAAATCATTATCAATAAAAAATACTAACAGTAAAACAATTCTGAGGGCTTCTAGACAATACAATTTTTGCTATTTAGTCCTGTGTTTGCTGTTGCTTTCAATCAAAACTATACTGAGAGCACAAATTAGCAAAACAGACCTGCTTCAATACTTGAGAAAGACAAGGAGGAGGGGGCCAAGCTCATCTGGATATCCAGGCTACGTCATAGAATCATAGTCATAGAATATACTGAGTTGGAAAGGATACAGAAGGATCATCAAGCCCAACTCCTGGCCCTGTGCAGGATAGCCTAAAGATCCCACCATGTGCTTGAGAGTGTTGTCCAAATGCTCCTTGAGCTCTGTCAGCCTTGGTGCTGTGACCACTGCCCTGTTCAGTGCCCAACCATCCTCTGGGGGAAGAACTTTTTGCTGATAGTGTGGTGATACTCTCAACACCACAGCAGAGACTTAGCAGATTATAGAATCATGGAATGGCCTGGATTGGAAGGGAGTTTAAAGATCATCTCGTTCCAACCCCCTGCCATGGGCAGGGACACCTCCCACTATCCCAGGTTGCTCAGAGCCCCATCCAACCTGGCCTTGGACACTTCCAGGGATGGGGCAGCCACAGCTTCTCTGGGCAACCTGTGCCAGGGCCTCACCACCCTCATAGGGAAGAATTTCTTCCCAATATCCAATCTAAACCTGCTGTTCATCAGTTTGAAGCCATTGCCTCTTGTCCTGTCACTCCAGGCCCTTGTAGTCTCTCTCTATCTTTACTGTGGGTTCCCTTCATGTACTGGAAGGCCACAATTAGATCACAGCAGAGCCTTCTCTTCTCTCAACCTTTCCTCATAGGAGAGGGGCTTCATCCCTCTAATCAATGTGACCAGCCTGTGGGCTTTGCTATTCCTACCTCCACTTCATACAAAGAAGATGTACTGTGGCACACATCTGAAGTCCAAAACCTCATCTCTTGTAGCAATGCTCTTTGTAGCTGTCAGCAAATTAACTCTCATCAATCAAAATTCCTTACCCACCTAAAAAGTTTCATCTAATACAAATAAAATTACTTGAAAAATGAGAACGGCTTCTTGCTGTTAATCAAGCTGTTACAGCAAATTTAAGACATCATTTTTTACTTTTTCAATCTTTAACCCATTAGTATGTTATTATTTCAGTTATCCACTTAATCCAGGCCAAGTCCCACAGGGCAGGACAGTCTCAGACCTGACATCCCATTTATGTTTTTCCCACAGTGCTACAAAGGTGTAAAGCATGTGTATACAACACCAAACACCAACAAGCAACAAGAACATCTAACTAGTCAAGGCACCACAACCTTAACTACCAGCACATATCTAAAGATTTGAAGTGTCCTGCTACCTTCTAAAACTGGTATATACCTGGCCCTTGGAATACCTGTCATTGAATTCCCTTCCTATGCAATTTAACTGAACCAAACCTCTCAACTGTTTTATGCATGCAGATATTCATATTGATATGCAGATATTTAAAATTACTAGTAATTTAAACTCTGTATGAAACTGGCTTCAACAAGATGTAAATGCCAGAGCTGTGGATGCCACAGGACAGGAAGGAAGGTAAAAAACACACAAATCTCTTATTCAGCTCATATCTACATCTGCACTCTTGCTAAACAAGGTCTACAGCCACTTATGGGATAATGTACTTCCTAGTCATGAGAAGTTCAAGGGCAGGATCAGATTGTCAACACTACCAGCAGACGCAACAGTACCTTGTTCCTTGGCAAGACTGTCCTCCAGAGAAAGCTCTGAACTTCTGGAATGACATTTTCATGAGGACATTTGTCAAGAGAGGTTCATGTGATCTCCCCCTACTTCATTTCAACAATCACATCAACTTTTAATTGCCAACAACAGAAACAAATGAGAGTTGGTTTTATGAGCAGTCTCTCAACAAAGGATAACACAATAATAGATGTTTTAACAGCAATAGAATTACCTGCAGAATAATAACTGAATTACTACACTTGTTTTGCTAATATGCAATTACCAGCTTGTATGTGTTTCTGGAGAAATACAGTGATTTCAGGTGACAATCAACCATCACTAAAACCCTCTGAAAACCTAACCAAACTATTTTGGGTCTAGACCACAAAGCTCTTGTACATGAAAAAGTCCAAATTCACATCTATTTAAAGCAAACAGAAGTCCTTAAGATGCACAGTGAAGCAGTTGAAGGAAGAAGCTCCTTCTGGCACAGGGATTCTCTTTCTCGATTGCCTCACTTATGCATCATGCAACCAATTGCACAGACCTTGGAAGGTTCAGAACAGATCACAGGAAGAAAGATCTGGCACAGGTACTGAGCAGCCTGTCTCTATGTATAGGACTGGAAGATTACAGCAGTTCTTGTGTAAATTATGGTCCTAAAAACCAGAATGTTAATTTTACCAGCATAGATTTTTCTTCTGCATATGACATACTAAGTTTACTCTGAGGTCTCAAAAACGTCACTCAGCCTTCCCATGCCTCATTTTCCAGACTTATAAAGCAGAAGGAAATCTTGCCTCTCTCACAGGAGTGAGGTGAAGGTGACCTGTAGTTAGTGGAGAGCCAAATCCAGCGAATTCCACCCACTTGGGTGCAAACCAGATTCTGGCTCTGAGGCTGTTATCTTTGTGACCTTGGGCAAGTCATTTCAAGTGTGAACATCTTACAAGACACCTAAATTTGGTTGTCTACATCTAATTAACTTCTACAATGCTTAGAGGAGTTCTAAGGACTGATCCAGCTGCCCACACATAGGAACCTATGGACATTCAGGATACCCTAAGGCATCTCACCTGACCTCCCGCTGTTCTGGTAGTCCAAGGATTCCTGCAAGTTCTGTGCCATATCTGTGAGCTCCACATGGATCTCAGAGCTATCTTAAGGCATCTCCAGTGGCCCTAGATACCTACCTATGTATAGGCATCTGAATTGAGTCCTCTTTGCTTCTATACCCACCTCTTTTTAGTCTTGCCTACTTACTTGAGCAGTTCTTTGAGGTAAGGATCTTCTCTCATTGTATGCTTTTGTGTAGGAGCCTGAAGCAGCCCTGTCTCCCAAAATGAATTCCCAAAAATCTCCTAAGCCTAGAGAATTCAGAAACCTTTGGCTTTCATCTCTAAATCTAGTCTCCATTCAACATGTCTTGAATCAGTATTGTTTCAAGGCTGCACTGTGACTGGCAAGGAGAAGTGACTTCATGTTGATCCCAAACATCATTCAAAAACTTCCTGGGAATGAGCCCAAAAATATGTCTTGACCAGTTGGGTAATAACAGCCTCTTATTAAAAAAACCTGCAGCCCTTAGGCATGGTGGCAGCAAAGAGGTTTTTATGCTAAAATCTTGGCCAGATATGAGAAGCCAAAAGAAAAAGAAGGTGATGATTTAGACATTAGGTTGGGGGTTATCTCACCAAGCTTTACATGCTCAGTTCTGGTTACTCCAGGACCCAGGAGTGGTTGGAGAGAGAAACAGTATGCTCTAGTAACCTACTTATCTGCCATAACTCAAAATGTCAATCTTAGAAAAGAGGTGTCCCCTGGACTTGCACCTCTCTCTCAGTTTGCTATAGAAGGAGTCACTGAGGATGAATTGTGAATCAGGGCAACAAAAGTGGAGGGAGAAATCCCAATCCAAGGGATTCCAGGAAAATTGTTCTAGTCCTAGAGCTCTACAAAGAACACAGAATGAACCAGATTGTCCAAGGCCTCTGGTATAAGCAGCATATGGATCTCCAAACCCAGACCTCATAGCATTTCCAATATGCCTGAGCCATGGGCAGAACACACATTTAATTCCTGATACAACTAGTGAAGCATCCACATAATGAGACTACAGTGTTTGATCTGAAATGCTGATCCCTGCCTCTTGTTTTCCCATCTGAAATCAAGGGAAGTCTTTATAAAACTCTCTTGGTAATACTTGAATGCTTCAGTCCTTTTGAGAATTTTCCTCTTCCATTTCACTCCCACACAAACCCACCAACAGCATTGGACTGAGAAATTGATTCCGACCAGCTGTTCCTGCAGAAGGGAAAGTACATACTAGAACTTGCCACTGAACATCCACTGCCACTGGAGAAGGGATTCTCTCTTCCTTTGCCTCTCCCCTACCTTCTGATGTTCCTCCACTCTGTGCACCCAGCTGATCAAGCAGGCCCATCAAACCAGACTTTACTTCAGAAGCTGAAGAGAGATATAAATGGTACACAGATGTTGTGCAGGCCACCTGCAAATGACTGGGGCTCCCACCACAGGAAAGAGGATGCTCTTGTAACTGAAATGCTGCTGTTAAAAGAAAATGATGTCTATCTGGGTTTTACAATCAGATGCTCTTCATTATCACACCAGCATCTGTGAGCCTCATGGCGATTCTGAAAGTCTAAGACATCTCTCCCTCTTCTTGTTCACCTGGCAGATACCCATGTCATCTCCCCTCTGCAAAGATGTCCCTGCTAAATTAGTCTCAACTAAGTCTCTCTGTGATGGTACCATGCTCCCATCCCCTTCTGCTTCAGCCCTACACCTGGAGAAACCTCCCCATAGAAATTAGTAAGCCTACTGTCTCACTCCTCATCATCAAATCTTTCATTCTTATTATGCCTGAAAATCCCTGACATGTTGTGGTCAGCAGGCAGCTGCCAAACCAGGATGTGATGAACTCTTACCACTTTACTTTTTATTCCCATTTTGCCTACTCCTGCCTTTATCCTGCCCATGTCTGCAAAGCACTTGATCGTGCCTAACATGCAGATTGCAAGCTCTGCAGAGTCTGATTCCCCATGCAGTGACTACCAAAGTATTTATGGTAGCAATAAAAATTGAGGATGCAAAATCCTCTTTGCTCCCTTAATGATCTGGTACATCTGCTCCCAGTGATCTGGAAGCCAAATAGAGCAGATATTTATAGGAGCCAGAAAATGAGCAGTTCGACTTTCCAATTTCTAATGGTGAATTGTGTAGCCAATAGGTAGTACAGAATGTTCTGATCTCTGTCCTTCTGATGCAATTACTGTTTGGAGAACAGCAAAAACCTCCCTGAAATTGCCTTACATTTACAATGGCAAAAAAGATTCAGTTTTATCATGGTCCATCCTGAATCTCTGTCTATGCATGGCCCGTGTGAAACAGAAGACTTTGCCTTGAGTTAAGGTAAATCAGAACAAAAGGCACAGTGACATGGAATCTTTACTGAGGCAGTGTGCCTTCATTCACACTGAAAGAGGGGTGACTTCCCCACTGCAGAGAACTTTGGCTGGATTTTATATGTTGCTCTCGAAGCAATGATTGTGTTCAAGTGTCCAAGGCCAGGTTGGACAGGGCTCTGAGCATCCTGGTCTAGTGGAAAGTTTTCCTGACTTGGAATAAGAGGATCTTTAAGGTCCCTTCCAACCCAAACCATCCTGTGATTCCATGAAAAGAGAGTGGAGAGAAAGTGCTACTCCCCCTCCATTTATTGCAGAAAAAGGATGGGGTTGTGAGTCCAGTTCTAGCAGACTCCGCAGTCAGTAACTAGCAGGGCCATGTGCAGTCAAACAGCTGCAGAGCTGCATCATAAAAGTAACTGATGTGAACCCTCTGGAACTCCCTGAGGTGTTAAGAGGCTTAATTACTGTTTACATATGCTTAGAGATCTTCATATAAGGACAATATGTCCATGGGAGGCATCATTAATAATACTGCTGCTGCTGGCTAGTGCAGCCCTGGTAAAGGTGACAGCAAATTAGCCAGAGTAACATACAGGAATTCCCAGTCTTCCTGCTGCATCTTGCAGCAGGGGGAAACCTCCTGGTTTCCATGTTCCTGCAATAGCATTACCTACTAGGGCAACCCAACCTACCCTATAGGCACAGGTCTTGTCACACTTCCAGGCTTTAGGCCAAACCCTGAGGGAGGATGTGGACTAGCAATACTGCTTTGGTAGCTCACTGCACTTCCAAGTTGCAATATACTTCATCCTTCCTTCTTATCTTAATTACTGTAAGAATTTTGGAATTGATCCACTGGGGATTGTACAGGCTCCTGGGTTGGTGGTTTTGTCCTTTTTGCCCTTACGGGGCTTTAAGACAAAATCTTCTGCATCCCAGTATAGGAAAAACACTCCTAATATAGAGTGTTCTCCTAGCTAGAAGTCAACTAACTACACCTCGGAGAGGAAAAGGTTGATCTCTGCCACAGGAGATACAACAGAATACAGAGCAGGCACTGCCATTGGAATGAAAGTCTGCTTTTGACTATGGAGCCAACATACTGTGTCTCTTTTTTTGTAAAAAAAAAACGGATGGTGTTCAATTTGTCTTCAATTGTCCTTTAACAGATCAAGGAAGCCTTTCAAATGACTTTCTGTCATGAGGAGATTTAGACAATTAAAACATGATATAATGACTGTATACCTAGCAGTGCCCAAACTAATGACATAAAGAAAGCAGACAGAAGAAAAAGGGCCTTCTTTTGCAAAAAAAATGTCCACTTGGCTCATGGGTTTTTTTAAGACTGAAGAGACTGTGAACTCAAATTAGAATAATATGCTGAGCCTCAGGAAGGTAGTTCCATCTCTATACTAAGTAGGTAAGGCAGAAGCATACATTTAAGGTTTTCCTGCTGCTCCTTGCAAAAGCATATCCAAAGATATGCATTTAGGACTCTAGTAAGTGCCAGCACAAGTAATCGCCAGGTTGGTTTGTGCAGTGCCAGAATAGCCCTCAACATAATTCATCAGAAGGTCTCTCCCACCCTGCTTTTAAATGTGTTCAGTTCAGGATTTCACAGCCTCACCTGCCCAGCCCCAGGAGTAACATCCCAGTCAAAAAAACAGCTGCCACAGTCAAAGGTGATGAGAGAAGGGCCGAATGTCACATCTGAGTGCTTGCAGTCATATCCTGGGAAGCTGGTGAGACAGCCTGAAAGTTCACTCAGCAGCACGTGGCAAGAAGGTTTCTATCCCTTCTATCCCTGTGAAAAGCACTGCTCTGTCACACAGGGGATAGACCAGTTGTGGTCCAAATTTATAGAATAACCCACCCCTCAGCATTGTCAGAGAATCACTTCTCTCAGGTCCCTTATACATCAGTTTAATGCATTATCAGAGATATCATGTAGATCTCAGGCAAACCTTCATTCCCTCTGAGCCATCTGCCAGTCAGCCATGGATGCCAGGGCTCAGTTGTGGACTAGGGACTGATGCTAGTTATTTTATTAACTGAACATTTTTTTGCCATGTAGCCATGAGTCTTTATTCACATCCCAGTCATCGCAGACTCTTCTTTTGCACCTGGGAACTTAACAGCTGTGTCTACTGCACAAACAGTCCGTTCAAAAAGTTGGCATGAGTTGACTTAGCAATATAGAGTATCCTGAGTGTGAAGGGACCCACGAGGATCATCAAGTCCAACTCCTGGCCCTGCACAGGACACTCCAAGAACTCCACCATGTGCCTGAGAGTGTCCAAACACTCCTTGAGCTCTGTCTGGTTTGGGACCCTGACCACTGCCCTGGGGAGCCTGTTCAGTGCCCAGCTACCCTCTGAGGGAAGAACCTTTTCTCAGTATCCAACCTAACCCTGCCCTGACACAGCTCCAGCCATTCCCTCAGGTCCTGTCACTGGTCACCACAGAGAAGAGATCAGTGCCTGCTCCTCCTTTTCCCCTCATGAGGAAGTTGTAGACAGCTATGAGGGCTCCCTTAGGATGCTCTGCAATTGGACTACTGGGATAAATTAAGGGTTTTTCTTGTCATAACCAGGTACTACTTAATAGTATGGTAGAAGTTTTCCCTTTTCCCACAGATTTCATTAACTGTATGTCCAACAGTTTAATTACCTCGGTAGCCTCATCTCCTCAGATGGTAAGATCGACGGAGAGATAGACAACAGATTAGCAAAGGCATACAGTGCTTTTGGAAAACTCCACAAAAGAGTATGGCGTAATAAACACTTGAAGAAAAGCACCAAGATCAGTGTTTACAAAGCCATTGTGCTGTCTACTCTCTTATATGGCTCCGAATCATGGGTCATCTACCGCCACCACCTGCGTCTCTTAGAACGCTTCCATCAACGCTGCCTCCGTACAATCCTAAACATCCACTGGTCAGACTATGTGACCAACACATCTGTTCTAGAGCAAGCAGCTATCACAAGTATTGAGGCCATGTTGCTGAGAACACAGCTGGGCTGGGCAAGGCACGTCTCAAGGATGAAGGACCAACCACTGCCTCCCTAAGATCCTGCTTTATGTTGAACTTGCCACCGGCTGCCGCAAGAGAGGAGCCCCAAAGAAAAGATACAAGGACTCCCTGAAACAACATCTCAACCTTGGCCATATTGATCAACATAACTGGTCCACTCTGGCCTCAAATCGGGAGGCCTGGAGACACACCATCTATAACGTGGCTGATGCCTTTGAGAACACACGCAGGATCACCCTCGCGGAAAAAAGGCAACGCAGAAAGAACCGTGTATTGCAGAATACACCATCTAAGGAGTCTTTCTGCTGTGCCTTTTGCAATCGGATATGTCTGTCGCGTATTGGCCTCATAAGCCACCAGCGTGCCTGCAACAAATGTGGATAGAGCCTTCCCAAATCTTCGTTCGTGAAGCCTAGCCATGATGTGATTTCCACTAGGGGACTGGATTTCATCTCATTGGACAGCAACTGAAGACATTGAATTTGTTTTCAAATATAGCTCCAAATGGGTGTGTGAGTACAGGTACCACAAAGAGTGATGTTTTCCAAGCTTGTGGCTGGAGATCACTAGAATTTCACCGTGGATCATGAGAAGGAATGTTTGAGAAATGTTGGTGCTGTTTGTACCAAAATGATACAACTCACACATCCCCTGGGCAATACTGAGAAGTGTAACAAGGAAAGCCAAAAGAAAGCAATCCACGAGTGTATGAAAGGATGAGCAAGTTCTTTTTTACTCTACCTGACAGTTTTCAACAGTGCAGATACTTCCTCTCCTGTCTGATAAGCAGAGATAAATCATAGAATCATAGAATGGCTTGGTTTGGAAGGGACCTTAAAGATCACTTAGTTCCAAGCCCCCTACTGTGGGCAGGGAAACCTTCCACTAGACCAGGTCATTTCCATAGACCTCAGAAGATCCAAGAAGATCCAAGATCTTTTTTCCAAGAAGATCTAAAGGCATTTAAGCCCAAGATGATGCCTCTAATAGCAATGCATTCACTTCCAAATATGATGTTCTGACTTGAATGCCTCCCTCAACAGAATTTTACCCTTTTCTGCCACCACTTCTTCCATAGCCTGTGGTCACACAGGGATTTTGACATAAATTGTACTTACACATCCCCTCAGGCACCTGTCTCCCAGAAGAGCCTTAAGCTTTCCTCCACAGCTCTTTACTCCCCAGATATGTAGCCTTTCAGTTGATCTCTTCTGAATCCTCTCAAATTTGGTTACCTCTCCACTACAATGCAGTGCCCAGTGACGAACTCATTGTCCAGTAAAGAACACCAAAGTGGAAAAAGAGTGGAATATTTTATCTTTATAGTTTTTGATCACTTCTGACACTTCTCTTTTTTTTTTTTTTTTTACACACGGTACTCCTTGGAGACAATATATAACAACCCCTGACCTTGTAACCATTACTGTTTAGAATATGCAGGTATTCCCAGCTCTATTGTACCCAGTTGATGTAATTTTCCCCCACACCTCCAATCCTCTGTTTCAAGATTACCTTCTGTTTAATACTACCCAAAACACAGGAATCACTACCTTCACATCCTCCAGATCATCTCTCTTTTTGTTCTTTACCTGTGGTTCTCAGCTCCTTTTGAACTCAAGCTTGAGAAGAAAGAATGCAGTGGGCATGTTATAGGAATCCAGCCTTGGGAGGTATAAGTTCATATCATATTTATCTCAGAAATGAAGCTTTGTTTGAAAGTATTATTATTAATATTAGTGAAAAATTGTAATTTAAAAAAAAGAAAACCAAAACCAAATCACCCTCTGGGAATTGCACGGTCACTGTCTTGTACTTTACATAAGATAAATAAATTTGTGCTGAGCAAATAAAATGTTAAATGCTATGAGATCAGCCTGGCAGGATGGGATGCTCTTTTACAAGGACTGAAAGGAGAATGCTGCTGGACAACTAACACCTGGGAATTTGCCAGGGAGGTGGTACCAACCAGGCTTTGAGATGCACTGACAGGGTCCAGGCACACACAGACCTGTAGAAAAAGTGGTGGTAAGGCAGATATGGTGTGTCTTGGTTGTAACCTGCCAGACTCACACCATTCTACCTCTTTTGGCTACTACAGGGAGACATTAATTGAGCAAGAATAGGACTATTCTCCAGGTACTTTTCTCTCTTTTTTTAACCTTGTTTACTTTCTCATTGTCACTGGTATCTCTGACCTCTGCAGAATTTCCATTTCCCTCAGGTGAGCAAACTAGCAGGCCAAATCTGTAAACAGGAAGCATTATGCAATTTATTAAGTGTGGAATTAAGTATCATCAGGAACTGCTGCATTTAGGATGGATCTTAATGTAGATTTTTTTCATTTCTACCACTAGAGGCCTGTAACGTGCTGCAGATTTGGAAAAATACACAACAGTACCAAGAGTACAAATCTACAGAATGATTTTAGAGAAGTTTCTACATATTTAATTTCAACTTCTGAAAACAACTTTCTGCCAATGGCAGAACAAGTTCAAACAAGCAACTGCTCGGCAGTTTAATAAGAGAAAACCTTAGCAGTCAAATCATAAACCATCTAAGCAAGTGAGCAACTTTCCTCAGCCCTCTTTAAAACTCTGATCCCTTGTATAATAGTGCTTAGGTTGGGATCTGCTGAACAAACACCCAGGCAGCTAGTTTCAGGTTATGAATAAACAGAAATTTAAGAATAAATATTCACATCTAGCATGTTTGTGCATTTGATTTGAAGCTACAGCACATCTCACATCTTCCCTGGTGTTGGCAGTCTAAAAAAAGTCTATGCATGAAGTCTGTACTTAATGCTATCAGAGAAATAATTTTTTATCCTAAAGTAGTCATAAGAGATGGCTATTTCCAAAACAATAGTGCTGTTTATAATGTTGGGGGGTTGTTTTGGTGTGGGTTTTTTATCATGTTGATTTGGCCATCCATTTGGCAAATTTTCTTCATGTATAAATAAAACTTTGGTGTGGATTTCAGAGAAACCACTGAGATCTCAGTCTGTAACTGAATCTCCGTGGGTAGAAACAAACTGGGCACTCAGACTGGTGGTTTTCTGCTCCTGACATCCCTCAGGCTGCCACTCCAGCTCTGACAGTTACCCTCTTACACGGTGGCCATGGGTACCTGGGCAGAGCCACTGACCTTTCACAGCATTCATTTCAGAGCTGCTGCTTCACACTGAAGAGCACATTTCTCCACAGGTCACTGCACACCTTGCACTGGAGGTGTTTGCAGAGGAAGGTAAGGGATGGCAGCAGAAATTGCTTCCTGGGATAAGATTCATCTCACCTAAGTTTACCCACCTGAAAGTTCGATGTGTTTCAGCAAACCCACAACCAGTGGAGACAAACCAGCATTATTAGGGGGTGAGTCACTGTGCCTGTCAGATCTACCATGAATCACCAGCTAGCAGTGCCTAGGATTTGTACTCACAAAAGATAGAGCCTAGACAATTAACTGAGGCTCTGTGCCTAAGTATCCTAGTTCCAATTAGGCAAGAGAAATGTCCCTTTTCCTGCCCTCAGTCCGGGGTATCCATGGCAGTGCTGCAAATACACGGGTCTGAGGTCCCTGTGAGGTAATTTCTCTCTATGGATCACAAGCAAGTAAAGTCTAGTGTAAAGAAATGGAGAAGCTTTGATTTGCTAAGGCTTCCTCCCCCAGGGCAGTGGGTGTAACTATGCATAAAACATGAGAGAGTCAATGTTACACACAGCCCCATGGCCAGTCCTCTGACAGCCACTGGTGGCACAGGGGAAAGGAGGGACTGTGAGATGCCCACTGCAGGGGCTGTGCTTTTCTGCTCTGCTCTTCCCACACGGGTGGCACTGCCACTGTCCCTCTCTGAACAGAGAATCCAGGGTCACTGCAGAGCCTGAGCGCAGAGAGGCAGTGACAAAGCAGAAGGAGGAGGCGTTTTGGAGGTGGGAGCGCTTCCCTTGCCACCCAAGCCAAAGCCTGAAGGTGACTCATCCTCCTCTGCACTAACTCTTGCACAGCTCCTCTAAGGAGGAGCTTCAGGCGCCGTTCTTCCCTCCCTTCCCCTTTCTCTCCCTCCCTGTAGAGGTGATCCAAAAAGTCCTTCTTTCCTCAAAAAGTGATCTTTGTCACTTGGTCACTGGTGTCCCCAAGTCCTGTTATTATTCATTGCTCCAGGCACCGCACGCGTCTTTAGGCATTTACTGCAGAACAGGGCAGCAAATCTGACACACTTGGTGGAACAAACATTCCAAATCAGGGGCTCAGCAGAAACAAACTAATGTGGCTCCAGAGAAAATATGACCCTCGGGACTCGCTTTGTCACTTGAGACAGCAAATGCAAAATGCCCCTGGTAAAGACTTTGAAAGCAGACTGGTTTAAACTGAGTGCAGCTTTGCTGATTTTAAAGCTGTGCTGCTTCTCATTCACACCAGCATGGGAGTGTTCGATATCAGCCTTATTGTGCACTTCAGTGCACAGCAAAACCCGCCTTCCCACACACTGAAAGGAGGTGTCTTCTAAAATTAAAACGTCATTCTCGTTAGCATTGTAACACACTGAATTTTCATATTGAAACATGGCATGCTGAAGAGTTGATAAACAAATCCTCGGGGCTGGAAGCTTCAAACAGGAGAAGGCAGCAAAGCAGAATTATGCTGCCTTTCCGCAGCTGTAGGTTTGGTGCCGTAACTCGAGGGAACAGAGACCATCTGAGCCTCAGTGTCCCTGGGACACTCGTCTTTTTGCTCATTCTGACAATGCAGAAGAGCCAGAAGACTCAGTGACCCTGGGAAGCTGATCAGATACTACCTCCAGGAAATTCTCACCATGGGAAGCCAGCATTCCCTTTCTAGGGTTGTTAAAGAGCACATGCACCCCTGGAGTCACCAGGGAAGGCTTGGCTTTTCCCTTTCTCAAGACTACATCAGTAAGCCGATGCAAACATTGCAAAAACTACATGGGAAGTACAGAATCATCCATCTCATCCTAAAGCAAGTCCTTCAGCCTAGCTGAGGCTGCCTTTTAGGCAAACAGCTTAGCTTTGCACACATGAGACAAGCTCCCTCAGCTGCTCTAAGCAGGTGTAGTTGGTCTGACGTCAGGGGACACCAGCTGAGGCTCAGGTCAGACCTTTCTCCTGGGTCCATATGTTTCACAGGACACTGGTGCCACACTATTATATTTGAAGAGTCACTCAACTCCTGTAATTAATAAAAAGCAAAAACAATCCTTCTGGCAATGGAGGCAGAACACCTCAGTGTGACTGCACTGCAAATTGTTCTTTTCCATAAAAAAAAGCCATGGGGAGCCATCAGATGAAAGGGAGGCGATAACAACCCAGAAACCAGGACCGGGGATCAGACCCCGTCTATTTGCTTCAGCACTTCTGGAAGGCCCTTGCCTTCTCACACAAGATGGATATTCACACCAATATCCTTCAGACAAGTTCAAACCACCACTGAAGGATGTACAAGTGTCACCTTCTCTGATTCTGTTCCACCTTCTTTGGGAGGGAAGGTGTTCATACTGTCTCACTGGAGACTTCCCCTCATTCCACAGTCTCTGTACAAGAGACCAACTCTTTAATATCAATTTTACAAATTACTTCTAAATTAGGATCTTAACACAGCTGAAGAAAATACCTGCAACTGGCCAAAGAGAGTTGCTTTTGGGGAATTTTGAGCCCTTATTTGTTGAAATGAATTTTTGCCACCTCTGTAAAGTGTTTAAATTTGCAGTTGGTTCAAACCAAGCAATTTGGGGGGTCATCAGGGGGAGGTAGACACTTCTGGTGGAAAACCAGATCATAGAATCACAGGATGGGTCACATTGGAAGGGACCACAGTGGGTCATCTGCTGCCACCTTTCTACTCCAGCAGGGTCATCTCAGAGCACATGGCACAGGATTGTGTCCAGACAGTTCTGGAATATCCCCAGGGAGGGAGACTCCACATCCTCTCTGGGCAATCTGTTCAGTGCTCAATCACTGCACAGCAAAGAAGTTCTTCCTTGTGTCCAGCTGGAACTTCCTGGGCATCAGTTCCTGCCCGTGGCCTCTTGTGCCATTGCTGGGCACCCCCGAGCAGAGCCTGGTCCATCCTCTGCCCCCTCCCTGCAGACACTGACACACATGGATGAGGTCCCCTCTCAGTGTCTCCTCTGGAGGCTGAACAGCCCCAGCTCCCTCAGCCTTTCCTCCCCAGGGAGATGCTCCAGTCCCTGAATCATCTCTGCAGCCTCCGCTGGACCCACTCCAGGAGCTCCATGTCCCTCCTGTCCCGAGGAGCCCAGGACTGGACACAGCACTCCAGATGTGCCTCACCAGGGGGCAGAGGGGCAAGATCACCCCCCTTGATCTGCTGACAATGCTCTTTCCAGTGCCCCAGGATCCCACTGGCCTTCTTGGCCCCAGGACACACTGCTGGCTCATGGACAGATTGTTGTCCACCAGGACCCCCAGGTCCTTCCCTGCAGGTCACCCCCAGCCTGTGCTGGTTCCTGGGGTTTGTCCTCCCCAGGTGCAGACCCTGCATTTGCCTTTGTTGAGTTTCAGAGAGTTCTTCTTTGCCCATCTCTCCATCCTGTCAAAATCCTGCTGAAGGGTTGCACAGTCCTCTGGGGTATCAGCCACTCTTCCCAGCTTTGTGTCCTCAGAGGACATCTGAGCTGCCCTTTGTAGCTGCTTTTCACAGAGGCAACAGTGGGACAAGGAGTCACTAACCTACTAGGAGTTATACATCTAGGCCAGAAGTGTCCTTCTAGAAGGACTGATGTAGATATCTGTATCTCATCAGGTTCTCCTGTGGAGCCTGGACCTTGACTAACTAGCGGGTTTGGATCCAAGCTAACTCATGTCTCACCAGTGCCCATTTGGCACTAACCCTAACCAGCACCTGACTGTGCAAACCTTTCCACAGGCTCTCAAACTGATACAGTGGGGTATGTTTTGACTAAAACATCTGTTTTGAAAGAAACCACAATACACTGAAACACCAATCTGAAAAGCAAAGAGTTGGCTCTGGTAATTTCATGTGAAAAATCCTCCAAATTGTTTGAAATTGTTAAAACAGTATTTGTCCAAGTGAAAAAGTGAACATGTTGTTTCCCTAATTTTAAGATGACTGTGAGTTTCAAATTTTATTTAAAATTAATTTCATTTTATAGTGTTCAACACATTAGCAAAGACCCAAATACAGATAAAGTATTTCAGACTTTGCAAAATGGAATTATTCCAGCAGAGCCGTGGAGGTACTTCAGTTTCACAAAACCTGAGCCAAAATATTCAGCTTAATCTATGCTGATCATTCAGAAGTTTTCAAGACTGAATGGGGTTCTGGGCAACCTGGTCTAGTGGAAGGTGTCCCTGCCCATGGCAGGGGGGTTGGAACAAGATGATCCCTTTCAACCCAGGCCATTCTGTGATTCTATGAAGTCGCAGCAGGGGGTATATTTACTAGATGTAAGGCAATTAAATCATGGTAGGAGGGGGTGCTTATAATCCCAGGATAGGGAATTATCAGGAAAATAAAACAGACAGCACAGCTGCTGCTGCAGCAAAAACAAGAGCAACCTCTGCCTCTATATGAAAAGAACTGGTCACATCAATTTGTGCTTATGCAAAGCATCGAGTCTTCCAGGAGCATCATGAACCCTTAGTGCTGAAACAATGCATGTTTTGCCGTGATGATGATGACTTTGTTGCAGTGTATGATCATTCACCTGCCTGAGAAGAGAAGTATGTTGGGACTGGTGAGAAAAACAGGCACACATGCAAATACACTCACTCTTACTGTGTACCTACACAGTCCTTTAGTAACAGGAGTCACAGAATCACAGAATGGTTTGGATTGGAAGGGACATTAAAGATCATCTCATTCCAATCCCCTGCCATGGGGAGGGACACCTTCCACTATTCCAGGTTGCTCAGAGCCCCATCCAACCTGGCCTTCAACACTTGCAGGGATGGGGCAGCCACAGCTTCTCTGGACAACCTGTGCCAGAGCCTCACCACCCTCACAGGGAAGAATTTCTTCCCAATATCCAATCTAAACCTGCTCTCTGTCAGTTTGAAGCCATTCCTCCTTGTCTTGTCACTCCAGGCCCTTGCAAATAATCTCTCTCCATCTACCTTGTGGGTTCCCTTCAGGTCCTGGAAGGCCACAATTAGGTCACCCCAAAGCCTTCTCTTCTCCAGACTGAACAATCCTAATTCTCTCAGCCTTTCCTCACAGCAGAGCTGCTCCATCCCTCTGATCATCTTGGTGTCCCTCCTCTGGACTTGCTCCAACAGCTCCATGTCCTTGCTGTGCTGACCCCCAGAGCTGGAGGCAGCACTGCAGGGGGGTCTCCCCAGAGCGGGGCAGAGGGGCAGAATCCCCTCCCTGGACCTGGCGAAGTCCATGCAGTAAAACATATGTACAATGGAAATAATGACAAGTTTTATTTCCCCCCCCATTTCTATTTCCTATCTTATGGGCATAATTAAGGAACAATTCTTAAGCTGATGGAGGTCCTGCTACTACCAGCTTTCTGTCCAGCACAGGCACTCAGAAGGGGTAAAGCTATTAAACAGAACAGGCACGTAAAACACAGAGATTCCCTGAGTGCAAACACAACTTCTGTCTTTTCTGGAAGTGGAAGCCTTCAGAGGGAAGTGACGGAACTCCCACCAGAATGGCACCCTTCCTGTTCCCATCTGGGAGCAGAGTGGGTAGCAGGGATTGAGCATCCTGCTCCCAGCATCCCGCTACCGGCCCACACAGCAAAGTCACTGAGGCAAAAGGCTCGACGGCAGGGGAAGAGGAAAGGGGGAGAAAAACCAAGTTCCTACATGGCTTTCAAAACTACAGCCTAGATTTAGAACTCATGAGCAGCCATGGGCTGTATTTTATTCAAGCCAGGTTCAAAGCAGGCAGGTGCTGGGTAAGCAGCCTCTGCAGTGCTGTTAACGCCTTTCACTCCTGAGCTGCATTTCCCTAACATCTTGGCATGTGTGGACTGCTCTGACATCTGCTTCCCTTCAAATCTGCTGCCCACGGTCTCAGGGAACAGCTGTGCCCTTTGGGACTCTCATTCCCTTTTCCCCTCCATTCACACAGGAGACAATGACAGCAACACTAGAATGGAAATTTCAGTTGGGTGGGACCTACAATGGTCATTCAGTCAACTTGCCTGGCCACTTCAGGGCTTGGCCAAGAGTTAAGGTGTGTTGTTAAGGGCATAGTCCAAATGCCTCTTAAACGCTGTCAGGCTCAGGCAATAACCACCTCTCTTGAAAGCTTGTTCCAGTGTTTCACCACCCTCTTGGTAAAGGAATGTTTCCAAATTATCAGGTGAAAAATTACATAAGGCAGGAGAGTATGCTGTGCTTTCTGCTATTGCTGAGGCAGAGAACAAGGAAAATGAAGGATAAAGGCTCTCAGGTACCTTTCTCCTAAAATATAGACTTGGATATCTAAACTATAGCTGCTGTTGTGCCATCATTCATGTTGATATTTGGTGTTGTGGCCAACTATTAAATGCAGGATCTCTGAGTAAAGGCAGAATGAAGACCAGTCATTTCTTATCTTTCTTTTCTGTTTTCTATGGGCATATTTGAGGAGACAGTGGCATAAAAATGACTACTTTCTTTCCTTTCAAACCTTTTGCCAATCTGGAATTTCTGCCACTTGGCTAAGTTGATTTGGAACTTTTTTCTATTATAAATAGGATTTACCTGAAGCTACTTTAGTGAGCTAGAAATGAAAGACTGGTTATTACTGTGAAAGCTGCTTTTACTTCAGTTTTTGACCCTGATTGTGATGGCCTTCAATTTCTTGTGGGAAATGACTGTAAAGGACATCCAGGCTTCTGGGTTTCTGACTATCACTGTCCGGAAAGAGACCTGCTGCACTTGTAAACTAAAATTAAGTCAGCCCTTCCAGAAAAAAAAAATTCAAAAGACTGGACACAAAAACCTTCTGGCACTTCAGTGCATTTGTAGAGGATGCACAGGATACATTCCTTTTGTGAATCCATATGGACCCTTCTGTTGCAATTCTCCATGCACAGGAGGTGACAGGATTTCCTCTAAGAAGAAATGAAAGACCTTGTATGTCCCCACACTGGTACATCCTTTAGGATTCCCGTGAGGATTTGGAGCAGCGTATTTGTCATTTGTTAATCCAATTCAAGGGGATTTTTAATGTGAAGAGTCCTTTGAACATGACAGTCTAGTGCATTCAGTGAGGGTTGCTCTAGGATACAGGACGACAGGAATGTTAAGTGCAACTGATATTTGGTTCCAGAACTTTGACCCAAAGACTGATAACTTTTTTTTAGCATTTCTTTGAATTCCGTCTATGAAAAACTGGGGTGATGAGGGGGGAAATTGCTCCTTTTAAATCTCCTGCACGCTGCCACAGTGCTCAGAGCAGCAGACTTACCCATATTTATAACTCGGGGGTCAGCATTGCTAATTGAATTAATTGAGGCTGTGCTGATTTGTGCCACCAGAGAACATGACCCCAAAACGCTGCGTTTTAATTCAGTTCCCGTCTCCAAGCTTCATGTTTCCAAACAGCAGAGTATAATGAGAGACAAACTGCCTCCCCCCCAACAGTCATGGGGGCACAGACCAAGCTGTTTGACTCTCCATACACAGCCAGGAGCAGTGGATGAGGGGAGAACATGCCGAGGATGAACGGGAGGTGGATGGAGGTCCGCTGCTACTGACAGCGTTTATATGATCTGCTTATCTCTCCCAGTGGCATCACACTAATCCCATCACTACCAAGGCACTCTTCCTCCTGATGGGGCACCACTGGTGTGGTTTCTGTGCCTCAGCAGAAGCCACAGAAGTTCTCTTGTAGGAAGCAGTGTTCCCTTTTCCTGTACATCTCCAGGACCCAGCCTGGCAACTCAGTCTGACAGTTTGTCCCAGAGACTAATAATCTATTGCCCTGCTTTACACACCAACACATAACCTTCTGACTACTCCACTTCTACAGGGGCTTTCTGGCTGCCCATCCATCCAACTGCTCTGCATAAAACCCAGCTGATGCCACACGCAATGCCCTGCAATGCTGATGAACTCCGGTTCACCCTGGTGCTGCTATCTGTTTACACCTCAGCTGTGTTCCTCCAAATGATGCCTATTGACTTGGTAATTTAAGCCTGGTCTCCCTCCACATGATTATATTATTCCTAGAAACTTCAGTTGACTATGTAATGGAGCAGGTCCTCTTTGCAGGCTCAGGGGTGCTTTCTAGGATGCTGTGATGATCCTCCCAAATTTCCCTGTACTCCTGGTTTCACCTGGAGTACCACCCGGCATCACTCTGCTTGGATGCAGAGTGCTGCACAAGCCACGGATTTTGTATGGTCACAAACACAGAGGAGCAAGTTCCAATACCAATAAATCACTTGCTCATTCCTCTTGCTGCTGTTGTTCATCAGATGGATGGAAATGGAAATTTAAGATACAATTATGAGCAAAATATCTATGCCATGTCCTCATGTGATTCTCATGAAAACAGCATGGGAGAATTTCTAATGGAAGGTGTCCCTGCCCATGGCAGGGGATTGGAACAAGAGGATGTTGAAGGTCTCTTCTAACTCAAACCATTCTGTGATTCTGTGAACTCTGTGATCTTTGGGGCTAAACCTTATAGACACAAGAAAGAATTATCTCCTCATATGCAGAAATTGAGGTACAGGACACCTTCCCATTTTCAACAGGAGACAGAAGTTTGTGATGTCTAAGGTAGTTAATATACAAGGGATTTTCCACCCCTCAGTCCCTGGAATGAGCTCTGCTGAGAGAGGCCAACTTGAACTGCCGCCTGAATCCTGAAGAAATAAACTTGCCAAGCTGTCAGATGCTGAACCACCAGTAGTCATTCTCACAGAATGGCCTTCAGCTGCCACTTTGACAGAAATCCAGCATTGTTTGGTGGCATTTACCTTGGGGGACAGACATTCTCAGGATAAGGGAAAGCAATTTAAGCTTTCAGAACTGTGTATGTATGTTTATTGCTTTTTCATGCTGAAGAATTATTCATGTCACTCCTTATACTCTGACTCAGCCTAATTAGCATTGGAAAGGTCATCTCACAGAAACTTAGGTAGATGAAGGACAGGAAGTCTCACACCATTTCCCTTCTTTGCTATGGCAGGACAAGTCTAAGCACCTCTATGCTTGTGCCTGGCTTTGGTTTTGGTCCAAGGAGGTGGCACTATATTAACTGTGATTGTTTAAGATTACCTGTAGGTAGAAGAGTAAACTTCTGAAACAGTGGTTCTACTCTTTTTCTCTGGCTATGCAATATGTTTGAAAATCAGCAGAAATTACTGAATTAGATGGGAACACTGTCTCTCAGGCTGTGTGCTCCTGGACATATCAAATTTAGTAATGTGTATTTAATAGGATGTCATTAAGATGATGTTGAGTTGGTTTTATCCTCATAAATCACACGTCTCATCGCATGACCTAACTGGATTGTTCCAATTTTGTATCAATAATATTTCATAGACTAGGCAAAGCTATCCCTGTATAGAACAGGCTGATTTTCATGCAGTCCATGCCTACAAGTTCAGCTTTGCCTGATATTTCTACGTCTCATCCAGTAGCTCCCAGATTCTTTCTGAGATGGCAAATGGGAGGTAACTATAATTGATTGCTATTTTTATTTCTGCTGACAATAAAAATCATCATGGTTTTGTTGTCTGTGGAGAGCCTGACCACCCTTCCTGAAACAAAGACCCTGAAGAAGTTAAAAACTAACTTTCAATCAGGAAAAATGGGAAAAAAAATACAGAGGGTGAACTAAAGGACTGCTGCTGGTAAGGCAGGGGGCACAGCCTCTTTCAAGACTCATACAGGGGTGATTGATAGTCAATAGGTGCCCAGGAGACTAAAGAGGCAAAGGGCACTTTGAATGGTAGCTATGCCCAACAGAATCCTTCCTTCTGTCAGAGACCTTCATTCAAAAGGGACATTAAAGACCATCTTGTTCCAACCCCCTGCCATGGGCAGGGACACCTCCCACTATCCCAGGTCGCTCCAAGCCCTGTCCAACCTGGCCTTGGACACTTCCAGGGATGGGGCAGCCACAGCTTCTCTGGGCAACCTGTGCCAGGGCCTCACCTCCCTCACAGGGAAGAATTTCTTCCTGATATCCAATCTGAACTTCCTCTCTGTCAGTTTGAAGCCATTGCCCCTTGTCCCTGTCACTACATGCCCCGGTAAATAGTCCTGCTCCATCTTTCTTTGGGCTCTCTTTAAGTACTGGAAGACAGTAAGTTGCATGGATATTGAAGGCTACAAAAGGACAGTGGGAGAGAACCAGACACCTAGTTTTACAGGCACAGCCTCAAGCCACTAATTTCCACAAGATGACATGATGGGTGGTGAATGCTAAAGAACTCCAGAGTTGTGACTCTGAAAGACTGAAGCTGATGCTCGCTGTTTGGTCCAGCAGGCCATGGCCAGCAGGCTCATACAGCCACCTTTTTCACTTGCCCCCTTCTCCTAGAAATCAGGGTTTCCTAATGGTCTGAGAAACATGTTACATGATGTTCCTGCCCTTTGTTCCTTACGGGAACTGTTTTTAATCTAGTGATTCTTACAGCTTTGGGAGTGCTTTTCCTCTGCCTTAAGGCACATTTCAAGAATTGCTTATGCGGTACAAGTTATTCCAGCAGATTATGACACGATAGAGGAATCACTGATAACAGAGTACAGTGCTGGGGGGAAGCAGTGGCTGGAAAAAGTCCAGGATCAGAACAGCAGACCCAGGAAGGAGGAGACTGCAGACAGCCCTGAGAGCAGAGTCAGAGGCAATCTGCGTGTGTGACAGCTCAATACGGGCCACACAATAGGGTCAAAGAGAGCATGTCTGAGACACAGCAGAACTGTGCTTAAAACCACAGTGTCTCTCTCCCCTGTGATGGCTTTCCTTCACTGCATCATCTCATAATCATGGTTACATTCAGAAGTTACCAGCGACATCTTTCCCCAGAAACATATCTCTCTCATCTATTTCCACCAGTGCTCCCCCCAGATTTCAGCAAGACTGCTAAAGGGAGACAGAAAACCTCTGGAAATTATCATCCTCGGAGGTCTTGGGATGCAGCTCATCATGTAGGCAAGCACAGTCAACTCTTGTATTCACAGCAATCCGCGGTTCACCTGGGGCTAAACCCCCTTTTCAGCGTCTGCTGAGCTGACACTCACCTGTAGCTCAGGATCAGATTGAAGTGTGGGGGTGGTGACACATGCTTGGGAGTACTTCCAGTAACACACATACACACATCCAAAAGAAAATTCAGAGAGGACTTAACTGCCACCCACTGGGAGCCACCTGCAGCAGTGCAGTCACTGTGAGTGCCACTTCTCTGCCATCATGGAGCATGTTCAAAGTACAGGGGTTGCCACAGGTCAGGAACAAGGCAAAGATAATCTGGGTATTAGTGGACGAATATGTGTAATAAAGGGTCAGCTAGTTCAGGAGAAGCCCCTTTGATATTTCAGATCTGCCTGACATCTGAGAAGTCCTCTGCCTTATAGAGCTGGCAGCAAGAGCTACTGTTTTTCTCAGGCTCTTTTCCCCATGCCTGTGACATGCAAAGCAAGGACATAATCAGCACTGCCAACCAGCCAGCCTTGAAAACCCTGCTTGCTGGGACAAGGGCACTCAAAGTCCTCACAGGATTAGTGCTAGGGAGACAGGGTTTAAACAGAAAAGGTCCAGAGTTCAATTTCATTCCTGTTCCCACATTGCCCAACCAGTACGTCCCTTTCCCTAGCTAGGGCTGGCATCCAAGAACACAGATTCAAAACAGCCCTGCTGCTAAGATACTACTGCTCTGCCTCCTTAGTTCTTCTTCCCCCCAACAGCAACTACCATGTCCCCAGCCTTGCTAAAGGGGTTAAATGCCAGAGGGTTAAATGCTGGAGGCTGTATGTGGCTTCAAACTGACAGAGAGTAGGTTTAGATTGGATATCAGGAAGAAATTCTCCCCTGTGAGGGAGGTGAGGCCCTGGCACAGGTTGCCCAGAGAAGCTGTGGCTGCCCCATCCCTGGAAGTGTCCAAGGCCAGGTTGGATGGAGCTTGGAGCAACCTGGGCTGGTGGAAGGTGTCCCTGCCCATGGCAGGGGGTTGGAACTGGGTGATCTTTAATGTCCTTTCCAACCCAAAACAATCTATGAGTGTATAATGATTCTGTGTGGTTCATGACTGAGAGACAAAGGGTGTCAGCCAGCTCGGGGAGCTGTGTCCTTCACATGGGAGGTGGGGAGTGAAACCTTTACAGTCCTACTTTTTGGACCTGTAGCACAGCTTTACTGTTTTTAGCCAAGTCAAAGTCTTGCTTTGAGGGCTCAGAGCTACAGATAAGCCAGTAGACTGAAACCTGTTCTGAATTTATTCAATGAGCATGTCTTCATATGCTTTGGGTATGATTGTACTTGTGTAGGGAGGGCACAAGGAGCATACACCTGATTGCAAAGTTAATCCTTCATTAGAAAAGCACTTGCTGGCTTCTCAGCTGGTGGGAGGGAGGGAGACAGATGAAGCCCTGACATTTTGTCTACACAGAACTAGAGACATGGACTTCCACAGAGAGGAAATGGTGCTGGATACTGCCAAGAAAGGGTTTTGTTGTGCTCAGGTTTCTCTGACTTAGATCTGCTTGGGGATACAGAGAGGAAGCTGCAGCTACAAATTGTCTCCTACCCACAGAGCTCATGGTAGCATTTTCCTCATGGATCCCAAGCTCCTCTGTCTCCTTTATTTTTGACAGAGGGCAAAAGAATATTCCCATTGACCTTGAAACTCAAATGCATTTTCACTTCAGCCAGCTGCATCAATCCCAAACCTTTTGCAAAGGAAATCCTTTTTGAGGAACCCCACTTGTAGCAGGAATGCACTGCCTTGTTCCTCTGGGTGAAGCGCTCCGGTCCTGCCCTGGAGAGCTGCATCGTGGCTCATCTCAGGTCATTTCATGCGCAGCACCAGCATCTGCAAAGTCATCTCGACTTGGCTGCAATGTGCTGTGCTGAGCTGGAGCGCAGCTCCTGACTCCAGGGGCACTGCGCATTCCTGCTGGCACAGGGAATCTGGGCAGCCTCGCCACGACCTTACAAAGTCCTTACAGAGGAGTCAGCCCCTTGTTCTTCCCTCTGCTGTGAGCCAGCCTCCTGGAGAGGGGCACAGCACGTGGAACCTGCCACAGGATCCATTTTAAATTCCCCCAGTTGCTCCGCTCCCTCTTCCTCCTCATGTCTGGTGGAGGTCAGGAGAAGCTCCTGGATCACCGTTCCCAGCTGCCACCATGTCCCTGACTACTGCAATTTAATTCTCAGGAGTGGACGTGGCCCAGCTCCAGAAGCCAAGACTCAAGTCTGGTATCAAATCATTTCTCTCTCCCAATACTCAGGGCATGGGCCTGAGCAAACATCTCTAGGTTGCTCAGACTACTAGAGCAGTTCTTTACAGATGACTGTCTCTTGGTTCTTAAGAGACAACTTTAAGGGATTTTCCAGCCAGATCACTATAAAATAATGATCATACAACCCTGAAAAATGAGCTGCAGTGACATTTTCTGTAAACAAAACAAAACAAAATTAAAGAGGAAGGAGGAGAAGAAAACACTGATCACATCTGGGTTCACCCACAATGTCAGTACTGCACTGGTAATTATGCCAAGCCTCTACATTTTTTTGAAAAACAAAAAGAGGATATGTCCTTTAATCCTACACCTCTTCTAACACAAACAAGGCTGAAAGGGATGTCTGTATAGCTGTGTGAAGCTATTTCACATACCTGTAACCCCCATATCTTGTGTCTATAATACTCTCATTCTTATGTAAGAGAAGGGGATGAAAATCTCTGAAGTGACAGCTGCAATGTAACAGATTACTCTTTCCCCTTATACCAACACAGAATCCCTATCTGCTAAACTGGGAAACAACACTTCCACTTGAGAAATGTTGCTCTTCCAGGTACCAGTCAAAAGTCAGAGCTGATTTCTTGGTCTGAGGAGGAGACAGAAGACTCCACATAAGCGAGTTGCACACTCCCCACCACTGGCAAAGGAACGAGGAGCTCAGGGGGTCCACAACAGCATTTGACAAAAGAGCTGGAGAAAGCCACCCCTGCTGTGAGTGCAGGCACCGTTCCTGCGGCAGGAAATGGAACACTAGGGCAGACTTTTAGGGGCACAAGGATTAGCTGGGACAGATAGAAACGACAGTAGCAGAAAATTATATACAAGACTTTCATTGCAAATTTGATTCTCCTGTTAGTGATGCATGTCCTTTTCATTTGCGAGGCTGGTGCTGTCACCAAGGTCAACACAGGTGTGCTGTGAGCTGCAGGAGATTGGCAGGAAGCTGAGCATATCTGAACATCCCCCGGGTTTCTCATGGCTTCTGCAAAGGCACACAGGGCTTCACTGGCTTGTCACAAGCCCCACTAAATAAATGTTATCCATTTAGGGTAGGGAAGACATCTCCATTTATCTGATCTGTCTGTGTCCATCCATCCCCCATTCCCAACCAAGAGAAGCTCTGTGTGCTAACACAGAGGGTTTGCTACAATTTTAGAAACGGTAAGAACATCACTCCCCAGGTTCTCCTCTCCTAAGAACACCCCAGTAGCCAAGATTATTTGGCTTTCTTCCTTATAGTCCAGTTTTCACACTAAATGGCAGAGCTGGTCCGGCCAGAGCAGCACCCTGTCTCCATCAGTGCTGTGCCAAAAGCTATGCAGGCAGCTGTGGAAGAAAGAGGTGCCAGAAGAGAATACTGGTAAAATACCACTTCTGAGACGAGCCAGTTCTCTGAAATGTAAGAATATTGCTACTGCACTGTCTGCCAGCAGCACGGCACTGCAGAAATCCTCCTCTCTGTAGGCACTCTCCAGAATGGGTGGGCTTCACCATCTGTCTCCTGTGCACTGCAGAGAGCACAACAACTCACTCTGCACATGCTCTGGCACGCACCAGCTGATAGTAACGTCTCCAGCTCTGGTTCAGAGTGGGCAGATGCAAGCAAATAAGATTTATCAATTCATCATGGTGTTGCTTTTAGATTCGCGTTGGTTATAACTCCACTGAATTTCACAGAGCTAAGCTGGAGTAATACCCTACTGGATCTGCTGTTCCTTCCCCTACCCACACTCCCCACTCCAAGTACAGCTTTCACCCTGTGGACAGGTGGGTTTAGGAAGCAAACTCTTTTTAAGAATGAAGCACTGGCAGAGGAGAAAGCTTGATGAAAGTTCCTTTCTCAGTGACGTCACCTATGAAATGCACTGGGGAACCAGAGCATCAAAGACCAGTGATAACACTTAGCACCTAGATGGTGATTTTTATTCCCAGAACTCATTTCATCTCATAGCAGAGGGCAGGGAAATGTCACCTGTAGTTATCGAGTGGACCAAGGATGGCAAACAACAGGATCCACGTTCCCTATCTCCCAGACAGGCTATTCCATTGCCTTATAGACACTTTCTGAAGTAATTTTTTCTGAAAACCAACATTCAGCCAGGTAAAGGCAGACTGGCCACTAGGTCGTGTTCTCTCCATCAGACCCATCCCAATGTAATGTGAGTGGAGGATGTCAAAGATGTCAGATTTACAGATGCTGCCAACTCCTCTCTTAGCAACCCTGACAGTTGCCAGGAAACATGGACTCGCTGTTACTACGGTGACACCCGGCACCAAAGCCACACACCACACAACACCCACCTGCAAGAGAAGGGGAGAAATGCTCACCCTGACTCTCCCATCATTTCAGAGCTGAGGAAGTTGGTGAGGAAGGTCTCCACTCAAGTCACAGAAATTCCAACAGTGTCAACCAGGACCAGTGTTCCTACCACATCTGGTGTAAAGTTGGCTTTGAACACCAGATCAATAGGCTTGGTATTGCACTGCTTCCTGCCACTACCCACAAGGCGTCGGCCCCAAGGCTGCCAGAGCTCAAAGAGCATTTAGACAACATCCTTAGTCACATGGTGGGATTCCTGGTGTGTCCTGTCCAGGGCCAGGAGTTGGACTCAATGATCCTCGTGAGTACCTTCCAACTCAGGGGATTCTGTGGTTTTAGAACTGAAAGAACAAACACCCTGCATGAGCAGAGGCAGACAGAGGTCCTGCTTCAGGATCATGCAGGGCATTGTCTGCCTACCCCGGCAGCTGCAGTTTTCCTCTGTGCCACCACATCAGCACAGAAAACAGGATTCCAGCCCCTTGCAAAGATGGAAAGGGGGTTTCCTGCAGCTCCTCTGTGTTCACAACCCTCGATACTGCAAACCTGTGGCCTCATGTAGAACAGATGCTGGATTCCAGCTCTGACTTTGCAAATATACTAACTCTGTCTTTTCCTGCCTCAGGAGAAGCCAAGTGTCAGTCCAGATGGAGACTTTTGGAAGAATGAACTACCTGTGCCTGCTAATGGGAGCCTTGACACCAACACAGATTTCTGTCCCCTCTTAATAAAAGCTGAGTTTCCCTTCCTATATAGGAAAGGGAATATGAATAATAAGAAAAAAGCTCTTAGATGTTTATCTTGTGGCCTAAAACTGGTTGACTGCACCTCACACTCCAAAAACAAAGTAGGTGGAATTAAAGATGGATGGGAAGACAAACCCACTGACGTGTTCACTCTTCCCCATCACCAGCCTGTGTGGAGATAAGAGAAGATGAGCACAGTGTTCTGGCTAAATGGATGGTGCACAGTCCTTCCCTCCTGCAGAGGGAACAACATGAGATACTTTGCTGTCACTCCAGACAAAACAGCACAGTTCCCCATCACATCCCACCCACTGGGTGAGGTCAAAAACTGCGAAAGACTTCAGACCTGCCACTTTGCCACACATCATAGCCAAGAGGATTATTTCAGCAAAGGCTGATCATCTTGTTCCAAAAGTACAGATTACTGCAACATGAGCCATGGGGAAAAAAAAAAAAAAGGAGAAAACATGAAAACCAGCTGACAACAAACCAAACCAAAACGTTTTTCTCAGAATGGGTAATGATAGAAAAAACCATACTTTTCTTCTTTTTTTTGACCAGTTCAAAAGCTGATTAGAAATGTTTCACTCAAAACTTTTAACTGAAAATACAGGCTTAATATTTTCTGTAAAATCTAAGCACGAAGGAGCCATTTGATCTCTTTTTCTAATCTCTTCTTGTTCCATGGACTTTAATTTCATCCATTCACTTCTTCACTAAGCACAGTGAGACATATTCAGCTAAAACTTCTACTTCCTGAAAGCCATCCAGTTTTGAAAACACCAAGAGGTGGTGATGCTTCCCTAGATCATTTCCTCCAGGGTATAACCACCAGATTCAAAACAGGCCCTAATTTTCTGTTCTCTTACACACAAAGGACAAATCATTTACAGGGCATCTCCAAACATGCACCTATGGCCATCCAGTACATTATATAAAAATTGTTAGCACATTTCAGAGACAGCCATCACTGGGACCATTTGTTATTTATCCAGCCTTGGAAGGGTACCAGTTCCCAGCTGCAGCTGAGATCACCAGAGACATTCCTATCTGACCAAAGAGCAATGGAAATCCTACCTGGGCTTTTTGACTGTGGGAATTATGCCAGTTGACCTCACTTGGTGCTTCCAACAACCCTATTTCTGTAACCACACAGCCATCCTCTGCCCTGGGGCAGTTGGCCAGAAAGCTGATGAATAGTCTGGAATTACAGTAAATTTGGATATGAGGTATGACTTGTGTTAGGAATTGGGAGTGTGTTCCTATGGCTGAAATAAGCAGACTCATATATAAAGGCCAAACCATCAGGTTTGCAAAGAACAATATTCCAGATGGTTACCAGAGAAATCAAAGTCTTAGATTTTCAAGAGGAACAAGGAACAAAGGTCTAGCTTAAATTCAAAGAGAATGAATTTTCTGCTCCTCCTTGGTAAGTCCCAACCTGACCAGACAAACCCAATATTTAACTTGAAACTTCAAATACCACCCAGGGAGAAGTCGAACTGGCATTTATGTGATGATTTGAGATTTCTCTGATATTTAAGGCAGACTCAGTAAGGAATAAATCTCTTAGTGAGAAAAATTCTTGAACAGATTCCCTGTGATTCACTGTGTTCCTTGCTCCATCTGTTTCCTTTAATATCCAATGTAGCTACACATTAACCTCACATTTTAAGAATGAATTATGAAGGCTGTAGCCAGCTTTATACTCTGCAGTGAAAAGGCTCCATAAGGCTAAGCTAAAACAAGTTAACACTTCTAAGTGGTGTCTTTCAGTGTAAACCTGTCAAACCCTCCCAGCAGTACAACCCTGGAACACTAACCTGTTTTAATATGCAATAAGCTGTGGTGTTTGCTTCTGCTGCGTTGCGATTTCTTTATTTTTCTTTATTTTTCTTTATTTTCCCCAACCCTTATTTTCTATTTGTGAGCTAAAGCCAGCATCTCTCAGACACTGGAAGGGTTTCTGTGAAAGCAGTGGTCACCCTTCCCTGGTTTGGGCTGGCCAGCGCAAGTCGGGTCTGACGAACTGTAGGGAAGAAGAGGGGTCACTGAGGTGTTTTGCAGCACAGCACAACTCTCAGGAGATGTTACATCAGGGGCAGAGACTTGCAGGAGGCATTTTTTCAATGCTCTCCTCTGCTATGCGAGAGGGAATTGCTTCTAGCACAGCCCTGACCATTCAGACCACGCTGTCTCCTCCTGCTTCTTCACCTCACACAAGCCTAGAAACTCCCTGCACTCCCAGCTTGCCTGGGAGGTAATTCTGTGACATTTAGGGATTTTGTACACCAAAAAAATCTTGCTGTTAAGTAGTTAAACCACGAATAATTTAGCAGTTCAATCCTTAATCTTCAGAGGAAATATCCTGTTCATGATACCCTATGGTTCTCTCCAACCCTGTAACACAGCACAATGGAAAATCATATAAGGATCTTTATTTTCAGGAAGATGGATTGGCAGTGAGAGAGGTAACAGATGGCCCACAAGAAAGATGGAGAGAGACTATTTACCAGGGCATGTAGTTACAGGACAAGGGGGAATGGCTTCAAACTGACAGAGAGTAGGGTTAGATTGGATATTGGGAAGAAATTCTTCCCTGGGAGGGTGGGGAGGCCCTGGCAGGGATTGCCCAGAGAAGCTGTGGCTGCCCCATCCCTGGAAGTGTTGAAGGCCAGGTTGGAAGGGGCTTGGAGCAACCTGGGATAGTGGAAGATGTCCCTGCCCTGGCAGGGAGATTGAAACTAGATTATCTTAAAGTCCATTGTATGATTCCATGAGCCTGTGGTCAAATTGTGCTCACCCTTGCCTATGTCCAAATTACATTTGGAATAAATTGAATTTCACTAGGCAAAGCTCCAGTTGTCTATCAGTAAGCAAAACACAACTTGTGCCATTGGGTCTTCCATACAAAAAGACCCCCTCTTTGTCACAGATATTTGTGATGCAGTTAATCACAGTGAGATTCATCTATCTTAACTCCAGGAATTTGATATGGCCACCCAGGCCTCTAGAGTTAATGAACAGAACTAGAAACTTCTAGGATGCACCTCATAATGTCCATCACAATATGGACAGCTCCATTACACCAGACAACTTCTGCTCCTTGTTTCTGGATATCATGGGAGGTAAGATATCTTGCTCAAAATTCTGTTTAGGTCTTTGCTACAGATATCTACAGTTTAATGAAGTAAATCCTGCTCTGGTTGCCTCCGAGATTGTGAAGGAGTAGCTTTGTATCTATGGAGTTATAATTAAATGTTTAATGTAATGTGGGCTGATATCCCTGACTCCTTGGAGATTTAGGAATTTAAGGTTCTAACCAGGGCATTTCATATATTCCCAGTCCAATGCCCATCTCCAGAAAAAATTCGAATTACCAGGATCCGTGGCTTCATAATGATTTGTGTGGGAGAAAGTGTTTCTACGTACTCAGTTTAGATTAATGTCACTATTAGGCTGCTATTGCTTTATCCTAAATCTTGTCATACAATGCAATTATTATTGTTTTGGCAGCATCTTCCCTGAAACTTGAACCAGCAAAGTACCCAGCCTTGAGCAGAGCCTGATATCTGGCTGCCATCTCGTCACAGCTGCTGGATATTGATTATCAGCTCATTAGCCAATTGACATCCCCCCAGTTTCATTGTTTTGTTAAGGAGTTTATCATAAGATCTGTCAGACAATCCCAAAAGACTTCATTAGCATAGCACTAATAATTGAAGACTTCAGATGAGTAATAAAATACAAGACATAAATTTCTTATCACTCATTCTTCCTACTCCCCTCCTGGTGTGACAAAGCACAGTAGAAGATGATGCCTCACAAATCTGTTTCCCTTCTTCACCTCAGAGACTGTATCTGGTTGTATCTAACTCTGATAAAGAAAACATTGCCAGAAAAAGGGCTAGAAATTAGAATTGTTTGCTGGTACTCTGAAAGTCAATCCAAACCAGTCCTTCTGTAGTCTTGGAAGGTATCAATCAGAAAATCTAACATCCTTGCAGAGCTATTGTGCAAGTGCATCTCCTTTGTCTCCAGTGAGCTACTGACTCATCGTTAAGAGGATTTTCCTGATCAGGATGGCACCAATTGGCTTATAAATTGTCTTTGTTCTCTCCTTAAAAAAAACCAAAAAGGCATAGGATTTGAGATGTATCTCATTAGTTTTGAGATATTCAAAACACAACTGGACCAGTGCTGACCACACTGGCCTGGCTTTGAAGTTAGACCTTCTTGAAATACATGGTTGGCCAAGATGACCCCCACAAATTCCTTTTAAAGTAAATTTTACTGTGAGTCATTATGGCTGAGAGTCATTTCATAAGTTTACAAGTAGGCAAATGTGAAATTCTGCATCTGCTGCAGACTAACTCCACAGATTGACAACAGACAGCTTTTAAAGGAAAGTGTCCTGGTGGAAAAAATGCCAGCAGTGCATCCTTGTAGTCATGAAGGTTAACTACATAGCAACCAAGGAAGTAGAGAGCAGGTCAAGGAATTGCCTCTCTCCCTCTGTTCACCACATCAGAACTACTGTGTTCTTTTTAGGGGTTCCCTGGTGATAAAATAGCTGACACTGTTAATGCCTACGGGCAGCTGGTGATTGGTTGCACGTGTGTTGTGACTGGGCCAGTGAACACCAGAAACTGAGTAAACTCAAGCACAACTCTGATGCTTGCTGGCTCAAACCAGTAAGGGATGATCATAAGGGATGTGCCCTGGCAGCCAGGAGGGCAAACCCTGTCCTGGGGGGTATCAGGCCCAGCATCACTGGCCGGGCCAGGGAGGGGATTGTCCCACTCTACGCTGACCTGGGGCAGCCTCACCTGCAATATTGGGGCAGGTTTGGGTGACACAATATAAAACATAAAGCTCTTAGAGAGCATCCAAAAGAGAATACAAAGATGGTGAAGGGCCTTGAGGGGAAGTCGTGTGAGGAGTGGCTTAGGGCACTTGGTGTGTTCAGCTGGAGAAGAGAAGACTGAGCAGAGACCTCACAGCATCTGTAGCTTCTTTAGGAGGGGAAGAGAAGGGGCAGGCACTGATCTCTGCTCTGTGGTGACCAGTGACAGGACCCAAGGGAATGGCTGGAGCTGTGTCAGGGAAGGTTTAGGTTGGATCTCAGGAAAAGGTTCTTCCCCCAGAGGGTGGTTGGGCACTGACCAGGCTCCCCAGGGCAGTGGGCACAGCACCAAGCCTGACAGAGCTCAAGGAGCATTTGGACAATGCTCTCAAGCCCATGATAGTGTTCTTGGGGTGCCCTGTACAGGGCCAGGAGTTGGATTTCATTGATCCTGTGGGTCCCTCTCCACTCAGGATATTCAATGATTCTATAACTTTAGATAGCACATGAACTAAACAAAAGTGGCCTGATCCCAAATTCTCCCATTAATAAAGAGACATGAGACAGAACCTCCAATTAGGAGGCCATTCATGTGTTGTTGTACTGTACATACACTACTTGGATTGGAAAACCCAGGGACCTAACATCCAGAAAGAAGGTGTGCCACCAAAAATAAGGTTTTTCCAAAAAGAAACAGGAATCTCGGAAAGAACAAGATGAAGGCCTTGATTGGACAAAAAATCCTACAAGTGGAGGAAAATTCCAGAGATGCAGATTGCTGAGTGGAGACTAATGCTGGGTGATGTTCAAGACTTTGACCAGCAGCCTCTGAGACTGACATGCACAAGGAGCTGCACAACAGGAATCAACCTTACTGGATCAGCAGTGACATCCTGCTGGAAATCAGAGGTGAGACCTAAGCGTTGTAGCATTGGCTGCAGGGAACAAGGGAGTGACTGAGGGTGTGAAACAATCAAGAAGAGCAAGAGCTCTAATGTCACTGATTATTAAATAAAACCCAGCTGAGGGAGCTTGGTTTGCAGAAGAGAAGGACTGATGGATCTGCAGGGAGGGGGCAGAGAATGGACCAGGCTCTGCTCGGGGGTGCTCAGCAATGGCACAAGAGGCCACGGGCAGGAACTGATGCCCAGGAAGTTCCAGCTGGACATGAGGAAGAACTTCTTTGCTGTGCAGTGACCGAGCACTGAACAGATTGCCCAGAGAAGGTGTGGAGTCTCTCTCATAGGGGATATTCCAGAGCTGCCTGGACACAATCCTGTGCCATGTGCTCTGGGATGACTCTGCTGGAGCAGGGAGGTGGCAGCAGATGACCCACTGTGGTCTCTTCCAACCTGACCCATTCTGGGATTATGTGGTTGCTGCTTGTCACTGGCTGTTGGCAGATGAGAGCTTAGAGGGAGACAGACTCTCCTCAGAAGTGCCCAGCAACAGTCACCAATGCCGAAAAGCCAAATTTTACTTAAATGTAAAGAAAAAAATCTTCCTCTGAGGATGGTTCAGCACTGAATCAGGTTGCCCAGAGAGCGATGGATGAAGTATTCAAAGTTCAACTGGACAAGGCCCTGAGCAACCCAGTCTAGCTCTGAGCTGGATCTCTGAAACTTACCCTACTTTGACAGGTGGTTGCACCAGGTGGCCTCTGAAGGTGCCTTCCAACCCAAGTTACTCTATGATTCCATAGTACCCTAAATGTACAACTGTCACATAATATTACAAAAACTGTAAAATATCAATAACAAAATGAGACACAAACCCTGTGAGACCCGACATGTTATCAACAGGCTTAAAACAGAAACTACACTGTACAGGAATGTCCATTCTTTAGGTCAGTACAACACCCTGGAGCAAAGCATGAGTGTCAGACCTCAGTTCACACAAGATACTTCTCCCCATCTTCTCCCCAGTCCCACCTCAGCAGGGCACACTTGTCATGTGTACTACACAGAGCTGATGTACACTTGGCATGTTTGCAACCTCCTTATCCCTGAGAGGGGATGGTCAAATTAAGTTTGAACCCTTCAGGGTTGGGGACGACCATCTTCCAGATCTACAAAACACAAATTTTACTTGTTTAAGTCAATATTGAATGAAAAAAACCCACTTTTTTTTAGCTTTGTGAAACAACCTCAGCCAGATGTGATTCAGTTTAGTTTATAAATCAACAAACTTGAATCTGCCCACTCAGAACACAAACTTTTGAAATCTTCTTTCCAGGATTTCCCTTTTATTTCTTTTGGCAAAACAGAATAAAATGAGCCATGCACTTTGGAGCAGCCTTGAGCTAGAAGGGTTGAAATAATTTCCAGGACTCTCAGGGTACAAATGAAGTACCAGCAAGCTCTTTTTCTCTGAAGAAAGACAAAATCAGACTACAAGCTTCCCTACACAGTGAAGGACAAAGGCATGAAGACTTAAGATGCAGCATGCAAAGCAAAAAGAAAAATTAAAAAAAAAAGACCAAAACAGCAAAACCCAAAAACCCCTTCTATTGTACATCATTGACAATATTTTAATGCTAACAGAGATGTGCCTGCTCATGCCAAGGGTGAATCCAGCCCTAAATTTCCTTCAATGGATAGTCCTTTCTATCTATCTATCACTAATTGTTATGTGGGTAAATATGGATCAAGTTGTTCTCCCAAATGAGTTTAATCTGGTAGCAGTTGTTCAGACTACAGGTATTATCAGAGGCTCTTAAATGTCTCCTTTCCAACACACGAAAATTTAATTTCAGAAAATGAAGTTTTCTGAAATACAGACAAGTGCAGATTTGATTCTTTCCCTTGGATTAAAACTCTTTTTTTTTTTAATGGCTACATCCAAATGTGCTGGAAGTCATAGGTATTTCCATATTTAAAAGCCCCATCTATAAACATCAAATAATTTAAACAAGATTCAGCATATAAATACACCCCTCACCAGTAAAAGGGGAGGGTTTCAAAAGCAGGGCAGTTCTTTGCCCAACTCCTCTTGAAAGTGAAACATGTTTCTTAGATGAATTGTTGCTTCTTTGGAAAACTTCTGATTAAACAGTAATAGAGAAAAAAAAAAGAATTATTCAAATTTCTGATAACTTTATGTCAATAGATAAATCCTAGAGTCCCCAGAGCACTGCTGGCATAAATTCCCATGATGACTTTGGTCTCAGGAGAACTGTACTCCCCTGCTTAAACTCTGCTTAACTAATTAACCAGGTTGTGTATCAGCAGCACAGATCAAATTACTCCTTGTGGTGCTAAACCTGATGCCTGGACAAGGCTGAGATAAGAACAAGCAAACCTTTTCATACAATCACAGAATCATTTAGGCTGGAAAAGACCTCCAAGATCATCGAGTCCAACCTGTGACTGATCACCACCTTGTCAACTAAACCATGGCAATGAGTGCCACATCCTGTCTTTCCTTAAACACCTCCAGAGATGGGGACTCCACCACCTCCCTAGGCAGCACATTCCAATTCTTAACCACCCTTTCAGCCAAGAAATTCCTCCTGAAATAATTACTTTCTTCCAGAAAGAATTTCTTTCCCAGAAAGAACACAGAAAGGAACTGTATCCTTTCTACAGGAACTAACACCTGTAATTAATGAGCCCAAAATCTTCTCTGGATAAAAGCACATTTTGAATGTCATCATGCTTTCAACTCAATATCAAGAAGGTGAACATCCCCCAAACAGGAAAGGTTTTCCAGAAATGACTTAGCATTGCCAGTGTGTACATCATTCAATTCCAGTTCAGCCCTGGTCGTATCAGTCACTCAGAATCAGTGACTACAGACATGGAAAGTCATGTATGCAGTAATCCCACGCTTTCTCATCATATGAGCCTATTACAAAAAGACTAATTACATGCTTTTGAAAGGGCCTGGTGCTGGAAAGACTCACTGATGTCTTCTGCTCCGCTTCTTAAGAGCTACTTGTAAGAGTTTTTTCCCCACAGTAAATGCAATTGCCTGATTGAGATGACTAGCTCATGCTTGTGCAGTAAATAACATAGGACTGAACTGGTAAAACATTTACTTTTTTTTAATCATTTATAGGAAAATGAACAAGAAATAAACTGTCTTTGCAGACATCCTTACTCCTACTAAAACAAGTGGCACCTTGGTTTATTATTTCTGTTTGAATCCCATCCATTGAAGACCAAAATGCTTTACAGGTAAGTGTCAGCTCAGGATATAGGGCTGGAACCAAGGTCAACGTACTTTGAGATCCTCAAAGGCACCCAGCTCTCAATCAATTAGCTCCAAGCAATCTTTTAGCAATCATCACAGGCTTGAAGCACCTGAGAGACTTTGGAGTCTTCATATAGAATTTGGACAGTTTGAAATCCAAACCATTTCATCTTTAACTGGATTTTAGCCTCTTACATGCTTAAAGTACTTTCGAAGACCAATTTTACTGATGGAACTGACACCTTTAAATTGTGCCCTTCCAATACCTGAAGGAAGCCCACAAGAAAGATGGAGAGAAACTACAAGGGCCCGAGTGACAGGACAAGGAGGGATGGCTTCAAACTGAGAGTAGGTTTAGATAAGATTTTCATAAGTCAAAGTCCTGGCTTCTTGACTCCTGTATGTGTTTATCCTGAGAACAGGATGGTCATGCACATGACATTTATCTCCCTTTATTTCTTCCCATCTAGCTGGCCTGTCATTCAGGGGTGTGATTAGTTTATCAAGAGAACAAAGGGCAGTCCAATCTGTCTGAAGAGAGGTGATGGAAAATGTAATCTTTGCTGACATGAGCAGCAGGACAAGGGTCACATATTGGTAGAAGTGATGAAAGCTCCTGCAGGTCTATTCAGTCGGCTGTTGCTATGAGAGTGAAGAGATTTGCTGGACCAGAAGCAGGGAGAGGACACAAATGCTGTTTTGTTCCATATCACTTACAGATTCTGGTCACTTGTGTAAGCTAATACTGTCCCAACTTCTTTTAGGCTCATTACAGCCCTTCTTCTGTTACAGCTTGGCAGCACAGTTCTGCCTCTCTTTCAACATGGAGAACACACTGCCTTCTGCCCTGACAGGCTTGTGGTTGTAAAGGACAGATTTTAATCTTTGAACCTGCACCGGTCGTACCACCAGCTCCACGGAGGTAACTCAGGTTTCCTGTCTCTGTGGAAGAGAAAACCAACCATCTTTCACACAGGTACAAGCCTCTACTCTCAGGAGTGCTCATCCTTTCCACGCCAGCACAGTCTGAGTCTCCCTTTGTGCTGCTGAGAAAGTATTTTGGCACCACTGTCTCCACAGGGCCTGTGCTGGGTCACCTCCAGCCATGTCCTACAGTGCTGGGTAATGGGTAGATTGGGAAGGGAAGAAGAACTTAATTCTTTCTATCCAGATGAAATAAAAATATTGTAACCGTATAAAACAGTTGAGCTCCTGATACTGGGCCTCTGCCTCATTAAGGTTATCCAGTTAAGGACCCTTTCACTTCAAAGGGAATATTAAATAAAGGAGGAATAATAAAACAAGAACGTGCAGAGGCACCATCCAGGTGCACAGCATAAAAAGGCAGCAGGAAGGACCAGAAGTCCTTAGCCACTAATTGATGGTCCATCAAAGAATTCAGGCACAGCTTTGGAGAGGGACAGTCTGGAATTTGTAACTGCTGAGAAGGAGGAAACAAGAGGAACAGGACAACTCAGGGTGTTTGAAGTGGGCCTGTGGGACTGAATTTAAGGAATATTTAGTGGATCAAGGCAAAACAAAGGTAGAGGAAAAAATGGGCAGGAAAGGGTATAAAGAGGGGCCAGTCACATGTAAACCCTCACTGGTCAGTGTATTTGTCTGATCAAGCCTACACTCAACCACTACAGTCTGTCCTATATTCTTATTAAAACCTTTTTACTGTCTTTCTGTGTAATGTCACACAGTCTGTCCCATGTGTGTGTAAGTTGTCAGGACGAGGTGCCAGCTACTGGGGACACTGGCACAAATCTTTCCACGATTTATCATACCCCACTGCACTCAATGCTCTGAGGGGTCAAGGAAAATAAAACCTTGGAGGAAGAACAGCAAGCTTGTCATTGTGAACTATGTAAAAGCTACTCCAGGTAAATACAGTACTGATTTCACACACCCCTGCTTTGATCCAGAGTCCTTAAAATAAAATAAATCTGTGAATAATATATATAACTAATTGGTGTTTACTTTCTTTTTTATATGCATATACTTAACAATACCACATCAAGAAGCAAAATGAGCCACATTTCTACGTGTAATTTATTCAAAAGGTAAGTAGGGTGAAATATTTGTTTGTTCTCTAACCTCAAACT
The DNA here is from genome assembly GCF_036250125.1 of Pseudopipra pipra. Lineage (NCBI taxonomy): Eukaryota > Metazoa > Chordata > Aves > Passeriformes > Pipridae > Pseudopipra > Pseudopipra pipra. The sequence goes on from NC_087553.1 coordinate 7,313,523, forward strand.
GATTTTTTCCCCAGATAAAATCTCAAATATTCCATTTTGGCAAATTGCCCCTCAAAAATTTTATTTTCCCTCACATGACAGTTTCTGAGGCACCTCTCAACAAGTTTAGATGCTTAAATACAAAATGTTTCAAGTTGTAAGGACCATATTTAAGGATAAAATAGGTGACCTTTTGGTTTAAACCCTAGGCAGTAAGTAGGTGATGTTTTCTGTAAGAACTCTCCAATCAGATGGATTGTACATATATTTTTATAGAGATATAACTATATACACAGTGTTAAAGAATTAAAAAAAAATTAAAAAAAATCAAAAAAACCTGATGATAATATAAATTCAAGGTAATATCACATTCTAATTTTTTTCTGAGTCCTTTTTCCCAGGCAAAGGACCTCTCCTGAGCGGTACTATGGCACCAGTGAGAAAGGCAACAAGTTTCTCCTGTGAACACATTCCAGCAGAAGTGGTTTAGCTGCAGACACACAGATGGAAGCCATCTATTCCTGAGGCTCTATTCAGAGATTCCTGATTTGAATACCTTTTAGTTGAGAAAGAGAAAAAATATACATGCACGGATATGGCTTTATCCAATACAGTAAAGTCTTGATTTTGTATGGGAAGCAGATGAGGAAGCAATTTCCACAAAGGGTTTAAACACAGAGGCTTTAACAGGTTCCCCAGTTCTCTTTGGTGTTCTGCAATTCTGGCCAGATAAACAGGTGCAAAAGTTCCTGAAAACCAGGGTCAGTAAGATGATCCAAGATCGTACTTTAGTATTTCTCGGTACATCCAGAAGCATCTGGATACTAAAAGCACCAAGACAGCAGGGAAGGGACTTCTGGAAGGATCTGGTGCAATCATCTTCTCCAAATAGGGCCAGCTCAAAAGCTGGATTAGATTGCTCTGCCTGTCCAGTTGAGTTTTGAATGCCTGCAAGGATGTATATTCTATCACCTTGGGGGACCTCTTACACAACACTGAAGACAAAAATACTCATCACAGGGAACAGTCATGCTGATGGATTACTTATATTTCATCCATGTGTTCAGTCTGGATTTTCTCATTGCCATCTAAGTCTACCCCAGCCTTGTTTTGGTGTTGTTTTTTTTTTCATGAAACAAAATAAGGCCAACCCTTTTGCTTATCTAGAAGTTTTTTGCCATGAATTTCTGCTCAGAGATTCCATGGAGATAAGAAAATTCCACAGGCAATCACATAACAATGTCACCATCAATCAGCAAACATATTAGAAGACAAAACCTCTTCCAATATGTCAATACAATAAACAGTGATCAAATTCCACTCGATGCAGGCCACGAAGACTTGCTTGTGCTTCCTCATGATTTTTACATGACAACTGCTTAAATTTACAGGAACTGTCCCACCCTATTCCCAAAGGAAGGAATCAAAGAACTGTAGGTATTCAACTAAATAATCAGGAAAGACAATTCTCTCTCTTCCCAGGGACAAGTGCACAGTCATATAACCTACAAACCAGATAAATGTCATTTTTAGGTTGCTTGAATTTTAAGAGTATGGACTCAAATCCAGCAGCAAGCAGGCTCAGGCAACGAGTGCTGCTTTGTGATGGAACAATGCCTGTGCTTCGCTGCAACCAAAGCTGGATCAAGATCCCTCAGATTCATTTCAGACATGGCTGTTTAGGAGAAAAAGAAGTTGCTTGTAAATAAAAAAGCATATTCCAGAAGCAGCTGCACACCCAACGCTCCCTGCAAGCACAGGAGTGCCACGGCAAGAGTCACTCCACCACAACTCCCGGAGTTACACTGCCCTGCAAAGTGAGTGACATTCCCTTCAGGATCCTCTCTTGTTCTGTCCCTTAGAAATCCACCATCCCCTGAATCCTGGGAAGGGAAAAAGTTGAGCTTCATGATGAAACAGTATCTCATTTTGGCCTCAATTACAACTGTTTAAATACAAAGCTTATATAATATGAAGGCAAGTTTTCCACAGAGAACACGGCTGCGATGAAACAAAAATTATATTACCTGCAATTGTGGTCCAGTTTCTTTTCAGGAATTTTTACCAGTGGCCAAGGTATCCTATTGGAATCTCACCTATATAGGTACCACTAACCTTTTCCCAGCCTATGGGGTTTTTTTTATTTGTTTACCATTATATTCCACGATTCCACTGCCAGTTTCCTCCAGTGAAATGAGGAAGTTTCTCCACCATGCCGTCAGCATTCCCTAGTCTAGGGAGCCTAAGAATTGCACTAGTAGCATATTTCTTTCATTAAAAAAAAAATGAGAGACCAGAAGGCTAAATTCCCTAGAACTATTTCCACAGACTCAGCACAACATTTTTTATTTCAGAAGTAAATACCCTAAAATCCAATTTCATCTTCTACCAAGATTTCTATGCAATATTAATATGCATAACAGATTTTCCTAGTATTGCTTCCACTCCTTATCTTTTCTTCCACTGCACTTTTTCTTTATATAGTTATTATTTAGAGTTGAGAGGCTTCTTCCATATAGAGCCCAAAAAATAATGTTTTGATTCTCAAAGGCCTTCTGGTAATATGGTAATACAGACAATAGAGATAAAATTTCTCTGTGGAGCTTCTCAATACCATATTACCCACTCACCACAAGAATTTACAGCATAACTCTCTTTTTCCTAATCCTGGTATTCAGGAGACAATACAGGAATGACAGAATTCAAAACAAAAAGACAGATGATGCAGACATTTGTCACACATTTCTTCTAGAGGATCGTTACACGTTCTCATCCTACTTTTCTTCTTCCCAGTATAACTCATTTGTTTTGAAATGCTTTCATTCTGCTGGGAACCTGTAGCATGAATTCTTGACTCTTTTTAGAAAAAACCACGCAAAACAGGGGTTTCTATTCCACAAGACCCCAAAACCCATCTCCACTGCCTGCAATCTGTAGTAAAACCTAATCTCTTCACTCCACTATCTCTTCCAGCTGGACACTAGCAGCATTCCCATCCTGTGTTACTGCAGCATTTTTCCTGGGATCTCTCAAAAATTCCCACCCCACCACCACACAGGTACCTCTGCAGTACTTCCACATCCACATTCCTCAAACGTTTTCATTGTATTTCACAGCATCTCCGAGTCTCACCAGCACTCCCCAGCATTCCCTCAGCCCACTTTCTCTGGAGACAACACAACACTCACTAGCAGAGCCTGAGCTCCTTCATCTCCTTGCCAGAGAATGTGGAAAAGAGGACAGAGAGTCTGTGTAAGAACTAAAAGGGAACTGAGCACTAAAAAACCCAATGCTCCCATTTCCACAACTGACTGATGCTCTAAACATAATTTTTGTTGTGACAATATATTTAAAATGTATTAAGTATGTAAAAGAGCTCGATCTTAGTTTCCATCAAGGGGCAAGAGACCCATCCAACAAGGTTATACTGAACTTTCTAGGCTAAACAATTTCCTCTCAGTTCCTTCTCCAAGAGATGATGTCACTGCTATTGGACAGGTTGATCACAAGCAAAGGCTGGAGGCCAAGGGTTGCTCATCCTTTGATTTTGTCAACTGGCTCAGGTCTTGCAGGTGCCACAGGGGGTGGATAGGCTAGTCCAAGTCACCTTAACTCACCTTCACTCACCTACCCTCCTCCCAAAATCCTGAGCATTACGAAGAATTGAAAACAAAATCAAGTCACAAAATCACAGAATGGCTCAAGTTGGAAGGGACCACAGTGGGGTACGTAGTCTCTTCTCCAGTGGGTCATCCCAGAGCACATGGCACAGGATTGTGTCCAGATGGCTCTGGAATATCCCCTGGGATGGAGACCCCACACCCTCTCTGGGCAATCTGTTCAGTGCTCGGTCACTGCACAGCAAAGAAGTTCTTCCTCATGTCCAGCTGGAACTTCCTGGGCATCAGTTCCTGCCCGTGGCCTCTTGTGCCATTGCTGGGCACCCCCGAGCAGAGCCTGGTCCATCCTCTGCCCCCTCCCTGCAGACACTGACACACATGGATGAGGTCCCCTCTCAGTGTCTCCTCTGGAGGCTGAACAGCCCCAGCTCCCTCAGCCTTTCCTCCTCAGGGAGATGCTCCAGTCCCTGAATCATCTCTGCAGCCTCTGCTGGACCCACTCCAGGAGCTCCATGTCCCTCCTGTCCTGAGGACCCCAGGACTGGACACAGCAGGACCTTTGCTGTTCAAGTGAGGATGCTAAAATTCACAATTTTAGATCAGTGAACATGGGAACCACTATAACTCACCCAACCTGTTCACTGTTGCTGCTTCTGCTTGTACTGTTGGCTACACTGTCCTCTCAGGGTCAAAACCAGTTGCTGTGTGTTCAGTTGTTTAACAAGTCAAAAGGGTGGTCAGTGCAGAATCAAACTGTCTCCATCAACACTCAAAGCCATTTCCAACAGTACTGCTTGCTTCCTTTTAGTTTCTCTCGCAGGAAGTTCATATCATTTGTAGCCCAGCGTATACTGATTTTTTTTTGTTGCCATAAGGCGTTGTAAATCTAAACCTAAATTTCCCAGTACTCTTCTGACACATACTTATCTTGAGAGCATTCGTTTAATATTTTTTTTTAAATTCAGGAGAACTCTAAAACATGATAGGAAAACCCTGATAGTTACTAGATACATTTTGTTCACAGCGGTACTGTTGGATGGACTATAGTTGTGCTCCTGTGTATTTCCACTTATACTTTTCGCAGTGCTTTTGGACTTTCTTGTTTAAGAAAGATTCCACTGCTTTGTGTTGGAAATGTAGAAGTCCACAACCTTCAAAGGATACAAGAAGTATAGCAGGACTTCCCAAAGTTCAGTGTCCAAGTGCTGAGGGACTCAAAAATGCGGAGGAAGGGATGTAGGTAGAGTATCTACACACTTTTAAAGGCTCAGAAAGAACACAGTACATTTTCCCTATTACTGGCAAGCACTTATTCATGGTATTTAGAGCATAAACAGAATCCAAAGTGTAGCCAATAAGCTGTTTTTGAACCACTGCTAAAATCAGTTATATTTGTGGTGTAAAACAGACCAGAAGAAGGCCATGAACTGGTCTGTAGGCAAAATTAACATATTAGGATGCCTACATTAAACCCTGCTAGAGTACCTATGTGCAGAGATCTGGCATTTAAGTAGTCAGGACTACTGTGATTTTTAGGCTCAGGATGCACGAGGGGCACCACCAGGGTTCAAGACACTGAGAATTATACAGAGTCCTCTCTCTTGCCAGCTTCCAGCCCCTGCTCTCACTTCAGAGGGAAGCTTTGATCAAACAGGGATCATAGGCAAAAGGCTGGTGAAACCCCAGATGGAAGAAGGCCAGTGCAATTAGACACAATCCTGCTTTGTAACTCATGATGTTTTCCCTAAGTAAATTATTGCTAATTTGATATAGTAGGAAACACAGCTGATGCTTTTGAAAAAATAAAGCAAAAAAAACCCTCTGCTAATAAAGGCACAGGGCTACAGACCACAAAAAGACTAAGCCATGCTTAAGAAGCAGCAATATTGGTGGATTATTTGAGTAGATGAATTTGCCCCATGACCATAGCTTTCTTGAAAGGTGCACAAGACAACAAGAAAAGGTGAATGGATTGAGAGAAAAATCTGTAGGGAAGGAAATCTGTATTTAAAAAATAAGATAAATTAGTGTTGTGACTGTTAATAGTATATTTTCTTAAGGCTACTCATCAAAAAATTATGCAGAAGTAGAATTCGTGTCACCAGCACATACAAATACCACAGAATCACAAGATGGGTCAGGTTGAAAGGGACCCCAAAGGGTAATCTGGTCCCACCTCCCTGCTGAAGCAGGATCAAAATATAAAGCCTAGATGGCAAGAACAAGGGAAGCTTGAGCAAAGACCAAATACAGCGTTTCAAACTTTTCTAAATGTTGGGTTTAAGACTGTGAACTTTTGGGCATGAACCTCATAGCTCTAAAATAAAGAAATGCACGCACACACAGTTCCAGCTGTGGAAACAGCAAACCCAGCATATCACTTAACTGGAGCCTGTAGAAGATCATTTTTGAAGAGGCAGCTTGTGCCCCCTCACTATAGACCAAATGTTCCACTCTTCCCTCATCCAAAAGTGAGATACAGATGAATTCATCTTCCTTACTCCCTGTCGCGTAGAACAGGTTGTTCACTAAGTGGAAAAGCCCTCTGGAGTCTTTATTAAGGGAAAATAAGAGACAGAAGCTCGCAATTAATAACAGTCAACTCCTGGAGTGACAATGACTGTGGCTTGTCCTCTAAGTTACTGCTTTCCCACCCCCCATAGAGATCTAAAAGTCATGCTTTTTTTTGTTAGCATGCTTTCCATCTGCCGCAAAGACGGAAAGAAGGAATATTCCACATGCATTTCTTCCACCATGAATGAGACGTGAGAGAAGCTGATATTCATATATTAGCTGTGCAGCAGCATCTGAAGACTTCCCTTCGGATCAATATCCGCTAGGAAAGGCTCTCTGTCAGCTTCAATACCATGCTGTTTATATCTTTAAGCCCTGATCCTTGAAAAGCAAGTGTAAATGTCTATAAAGAGCACTCTTGGACTTAAAATATAAGCATTAGGATTTTTAAGCACTTATCCTAAGACATCAGAAAGATGCAGAGGTGGGGACACATCACAGTTAAAGACCAAGACTCTCTTTCTCAGACAAAACAGCACAACTTCCAACCAACCATCTATACCTCACCTTCTCAGCCTTCCACACTTGTGTGCTACCTCTGTGCATCAGTGGGGGACAGCAGCTTTTCCTACTATCTAAAAACCCCATTTTATTTATTCTATAAGACGTTTGTTGATTTATTCCCTCCTTTTCCCCAGGATAGAGAGGGAAAAAACCAAGCCACCCAACCAGCTCCACAGCAGTTTCTGATATACCTTGAACAGCGTGAGGTGGGAGGACAAATGTTTATTTTCACAGATGCCATAAGAAGGAAAACCCTGAACAGTCCTCCAGGAAAAAAAGCTCCCACTGAAGCAAGTATGTGGGAAGTATTTCAGTCAGAGATTGGGAATCTGCTGAGACCCCACTGCAGTGCTGCCTCCAGCTCTGGGGGCCCAGCACAGCAAGGACATGGAGCTGTTGGAGTGAATTCAGAAGAGACACCAAGGTGATCAGAGGGATGGAGCAGCTCTGCTGTGAGGAAAGGCTGAGAGAGTTGGGATTGTTCAGCCTGGAGAAGAGAAGGCTTTGGGGTGACCTAACTGTGGCCTTTCAGTACCTGTAGGAAGCCCACAAGGAAGATGAAGAGAGATTATTTCTAAGAACCTGAAGTGACAGGACAAGGAGGAATGGCTTCAAACTGACAGAGAACAGGTTTAGATTGGATATTAGGATATTATTCCCTGTGAGAGTGGTGAGGCCCTGGCACAGGTTGCCCAGAGAAGCTGTGGCTGCCCCATCCCTGGAAGTGTCCAAGGCCAGGTTGGAAGGGGCTTGGAGCAACCTGGGCTAGTGGAAGGTGTCCCTGCCCATGGCAGAGGGTTGGAATAAGATGGTCTTTAAGGTCCCTTCCAAACCAAACCATCCTGTGATTCTCTGAATGTCAAAGAAATGCTGATTTTTCTGTAGGGCATTAAAAAGATTGGGGAAGTGGGTGTCTGCATTCATGTTTTGTATGTGCTTTAGTAATAGGGACTGACAGTACACAAATCTCTTTGCTGGAAACTCATTTCAGATATCCAGAAATTCCAGTAAGTGTTGTTTGTCATGTTAAGGAGTGTCTCCCTGGTTGTCAAATCACATCCAACACTCGTACAACTTGCAGAGCTGCTTGGATTGGATTTTGATCAGCATTAAGAACTTGAGATTAACCTTAGTGGCTATGATGGTGCATATGGAGTACACTTACTCAAATGTTTTTTTAATGATATCCAAATCCTTTGTTATGAGATTAGCAAGCAGTTATCCTAATGTCTTCATCTACAGTGAGCCCACCTCACACACTTGCATAGCTTGGTGATCACCAGGCATCATGCTCCAAATGGCAGGAGAAAAAAAATACACCTAAGAGGGTTAGGAAGCCAACTGGCTCATTCATAGGCACCAGAACAACAACCCCTTCCCACAAACAGGGCTCAAAGATACAAACCCTCCATTACACACATAAGGTACACACGTATCTACATGTATCTATATTCCTTCTCAAGTACAGTGGCACACACACACATTCTGCTCCTGTGGGTGCTTGTTACTACTAAATTGCAAAGCATTAGTGGACTTCCCTCCCACCTCCCTATCTTTGACAAAAATACTCATCTGACTCATTTTTTAAGAAGTGCTCTCTTCCACCTCAATCTGGTGTATTTTTGATAGAGCACATAGCTCAGCCTTCCGATTTTTTAATTTGCTGGGCTCATTTCCATGGGGATCACTGGAAGGTCATTGAAAAGCACAATCTTACCCTTCTCTTCTACTACTCCTATTTGAGTCTACTCTGCTTTCCTCCACATTTTCTTTTCATCCTTTCTCTTGCTGCACTTGTGCTTGACTAGTAGCCCATGTTTACCTCTACAACATTCTCCTGAATCATGCAAAATGTGAGAGCTAATATTAACACAACTTATGATAAGGGAATTAGAGAACAGAGAAAACCATGTTACTCTCTCCATCTCACCACCCACTCCATCTCAGGTCCTTCTGTGGCCTCAGCTAAAGCAGTAACTGAGCACTTCAGCACCTATCACTTAGAAGATTTATCCTTATGAGACTCCATGTAGAAATGCATTCATACATCTGTTTAAGTTAGCAATGAACCATTAAGCATGAGCCAAAAAGAACTCTGATGCTTACAGAGAGACTAAAAAAAAAAAAGCCTAAACCGCAAAAGATGGTTCTGAAATGCCACCACATCAACTGAATGGAAGGCTCTTTTATAGATGTTTCACGTGTGTGCTCTACAGCTTTCCAGGTACTTAACAGGTCATCTGGGCCTGCTCAAAGTCACTGTCATTCTTTATTAGGCTGAAAATTTGAATCAGACCTATATCTAATCTCTAACAGGTTTTAGAAGCTGGGGATAAGATTTACCCTGGTTATCTCTAGCAACCTATGGGCTCACTAGAACATCTCAGCCAGTCATCTGAACTCCCATTACAGTCACTAGAGTCAAACATGTATTTCTGCAATCCACTTTTTGTCAGGGCAACATTTAAGGTTGTCACCCAGCAATTCCTTTTCCTCTCAACTGATTGCAAAGGTCACTTAAAGGAAGCCAAGAGAAGTGCTTATAGATGTCTATAAAGGACATTTTGTTTGCAGCAACCTGGTCTAGTGGAAGGTGTCCCTGCCTATGGCAGGGGGGTTGGAACGAGGTGATCTTTAAGGTCCATTCCAACCCAGGCCATTCTATGATTCTATGATTCTATTATTAGGTAATTATAAGAAATACATAGAGCAACCAGTTTGATGATATTACCATCAAAAGAGTCCTAGGCCAGGTTATATAGGAGGGTACCATAACATAATCAGTTCTGTAAATAGAAAATACCAGAAAGATACTAAGCTATAACCACCACTATCTATATCTTGCATAATTAGACAGGCAGACTATCAAGTGATGAGGAACAAGAACTGTAACCATCTCCAGGAATCTGGCATTCTCATAGGACAGACACAGGATGGAGAATAAAGTGGGAGTCTACAACTAAAACTAATGGATTTAGGTGCAAAAAGAAAATTACACAAGTGTCATCAGAAATGCCCTAATGGCAAGAGCTGGAAAATACTCTCTTGAAAGGGGAAAGGTTAGAAGCAACACCACATCAACTACTAAAAGAGTCTGAAGAATGCCCTGGAAGGAATGATAATTTCATTATGTGGGTGGGAGATAGACTGGGACACACAGAGATCATATTGTCTGGGAGATAAGGTTCTCCAGAGTAACCAGGTCTTTCCTATCCCAAACTAATGAAATGCTGTAATTCTGTATGTTTCCCTAAAGCATATCTATATCAGCTGCTAAAAAGCAGTGGGTATGAAGCCATAAGGCAGGACAGTCAATCCTCAGCCTCAACTGGACCAAGCAGAATTCCCCACACAGCACTTTCCATTTGCTAAAGAGCAGCAGCAAACAGTAATTGAAAAGCCCAAGCCTGAAGTAAAAAGCTACAGGCACGAACTCTGTTGTTCTCCTGGAGGCAGGTACTTGTGTTTATCCAATATAAAAAGCAGTCTACACACTCATCTTTTCTTAAAAGTAAGAAAAGAGATAACTACTACAGGGATATAGGTCATGTTGTTACTTATAAAATGGTGATTCCTGTCAATATTTCCACTATATTCCTGAACTTTCATCAGTGACAATGACAGACTGAGTGGCACAAGAGTAGTTTCAGACTTCTGTTCTGCAGAGCTGTACAGGGCAATTCTGAGGAAATTCAAGACTTAAATACCCAAACAGTCACCCTTAGCAGAAGCTTATTCCAGGTCAGAACCTATCTCAATGCACTGAGAAGGAACCCAGTGGGTTATTTTCACTACCAATCACAGACTGGCTGAAGTTAACAGGGACCTCTGGAGGTCATCTGGTCCAATTCCCCTGCTCAAATAGGACCAGCTACAGCTGGCTGCCCTAGACCATGTCCAAGGATGAAAACTCCAAAACCTCCCTGGGCAACCTGTGGCAGCGCTCAGTCACCCTCACACTAAAAAAAAAAAGCACACCAGTTTTCCTGATGTTCAGGGAAAACTTTGTGTTCCAGTTTGTGCCCACTGTCTCTGGTTCTCTCATGGGGCTGGCTCCATCTACTTTACCCCTCCTACGGCATTGGTAAGAATCCCCAAGACCTCTCAAGAGTTACAACACTCTCGGCTTTTCCTCACAGGAGAGATGCTCCAATCCCTTCATCTGACTGTCTCCAGCACATCCATGTCTTTCTCATACTGGGCTCCCAGAACTGGAGACGATATTACAGGTGTGGCCTCACCAGTGCTAAACAGAGGGAAAGGATCCCCTTCCTTGACTTGCTGACAGTGATCCTCCGAATACAGCTCAGGATACTTTTAGCCTTCTTTGCTGCTGTTGGCTCATGTTCATTCTGGTGTCTGGCAGGTCCTTTTCTGCCAAGCTGCTTTCCAGCCAGTCAGTCCCCAGCAAATACTGGTGCATGGGGTTGTCCCTTCCCAGATCTGCAGGACTTGGCACTTCTCCTTACTGGAGGAACTCCATGAGGTTCCTGTCAGCCCGTTTCTCCAGCCTACCCAGGCCCCCTGGATGGGAGCACAACCCCCAAGTCCATCAGCTGCTACTCACAGTTTTGTGTCTGCGGTGGGAATACTCTGCCCCATCATGCAGATCATTAATGAAGATGTTGGACAGGACTGGACCCAGTTACTGCCAGTTACTGGCCTCCAATTAGACACTTCATGCCACTGACCACCCCCTTCAGCCTGTTCTCAGTCTACTCATCCAACCCACCCTCCATCAGCTTCACTGTGAGGGAAGCAGCTTTAAAAGCCTTACTGAAGCCTAGGCAGACAATGTCCACTGCTTTCCCCTCATGTCCCAGCCCAGTTATTTCACCACAGAAGGCTGTCAGGGTTGGTCAAGCACAGCATCTCTTTCATTAATCCATGCAGCCTACTCTGGATCACCTCCCTGTGCCTGCAAATAGCTACTAGGATGAGTTTTTCCATCACTTCTCCACACATCAAGGTAAGCATGACCAGTCTGCAGCTTCCTGGCTTCCTTCTTCTTGCCTGCTAATGTAAGGGAATGGGAAGAGTGTGATGATGCTCTTTCTAAGAAGAGAAAGCTGACAAGTGTCTGGCATCTCCCTTGTGTTCCAAAGGGGAGAACACAAGATCCAGCCATACAGAGAGCCCCCAACAACATTACACTGGTAATTTGAGAACTTCATTGCCATGTAAATGACATTCTTCAGTTTGAACTTCCCCAAAAGTGACTACTTTTCCCTCCACAGAAATAAAAATGTATGACATAAAGGCATAGAGCAAGAAAACAATAATTTTATTCTCAGGAAAACAAGGAATTCTACATGCTGATAAGGACATAGTGTGGTAGGCCAACGTAGAAACAAAAAAGTATATAGAAAATTAAATCATTAAGAAAAGGTATCTTCCATTCAAGAGCTATTCCTTTTTAGAAAGCAGATGGTCTGGAGTTCGAAATAAAATCAGACTTCTCCCTGACTGCCCCCATCCCCCATTACTTGATTAATTTTCCTCAAAGCATTTGGATGTAACTGAACTCCAATATTTGAATCAGCTACAAAATAAATATGTCTTCTTGTCCTTAGGCTGAGCTACTGCATCTTGTAATAATATTCCAGTTGAAGTCTATTCAGTGTAAGGATTATTAATATTTTCTTTTATTAACATTCCTTTGGCTGAACTGTTTGGGGTCAGCTAAAAATATTTTTTTCAGTAAGAAGATATTCTGGATGAAAAAAAGTGTTCTATCAGTTGAGGAGGCAAACCCAGTGGAAACAAAGAAAATGATGAATAGTTGGATATTTTGATTGCTGTTATTAACAAAGAATTATAGTATCTGGCACTTTTTTGTGTTTGGTTGTTGGGATTTTTCTGGGGGGGTGGTTGGTTTTTGTTTGTTCATTGGTGAGGTTTTTTTACGTACAAGTCCAGACCAAAAATATGTTCTAAATATTTTTCTCAGCTACCTGAATTAGCAGATTCTCTCAGTTTAAACAGATCCATTTCTTCAAGTCCACTTGGAAATGTGCACCCAATCAGTTGCTGCCAGGAAATTATTCATTATTTGCAAGATGAAGCTACAACCAATGGCACAGCTATTTCTGCAGCATTATTGATTACCAACAAAGATGACAGCTTCATGCATCAGAGTATGGAGAGTGAAGTGCTGCCCTGTTTTCTGTTTGCACCAGAAGAACCACTCAGCATTATCTAAGTGGGATTATTACCTGACTGGCAGCAAGAAAGCTTGATGAATCATTTTTCATTCCAAAGCTCATTAAAATGTGAAAGGGTTCTGCATTAGGTCCTCCCAAGCAAATCAGTGGAAAACTTTACTTCTTCGTGGAAGAACCTCCACCAGCATCAAATTTTATCTTCCACACAGCTCACTGCAAATCCAGCCTGCATGCCAGAACAATTTCTACCCTCACTGGTAAGCAGCTAAAGCTTCTGTCAACTCCTTAGGAGAAAAGTTGCTCTCGAAACCACAGCTGGGACTTGTGTAAAAGTTCAATTACCTCTGAGGGGCTAAAACTACTCCTGGGATTCAGGAGGTTCCCACTAACTTAAGCACAGAAAAGCAGTGCTGCCATCAATAGAAAAGAAAGCCCCTTCCCACCGAGATCCCTGCACAGAAAGTATGCAGTAAACCCAAAATTGCTCCTGTGATGCATTCACACTAACTGCAAACCCAGCCTTGCCAAGAAAGCCCTGATTAAGTGCTGGAGACAAGCCAGATAGGAAATGAAGCATTTCTATGAAAATGATAGTCACTGGTTCACTTTTATTGGTTGCAAAGTTGTTTGTTTAAAGATGTTTCATTCCCATCACACATTTAAAGTAAGCAGGTACACAGAAAGCTTTAGGACTTCTTTAGCCTTTCTTCTCCTCCCCACCTCCCTCAGTTCTTAAGCTTCTCTCAGCAACTTGCAAATGGTACATCCTTCTACCACTGTACACATCCACCACCTCCCTTTTTCCAGCAGAACTGTGGACGAGCATGAGCTGTGCATGGAATCACAGAATGGTTTGGTTTAGAAAGGACATTAAAGATCACCATGTTGGGGTGGGCAGGGACACCTTCCACTATCCCAGGTTGCTCAGAGCCCCATCCAACCTGGCCTTCAACACTTCCAGGGATGGGGCAGCCACAGCTTCTCTGGGCAACCTGTGCCGGGGCCTCACCACTCTCACAGGGAAGAATCTCTCCCTAATATCCAATCTAAACCTGCTCTCTGTCAGTTTGAAGCCATTGCCCCACATCCTGTCCCTCCAGGCCCTTGGAAAAAGCCTCTTTCCATCTTCCTTGTGGGCTCTCTTCAGGTACTGGAAGGCCCCAACTGGGTCACCCTGAAGCCTTCTCTTCTCCAGGCTGAACAATCCCAATTCTCTCAGTCTTTCCTCAGAGCACAACTGCTCCATCCCTCTAATCAACTTGGTGGCCTCCTCTGGTTCAGCACTGACAGCAGAGGGAAATAGTGATTTGGACAGCCTGGCCTCAACATTTCAGAAGGGGTCGATTTTACTGCCTCTTGACTACATACTACATCTGCTACATCAATACATTTATCATGGGGATTTTGTTTGCTTGCTTTTGAGCAAAAAAAATGAAAGTACTTTCTTGGGGAAGAAAAACCACCATGTACAGTCTCTAAAAATGGGCCATTTTCAGCCAATTCAACTTAATTCATAATTCATCTTAATTGATGAGACAAGGAGTCTGTATAAGCAAGTGCATATTAGTGAAAAAGTAAAACGACCACAATGAATCACTTAATACATCTTCATGTGAAGTGGGGAAAGCATTCCTTTGACAGTGACTACTTTGTGTTAGAGCAAGGCAAGCTGCCCCACAGAATGGAGCAGAGCACATCCTGCAAGCTCTGGCCCCACACCTCCCAGCAGGGGCTGCAGCTGGAGCCTCCCAGCAGCTATCACAGTGAAGTACTTTCAAGGCAAGGTCTCAGTGACCTTCAGAATCACTGAATGGAATCACAGAATCATTAAGGTTGGAAAAGACCTCCAGAATCATCGAGTCCAACCTTTGACCAAACACCACCTTGTCACCCAGACCAGAGCACTGAGTGCCACGTCCACTCACTTCTTGAGCACCTCCAGGGATGGGGACTCCACTGTCTCCCTGGGCAGCCCCTTCCAATGCCTGACCACTGTTTCAGTAAGAAATTCTTCCTCATGTCCAACCTGAACCTCCTCTGGCACAGCTTGAGGCCATTTCCTCTTGTCCTGTCCCTTGTTCCCCGGGAGCAGAGCCCAACCCCCACCTGGCTACAACCTCCTGTCAGGGAGTTGTAGAGAGTGAGAAGGTCCCCCCTGAGCCTCCTGTTCTTCAGGCTGAACAATACCAGCTCCTTCAGCTGCTCCTCCTATCATTTACTCTGTAGACCCTTCCCCAGCTCCATAGCCCCTCTCTGGACATGCTCCAGCACCTCAGTGTCTTTCCTGCAGTGAGGGGCCCAGAACTGGACACAGGATTTGAGGTGTGGCCTCACCAATGCCCAACATAAGGGGACAATCCCTGCCCTGGTCCTGCTGCCATGTTATTGCTGGTCCAAGCCAGGTTCCATTGGCCTCTTGCCCCCCTGGGCACATGCTGGCTGTTCAGCCACTGGCAACCAGCACCCCCAGGAGAATGCTATGGGAAACCCATGTGAGACTTTGCTGTCACTTAAAGGAACACTCTTCACTTTTTGCCCTGCCTATACGTTTTGGTACCCGTTCCTCTCCCACTCCCCCATTTTCCACCATTGCCACTAATGGTCTGTGTAGCAACTGGATCTAAAGAATGATGAAGCTGGAAACCAGTTTTCAGCCAAGCTCAGGGAGCCAATCTGACTCACAGCACAACTTCAAGAACACCCAAGTAGACATGGGCTTGTTGGGAACATTAACTGAGCGCAGGCAGAAGAACTGCTCCTTTTGGCAGCAGATCATAACTCAGTCAGGGTAAGCTGGCTGTGAAGCCACATTCTCAGCCAAATACTTCTTTTAACTCCTCTCCAACAGCTGGAGCCTCAAAGCAATATATACTTAACCAAGAGGTTGCAGATCTCCCTGGACTAAGGACCATGTCTTCATGTACCTTTATACTACCCCCCCAAAAAAAGGCACCAGAGCTCAAGTGACCTTCTTGAACCATCTCAGTTTTCAAACATTAAATTATTATAACCACTATCCTAGACCCATGCTGATCATGCCGCATCAGAATTCAGCTCTTTCTCTCGTGCAGAAAACTGGCATATGTTTTAGGAGCATGTTTCCCTCCTAAGCATACCCTGTCCCCAATAACCAAGATCTTGGTTGTTTTCCCTCTGAACCCTATTAGGGCTTTCTGCCATCTGCTAGTCTGTGACAGATGCTTGTATAACTGACAGATCAAGCTAAATATAAGATATCAACACCCCCGTATGCTCTAAACATTCCAAGTTTAGTATTCCTATTGTACGTGAGGCCTAAATATAGCAAGATAAAACAAAAACATCTCTTATGTTGAAGTATTCTTAAGATTGATGACACCTCAGCATAAGGCCTCCAAAGCCAAGCAGGGAAGGGTGGGGACAACATCTCCTGAGGGTGTTACTGGGAGATGGAAAGCCTAATTTCCAACGCTGTAGCAAACACTTCCCACAAATGAGAATGTCCTGACCAGCAGCATGGTTGAACTTAGCAATGTTTACCACCATGGCTACAAAGCCAGTGTGCCATGGAAGCTCCGTGTTGGAGAACAGCACTGCAGACAAGACCAGCTCAGCCTGGGAGGGGACTGTCATATTTTCTAGGCCTGTAGGCCAGAAGCAGATGTTCCTCCTCTTGCTCAGCAGAGCAAAGCTGGCCTCTTTTCCAGGGCTCCAGGGACCCACATGGGTAGAAAAACTATCCTGTTGTCCTCCCCCAAAGCCACAAGGCTCCTGTGTCCTCAGGGACAGTGAAATGAAAGAACAGAGACCCTCTGCAGGCTGAAGAACACCCAGCAGACACAGAAACTACTGTCTCTGCAGAGCTTTTCACCTTGAAGTAACTCACAGTGCTTCATGTACTGCAAGTAGCTGCCATTTCACCCGCTCCAGAAACCCAGGGACCCCTCGGGTAAGCTGACAGCTGCTTAGGTAAGCCAGCAGGGGAAAAAGTACTTTAAATATGGAAGTGGAATACACCACTGAAAAAATGGTATCAGGGAGGAGGGAGGGGCACATTTAAATAGATGCCCGCAGTGGACTTAGCTACTCTGACTTGAAGGCTTTGGCTTCTTGTGATTAGCAGTCCTCTTTTATTTTGACCCAAAACTACATTGATGACACAAATCTTACACTGTTTTCTGGTACCACTGCAATGCACAGATGCAGTCACAGTGATCTCTTCCTTCCAAGTCTTCCTCAGGAATCTCCTGCTCAGGCACCGTTTATGTAACAATATGAATTGTTTTGTGAATTGAAGTGCAACCCAAGCTTCTCACACTGTTTGGGCAGTCCTACTTACTGCAAACAAAACCAAGTTGCCTCTTCTGACTGTGCATTTCAGTTCCACTGAAGACAATGACTAAGATTTGGGTGACTTCAGCGAGCTTTAGAGTACAGCCCAAAGGACTGAACACCCATCTCCAACCACAGAGAGCTGGCTAAAAAGCTAGGATGCTATGCAACATTAACCAGAAAATCCTCCCTTGCCTACCAGCTTCTTAAACATAAAGCACAATCACATTGAATGAAGCAATGAGGACACTGTGCCTCTGAACTAAAGAGTTACATCTCATTTTATTACAGGTCTCCCCTTCTGCATCTTGATAGAAGTTAACAAGCATGAAAATATCCACATGAAAATACCCCATTTCTCTGAGCACTCCTGTGCTTAAAACAGACAAAGTTACCTACAGCATACATTAAAATCCTACTCAGGAGAGTCAATCAGTAAACCAGGACAGCAAAAGACAAGCCTAGGTACAAGCATACCTTCAACACAAGTCAGACTGAGCCTAAGTGCCCCCTGCCAGAGCTTCAGGTGAGCTGTCAGTGCATATCTGGTGTGTTGTGGAAGCCTCAAGTGATCAGATTAATTAAGTCCTACTAGCGCCCTCAGGATTATGACACCAAGCACAGCAGGCAGCAACAAATTGTAAACAAAGACACAGAAAACGGGTAGGCAAAATTCCTACACCATGTTCAACACATCAAAACATTCCGAGGGCTGACAGACAAAGAATGCAAAGCCTAGGCTGAAGTAGTTTGTACAACCCAAGCCTCTCTGCACCAGAAGAACATGATGTACAGCACTGAAGTCCTCAGTGTTCACCTGCCCCTCCAACCCTGACAGATCCCACAGTGTAATCTTTCCCCTGCAAATCATCTGCAGAGCTTGCTTTGTTCCTGGCATGCAGAGGATAGGCAAGGTGATTTCTGAGCTGCAAGACGCAGCTCCACGCCTCAGAAGAACTTGTGATGTCTTGTTCTCTCCCATGCCTTTTCACTCACGTAGCACCTATTCCCAACACAAAAATGTTACCTGGAGCTGAATGAGTTTTGGCTGGGTTAATTGTCTTCACAGTAGCTGCTATGGTGCTATGTTTTGAATTTGTGCTGGGAACAGAATTGATGACACGGGGAGGTTTTAGTTTTTCCTGAGCAGGCCTTGCACAGAGCCAAGGCCTCTTCTGCCTCCCACCCACCCCACCAGTGAGGGGCTGGCGGTGCACAGGGAGTTGGGAGGGGACACAGCTGGGACAGCTGACCCCAGCTGATCACAGGGATATCTCATACCATATCACACTGGCTGTCCTGTGCAGGGCCAGGAGTCAAACTTTGATGATCCCGGTGGATCCCGTCCAACTCAGGATATTCTATGGTTCCATGATTCTATGATCTCACCGTGCTCAGCAATAAAAGCCTGGAGGAGGAGGAGGAAGTGGGGATGTTTGGACTGAACATGTTTGTTTTCCAAGTCACTGTAATGCCTGACAGAGCCGTGCTCTCCCAGAGGTGGCTGAACACTTGCCTGCCCATGGGAAGCAGTGAATGAATCCCTTGCTTTGCTTGCAGCCCACGAGTTTTCTCACTTTTACCCTCCAATTCTCTCCCCCACCCACTGTGGGGGTGAGTGGCCCTGTGGCTACTGAGGCTAAACCATGACAGGAGGTCATCTAGACCAACCTTCTGCTTAGAGGAACTTCATTATCAACGCTAGATCAGGTACCTGCAGCTTCATCTAGCCTAATCTTGGGAATTTCAAAGGCTAGAATTTCCAATACCTCTCCAGATGACTCATTCCAGTGCTAGACTACCCACACAGTGACTTCTTTTTTTTTTTCCCTAATGTCCAATCTGAACCTCCGTAATCTCACTGGGGATTTTCTCCATCTCAATGTTATTTCTCTTTCAGGCAGCTCCCATCCTTATCCATCAAACTCCCACACCAACACACACCACCTTGCCCTTACATTTTCAAAGGTTTATATGGGACATACAGCTGGAAAGCTCCTGTTAAATATGACCTAATTTGATTCCAAGTTTAGCACTACCAAGACATTTTCAGGGATGGGAATTTCACGGATTTGTGACTGTGCAGCCGTGTGATTTTATGAAATAGCATCCAAGTGCAGCATTTTCAGCGAGGCACTGCAGAACAGGATGTTTACAGGGGATGACTATTTTCCAGTGTTTCCAGGGTCCCCAAATCTATCAAGGACCATTTGGCTGCCTCACACCAACACAAATTTGTGATTCTATTTCAGGCCTGTCTGCATCACAGAAGGCCCATGGAGCTGTCAGACACCTACAGCATTATTTTGAAAGCATCACAGAGAGACTGTGCAAAAAGGTTAGGAGATCTGAGCATCAAGTGCAATACCAGCCCTTCCAAACATGAAAGAAGCAAGCTGGGCAAGTCCTGCCCCTATGTTCTCAGTGGAAGACAATAATCAAAGGAAACCTGCAAAGTGTGAGGATATAACTGCCCTTGGTCACACTGTGCAGCTCCCTTTGAATCCAGAAGGACCACAAGAGAATCTACCTCTGAGACAATGCAGTGGTACTTGTAGCACTGTTTTACTTCAGAGGAAAAAAAGCCCCAAACCTCGAAATCCATGTTAGAAAGATTTGATTATATATTCTGACATGAAGAACAAAATGAATGGGCATAAGGAGGCAGGAGATGCAGTGTAGGCGATTCTCAGCAAAGCACTTAACAGAAGTAAAAAATTATGCTTGAAATATAATTTGGACATAATAAGTGGATTGAAATCCAAACATAATTGGAAAAAATGAACAGTAGCAATGGGCCACATGGCATCAGAGAGCACTAACACCACCTTGGAGGTGATAAGAGCTTCTTAATTCCATCAGTATAAATACCTGGATTTCAAAGGATTCTTCACTGAGTACATCAAGGCTAAAGGAGACCCATGGATTTCAAAACAATTTGGCATATTTAGGCAATGAAAAACTGGGTAAATTCTGTTGCCTGATATGGCCAAGCTGCCTGTATCCTTTGCAGGGTTTGTCTACACAGGGAAACAGGAGTGGGCAGAGAGATCCACTTAACCAGGGAGCTATGAAAGCAGTTTTACAGCCACATCAGAAATGAAGTGCCCAGAAGTCAATGAACTAATTTAAGACACAGCTCCTCTGCAGACGTACGTCCATGTCTACACAGTGCCTTAAATAGCACACAGTATGGATTCTCCAGCTGGGGCTGTGTAGACATGCTGCACAGATACCTCAAATTATTGCATTGATTTCTGGGATCATCTCCACTGAAAGCAGAGAAGGAACCTGGAACAATTCCATTCAAGTGTGACAAAAAGACCTCGAGGGTTCTATTTACGAAGAAGTTATTTCTGCCCTAATTTTACTCCCCCTTTTGCTTTCAGAGATCTGCCCAGTCTCTCTCAGACAAAATGTTACATCAAGTCCTGGTAAAAAAGCTGAGGGAAGTGACAGACATCTGCCATGCACCTTGAAGAACCAAAGAGCAGAGTGGGGAATTAACTGTCACTACAGGGAAAAGTCACAGTAAAAAGACACTGGGGAAAACACAGGATGTCACACTTTCCAATAATTAAACACTTTCTGAAGATGTTTGAATGGCAAGAGAGATTGCTGGGGATTTTTGCATCTCATATAAAACCAGGACAACTGGGAACTGCAAGGTTCCATGCTCAAAGGACTGGATATGTATCTTTTAGATGTATTAATCAAGAGTTACTTTTAAATGAATGGGCAAGCAGGAGTTCATGGAGCACTGAATTTCTTTAGGCCTAATCACTAAGCTGATGGGATTTCCATCACAAGAAACTTATGGCTTCAAGCCACGTAAACCCTGAAAAAGATCAAAATATTAATCATTTAGTCTGACCAAAAATTATCCATCAAAGTGTTTTTCAGCCAAAAGATGGAACAGAAGTTGAGTTAGCTTGTCCATAAAATGCTGATGTTCAGAGAGTCTCTAAAGCCTTTGGGATTTCTGACCCTCCAGTAAGTTCTATTCTCTCTACATGACAAGATCTGCTCCCTCCCTCATAGCAAGCAGAGCAAGATGTAGCTGAACTGGAACTGTGGGAGGTGGTACCCTCTGGAGAAGCTGTGCCTGTGTTTCAGCAGATCTACCCTATCCCCTTCATAATGAATTCAATAAATCAGGGAGCTCACTATAATGAAGCCTGCTAAATGTGTGAACATTTTTTTCAGCTCCCTTTCACCCTCAAGAAAAAAAAAATGTATTTTTGACTAGAAGTCAAAATAGTTTTTTGTTTGGGGATTTTCTTCTGCCAAGAAGAGAACTCTTGGGTATGTTGCTGAAAATTTCTGGAGAAAAGAGAAAGCCTCTACTTCAAATCATGTTTTTGCTTGTTTCAAAAGATCTTTCCAGCTAGTTTTCTCTAGCTGAGATTTTTATATTGTTGAAAGTAAGTAAACTGAGGAAAGTGAAAGCTCCTCACTCTTCTACTTCAGCAGCTGGTTTGTGAAAACATCCATACTTCCAGAGTGTTGATGGAATATCCTTTAGGCCAAAGTTTCATATCTCTTCTATCTGATAAGCAGGGAAGTTCTGTGACACACCTGCTTTATGTGACTCCTGACCCCTTCTCTTACTCCTACATTCACACCAAAACTTCTGCACCTGGACAAAAACACACACCCCTCCTTCTGGTCCTCTGGAAATTAGATTTCAGGTCAAAAAATTCCCTAAAAAAAGAATCTAAGCATCCTTTTTTTTTCCTGATGCTGCAGACACTGCTGGTCCCAGACTAGGATGAAACTCCCAGCCTATAATTTTGTCCATATTCTCTTTCATAGACAATGATTGATGAAAATGAAGATATGAGTGATTTATGCCTGGATTTTAACAGTGACAGCATCTGTTTCACACTGCCATCAACTCACAGCGATGTTTCCACTATCTCCTCAGGCTATGATGAATATAATTTTCCAGTGTTTGCCTGAATCCCACACAGCAGTAATCAGCAATTATCAAAAGCAGCAAACACAAATAATTAAGATATTTCCATGACATCCAAGCACAGTCTCCTCTGGGATGTATGCCTCACACTGCAGTGGGTAGAAATGTTGTCTGTACCACCCATGAGGGAAAGAGCACCTTTATCTCCGTGTCTGGAACCCAACTCAAGCAACTTGGACAAAACAGTGTAGGTGAGGCATCCAAGTGATTTTACATTTTCAAAGGAAACCAGGGGCTTAAAAGTGACAACCTCTGTCCCATAATCAGCCTTGCAAAAATGGAGCAGCACGACCAGTGAATGCAACATTATCAATAACCTCTAGAACCTCATGTCATTGACATTTACTTTAGTACTTGACACAATTACATATACTGTGGCAGATCAGCTGATTAGTCAGTGTCCTTCATCCCCTCACTATCAGTTTCTCCCAAATACAGTCCAATACCAAGAGATTTCAGTCTTCATTGTACTGACATGTTGTTTATTAGTCACATGCTCCTGTTGTCAGCTCTAGTTTGGGCTCCTTGGTCATTCCTGTAATGCACTGCAGCCAGGAGTTCCTATAAAACTTTGACACAGAGGGTTTATTTTTGTTAATGTGTAATATTTCCCACTGCTACAATTAGAAGGATACTAAATAAGCATGCTTATATATTCGAGTGTACTTATCTCAAAGTTTAATGAATAATCAGTGTATACTGAATGGATGGGAATGCTTACTGACAAACCTACACACACATCATCTCCTCTCTTCTCTCTCCAGCTTATTTTTGCTGCTGGAATCACCAGACCAATTTGCACCTGCTGTAAACTGGCATAGCTTAGTGTAAATCAATGGACCTACAGGAGTTCCCATTACCCAAGACCTTTTACTTTCTCTATAAATCTAGCAGGTATGATTTGACCACTGGTCTACCAGAAGTCCATTCCTTAGAACCTCTCTTCCCAGAATTTGCATCTTTGCTCTTCTCTTATCAACATCTCTGCTTTAATCTTTATGTGTGTAAATCTGCACAGAATCAACTCAGTTCAAGGGAATTGAATCAGCATCAGATCAAACAGGTCTTGCCCATGTTAATAATTCCTTAAGGGACTAGAAACACGAAAAATTTTGCCTCCAGATTTTGCATTTGTTTCTTGCCTTGACCAAGGCCTTGATCCTATATCAAAAGAAAGATATCAAAAAAATGTGTGTATGTTTATATTTATATATAAAAATATAAAAATATACATATGTTTATGTATATCTATATATCAAGGATATTTCTCATAGCTATAATTACCTGTTTAACTTTTGAAAGAGACACTGAACCTCACCTTTTAGGTTTTAAAGCAATCTCTATGTACCAGAAGCCAGGATGAGACTGCACATGGGAATATATAAAAGGTGACTTAGATGGCCCTACATGTGTATTCTCTGGGCTTCCTGTGCACTGAGGACAGACACCTGGACTCCCAGTCATACCAGCCTGGGACTGATTCCATGCTCCTAATCTGCATAGATGTGCTGAGATGGGCCTCCAAAAATGCCTCTGCCTGAATTCAGTTACTTGTGATCACACTGCCCCAGTTGTGATCACACATCCCACAGAGATGATCAAAGGACTAGGAGCATCTGTCATATGCTCTGGGAGAGGCTGAGAGAGCTGGGACTGTTCGGCCTGGTGAGGGAAAGACTCAGGAGGACCTTACCAAGGTGTATAAAACCCCAGTGGGGGAGGATGTAAAGAAGACAGTCAGACACTTCTCAGTGTTACCCAGTGACAGGACAAGAGACAAGGGACACAAAGTGAGCCACAAGAAATTCCACCTGAACAAAAGCAAAACACTGTTTTTTAGTATGGAGGTGATGGATCTGAGGAACACATTTCTCAGAAAGGTTGTGAAGTCTCCATCTTTGGAGGTGTCCAAAACACAACTGGACACAGTCCTTTGCAACTGGCTCTAGGAGACCCTGCGTGTAGCATGGAGGTTGGACTAGATGATCACCAGAGATTTCTTCCAAACTCGGCATTTCTGTGGTTCTGTACTACTGCTGAGCAAAAAATAATGGCTTTCAATGTCTGACCCAACACACATGAAAACAACACTATTCCTCATCCCTGAGAACTACACTTGCTTGTTGTTGAAGGGTGGAAAATATCCCCTTGCGAGTCAGTATATTAATTCCCCCTCTATCCTAAGACTTCAAATAACAGATGACCATGTCCTTGGATAGCCAAAGTGAGGAAGCAGAAACAAGTAAACCAGCTTTGTCTTCCCTACATTAAACTTCCCTTCCCTGCTTCCTGCCATGCTACTGAGCTGCATCACTCCAGAGCAATGATCCCTCTCCTCTAACTTAGACATGGCCATGACCCAAACCAGCTGCAAGTCACTTAAATCACAGAGGACACAGGTGAACAGGATCAGCTTGCAGCTGGAAAAAAGCGTATTTTGCCCTCTGAGAAAGGGTAACTACCACAGGCTATGGAAATATTTGTAGAAAACATCAATTCTGAAACTGGAGACACAAAGAATGAGGAGGGAAACAGTGAGGAGGCAACAGGAATGGAGGGCAAGGACTAAGTAAGATGTCCTACACAATTGCTCTTTATAGTGTAGCATTTCTTCACCTTCCTGAGAGGACAAAACTGTTGACCCCATGAGCCACACAGCAAAATATCCACATGGCCCAGAGCTGTAAGACAAGGACCTTAGTCCTAGGAGAACTGCAAAGAAGGGGAGCTCTAGGAGTAGTTTCCATCCATCTCTCCTCTCCACTACAGAATGAGGATGGGGCACAGCATTCAGTTTTCCTGGCTCACTTGTTTTGCCATGGGAAGGAGAGACAGATTCCACAGCCCTGCTGCCTGCCACGTGATGCCGTCCCATGACAAGATGCAGGCCCACACTCCCTGTCAGCTGCATGTGATTAAAGGGCCAACCAGTGGCCAGACTCTGCCTCAGCAGCGAGGGCAGCCTGATCACTTACCCCTCGTTGTGATTCTGCTCCATGGGCTGAAGTTCAGGCGACCACACGGACGACAAGAAAACTCCCATGTGCCCTAGAGACCAACACATCAGGAATTTTCTGTATCTCTATGGGCAAGGACTCTGAAGAGTCAGGTCATAAATTGTGAGTACCCAAGTTTTCTCAGAGCAAATTGTCATGGGTGTTGTACAGTGTATTTACAGACACGGCTTTTTTATGTAGCTATTTATGCTACAGACTGGGAAGGCTTGAACAATTACTTGGTAGGCTGTAACTTGGTCACATTATCAATGGATTACAGTGTCTCTGCACAATATTTATGAATAGAGAGACATTTACCAAATCCATCTCCTAGCAGACCCATAAAACAACTAGAATCTTAACTGCTTCTACTGAGCTTTACTTCCTGTTACTCTACATAAACACCGAAAGAAAGAGTGTAGCAAAGAATAAACCACTCTTCTATTCACCCAATAAAAAGTATTACCTGGAAAAGTTCAAATAAATGAGAAATAGCATGACCTTTTTTATCTCAGTTTCCCCATCAGTCACACAGAGATGCTGCTCACACAGGTTGTAAATCAAATGAGTCAGAGAGCTTTTCTCCCATTTATCCATAAAACACCTGCCTCACTCCAGATGTTACTGAATAGTAATAATCAGAGAGGGCTTTATTTGAAACACTAATCACCAAGATTATATTAAAAAAACAAAAATCCTTGTTTTAACCCATGTTTTTAGTGTAGTCACACTCTGGGATCCAGGGCTCCATTTTACCTGGTGCTTCACACTAACAGTTCCTGTCTTAAACAGGTAGCAAAGCACACAAATTTCATCTGGACTAACTACAAAACACCACTCAAACAAGAACATCCACTGCTTTTCTGCATGTCATTGTTAATGTAATTCCTGCCCAGTAACATATTAAGAGGTGCTGAACTCAACAGGAATTTAGGGCACTTGGAAAGATCAGCTTGGAAACGCACAGGCATTCACAGACAAATGCCCTCAGCTGCTCCCTGCTGCCATAAGCTGCTTTGTACTACGATTTCATGGCTGATTCGTGCTCATTCACTTCAAACTGGTAATCACACAGGGCCACTGGTTTCCCTGGAACTCAACCCATTTAAACCACTTGAGCATCTAAGTGGTTCTTAGCCTGCCTCCCTGCTACAGAGCTGGTGGCTTCATTCCCTTCCTTGACACCTCCTATAAGGGCCTGAAGCGACAGAACAAGGGGCCATGGCTTCAAACTGACAGAGAACAGGTTTAGGTTGGTTTTTAGGAAAAAATTTTTCCCTGTCAGGGTGGTGAGGCCCTGGTACAGGTTGCCCAGAGAAGCTGTGGCTGCCCCATCCCTGGAAGTGTCCAAGGCCAGGTTGGATGGGGCTCTGAGCAACCTGGGATAGTGGAAGGTGTCCCTGCCCATGGCAGGGGATTGGAATGAGACGATCTTTAAAAGTCCCATCAAACACAGGCCATTCTATGATTCTATGGTTCTGTGCTCCTCCCCCACCCTGAAACAAATCAAAAAATTCCTTGAGATGTATCTAAGAACTTTCTGTGAGATGTAGAGGAATCAAGTCACACCCTACCAGCCATGACGCTCTGAAAAGATACAGCTGGTTTAATTCCTTCATCATCATCACTTCTCAGCAGTGTTTCACCATGGACTGTAAGAAGTCCTGAAGCTGGGTGTAAGTTTTAGTACAATTTAGACTGCATTTGAGAAGATTCACCTCCAAAGTGCACGTAGGTTATGTTTGTAGAAAAAAAAAGCTGGTATACGTTTTTAACAATGTCCTGCGCAAAGATACACAAGCAGATTTAAAGTATCACAGCAGATATCTGCTGTGAGAGAAACAATTACTTTCTTCTATTACACTTCCAGATAATATTAATCAATAGGATGTTTTAGGTTCTTTTCTAAAAGCAAATAAGGCCTGGAGCACACTAACTTCCACTACAGTAAACCATATTTTTTGATACTGCTACACTAGCTTTATCAGGGGAGTGTTAAAAAATTCTGGAGAAGAGTAGGAATTAACAAGTTATCTTTCTCTGTAGATGTCCTCACGAAAGCTGACATTTTCTATGTGTCTTAGATAATATCAAATTAATTCTCCAGCTATCACTCATGTTTTTCATAAACTGTTCCAAGTTAAATTCAAATCTATGCAGAGTGAAAGAGAAGAATTTAAGTTGTCACTAAAACAGCACTGTGATTTTGAGACCTATGGGCAAAATAAAGGATGTTCATGTATATATTTCATTGCCTCCAATTTTTAATTTTATTATCTTAAGCATCTGTGATCACAGAACACTGTCCAGAGTCACAAAACACCAACAGAGAAAAATACATTTGGTGTTACTTTAACACATTTCTCCTTTAAAAGAAGGGGATTTTTTCCCTACTTATTGTATTACAGTGGAACTTGATGGGCAGAATTCTTCCCTATTGGCCAAATAAAAGCCCTTATTTATGTAAAACTTTGCCAGATGTGAATAGGAAAGAAAGACCCTCAGCTAGTTATTCAGAAGAAATGAGTTATGTTGACTTGCACCAGGGCATTTTTCATTTTATACAGGAGCAATGAGCTGCATAAGATGCTGGCAGTGAGGTCTCAATTCCCATGTTCTTCACATTCCTTTTGGAACCCAAGTCATAGGAGTAAGAACTTGATGAGTATTTCCAAAGAGAAACACAGAAATCAAAAGACCAACACTCCTCCACTCTGCTACCTGTCTCCCCATCACTAATGTTCCAGCCAAGATGTGGGATTGTGTGGACATATTAATCTGTTCTGAAGCAGGACTGAGTTGCTCTCTGTGTTGGTGGATTTTAGCAGCCTTTTTAAAGTGTCATAAATGGATGAGATCACAGACATTTGAAGACCAGGAAAAGTAAATCACAGTCCTGTCAGGCAGAATGAATGCTTTGAATATGCATTAGCAATAGTGGCTCCACACTATGCAGTGATACCCAGCTTCCATTTGCTACCTTTAATTAATAATTGAAGGTATTGACTACCATAGTTCCCAGCTGCTGTTTAGCATCCTCTGATACGTAGATTGATACCCTATATTAACACAGCACATCCTGAACAGTCCCTGAACCCTTTACTTATTTAAGGAACTGACACACAAAGCTCTCTTCCCATTTTTGAGACGCAGCTACTCCCGAGACAAAACACGCTGCTCTTCAACAGCACGCTGGAATGCTACCAAGGGATGAGAACAGCACATGCAATATTCACAGGGCAAACAGACACAGAGCCAAAGCAGACCAGAGCAGAACTCCAGTTCTGCCCAGACACCAGGAAGGCCTCACAGTTTATAATGACACCACGACCTTACTGCATTCCTTATCCCAAGTATTGACAAGATGCCCCTTACTGCCACGCTGGAGAGCAATTCAACAGTATCTCAGGAGGACTGAATCAGTGGCTTCACAATCTCCACACCAAACACAGAGACTTGCTGGAGCATTCAGCAAAAAATTTCACACAACAGTGTTTCTGACAGAGTAGCCCCAACACATAAAACATGGCAGTGCTCTGGTTCATGACACTTCTTTGTCTCAAACACAGGAGGATACACAAAAGCATAAAGGAAAAAGGTGCCATACGTTAAAGAGTCCAAAGGCCAAAAGCCAATGTGGTTGGAAGTCCATGGGAAGAGGTTAGTCCATCATGATTTACTGCACAAATTTGTTCAGGACGAGCAAGTGTATATCAGATCAGTGTTTTCCTCACAGGCATAAAGATTTCTCATTTGCTATTTGGAGCCTTAAAGTTAATCCATTCTCTTGTTGAGCCATTCCTCACTGAAGCAATGACCCAGGGTGACTTTGGGGTCTCATCTCCATGGGCAACACTCAGTTCCAGCTGCATCCCTACACTCCAATGACCACTTGTGGCTATTCCTGCAGAACTGCAGAGTCACCACGCTGCAGAGACACTGCCCTTTAACACCACGTGGTCGCTGTTCACACCCAGCAGCAGCTCCTGCAATACTCATGTCTCACTCTCCTCAGGGTTTAAATATTAAGTATCACAAAAGTTTACATTAAAGCCCCATTAGCAGTGAACGCTCTTCCCTTGGAACGCCAGCCATTTTTATCATCTAAATAATCATAACAAAGGTATGTATCCCAAGTAACAGAGATCTTTTTTAATGGTGGGGGTTTTTTTATTCTTTCCCAAATAATTAATGCCAAGATACCTCAATTTAAGCAAAAAAAAAAAAAATAAAATAAAATTCCCTCTCTTTGGGAGGAAACCACCCAAAGTACATTTTTGGAAACATTCATTTACGCTTTTATCTTTTCTGATTCCTACAGAAAAAAGTTTGCAACTGAAAAAAACAAACTTAGTGACACTAATTGAAGCTGCCTGTATCAGGCTTGAGGGAAATAAGTGTATCCATGAGTATTTCAGGAACATTTGCAAGTGATTTATTTGCATCAAAAGCCATGGCAACAGTCAAAGTTCAGCAATCCAAGTTCATCACAATGTTTGGATAGCTAGAAAAGGAACCAAAGGAAAGGTACCTCCCCTGTAAATTGAGATTGGCTTTTTTTTTCAGCTGAAGAGGAATAGTGCACACTGAAAAAAGAGTGGAAGCCTCAAAGAAGAAAGGAAAGCACATCTAAACACCTACCATGAGTGAGTGATTCCGCTTGAAGGCAGGACCCTGTTGGCAGTGTCAGTTCTCACCATCAATGCAGAATGTGTAAAGAACAAAATACCATGAGAATCTAGAAGATCCTTCATTCAGAATTTAGTGCAGAACTTTGCATGTAGATATCTGTTCGGAATGGCTAGGCAGCAATGATTCAATAAATTCAATAAATTAAAAACTTTTTTTTTCCCAACCTGAAAAAATATTTCGAATCTATATTGTGTTCTCAGTATTCATGGAAAAGTACTCGGACAATCTTTCCATGGTTTGTCTGGAAAGCTAGGCTTTTGGATGGCTGGTTTTTTCTTTTTCTTTCTTGCTCACCACTGAATTATTCATAACAAAGTTCAGCCTTATACTGAGCTATGGGCTTGATGTATTCCTTGCCAAACAGAAACAGCTTTACTGTAAAAGTAGGATGTGACTCCTTGGATGTGGATGTGTGCACCACCCTGGAGTGTAACTGTGGGCTCAGCCACTTCTTTCCCCATTGAATGTGACTGCACCCACCAAGATGAGAAACATGAGATATTTCTTACATCAGGGACTGAAATGCCAAAGGAAACTCCCCACAGATGCAAGTACCTTGGAATTGTCAAGCCCTCTTATCATTTGTACCCACCAAAGATGTTTAAATCTTCTGCAGTGACTGTGGGCTGTATGGATGGGGGACTGTGGGACTCTAAAGCCACTTCCCACTGCACCTGGATTTCCCACAGCAAGGAAACTAACCACGAGTGAGCCTGCAGCATGGGAATGGTGACCCATAAAACATGTTTGCCCTTGACCTGTCCTCCTTCTAAGGATCAACCAGCCTTTTTTATGCAGCTCTCTCTCTCACAGTCAGTGCTCCCATGCTCAAAAGCCAAATGTGCTACTGTTCCTACCTAGCAAGAGGAGGTCACCAAATATACCATCTACAATTACATTTTCATCTTCTAGCTGTAAAAGGTTTCTATTCAAGAGTCATAATTGTCTTCTCGTTGGAATAAAATGTGAGGTATTTTAGGAAGCTCTTAGAGAAGCCGAGTGGATTGAAGTATTGTTGTGCTAATTAAAGCTTCTTTGATTTTCCAAGGCTGAATCTCAACACTCTGTGAAGTGAGCATTTTTTATAGCAAGACCAACCGTGGGATACAGTGCAACTCTAAAAGTACCTGTTAGAAGCCTCAAGTACAGAATGTTTCTCTTCTTCTTTTCTTAGCAGACTGAAAAGGAGCATGAAATCATGGTCTCTCTACAACCTTCTGAAGGGAAAAGATACAATCCTATTCACTTCTGTGGGCTCTGGCTTACTCCAGGAGCACGTATTTGCAGAGTTTGGCTGTGGCAGTTCATAGCAGCTGCTCTCAGGGACAGCACTGAATCAGATGGTCTGATTTTCTTTGGCAGTCAGACCATCTGACTTAAACTGTGAGCCCTGAAGGCACCTGCTCCAGATGCTTTAGAGGATGGATAAAACTTTAACAGTGGCTAAGAGTGTACCTTTGCAAAAGTTTATTTTTGCTAGCAGAGGTTAAGATTCATTTTGTGCTTTGGAGTATCAGGATTCTCATTCACTGAGGTAGAAATACCCTGTGTCTGCATGGCAAGGGAGTACATATTCACACCTGAGATTCCTAGGTTTCCATAAAGCAGTTATTTCGTATCCATTAATCCAACAGTACATGCAAGCTGAGTGACCTCCAAGACTAACTTTTAGGTAAATGAAATTTATTTTGAAATCATCTATAACCTATCAAGAAGGTAACATATAAAAATAGCACCTTGTTACTGACTGGACTGTATCTCTCTGTGTTGACAGTCTGCTGAATTATTGCTCCCCTTATAACCCAAGTGTCAGAGCAGTTGAAGAAGAAAGAGGAGCCTTTTCCAAGGATCATCATGTCTGTTATCTAAGCTACACCTGCAGAGCCACAATTTTTGCCTCAGTGTAGGATGCTTCAGAGAAAACCTACAAGATAAGGAGGTGGCCTGGTGTAACCAAAGGAAGGACTCAATGTGCAACATTTTTGTAATTGATGAAATATAAAAGATAGCATGGGAGGATTTGCATTTTGGGGGGAAAAACCCACACATTTGCTTCTGAGATTAAGTAAGGAATAACTTAGAGACTCAACTAACCCAATACACAATGCTGATTTATTTATTTTTTTTTTTGGAATCATTTTAGAGGGCAAACCCCATGTCCTGGAACCTGGGCCTGAATGCACAAAGTTTTGCCTGAAAACCTCCACCTAACAAAACTGACCACATCCCAGAAAGTGATGACTGCACAGACTGTGGGAAAGATGAGGAATGACACAGGATGAGGTACCATCTTGGCAGCATCATGGCCAAAAGAACCTAGTGGGAGCACTTTCCACACTGAGGAGGCAGCACAGATAAAAACAGGCAAGGTCTTTCTTCCAAAAAAACCTGATTGTGATACAAGAATTTTATTTCCAGTCCTAAGGAAAAGGAGCTTTTAATCTAGATCCATGTATGGTGAGACAGACCATGCAGGAACCTAGCGGTGAAGGCTCTGGGGTCAGTCTTTCACAAGATGAAGTGTGGCCACAGTGGGAGAAAAATAGTAGAGAGATACAGGAATAGGTTATACAGCAAGTGAATTGGAGGCTCGGGGAAACAGGTTTTGCAGCAACATTACAATCTGACCTAAACAATACAACAGGAGCTTGAACAAATGGGAGAAGATTCCTACATAGAGATGATTAACAAGCTTTTCTTCTACACGAGAAAGAGAAAAGGATGAAGCAATGAGACTTTAGACACACCTAGAGCCAACCAAACTCAATGACAGTGATCACATCCTTGAAGTGAGACATGGACACGAGTACCCCATTGAATTAAGACCACCACCACCACAGAGCAGCTAACAGACAAATGTCTTGGACTAGACCCATTTAAAACTGACAACTACAAATCCCCACTGACAGCTCAACAAAACAATTTTTGACAATCTGTAAGTGATATTCAATCAGACCAACTAAATGCTTGAAGCTACTGATGAATGAGGATTTCATTGATGGAAGGTTTTCTTGACCAAGAAAGCAAAACAAGTAAGTAAATTAAATCACATTACAGGCCACATAAAATGTTCTGCCTCATGTAGAGGTCAGGGTATTTTCACTTCATTTCACCCATATGTGAATCAGCATTCATCCCACTGTTACAAACTGCACCCACCTACAGAAAGACCTGCCAGCCCCTGTAGATGAACTCCCAACACACAACAGCTTTGGCAGAAAATAATTAGCATTCATCTCATTGCCCTCTTTGCACATGACACAACACTGAGACACGGCACATGTGGCTGTATCAGACCAGTTTGCACAAAACACACCTTGAAAAACCAACTTTCAAAAGAAAACAAGACAAAGTCCATTTGACTTGCTGACATTCAACCCAACCCAAACCAAAAGCCATGATCAGTCTCACAGTTGTTTGAAAACTGATTTCATCTGCACTTAGATGATAATGCTACAGGCAGTGATTGATACCCACAAGCCTTTGGAGAACACAGTGTTCACAGTCAGGAGGTTTAATCTTATTTCTGCTTTTTTTGGTGGAACTGAGTGATGTCTCAGCAGTGAAGGCAGCACAGTTTGGCCCCAGAACATTACTCGCTCAAGGCTAGATCCAAAGCCTATGGAAGCCAAACCTTTGGATTAATTGCACTGTAAAGCTTGAGTTCACATTTACAAGACTCTCAAAGCCCACAGCCCCATTTCCCACTCACTACTTTGCCACTTCTTATACCATTCAATAAGAAAACCATTAATAAACCAACCATTCATTTCAGATGGAACTGGCCAATAGTGACAGCAGAGAAACCAGACTCCAGAAAATAACCAGACAGAATAAACCTGGGTAAGATCCTTAAAAATTATCTTTAATTGATGCCAAGTATGAACAGATGAACGAGTACAGAAGCAGGTAAAACTGCATAGATGAAAACTATGCATTTCAAATAGTTCGAGAACTCATAACATCAGATGTTCTAAAAATGGTAAGTCAAACAATTTCACTACTGGAAGTAAAATGAGCTGTAATGTGACAATGAAGTACATACTTGACCAAAGTATAAGCGATTTGTAAATGGTGGAAATAAGTACAGCTGTGTCAGCTTAAATGGTTTGTTGCCCTGATGGTGCACTTTCATATGGAGACTATTCAGTTTATATATATCACATCGGCAATATTTGATCTTTAAAGTCAGAGGTATGTCTGAGAGGCCATTTACAGTTCTATTGACAGCTGTTATTTATTCATTTCAAACCGACATACTGCAAAAACAATGTTTTACATGGAAAGGAAAGGGAAAAAAAAAAAAAGATTTCATCTTAGCGGGTTATAGGTAAGGGTTTGCTGAATTTAGTCATAAAAATATCGTTTTTACTTTTGTACAAAAGTAAAATATACATTTGATCCCAATTACATTTATAGAAATGTCACTGAAACAATAACATGGATCAAAGACTGATGCACCTAAAGGAACTGAATGCAGCGTCTTCATTTTATTATAGAAACTAGAAATGGAAGATGATTTTTTTTTTTGTAACTTATAGTGACATTTGCTAGAGCCTGTGAACAGGTGAAATATACAGAATTATACAAATATTAACAGAAACTTTGAGACAAATTTCAGTTAAGACCTCAGTTTCATTTTATTTCCTTTGAAAATATCAAAGCACGCTATGCCTTGACAGCATAAATTGTTGACCTCACCGGTGGCAAGTTCACCTGTACTGAGTGAAACAGTAGAACACCCTGAAGTTTCATTTTTTGCAGATACAAATACTGACACCTTTAAGAATATTTGATAAGCATTTCAAGAAAAATAAATTCCCTACACCTGATTAAGTAAAGCCAGAACAACGGAAAACAGAAAAAAAAAAAAAAGAAAGCCTGAAATAAGTCCAATAAAAATTGAAGTGCAGGTCCCTGGTCAAAGCATCTCAGGAAAGGAGCCTGTTTCAGACTTGCAATGGGCAAGTCTGGAACAAACTTGCCATGTTGTGCAATTGCAAGCACAGCTTTCCAGTTCTGTCCAGCTCTGTGGCCACGGAGGGTAAATCACACCTTGGAGCTGGTTCCACATCCATGTGGAAATTACTGTGAATATCATTGGCATCAGGCTGCTGGAAGCCTACAGGATCAGATAATTCCTGGAAAAGCTGCAGTACCTCCCTCTTCTTCATGTTAGGGGAAAAGATTAATCCAGAATGGCACCCCTCCAGTAAGAGTTATCCAGCTAATATTTGGGAAGGAATATATTCTCTCCATAGATTGCACACGTATGCAGAAGGTTTTGTTCTAAAATACAATTTTCCACCTTTTTCTAATTAATT
Organism: Pseudopipra pipra; assembly: GCF_036250125.1. Lineage (NCBI taxonomy): Eukaryota > Metazoa > Chordata > Aves > Passeriformes > Pipridae > Pseudopipra > Pseudopipra pipra. The sequence goes on from NC_087553.1 coordinate 7,348,665, forward strand.
TCAGATGTTCCTGTCCTACTGTTCATTGTGTTTTGTTTAATATTTGAGCATACAAGAAACTGCACCATTCCAGTGGGAACTGTGGAAAAGTGAAACACCCTCAGTTCCTCATGCTTAGAAATAAAGAGGTTACTCTTGGGCTTCAGCTCTCTCCTAAACAGAAACTAACTTTCTGTACTTCTGCCTATTTAAAACAATTGTCCTTTAATTTAAAAAAAAAAAACAAACAAACAAAAAAACAAACAACAAAACCTGTCAATAAAAGTTGCCACTGCTCAATCAGTTGTTGATTTGGACCAATGCAGCCTCCAACGAGTGATTTGCTGAGAAGGGCAAAAATCACTGCTGCAAACGAGAGGACATTTGCTGAATTTTGCCCTGTCTCTAGTGCTTCGCACTGTCTTTCAAGTGTTTGTCCACAGGATCAGCAGTAAATCAGGTTTAGCACGAGTGCAGTGAAGAGATTTTGTAAGTGGAAATTAATTTCCTTGGGCCGTGATCACTGTCAGCATTGACCCTCCTCACACCTACAGATGAGTGAACCAGGAACAAAGGAAGGAAATCACCAGAACCCTTGCCAGGATCAACATGTTATCCCCTCAGTAAGCCAGGATGTGAATTTCCAGCACTCATGTACTTAAGAGTTTTGTTGCACGTGGGCACACTCTGCCCAGCCACCCCCTGCCAAGCAGGGTCAATTCCAGTACATCTAATGATTACTAAAGGCTTATCTGTCTGAATGAACTTGTGAGGCAGATGAGGTAAACTGCATTAAGCCCCATTGTGTTCGGAATTAAAGCAGCCTTAATTCAATTCAGGTTACTTTCCTTCAAAAAGAATGACTCCAAATCAGATTAAGGTTGCTTTAATACTGCAACAGAATGTCCATGCTGGGCTTTAAAGCGGTTTAACAAATCTACTTTGAATGCACACCTTTCATTGATTCGGATTAGCTTTCCTGAAGTCCCCAGTGGAGATAAGGCTTAGGAGACTCCATGCAGGGAATCTGCACGGTTTTGCTGGGATGCTGGGAACTCACACCCTGGCTTACTGCACGCTAACTTCCTCATAAGGGCAAATAAATCCAGTTCATTGTCTGTGCTGGAGCTGCCACACAGAGGGTTTGAGCTCTTGGCAGTCTGGCAGCAACCCCTCGGTTCTGTGAAGGAACGGGGTACAGAGTCTTTCATTTTCACTCTCCTCTGCCTGTTCCTTAGTGCTCTGGAGCTAAGTACGGTAGGACCAGATGGGGAATTCTGGCAGTGATTCCAGCCTACTGGATTCCTGCCTCTGCACTGCAGTGCACTGGAGCCTTGCTCCTGCCAGGTAAGTTCCCTCATCCCCTTCACCAAGTGGATGAAGGAAAAGCTCTTTGGAGGTAGCAGAGAAGCACAGAGAGGCAGGGAGCAGTGGCTGGGGAAGGAGGCTTGTGTAGTGATTCCTTATGATGGAATAGCTGCTTTCCCTCACCAAACTACAGCCCAGCTAAGACTGCCATATCTACTGGTTTCTCTGTCCAGCTTAACACGGGCATCGCTTCTGGGAGGTCCCCACCAAAAGAATTCTCCCTACCAAGTGAATTCTCTTGACTCTTTCAGAGAAGCACTAATAAACTGGCCCTCAGCTCATTTCCAGTCCTCTTCCAACTACATAAACAACCCCATAGAGTCCATGTGTGGCAAAAAAGAAATATAAGGGCCAAAAGAGGAAGAAAAAAGAGAGGAAAAAGGGGGGAAAAAGAAAGAAAGAAAGAAAGAAAGAAAAATGCTTAGTGGTAAGAACAGGCAGTTTTTTAAGTGCACCTTCAGGCCCACAAAGACATTTCAGCACTCCTGTGTATAGGGAGTAAGAGCCTTTTTTGTTGTTGGTGGTATTTTTTTTGTGTCAAACTTGTTGAAAATGCATGCCTATGCTACATGAGGTTAATTCCTGTACTCTGTATGTATTGAGATCCTTTGCAGTGAGCTATAAATGGACAAAGCAACATTTGGGCTCCCCAAACCACCCTGGGCCCTGAAGACCCGTCCTGGTCTCCTGACAAAGAAGAATTGCTGCATGCAGCACTTTTCTCTGCACATATGCAGAATGATTATCACTCTGCACATTAAACTATGGTGTGCAATACCCAGATGGGGGTAGAAGTTACCAAAGTGAGGCCTCACGTCCCAAATGCATTTTTCTGATCATCGGTCCCGTAGCACTGAAATGATTATTGCTGTTTAGTTTAGTTGGTGGTTTTATAAGCTGAGTGCAGCATTCAAGTCCATTTTGACATCAGAAGTCATACCCTAGAATTCAAGAGTTTGGGAAGATCAGGACCACTAAAATTTAATGGGGAGAGAGGTGTACAATGGGCAGGGGTGTGAGTGGGGGACAGGAAAGAAGCTTTACAACATCTGCCTAGAGGATGTAATGCCCTGTTGTATCTGATGCTCTGCATTTCTTGCAGGAGTTAGAGCTCCCTCAGTTCTTAATTGCTTTCTCATCTCTAAGATTGACAGAAGTCACACAGTGAGAAATAAAGCCAAGTCTTTCTGGAAACCTGGCAGGTCAAGCTTGTGCGTAACTGCAGAGTTAGGGTTGTTTTTTAACTCTAAGTGCCTTGATTTTATATATACATGTGTCTGCATATGTATGTGACACACACAAGAGCAGACATACATATATATATATATATTTATACACATATGTACATATATCAGAAAGACAGGAGAAGAAAGGATCTGTACAATGTGGAAGGAGAAGTGTTCAACAGCAGTTGGCCACATGCTAAGTGCAGAACGAAGATCCTCAACTTTGTCCATTTAAAAAATAAAGATTAGTGCCTACATTAGTTCAGATCAAAGGTTATTATCTTCCAGGGCCTAGCAGTCAAGGCTGGCATATTGCAGAAGATACTTTCTCCTAGCATTGCTTCCTTCACCAGATGATGGTGGGAGTAAGAATAGGGACCAGAAAGAAGAATATGGCTCAAATGATCAGTGATGGGATTTAAGATCTGACAGTCTGCCAAAAGGGGATAGAGGAGGAGAGGAGACAGGGATGGGAGGGCACTGGAAAGCCTTTCCCACCCACCCACCTGGGAAATGTACGGGAAAGAAAAGCACAGTCCTCCAGTCTGGTTGCCTGACTGGGTGACGCCGTAGCTCATGCTGGTCCCTAATTCCTCCTGGGTCCTGCCATGAAGGGACAGGCTGCCAAAAAGCCATCTCAGGGAAAGGAAGGGCAGATACAATGATAGCTATAAACAACCAAGGGAAACCTGAAGCCTTGCACAAACACAACTATGAGTTACTTGGCAAAAGCAGATGCTGAGCCCTGCAGCATGAGATTGGCTGGGGAAGGAAGGTATCCCACGGGCACTGGTGGTCCCTGCCCACCTCTTCTGCATCCCTCTCACTCACACTTGGTCCTTCTCTCTCTACCCCCTCCTGTACTGTGCCAGGGGACAGTACAGAACACCTCTGACAGTGTGCCTACACCTTGCCCTTTCCTTCAACATCTCTGATCAGCTCAGTTCCTGGAGGCACTTTCAGCAATTTAGGGGATGTAAGATAAAGGCACTGCGCAACTATCTAAATCAATCTGTTGAGTCTCTTCAGCGAGTTTTAGGGGAATACAAAAAAGTCTCAACTGATGACTGCAAAAGAAACCAGCTGCTGCAATTTGGATGCATATAATAGATAAGTTTCATTTACATTCTGAGAATGCACCAAAAAGCATGCATCTGCACCTTTCAGCTATAAAGGATACTAGGTTTTAGGTGTTGCTATATATAACTGGACTTCTTAATTTTCCATATAGCTTTCCCTTTAAGGGATGGGATATGTCCCTTTCTGACAACGCCTGGACAAAAGCCAACACATTTCCCTGAGCAATGCAGGAAAACAATCAGGTTTCTCTAATCAGTTCATTCAGGCCCTCAGTCTATCAAGCACATTTTTTTTTATTTTTATTCTTATCATTACTGTTGTTATTATTATTATTATCATTATCATTGAATTCATGCATTAATTAGTTCAAGTTACATTTTAATCAAATAGGCCATAATGCTGAATATTCGAACATGCTTTGATCTCCAAAAGTTATTGTTCCCATTTGACTAACATACGCACTTAAATACAGTACTTTAAATTACTAGTCAACGATTTAATAAATTAAGGAGTGCACTTCTGGTGAATGCAAATCAAAAAGAAAAAAGAAAAAAAAAGAAAAGAAAAAAGAGAGATAAAGGACCTATTTTTAGAAGATTCAGTTCAAACGAAAGCTTATCCGCTATTGTCTGAGGTAACGTTTCAAGCATGCGATTATAAAATAAATAGTATCAAATTCAAACATGCTTATATTAAACTCCATTGTGCTATCTTGCAACAGAGGGGCTTAAAGTTTTGTATCCAGTTCCAAACAGGGTGGGGGGGAAAAAGAAAAGTGTGGTTTTACCATCTGCATGTAAGAGAACTTAGCAGCATTGCAGATGTTTTGTCTTCAGTTTCGCTTGTTATTTTCCTTTTAGAATAGTTCTCCTACGGACAGCAAAAGAGACCAAGCTAAAGTACGTTTTTAATAAGGTGCTGTGTGGATCTGTAGGTTGGAAGTGTGGAATCCTTCACAGAGGGGGTGGAAGGAAAAATTCGCGCTCCTTCATAAAAGCCACGGCAAATGTTTGCCAAAGGGTTTTGGCTAATCTTTTTTTACTATTATTATCTGATGCACTTTCTTGCAACTGTGCAGTGTTTTGCAGAATATTTTTACTGGAATCCATGCATATGCTGTATAGCTCTGAAAACTGTCTTGCTTAGTTTTAAGTTAACTTTATCCAAAAAAAAAAAAAAGGGCGATGGGAGAGGAAAAGTTTAGGTCTAACGTCATACGGCTTAAAACTAAACTAGTTCAAATGGTTATCAATAGCCAGGTGGAAAATGCTTTCTTTGAAAATAAACAAAAATTTTATCTTTCATGAATCCTGGAAGTTTCTTTATCGCAGAGCAAAAATTCGCAATGCAACAATGCATTTACGAGGTAAATAAAGCATTCAAAGACTATCAGTAAAGCATCTACAAACTGTGACTGTGTCACTAAAGTCTTCAAGCTGTGAGTGGGGATTTTGGTTTTTGGTGGGTTTTTTTGTTTGTTTGTTTACACATCAGTCAGCAGCTTGCTTTTATTAACGCAGTTTTGGTTGGCTACAGTGCAGTTGCCAGTTCTGAGATTAGCCTCTCTAAAATTGTCTATGCTATTATTCATATCCTCTTCGATTTCCATGTACTCAGATTTGCTGATTGTGGAGGAGCTGCGGCGACTGAGATCACTGTCAGATGCTAAATTAGGGGAGCTAACGTGAAGTAACTGAGCCTGTTCTTCCCCTTCTGTTTCTCGGTGGTAGAAGTAGTTGAAGTTGGACACGATGACAGGTACAGGCAGGGCAATTGTCAGCACACCAGCGATGGCACACAAGGAGCCTACGATTTTGCCTCCAATTGTCACAGGGTACATGTCACCATAGCCCACAGTGGTCATGGATACCACCGCCCACCAGAAAGCATCAGGGATACTTGTGAAATGAGACTCAGGTTCTTCAGCCTCAGCAAAATATACAGCACTAGAGAACAAAATCACCCCAATGAAGAGGAAGAAGATTAGTAAACCTAGCTCTCTCATACTTGCTTTGAGGGTCTGTCCCAAAATCTGGAGGCCCTTAGAGTGCCGGGAGAGTTTGAAGATTCGAAAGACTCTTACCAGTCTGATGACTCTCAGGATGGCCAAGGAGGTGGCCTGCTCTCCTTTCTGAGTCCCCTCCCGCTCGGCCATCTCGGTGCCCAGGGTGATGAAGTAAGGGATGATGGCCACAATGTCAATGAAGTTCATTATGTTCTTGAAGAAATCAGTCTTGCTGGGGCAAGCAAAGAAGCGCACCACCAGCTCAAAGGAGAACCAGATGATGCACAGGGTCTCCACAACAAAGAAGGGGTCTGTGAAGATGTTGGATTTGTAGAGCTGGGTGGTGTTGTCAGTGCGATGCACTGTGTACTCCTTGTCCTCCTTAAGCTCAGGTAATGTCTCTAGGCAGAAGATCACGATGGAGATGAGGATCACCATGACAGACACTATTGCAATAACCCTTGCCGGCCCAGAGCTCTCTGGGTACTCAAAGAGGAGCCACACTTGGCGCTGGTACTCCCCCTCCGGCAAGGGTCTCTCCTCATCTTTGATGAACCCTTCGTCCTCCCGGAACTTCTCCATGGCCTCCTCACCCAGCTCATAGAATTTGATCTCCTCAGAGAACATGTCCAGGGGGACATTGACCGGCCGGCGCAGCCGCCCCCCGGACTGGTAGTAGTAGAGGATGGCGTCGAAGCTGGGCCGGTTGCGGTCGAAGAAGTACTCGTTGCGCAAGGGGTCAAAGTACCGCATGCGCTTCTTGGGGTTGCCCAGCAGCGTGTTGGGGAACTGGGCTAAAGTCTTGAGCTGCGTCTCAAAGCGCAGTCCAGCAATGTTTATCACCACCCGCTCGCAGCACTCGTGGTCGTCGTGGGCAGCGGGCTGGTAGCTATCCTGGGGGTGGCCAGGGAGCGCCGAAGTCTCGTCCATGTTTTCTCCAGCCATCACGGTCATGGTGGCACACAGGGAAGGGGGCCACGGGGCAGGGGAGGAGTGAGGGAGAGGGAGGAGGAGGAGGAGGATGGAGGAGAGCAGAGAGACCCAGGGCAGTTCAGGGATGAGGGGGCTCGGAGACTGCAGGGAGGGAGGATGAGGTGGGATGGGGTGCTTGAGGAAGGGATGGGTGAGGAGCCTAAAGCATGGAAATACTCAAAAGGGGACAGGAGGGGCGGGATGAAGGGAGGGGCATTAGGGATGATGGGAGGGTGAAGAAAGAGGGAAGAAGTACCTTTGGAGGGGAAGAGGGCAGGTAAGGTGAGGGATCCTGTCCCGTCCCCCAGGCCGGGAGGCTGAAGGTCTATGGAGCGCACCCCAGGCCGGGGTCCCCTCCCCAGCCGTCTCCTTTAGCCTTTAACTCGTTCCGTCCACTTTTCTCGCCGGCTCGACCATCACCGCAGCTGCTGTCACGAAGCTGCCGCACACACACACTACACACACACACACACACATACATACACATAAAATAAATAAATATATAAATAAATAAATATATAAAGAAAGAAAGAAATCATGGGCCGGCTGGGAGGCAAGTCCTTGCAATGCCAACTCAGCAAATTTCCATCACCTGTCCCCTCCCCCTTCCTTTCTCCTCCCCCCTCCACTGCCCTGGTCCTCTCCTCTTGCCGGGAAGGGAGGGAGGGATGGAAATACTCTGCTTTTTGAGGGCATAAAGCTCACTTGCAGGATGGAGGCTGCCAGGGAGGAGAGAAATAGAATAAGCCAGCCCCCGAGCCCCACCACACACACACACGCTCAGGCGCAATGGATTGGCTTCCACACGAGCAAGAACATCCCGCTCTGCCCACTACGGCAGCACACGCGGAGCCCTACGCGTTCCTACACATCCCCGGACATGCACCAGGGCCTCCGAGGCAGGAATGTGCCCTGAGCTCTTCGGGAGGGCTTCCCAAGCAACTTCAGCGGGGTCAGCTCCTGCAAGGAGTCTCCTGAGTACCGCGCTCCCCCTCTTCGCAGGCTGTGGAGACTTAGCTGAGCTCTGACAACTTCATCACACCAATTAGGGGGATTAGGACAAGGAGAGCAAAGCATCTCCTGTCTTGCTTTGCAGGAGGTAAACACAACTCAACTCCGAGAGAGACAAGGGGAGGGAGATCGACATCCCAGACCCAAACCGTCCAAAATAGAGTGTAACAGCGCGGGGCGGGGGGCGAGAAGGGGCTTTTCCTTACCTGCTCCGAGTGAGATGCGCTGGTCAGGAGTAGGAGCCAGTGCCGGAATGCGTCAAGTCGCCTTGCAGCAGCATCCAAAAAAACCAAACCAAAACAAAAACCGCAGCGGCAAACTTAACCCTCCTCCTCCTCCTCTTGCGCCCCTCTTTATAACACAGCGATCGCTTTACAGGGCTGCCTGCGAGACACTGAAATATTCATACACTGTCTTAGGCTGCACCAAGGGCGAGTGGGTTTAATTAGTTTCTGCTGAGAACCGCAGTGGGGGGTGAGGGGTAGTGTGTGGAAAAGAGTGCAAAGTACCTTTTCCAAAAGGCTTGAGTTAGTAAATAAAATCAAGGAGTCCTAGATAGCCACCGGCTCTCCCGCTCTCTCCCCTTAGGACAGCTGGAAAAGGAGCCGGGCGCTGGGCAGCGGCGGCTGGCGAGATGTCAAAGCGCCGCAGCCCTGCAGCCGCATCCCCGGAGTCGGTCTTGGCTCGTCCCAGCAGCAGAGGCAGCAGGAGGAGGCAGGAGCTGGGCGCGTGTGGCAGGAGCGAGAGGGCTGCTGAATGCATAAGAGGAGCGAGGAGCAAACTCGAGCCATTTCTTGACGCTGCAGTATCAGCAGAAACCTGAGAGCTGTTTGGTGCAGCTCGGGGAGCGGGAGGGCGGGGGAGCCGGGGGGCCGGGACAGGCGGGAGGAGGGAAGGAAGGAGGGAGGGATGCACGCTGCCCCCGGGCTGGCCACCCCCGCACGCTGCGCGCCGCGCCCTCGACGCAATGCGGGCGGCCCCGGCCGCTGCCCCTGCCCGCTGCGGGATGGGCTGCGGGGAGATGGCGGGATCCCGGGAAACGCGGAGGGGATGCACAAGCGGCCCGCACAGGTGCGCGGAGCAGCCGCTCCCCGGCGCGCAGAGGGGCCCTGCAACCCTCCCGCAGCCCGTCCGGGGCTGCCCGCGGGTTCCACCGCAGCACCTGCGGCGGTGCGGGGCTGAGCATCCCGCATGGAGAGGTGCTGTGGGGCTGAGCATCCCGCATGGAGAGGTGCTGTGGGGCTCAGCATCCCGCATGGAGAGGTGCTGTGGGACTGAGCATCCCGCATGGAGAGGTGCTGTGGGGCTGAGCATCCCGCATGGAGAGGTGCTGTGGGGCCGAGCATTCTGTACGGAGCGGTGCTGCGGGGCTGTACATCCCGCACGGAGCGGTGCCGCGGGGCTGTACATCCCGCACGGAGCGGTGCTGCAGCCGTGGAGGGTGGCGACAGCGCCCGCAGTGCCCAGAGCTCTCCTGGTCCCGGACCCCGGTCCCGTAGCCGGGCCCGCCTCAGGAGTGAAGGGGCTGCACATCCCGAGCCTCCTGGACACACTGGCGAAGGGTAAATTCCGAGCGGAGCGGCTGGAATTGGGAGGGAAGAGTTAATCATCAGACAGAGTATTATGGGGAAATTGCCCTTTCATGCTGCTTTATCCCACTGAATTCATTTAATTGATGAATCACATAACTTCGAGATGTAGAAGACCCATTATGTCATCGGCTTCCCTCTGCTGCCACTGCAGGATCGTTCCCCACCGTGTAGGATCGCTTACATTATATAAAAGCCTGCTGCTCACTTTGTCAGGGCAGGAGCTGTGATCAAATACAACCTGGGCCTGTGTAATTTGAAGCACTCCAGAGCTAAGTAACACCAAGTCCATGTTTAACAGACCTGGTCTCATTAGCTTTCCACTGCATAATACATTATCTTCACTTAAGATCACCACCTTGGCAGTCCAAAAATACTTAATCACCTGACCTCACGGATGCTTTCTGTCTCTTCTTCCCTTCCCCTTACTTATCCCCATGTTTTGTTGTTTTGGGATGAGAGTTTTTTTGATGATGTTTTGGTTTTGTGGTTGTTTTGGTTTTTTATCTCCAGGGTAAAAACCATTCTAAAGTCCTCTAGACATAACAGTACTGCAATCTCAGCTACTTTGCATGCTGCATTCACCAGCCCTGTGGAAACATAAGTGCAAAGAAACAAACAGATTTCCTGTCTGGCCTGACAGGTTTTTGTTCGGGTTTTTTTGTTGGTTGGTTGTTTTTTTTGTTTTTTTGAGGGGTGTGTGTGTTTGTTTGTTTGTTTGTTTAGGTTTTTTTGTTTTGTTTTTGTTGTTGTTTTTTTGGGTTTTTTTTAGTGAGTGTCACATATGCTGAAAGTTTTGTGAGAAACTTCTGGTGAAGTTCTGAGCAAGAGAAAAGTCTCTTTCTGCCACTCCTGGGCAAAACAAATAAAACACTAAATAAAAAAGAGAGAGACTTCTTTCAGTGAAAAAAAAAAAAACAACACAAACAAACAAACAAAAAAAACCAAACCCACAATCACTAATTTTCTATCTGGCAGTTCAGCAGCTCCACATCAGCACTCAGTCTTGGACTCAGCAGACCTAAACCCTGTACAAAATGAACCCCTGCCCCCAAAAAAAAGAAAAAAGGCAGCCCCGTTTCCTAAACTAACCAGGCTGTTTTTCAATCCTTCAAGAAACTCAGTTACAGCCTTTGACTCAACATCCTCTTATGGCAGTGAATTCCATGCCTGGATGACATGCTGCACAGAGCTGACTGTGAAGTATTCAGAGAGCTCTGCATTAGGAGCTGCTTTGCAGAAGGAGCACTGTGAGCAGTGTTATATCGCCCTGGACGAGTTCAAAGACAAACAGGGATGCTCAGGAGTGTGATGAAAATGCAGATCTGACAATCAGAGGCCTGAGTTCATGGTGCTGCTCTGCCCTTGGTTTCCTGCTTGATTGCAGGCAAGTCTGTATGTTCTGCTTTTATATCTGGAAAACAGGACTAAAAGTGCTTCCTTTGCCTGTCACAACTCCTTAGGCTGCTTGTTTCTGAGAGCTGCCTTTGCACAGCAGAACCTAAATCCTCACTGGAAGCAACGGGTACAGCAGTAGCAGAAGGGGAAAAAAAAAGTAGTAGTAGCACCCTTTGTTTTTACATTACAGGGTAGCAGAAGGACAAATTGGGATATTGCTCTCCCTTTCCTCTTTTTGAGTAGCTTTGAACTTGGTGATTTCTCTTTGCAATCCAACTAACATTACTGACAAGCAGTTGTGCTGGAAGGTAAGGATCTTTCTAAGAATAGTGGGCTATTAGCCATGGGGTCACTGAAAATCTTGTTAAACTGCACAGTCTAATGAGCAATATAACTAGGGCATGCAAAGAGGTCACATGTTACACTTTACAGTGCTAAGTAGGTGAATTAAATGTTCAGGAATGGAAGGAGAATCCAACTTGCTGCCAAATTTGAAATCAGGCTGCTATTTCCTACCTTCTATATGACAGAAAACGACCAACAGCAGTTGAATAGGTGACCTCCCCAAAGAGTCAAACTGAGAAGTCCTTTTCAGGAATGAGATTTTTCATAGGGAAACTTCAAATTTCACCAAAAAAAAAAAAAAAAAAGGAAAAAATAAAGCCCATCTTTGTGTGGTGACACGACATAAATGGCGTTATCCCTCGCCAGTAACAGCTCACTGTGAGATACTCTTCCACTTGAGCTCCCCCATGGAAAGTGCAGTCAGCCTGGAGGGGTAGTGTGGATGAGAACAAGCAGATGGGGAGGCAGCAGGCGTTCTGAGTTGCACAGGTTGAGGAGCTTCACTGCCATCTTTGATGGCTGCTGAGGTAACTTTTCACAGGCAACCAGAAGTGATAGACTCCTTGTGTCAGAGGTAGGTCAGCAGAGCAAAAGTAGAGCTGTTTCTGTGAGTTCAGAGTCTTGCCTCACAGAGAAAGCTGCAGTTTCCCATGTTTCAGTCTGGCAAATGAATGATTTCCCTCGATGAAAAAGAACCGAATTTTTTTTTTTTTTGGAGAGAAAGAATCGAGTTGATTGAAAGTCCTTGTGTATTGTAAGGATTACAGGAAAAAAAAATTGTATTGAATGACTGTAAATCTCAAACTGGATTAAAAAATAACCACTGGCTTTACACAGTGAAATAGGCTTTAAACACTGTCACCAGGGAACCTGGAAACTCCTGGTTGAAATCAAAAGAGGGAGAAGCAGAGAGGATTTCCCAGCATGACATCATTCATGTAGGTGTCAGGAGTGACCCTCTCAGTGTGCTAAGTTTCCTCACCATGAAGAGATAGTTCATGTGACAGAAACCATTGCAAAATCAAAAGTGGCAAAGGATGTTCTGATTGTTTGAACACTGTGGAACTTCATAGGAGTTGTAATCCCAACTCACCTAAGCCTGGAAAACAACCTAGTAACATTATTGCTCCGTTTAGAGCTGCCTAAACCCATAAATGAGTTGTGCAGGTGTCACCACAGACATAATTTAATGGCCTTGGAGGCAAAGGATGAAGTGAGATGTTTTGGCCTAAATTTGCCTTGCAGAATCTCTGTCAGTTGTTATGGTTGATGACACGGAAAGAGTCAACAGATAGAACCGAAGGTGAGCTTGTGCTGTTGACAGTTGGCTTTTATTCCTTGGGGGTGCAAAGGATCTTTTAAAAAGGTTTTAATCTTTCAACACTGATTTATGAGCCTTGCTACTATCTTTCAGTATTATTAGGCATTGTTATGACTGGGATAATCAAATCTCATGCTTCAAAGCATACTGATAGCTCATGGGAGATGACAATGACTTTTGTTCCCTCTTGTCATATCATTTCATTGTTTATCCTGCTCCTTTTAAGAGCCTTAAATATGGGCCCTCTGTGATGGAAAGAGGCAAGGAGTGGACCCAGTCCTGTTGCTACCCAGAGGGAAGAGGAGAGCTTGGGAGTCATCCCTGTGAAGAAGGAAGCAGAAACTGCCATCACTCATAGGACTGTTTTGCTACAGGACCAGCCTGGAGAGAAAAGATGCCACCGCCTTACTGCTTCATATCCCACATCAGTGGGGCAGTGGAAGGATGGCTGGGTAGGGGAGTACAGAAATTGTGCTGCGTAGGACAGGGTTGAGCCTTCTCATGTCTTCCTCATCTGTAGTCAGATTAAATGGAATGCAAACTGCTAATCCACCCCGTAGTGCCCAAGATACACTACAGAAAACACCAAACTCTTGCGGACCTGTACCCATAGGAGGAACACAACTGTACATGAAATGTAATTAGAAATGCTTAGCAAGAGTATTTTCATGGGTTTAATATCACTTCCTTCTTCTCTGACCTCTATTCCTGGTCCTAGATTGCCTTTCCCAGAGGTGTGTCCAGCTGGCTGCTTGCTATTGAGAACCCCCTGCTCAAGCAGGCTGGTCTGGCCTCTGCAAGGAAGAGTTCAGTTTTCTAAGAAAACAAAGAGTGATTTAGGAAATCAAGGAATTTCAGGATACTCACAATGCTCAAATAACATACCATAGCCATAACCACAGCTACCCCACCGAACCAGAGCCAGTTTTAGTCCTGGCTGGGTTGCAAGGTCACCTGCAATAGAGCTCCAGGAACATTCATTAACAGCAATGTTAGACTGCAGTAATGGGACTTACAATTTACAGCAGTGACTTAGAGTTGAGGCTATTTTGAGCCCAGTGGACAGTTGCAAGCTCTTGGTAGATTGCCATGAAATATGGCACATTATCACTTGGTCTTATGACAAAAGATACTAAGAAAGACCATCCATTGCTAAGCAAGCCATGTGGTAAGTGTAGTACACCACCAGGACATCTTCAGTCTGAGGGAGCAGAGGAAGAAGTCCCCACGGCCTCTGTTTAGCCTTCCAGTAAAAAGTGTTGCCTCATAGTTTAGGGAGGCTGAAGCCTACTTCAAAAGGCTGACTACAAACCTGAAATTCGGGCTGCCAAAACATGAAAGTCTGTTGGCACTCTCAATGTTACTGAGAGAAAACTTTATAAAGGAGAGATGTCAAGAGACCTATTGAGAAAGGAGCAGAGAACACATCAGTGACAGTGGAAAAAGAAAAACTACAAGTATCTGCATAAAATGAGAACCGACACTGATGCCAAATTGGTGTTTACAGGATTGAAGTCACCAGTCTTTAGCAGCAACAGAAGTCAGGCTCAGTTTGATGTATCAAATTCATCCAGTGTTTCTTATGAGTCAGGACAGGATCTTAAACTGGATTCACGATCATCTTTATTGTACCTGACAGAATGTGAGGGCTGGGATCATGATCACAATCACAGTGTTCCTGGCAGAAACTAAGACACGCAGTGGAGGGACTCCCAAGGCACCAAGGTGGTAGCTGATGACAGTTTCTACTGTAACTGGAAGTGCTGAAGAAGAAGGATTCCCAGCCATGATTCCAGACTCTGAGCTGCCCCAAGGAGATGCTGAGAATAGCATATCAGCCTGAATGCAGATAAGACAAAAACTTGCAGAGAACAGTGGCCTGAATGTCTATGAACTTCCAATTATACCTGAAAACCCATAGAGCCACTAAGAAAATCAGAGAATCACAAAATCATTAAGGTTGCAAAAGATTTCCAAGATATAAAGTCCAACCTGTGACCAATCACCACCTTGTCAACCAGCCCAGAGCACTGAGTGCTGTGTCCAGTCCTTTCTTGAACACCTCCAGGGATGGGGACTCCACCACCTCCCTGGACAGCCCTTTCCAATGCCCGACAACCCTTTCAGGGAAGAAATTCTTCCTGATGTCCAATCTGAACCTCTCCTGACACAGTTTGAGGCCAGTTACTCTTGTCCTGTCCCTTCTTACCTGGGGGCAGAGTCCGCCTCCCACCTGGCTACAACCTCCTGTCAGGGAGTTTTAGAAAGCAACAAGGTCTCCCCTGAGCCTTCTTTTCTCCAGGCCAAACACTCTCAACTGCCTCTCAGGACTTGGGCTCCAGACCCTTCCCTAGCTCCATTGCGCTTCTCTGGGCTTACTCCAGCATCACAAGAAATGCTCCAGCACCTGAAACAATCAGAGCAAAAGTGGTGAAGGATTTCTGGTGGCTCATGGAGAAGATAAAAAGATAAACCTCTAGATTCTTCTTGTTTGTCTTCCCACCTCTCAAGACACAAGAATCATCAATGCAGCTATCACCCAGAGACAAAATTTGGCAGCAGTCAGGGCCCCCAGCGATAGGGTGAAGGCAATCCAAAGCAGGGAACCAGTCCCAAATTGATATAAACCCCTGGAACAGGCAGAGCCACAGTGAGCTTGGACCCACACTGCTGCAAAGTCAGCACCTGGAGCACTTACTGGAGGAGCCCTGGCACATCCAGGATGGAGTCAGATAAACAAGGAGCCACTGCCCCTCCGAGGGCTGGGACAATCCCATTGTATCGCTTTGGGCCACGGCATAAAGATGCAGCGTGAGCTGCAGCACAAATAAAGCAGCTGAGGAAGTGCTGAATGCTCCTGAAAGCTGTCTGGGTGGGACAATAAAGGCATTAAAACAGTCTGTGTGCAGTGTGTGGCTGTGCTGGGAGGACGAGGGACCACAGGCATCTCCCCTCTTGTTACTAAGCAAAGGATTGAATGTTTGTGAGTGCACATGTGCAAGATGGGATTTTATTTAAAGCAGGACAAGCACTAATCCCTGTGGATATGAGAGGAAATGAATAACTTCCTACCTACGGATAGAGGGTGCTTTATTTGAGACAGACTGTTCAGCTGGCCAGGCACCAATATATGACCCAGCATGACATTTGTGCAGGGCAAACTGATCAGTTGTGAGCTTTCTGCCATTCCAAGATGCCTTTGCAATTGGTCATTTTTAAGGACAGGAGATGGATGTTCTGCTCTCTGAGGGGTGTCTCAGGAGGAAGCTCTGGCAAGGGCTGATCAGGAGCAAAGCAGTGCCTTCCCACAGCATGACATGCCTAACATGCTCTGCTCTGACATGGCTCGGAGCATCCTGCAGCAAAATTTACACAATTCAGCACTTAACGGGCCAGATTTGAGCACCAGATGTCTTGCCCTGGGTATCGAAAATGGAGAAGAGCAAGAGTAAACAAAGTTGGTAGCACAAACAGTGGAGGGACTGATAGCAAAAACCAAGGCTTTCAGGAAAGGGATCCTTACCTGCCAAAGCTGGGCCACAGCAATGCTTCTTCCCTAAGATTAAACAGGGAGCAAGGAGTGCATCGACTGAAGAGAAGGTGTAGAGGGGAGTGGGTTGCAGTCCAGCAGCCAGGCTTTAGTAGCAGTTACACTAAACAAGTCAGTCACACTAAAAAAGGAAGAGACAGTCCTTTGTGGCTGCTGCTCAGGGTGGAGCAGATATGAAAACAGAGAGTAGCAGCATGGGTAAGGCCAAAGGAAAGCAGCTGCAGCCTGGCAGGATCATGAGTGACAGCTACAGTGACAGGACAATGCTAAAGGAAAGCCAAAGGGAGCTGCAGAGCCGGGAGAATTGTCCTGACACAACCTGGGTGAAATCCAAGCAAGTGCAGGACATCACAGAAGACATCAGCACCAAGCTGCTTGTGCAGCAGAGCCACATCAACGGGGAATTGGGGATTATTTGAAAGGCCTGAGGGAAATCAAAAGCCATCCCTCTTGGGGGGGGGGCTCCATCCCTCTTGGAGGGATTCGGGATCTGCAGCATCAGCTCTAAGTCTACGAAAAGCTTGAAAGAACCACACAAGGTTAGAAAATGCTGAGCAGGTAGTTCGAGTGTCTGTGTCTCTGGCACAGGATTGGAAATGCTCCCTCCTACTGATGTCCTTCCATGGTGAAAACTCCCAGTGCACGTTGCTTTGTGGAGCTACTTTGGCTGCAGGGCTTCCACTTGCATTATTATCAGCGTGCAGGATAGACAGAAATGCTTAACAGGGTGTGTTTCAAATGTATACTTACCTTACAACCCCAATTTAGAGTCACAGTTGTATGTCCTGTGTCAGGAATAGGGTGCTTGCTGACCTGCCTGGCCAGAGTGCTTGTTGTCTGCTGGAGAGGCAGCTGAAGTGAAGCAGAAGCAATTATTTATATAAAAAGAAGGAACTTGAATAAACAAAAATACTGGCGGCTACTGTGTATTGAAGAGAAAGACTCAGATGCTTTGAAGCCTTGTCCTCAGGTGATTTAAGTGCTTCAAAATAATTCTAAGTCTTACCAAAATGAAGGCAGCTAGGCACCCCTCAGACACTATCAGGCCATCAGTGTCCAATCTTTCCTGTGCCTTGGGCACTGCTGTTGTTCTGGCTACTCAGTCTTGCTATCTTGTGTCTTGTCCTACTTTTATATCTGGGCCAGGGTCTGTTCTGGACTTGAGAAGTTGTGACCTCTTCCCTTTCTGGAGGACTGGAGCTTCCCCTCTTCTGTGCTGTCTATGGCAGAAGGGAAGGGTCTGCTTTCTGCTGGTTGTATTTCTTAAGTGTTCTCTTAGATCTTCGCTCTTGAGTTCTGAGCACCACTTTTTGTGATTTATTTTCACTTGAAGTCTCAAAATCAAGTCTCATGACGTTTAAAATGCCACTGAGTGCTTGGTGAGCACATTGCAGTAGGGCCATTACTCTTCAGACAAATCTTTCCTCCCTACGTGGAAACTTGCTGATTTATTTACAAATTGCTTGCCTTTTGAATTTCTAAAGCTTTTGCCCCCTTATATCCCACATTTCAAATCCTTTTGCATTACATAGGGACAGCGAAAGGATGTTCAGCTGCATTACCTCCTGTCTGTGTCCCGTTGCCTCAGAGCAGTAATTGGTGACTTAGTATTCAACACTTTACAGCAGTATTTTCTGACTTTAATAGTGTCTAAGGACTGATTCCAGGATAATGATCCCATTGTACTGTGTAGCAGAGAGACATATTGCTAATGCAAGACATGCCAGGAAGAGCCTTTCAACAAGGTACAGAGAGCAGTGAGTGTGGCAAGATGGATGTTGTGGGGCAAACATAACAGCACAGTGCAAAATGACTTGCCAGCAGCTACTTCAAAATGTTCTGCTAATAACAGTGTGTTATAAAAGGCCAAGACACACACTGGGGTGCTCCAAATCTGAGTCAGAATATCGAACCACTGCTCTCACTCAGTCTCACTGAGTACCTTCTTCTCCTGCACTCCGAGATGTGCTTGGGAACCAATAATCTGCTGGTCAAAGCCAGTTCCCCAATGTGGCACAGGCCTCGTGTGTCTTGGCATGTTTTACACATGGCAAATCCATCTCTTTCCCCCACTACGAGTGAATATGCATTTATTTTACCCTTTCATTTACAATTTTACAGAGTTCACAAACTACTACTTACACCTCTATGGATATATTGCAGGTTTCCTCATGAAAATTTTACCTAGGCCTGTAGTAGGTCACTGTGTGGAATTCAGTGAGGCCACTTTCCTACAACAACAAAGTAGTAGAAAATTAATTATGATATTTTGTTTGATTAATAAAAATGAAATAGAAATACAATCATTAAGATGCAATGTTAGATGATGTCTTTATCTGTAACACCTGTGTCTAGAGTATCATGTGTTGTGAGGAAAAAGCAGGGAGTGAAAATTAATATAACAACTGAAGATGGTGAATCATATAGAAAAAAAAGAAAATGTGTAAAAATAAAGTATTTCAGCATAAACCAAATCCTTATTTAACTGGTCACTGAAATTTATTAAATTTATCACAAATCAGATTATCCACAGCTGTAAATATTCAGAGTTAACTTTATTTTAAAAGTCACCCTTTAACACAGGGGGACTTGTGACTGCACATATCTCATTGGATTGCTACCAGCTGGAGAATCAGCAAGTGGAGCAGAACTCTGACCTCTGTGCTGCAAAATCAGAGGAAACAATCAGCTGAGGGAGATAAAGGAGAATCCTCATTAAGGAGGAAGTGGTACAGAAATCAAATTCACTTGTGCAAAGATACGCTTTGCCAAGTGATCCACCAAGACAAAGAAGACAAAGAACTCCACTTATCCAGCCAGCAACATGAAAGATCTGTGAATTATAACTTGGATCATTCAATTAATCAGAATACTCTTAGATGTTAGTACAGCAGGGGTTGGAGGGCCCATTTGGGTGTGGAATCCTGCTTTGGAAAAGAGCTGTACGAGCAGACCAGGCTACTCTTTCATTCCAGCCAGGGGAACAACAAAGACACCCAGTGACATTAACACCAAATAAATACAGAACAATCAAAGGAGCTACTTCTTCACATACTATGAAAGTCACCACTGTATTGAGGACGAGCACCAGTCATATGTTCCTCTTAAGTCCTACTTAATCCCTGCTTTGAGGATTTAAAGGACATTCAAGTGATTCATAAACCCCGTGCGTGTTCTCTGCATAAGAATGATTTTTACCCACCATAGAGACAGCTGAGCCATGGAAAATTCTGCAGTGGGTCACATCAGTGGAATAATGCTGCTGTGCTCAGGAAGGCCTGGCTGATGCTCTGTCTGACTGCTGCAGCTGTAGCTTTAACATCTGACATACTGATAATCAAAACTCATGGTTTATGGCATGCACTGATTCCCCACAGGATTCTGGAAGTAATGTATGTCTCTTACTGGCATCATTACATATCTGGCTGGGAAAGTAAGCCAAGGAGGAGCTTTGCATCAGGCACAAGCCAGGAATACAGGCAGGAGGTCTCTTCTGACAGTTCATCGATCTGATAAAGCATGACAAACACTCTGGTTTCTGGAAGAAATAAAAAAAAAAAAAAAAAAAAGAAAAGGAGAAAAAAGGATAGAAAAATGTCTGTTTGTTTTTATTGGTTTTCAGAGAATATGTCCAATTGGAATACAGGCTGAAATCAGTAAGATAGTGCCTAAATGCTGCTGCTTTTGAAGGTAACAACCAAACTGCGAAAGATGGCTTCAGATACCTTTTGCACTCTGTGTGTGCATTTATTTTGCTTGGGTTTCTGGCTTACACATCGTTGTGGTGATCTGCTGTTGTTCATCTTGCACATTTTTTTTTCAGGTCCTTTGGCAGTGACTCTTGCATCTATCACAGCTCAGTTCTGCAGAATGCAGGGGAAAGGAGATTATTCGGATCTATAATTCTGTCAAATGACACTCCTTAAGATATTGTATAAGCTTATAAAGGTGAATTTGAGTTTATGGGTTTTATTTCTCTTTGTGCCTGAGCCACTTTGACGTATAAGAATGTTTCAATAAAAGGAAATAAACATGCACACCCACCACTTGCTGGGGCCATGAGCTCTGAGAATTTCTTCATAGGGAGACTGATACCTTCAATTCTCCTTTCTTAAAAGAAAAAAGCAAATACCTGAAAAATGTACATCTGACTTGAATACTGCATCCTGATTTTGGTAACAGCTTAACCACCAGGGGAACAGAAATCAGGTCTTGAGGTTTAACAAGACCAAGCGCAAGGTGTTGCACCTGGGTTGGGGCAATGCCTGCAACCAATCCAGGCAACCTACCAGGAGCTTGCAACTGTCCACTGGGCTCAAAATAGCCTCAACTCTAAGTCACTGCTGTAAATTGTAAGTCCCATTACTGCAGTCTAACATTGCTGTTAATGAGCGTTCCTGGAGCTCTATTGCAGGTGACCTTGCAACCCAGCCAGGACTAAAACTGGCTCTGGTTCAGTGGGATAGCTGTGATTATGGCTATGGTATGTTATTTGAGCATTGTGAGTATCCTGAAATTCCTTGATTTCCTAAATCACTCTTTGTTTTCTTAGAAAAATCAACTAAATGTTGATGCTTGTGTTCAGCCTGGAGAGGCTTTGGGGGGACCTAATTGTGGCCTTCCAGTACCTGAAGGAAGCTCACAAGAAAGATGGAGAGAGACTGTTTCCAAGGGCCTGGAGTGACAGGACAAGGGGGAATGGCTTCAAACTGACAGGTAGTAGGTTTACATCTTATATTAGGGAGAAATTCCTCCCTGTGAGAGTGGTGAGGCCCTGGCCCAAGTTGCCCAGAAAAGCTGTGGCTGCCCCATCCGTGGAAGTATCCAAGGCCAGGTTGGATGGGGCTTGGAGCAACCTGGGCTAGTGGAAGGTGTCCCTGCCCATGGCAGGGGGTTGGAACTGGATGATCTTTAATGTCCCTTCCAACCCAGTCTGTTCTATGGTTCTATGAAATCCAAACACATTGAGAGTTGCAGAGAAAAACTGGTAATGAAAAAGTATCAGAAACAAACTGTGAACAGGGCAATCTTTTTTTCATCCACAGAATAAATCCAAAAGTGAGTGTAGTGCAAGCTCAGAGTCACTGTTCTTTCTTCTCTGTAAGAGACACAATGTGGTCTTTGAGAATTTGAAGGGATGGTGATGTGTCTGACAGCATAAAGCGCTAGACCCTGAAGCCCAGATAAAGTTCTCTATGTTTGATACTAGTGCTAAAATCCTGCTTCCCATTTCTGACCCTCAGCAGCAATGTCCAGACACTTTCCTTTCTCTTCCCATCTTTCCCCTTATCTTCTCTGTGCAGACTGCAGTCTCCCTGGAGCAAGAGTTTGCATGTCCATGCAATATCTAACTCGGGTGACCCTGATCCTGTGCAGGTAGAAGAATACAAATATCTCCATCTTGACACCCTGGAAAGCTGGAGGGCTGAAGAAGGACTAATATTACCATTTGTTCCTGATGGAGTGTGATCTCTGACTCTGTCCAGCTTTGATCACTTAAGAAAAGAAATCTTTCCTAGATCCTATTGTACTATCCTTCCCCTACTGTGCTGTTCTCTTTTGCTACTGGATAGTTCCCCAGCTGTGGCACAACCTCCCAGCTCTCTGTCCCTGCTGAGAGGAAATGGAGCTCCCCACCAGCAGAGGTGTTCTGGATGCAATTATAAACCAGACGGATCTCCTGTGACATAAGGCTTCTTACATTCGGTTATTTAGCAAGAAGTGGTGATCCAAAGCTTGACAGTCCCACTGCAGCCCTCCTTTCCTTCAACACCTACCATAAGTCCTCTCCTAGAATTTCATCTCCCATGCTGGAGCACCTTTGGCTTTGCAGCAGATGGCAATGCAGTGCTGCCCGCTGCCAAGATGAGCCAGTTCATTTTTCCATCATCTGCATCCTACTATGAAACAGCAGAAAAAGAGCGGAAAAAAAAAAAAAGAAACCCACTTGGCAGCTGATCTGTGGCAAGTTATCTGCTGTTGTGGGGCTCTCAGCAATATGAGCTCATCAATTCAAACAACTAAGGAATGAGCAAATGAAGAAGTCTTGAGACAGGGTGCAGCTGGCCCTGAAAGGATTGACATAGTCCAAAAGATAATCTAGAGTTAGCTAAACTTCCAACCCCTGATTCTCAAACAGCTTCTATTTTCCCATGCTCTTGATGGGGAGGGGCAGAGAACGCGCCCTCAATGCGGTATTTAAATGAAACATTTTCTTGGCATTGTACCTTTTATATCTCCTCTCCCCACACACTTTCATTGCACTGTGTGTCAGCATTAGCCTGACTATTGCTGAGGGACTGCACATGGTCCTGTAGAATTAAAAACTTTAGGTTTTAGCAAATGAGATTAATCCAACTTTTTAGTCATGGCAAAACCAAAAACAAACTCAAATGGGGAACTAGATATCACAGCAAGAAGGGCAGGAGATATCTATAGGTAGAGGTCATTCCATTAAAAGTATCAACTAGGATTTTATTTCTCATTCCCCCTAAGTGTTTTTAATCCCTTAAATAATGCTCAGGCCCACACTGAGTTAAAACACATATTTTCTGAAGATAGAATTTTCCGATTTCCTCATTTGGAACTAAGTAACATTTTCTGTGGGCCACCGAGTGTCTTAAAAATGACGGACCAAACTTCAGAAATACAAGTACAGCCTTCCTTTCCCTGTGAAACTCTGAATCTGTCTTAGAAATGTGTACTCTAGGGTTCCTTGAAAATAAATAGGGATGGACACTCCTAGATGATGGTTCCCATTTCAAGACCTGAAGGATTTCAGAGGGGTCCTAGTTTCTGCTCTTCTACCTTTGGCCTTTGGCTGGAGGGAGCTGAAAAGCTGGATTCAGCTCTTAGTGTGGTGCAGAGCTGTGAATTCTGGTGGGTTTGCTCCTCATTGAGGTTGCCAGAAGGGTTTAAAAAAGGGTCAGGAAGTTAGGATACAGCCTCAAGGGGCAGCCTCTAGCAGCAGGCAAGTTAGAAGGACTAAAAGAAAAAGTGCAAAATAAGGATGTACCCTAAGTCGCGCAACCTGGATTTGCTCGGTGCTGGTTTTGTTCTGTAATTTGAGTTTCTAATGTGTCTTTGGTCTGAGTGGGAACTCCCCAAGTCCCACAGTGCTCCAGCCATGCTCACTTGGTAGCAGTTTCTGGAGGAGAGGCTGCATGTCCATTCCCTGTGGCACTACCCCGCCAAAAGCAGCTCTTCAGTGGCAGAATTAAACCAATTTTCAACCTGTGGAACAGGTCCCATTACAAAAGCCATTTGGGGATTTTGCCAATCTCCTTTATAGTTTTAAAGTAAATATTTGTGTTGATATTTTCCAAGCTTGATGACTCCCTTTGAAGGTGTTGCAAATTTCTTCTTCCCTTTTTCTTAATGCGATCGAACCAGGAGGTCTGTTGCACAAAGCAGTACATATCAACTTCTTTAGAATCATCATTTTCCAGGGAGTTCAACAAAGTTTTCAAAGCAAACAGCATTTCTGCTACACATACAATAAAGCAATACTATATTGTATATCAAATTAGGCAAGAGATAGCATTCTTTCAGCATCTAAAGCAAATATTCATTCATTCAAAACACACAAACAACAGACAAAAAAGGGAAATGCAAACGTTACAGCTAAAATGTGTTTCATCTTCTTGTGCCAGGATCTTCAATTTAATTATTACACATCAGTAATATGATAATTATTATATATGCTGTTGTATACTTGTGAAACATCCATAACGAATTTTTGGTTTGACTTGAAAACAACAATAAAAAAAAAAGATATTCAAACTATTTCAGCTAAGTCCAAGGGATCATTTTATGTTTCCAAATACACAGAAAACTCAAGCCACTTGCAGTCCAAAGTAATTCTCCCAACATGATGGGATTCTTATAAGCTCTTCAATACTTTTGCTGAGCTGTGCTGGACTTTTGACTCGTGTAAATCAGGGCTGTGGTGCCTGTGCAAGTCTGTGCAGCAGAAATAGCAGGCAGAAGTGTGTACCTAGAGCAAACCGACCTACCTTAGCTGACCTGACTTAGTTCAAGTTGATTTCTTGGAGTACAAACCTGAGAAGTTAAGGAAAGACTGTTTTCCTCTACTGCTCTTACTATAGGTGAAGCAACAGCAGGAATTCAGGGTGGACAGCTGAAGATATATTTCAGAGCACAGCAATTAGACCCTCCAATGCTTCCAGAGTCAAAAAACATTTTATTTTGCTGAGCTGCAAGAAAGTGATGGACATAGAAGTCTCTGCATGGGTGGACACAAGCATTGGCCATCTGGATATAGATAAGTTGAAAATTACAGGATATCAGGCTTTGGTAAAGGTGTCTGAGACAAGACTCCATGAAAACAGCAAAGTATGAACAGAAATGTGATGACTAATTCTAAAGATTTATCAGTTCAGTGCAGATATTTGAGATTCTTGCAAGACAGGTATTTTCCTAAATATTTATTGGCTTCCAGACACTGAAATTCTGTCTTTAACAGCCCCTATAGGCCCCTGCTACCAAAACCTTGCCATGCAAAATGCACCCCAAAATGAAAATAACCACACTACAACGTTGTGCTTCTGAGCCTGTTTTCCTCAAACTTCCTCTGTGTATTTTTCAAGCTTAAAAGAAACTGACTTTAAAATATTACCTGTTAAAGGTAAAGCTGGGAAATAGCTTCCACGTCAGAAGCAATTTGTGCTGACTGCGTGCTTGGAATGCAGGGCTGCCCTTTAGGGATACGTATGTACAATGCAAATGTACGGAGATGGATGTGGAAATAGTAAAACATTCTTTCACACAAGCTCTTCATTTGAACTTTCTTGACAACTGAGAGCAGGGGTGTAAAGTTCAGTGCCCTGAACTTCAATCGTCCCTACAATACAGAGTAGTTTGTTACATTTTTTCTCTGTGACTTTCCAAAATAGATGTCATATGTCAAAATATAACTTCAGACAGGCTTACTTGCTTCACAGTGTTACCTTTTTCTAGTCAACATTTGTTGTGCTAAATGAGTATCAAGGCTATCAGCACATTTCAAGCCAACATGAGTCAAGATATTTCTACATAACTGATAAATCAGTTACTTCATTGCCAGGTCTACATGAACTCTGGGCAACAACCAAAAGCACCTCAGGATTCAAATTTACCAACATTTCATTTTATCACCTTAAATGAAATGTGAACAGTGAAAGCAGGTCTAGAGAAAATGGATTAAGAGTGCTGTGCTTGCTCTGAATTGTAAATAAACGGGGATGTGAGTACATGATAGTAAGGAGGACACATCAATAAAGCACAGGCTTTATTTCTTGCCCTACTTCATCTTTGACCAAACTCTCTCTATCACAGTGAAAAAGCTGCAGTGTTGCTTGCTCCAGTCTCAGGAGAGTCTTGGTGGGGTAGAGGCAGTACATGTTTTCCCCCGGTAACCTTAACCCAGTCCCTGATACACACTGTTAATCAAGACTCTTAGTTCTGGGACACAAACCTGAATAAAGACCACAAAGACGTGTTGGCAGGAGGAGGATGAAAGTCCAGTGACATTCCTCATGAACTCAGTAAGTTCTCTGGGGAAAACAAAACAAAACCGAACCAAAAGCAAATGTTTGGAAAGCATTTAATAATGACTACGAGACGAGATGACTACGAGATGAGATGACTACTGGGTTGTCTTCTGAGAGGTGAATGAAGAGAAGGTCCTCAATACCATCAGACACAATTATCTCCAGCCATCAGAACTTTGTATCCAGAGATGGCCCTGATTTGTTTTTTGTGGGGTTATTTTTCAAAGATTCTATAGTGACTGAGACAGACAGGCTAAAACCACAGGCTAAGTAGGAACTGCAAACTAACTGTGCAAAGGCACTAAAGTCACAGAATCACAGAATGGTTTGGGTTGGAAGGGACCTTAAAGATCATCTCATTTCAGCCCCCTGCCACGGGCAGGCGTACCTTCCACTAGACCAGGCTGCTCAGAGCCCCATCCAACCTGGCCTTGAACACTTCCAGGGATGGGGCAGCTACAGCTTCTCTGGGCAACCTGTGCCAGGGCCTCCAGTAAAGAATTTCTTCCCAGTATCCAACCTAACCCTGCTCTCTGTCCGTTTGAAGCCATTCCCCCTTGTCTTGTTACAACAGTTCCTGATGAGGAGCCCCTCTCCAAGAAACTTACTGCATATCACTGCTCTCAGGGTGTATAGAACATCATGGATGGACATGAAATTATAGGATTCATGACCGTGTGCCCAAGCAGGGCACTAGTCAAGCAACGTTTTCATGAAATGAAAGTCAAGCCAGGGCATCCCACTTCAGAGTGGATTACAAAGTGCATCAAATAATGTTTATTCAGACATAGCCAAAATAACATACTTTAATTTACAGAGCAACTCACAGTATCCCTATGGGATGACACACAAGTGGTGAAGACAGTAACTGCAGAAATTTGTACTGGTTTACTGGGAGAGAAAAACTGAAGAGGGATTTTTTACAAGGGTCTGGAATGACAGGACATGAGGGAATGGCTTCAAACTGACAGTGCAGGTTTAGATTGGATATTGGGAAGAAATTCTTCCCTGTGAGGTTGGGGAGGCCCTGGCACAGGTTGCCCAGAGAAGCTGTGGCTGCCCCACCCTTGGAAGTGTCCAAGGCCAGGTTGGATGGGGCTCTGAGTGACCTGGGATAGTGGGAGGTGTCCCTGCCCATGGCAGGGGGTGGAACTGGATGATCTTTGAGGTCCCTTCCAACCAATCTATGATTCTGGGAAAGTGTTTTCATTTGGTAAAACTACAACTGCCTGCCACCACCTCAAGCCATAATTTGAATAAAACAACACAGGCCGAACATGGCTTTAGCCTTTTGCTCTTTGGATAATATTACCAGCTCTCCCAGGCTTGAGTGTAAGGAGCTTAACTCTGCAGCATTACTGTGACTAATCTCATCACAGACGGCTGTGGCAGCCAGGCTCCCCTAAGACAGACTATGGGGAGGATCCCAGGGAATAAGTGAAAGGCAGATGGGGAAGCCCTGCCATAAATCATAAAGAATATGAAATATCAAGAGCTCAACAGAAATCTCGGTTAAAAACAAAAAAATGTGTCTAGTCTTCAGACCTCTTTGGAACCAGAAATATCAAAATCCCTTTTCTGCTCTTTCACAAACTGAGGGAACGGAGATTTCTGTAAGAAGAATCCAGTGGGGGTGTGAATGTATGTGGGACATTTATTACTGGGCTTCCCATTAGTTTAAAATGCATTTTACACTTCAGAAGTGCTACATTAGTAATGGTAGCTTCATTCACCAAATTATGTGACTCCATCATCCTTAAAATTACTTCAGCCTGGACCTCAGGGCAGCAAAATTGCCTTATGAAGAGATTAATTAAAACATGCCTTTTTTAAAAATTTTCTTTCACTAGGAAAAAAAAAAGGGAAGAAAAAAAAATCACCCAACTGGAAATAGTAGGATGATAAGATGGGAATTTTGCCTCAGATTGTGATGGAGACCCCAAAACCTAGGACATTTCAGATTTTCCCATGGTTTTCAAAATAGACCAATAAAGACATTTGTACCATAGCAAGAGCCAACAAGATAGATGCTCTAACTTCTCTCAGCCTACAACCTTCTAGAGTCATTTAAAACGTGCTCTTACCAGTGATTTTCATCCATGTGCCAGGAACTCACCTGCTAGGGCAGAATTTTCTTAGTAAAAAAAAAGACAACCTTACGGAAAACTTGGGTTTCTGGAGGAATGTAGGCACTGAAAAATGAAGGTCACAAAGACTGGACAAAATCACATCTGCTCATTATGTCACCTACAGGTAGGAGTAACCTTTGTGGGAACTGTTGCAAGACATGTCAGAAGGACAGGGACAGCTGGCTGGGAAAACATAAAAAAGCATGACAGAGTAAGTACTTATCCACCTTTATCTGCCCATCCATCCATTCACTGATCTTGTACACACCCTGGCAAGACACACTTCTAGCTTCCTTTCTTTCTCCCCTCACACATCAATCCAGGCAGTTACTGGACATGATAATTATAGTAAGCTCTTAAATCCCAATAAATACCAGCAAGCTGGCTACTCACAGCCTTCCATGCCATCGACTTTCTAACAGAGTAATGATGATTAGACTGTATTGCATCTGACTACTTTTAGAGGTTTACCCTTTGATTAGACTTAGGGGAGGGAGCAAACACTGCCAAAAAATGGGAAGGAGATATTTCAGCTTGGGAAGAGATTTAGAAGTGATGTTTCCAAATTTGGCAGAATAAACACATAGAGATGCCTGTTGTTGGGGTCTGGTGTTCTTTCAAACACAATAGTGACAGAGGAAAACAATGCCTCTGCTGCCCATGTGGGTTCTGGGACACCCAGTGCTGTAGAAACTTACTTTATATCCTTGGTAAATCCATGTCCTGCAATATGAGCTCCATTTCTCAGCCTGTGCTTGTCAAAAGGGCAAAAAGCTTGGCTTATTACTCACACCATAATTGTATTGCCCAGTATTGCCAGAGCAAGTGCCCAAGGTTTTCACTTCCAAGAGCAGAAACAGAACCAGGGTGGGGGGCAGTGAAAACAAAACCAGGAATGTAGCACCTCCCACCATCCACCTGAATGTTGGCCAGACCAGTCTTCTATCAGTCTTAGGCAGTCCTGGCCTGCCCCCTCCCTCCATCCCACCTGGTACAGGAAAATTCCACAGCTGTCTCCAAGTTTGTTGTCCAGCTTAGTTCACCATAACGTTTAGGAAACACAACTAGTTGCTCTTCTGTCTAAAACTTACAGAGATCAAGTGTTTCCCCAGTCCCTGGGTCTGTGAGGAAAATGCCTTCTATATCTCAAATTTCTCATGATTCAGAATTTACGCCTTCTTTCCAGCACATTTCCAAAAAGGCACCATTTAGTTTTGCTGCTTTAAGATCTCTCCATTCTGCAGCAGCAGCAGAGTAGGACCAGGGTGAGGAAGAAAACATACAAGATCAGGGAATGTTTGGCAGTCCAAATGGCTGAAAGGGGAGGAAGGATCCTGGCACATGGTGAGTCAAGGTAAAAATCCAGGTAGGGCTGATACAACTGCAAGTGAGAGGAACATGGTCTGAGTGGGGAAGGGCTGCAGGGGATCAGTAGCATTGCAGAGGCTATAAAATCTTTAGAGGACTGAGGGTGAATAGAGTGAAGCAAGTGACTGAGAGGGGACCTCATTAATATGTATAAATATCTGAAGGGAGGGTGTCAAGAGGATGGACCAGGCTCTGCTTGGTGGCAATAGAACAAGAGGCCACGGGCAGGAACTGATGCCCAGGAAGTTCCACCTGAACATGAGGAAGAACTTCTTCCCTCTGCAGTGACCGAGCACTGAACAGATTGCTCAGAGAGGGTGTGGAGTCTCCCTCACTGGGGATATTCCAGAGCTGTCTGGACACAATCCTGTGCCATGTGCTCTGGGATGACCCTGCTGGAGCAGGGAGGTGGGACCAGATGTCCCTCCCAGCCTGCCCCGTCCTGTGATTCTGTCATTCATCGGATCCTTCTCCTGAATCCAATAAACAACTCTTATGGAATCTGGATACCAACACATATATCAGTACCACATTATTCACTACATTTTGGTTGCTGTTAGTGCTGTGAAACTCCGCAGACAGGAAATGCTGATCCATAAGAGATGTGTAAGGCCCAGCAGCGTGTGGCAGGAGTAGTGGAAGCACGTCAAGGCAATGGCAACCTGTGCACTCTCCATGTCATAGGACTGGAGTGAGTTGCCAGTACCTTTTCCTCCTTATTTTCCATTGAAGTTCATCCAGATGTTCACAAAGAGATGCCACGCTCCTGGCCAGAATCAAGGTCCACGGAATGCCCGGGATTTTGCACTAGGACACAGCTTCTGAAGGGCAAAGATAAAAAATACCAGCAGTGTTTTGTGCTTCTTTCCCTGGTGCAAGTGCTGCAGTGGCTGTGGCAAAGGGTGAATACACGTGTTCACAGACACCCACAGCCTAACACATGCATTCATCAAACACTCACATAAAAATTTCAGGAGGCAGCTTTGTAATTGTTGAAGTCCACCCCAAGAAAAGGAGACTGAGTTCTACAAAATCAGTGTTTCAGTGTGTTCCAAAATTTTCCCCAGTTCATCTGCAGTGGTTAGCACTGTTGTAGCTCTTAAGAGAAATTCAGATTCTGGTTCTGTGTTACACTGAGGAGGGCACAAAAAGTGTTTATAGAGTTGTGTTGATTTTAGTAGGGTGTGCAGGACTTAGCCTGTAGAACAAAGTATAGGGTAGGGCTTTATAAAACAATAGGGTTGGTGTATAAAATGGCACACTTAGGAAATTATATGGTAGCCAGGAATAAAGGCCGGCTTAATTCAATTCCTCTCTATGAGATGGCAATATCAGGTTCCTACAAATGCATATAATAGGGACAGTCTGAAAGAGGCCAAAAATATATCAACTGGAGAAGAAATCAGTTGAAATGGCCAGTCTCAATTCTTCCAGCAAATTGCAGTTCAAAGGCTTGACCACTGAGGAAGAAAAAAGGTTGATTTTGATATTGAGGCTATTTTATATTCCTGACAGATCTACAGAAAGAATTCTTATGCTTCTACTGCTTTGAAATGTGATATACTTTCCAGCCCGTGTTTATTTGTTGCTTGTATGCCTACTCACTTCCACTAACACCCAATATATTTAGAAATAGCTGGGGTTTACAAATTTCAGCGTCTCCCTCTATGAAAAA
This sequence comes from Pseudopipra pipra, assembly GCF_036250125.1. NCBI lineage: Eukaryota > Metazoa > Chordata > Aves > Passeriformes > Pipridae > Pseudopipra > Pseudopipra pipra. The sequence goes on from NC_087553.1 coordinate 7,379,232, forward strand.
CTTCTAGAGCAGAACATGGCAGACATTTAGCAGCACCCAACACGGCCGTGCAGCACTTCAGGGTATGAAGGACTGCAGATTACCATATCCAATTGCCATTGCAAGATGAAAGCTCAGATACTTAGGCTATAATTAACCACATTGAATTGGAGCGGTAAGCTAAGGTTAATGGTCCTACAACACTTGAGAAAAGTGTAATTGATCTCTTAGAGAGCATAAGTGATGAGGATATCGGTTTGTGTCACTGGGAAGGTAGTGCTGTCAACACCACAGTGTCCACTAACAGTGTACACAGAGCACCTCTTCAGTACCAACCTAATGAAATGGATGTGCTTAATACCACATTTTCCAGCACCTTTCAAGCATGGACATAGGCTGATTCCATTATCTCCTGTGTTCATCACAACCAGACGAACTGCTCAAACTGAGATTCATAAATCACAAAATAATTCGTTTCCTCCACCTCTGAAGGTCAGGTAATGCTGCTCTCCCCATTTCATTAGATATGGCATTAAGCAAAGAAGCTGCCTGAGCTAAGCCTGAGTCAGAGCTGCACTGTATTGCTTAAACCATAAACACTTGGCATGATGCTGCATCTAAGATGGTAAACAAAGCCTGAGCCATAAAGAATAATGGTACACTGAGATGACCGAATCACAGAAGGGTTTGGGTTGGAAGGAACCTTATAGAGGACCCCATTCTACCCCCTGCCATGGGCAGGGGCACTTTCCACTAGCCCAGGTTGCTCAGAGCCCCATCCAACCTGACCTTCAACACTTCCAGGAATGGGGCAGCCACAGCTTCTCTGGGCAACCTATACCAGGGCCTCCCCACCCTCACAGGGAACTCACAGGGAAGAATTCCTTCCTAATATCCAATCTAAATCTGCTCTCTGTCAGTTTGAAGCCATTCCCCTTGTCCTGTCACTCCAGGCCCTTGGAAATAGTCTCTCTCCATCTTCCTTGTGGGCTCCCTTCAGGTCCTGGAAGGGCACCATTAGGTCACCCCAAAGCTTCTCTTCTCCAGGCTGAACAATCCCAACTCTCTCAGCCTTTCCTCACAGCAGAGCTGCTCCATCCCTCTGATCATCTTGGTGCCTCCTCTGGACTCACTCCAACATCTCCATGTCCTTGCTGTGCTGTGCCCCCAGAGCTGGAGGCAGCACTGCAGATGGGGTTTCTATGTTAGTGTGGACTTGCAGGCTTGCCCTAACTCTGTGATGGATCCCAGCATGGAAGAATCCATATCTGAAAATATGAGGGAAAGAACAATAAAAAATTTTTTGTATGATTGGATTCACCAGAGTTACCTTCCAGAACACTTCAGCATTTGGAGAAGAATTGTTCAACTAAAAATCTTTTCGTCCCAGCAAAACCAAACATAAAAATACTAAGCAAAGGAAAAAAACCCTGTGGAATATGGAAGTCTCTTCTGTTTCTTCACAGGTTTGTTTCAATTCACAGATTCATTGCAATTCACTACCTTGTCATACAAATGGTATTTGTAATGGCATGTCCTTTCTTCATACAGATGTGTGCCTAAATTTCCACCTCAACAATTAGTTGTATTTCTAGTCGAGCTTTTCACTGTAGGACAGAAATAGATCTTATCTGTCTCCAAATGGATTGTTAGCAATGAGCGGATTAGAAAGAAAACAGATGTTGGGTTGGAAGAGATGTAGTTCTACTTGTATTTTTAATCAGATCTAGTTGTCCCCAAATTAAGAAACACTGTTCACTGCAAGCAGCCAGGGCGAACCTACCCAGGGCTGAGTACGTCTCTAAGCTGCATCTGGTGTAATTTTGACAAGGCTGCTGATTCTGCCTAAAGATAACCTCAAAATGTTTTCTTCTGCGTGTCTGCCTGGCACTGCCTCAACTCCCAGAAGTCATGAGTAGACAAATCAACTTCCAGAGCAGGACCAAAACTTGCAATCTCTTCTTATGCCATGAACCTCACTGAAGTCAACAACACAGATCAGCCAGACCCTGACAGGAAGGTATCATTTCCAGCAAGCACAAGCTTTGAGCTTTGCTCATTCATGCACACAGGATCACTATTTATTACCCTAAAGGAGCCATTTATCAAGTGCACAGAACATACATTCCTGTTAAGAAAAGCCTTCCCTCAACATTTTTCATCCTTCTGCCCTTGGATTTTGAGAAACTAAAAGGATGTGTCTTCTAGCAGGTGAACACTGGATTCTTGCAGCATGGATCCAACAGTGGATGTGTTTGCTCAGTTTTACCTTGTTACTCTGGTGTCACGTACACACCTGAATACCTCATTAGGAATGTGAAAAAGTGATATTCTTCTGTTTTCTAACAAGGGAAATTTAATTTTGTGGCCAAATGAAGACAGTTGGATCACAGCCATTTTCTGCCCATGTTGTTGGGAATTCCTCTGAAGTCATCAGTGTCATGCAGAGCAGTTCACAATGTGAAGAATGCACACAAAAGCTCTCACCCAGAGCACAGTGTGCTGCAGCTGGGTAAGATTTTAGCCCCCGCATATGTGCCTTCTCCTTCCCTCTGCTGAGCTAAAACACCAGGCATTAAAATGCCGAGCCAAAATGTAGCATTTCCTGCAGGGCTCTGGTTTAAAGGCATTTGAAATATGGCAGTGGAGAGAAAAACTCATGTTTTCTTAATGGCAAATAGAGAAGGGGAAAAAATATTTTCAAGTACATTGTATTGCTTGGGTTATCCAGTCAGCAGCAGATAGACAGAAAGCCAAACAACAATAGGCGTTGAATATTAGTAGTACCCCCAAATTCCAGAATACCAGATATTCCTGAATATTTGTGGGTAGTGGTGTCATTTTTAAGCCTAGAAGAAAGCTTATGACCTTGTCCAATCTTGCCCACTAGTTCTTGCATTAAGCCTTTTGCATCTTGTCTTATCCAGAACAACTTACATTAAATGGCAGCACAGGGACCAGGAAAGCTGCAGGTTATTATTTTGCCAATTTAGCAACAGTTGAACACAACTTTAATCCTGGGCATGTCAGCCCAGCACATCCTGGGCTGGGAAATCCATTTAATATATTTTCCATTGTTTTCCCAACAGCAGCTGAAATCTCACTAAGGCAGCATTTGCTTTTTTTACAGTTCATTTCTCTGTTACAAATATCTTTAACAACAGGCAGTCAAGCAGTGTAAGACCACATGTGGACAACACTAGTCTTTATAAAAACAAGCAGAACCCCCTTGTTTTCCATCAGTGGTGCAACCATGGCATGGCCCTACACATCTGAACAAGTCAGCACAAGGTACACACTGTCAGTGTTCACTGTATTAGAGTTCACCTTCTCTTCACTGTTCACTAGAAAGGGTAAAGTGGAATTTGCCATCCTCTGTGGGACAACTGCAACTCTGAACTTTCACACCTCGAGCTGACAGCTTGATGTTAATGAGAACAATAATAAGGAATGAGGCAAATAATGGCTGAAGACAGGAAAAAATAAACTTTCAAAAATGAAACTGTAACTCTCCTACATCAAAGCAAGTAGCCATCCAAGCTAGGCTTCTTTCTTGGTGTAGTCAAATGCACTGAGGTTGCTAGGGGCCAAAAATAAAATATCCGGACTATGCCTTTCTGCACCCCAAGCCCCCAAACTTTCAGTACCTCACATGTATACAAAACCAGTCTAAAAATCTCAGCAGCAGAGTTTCAACTAGGAGGTACTTGCCTAGCTCAGTAATTGGACTTTTATTTAAAACAAATGAATAACCAGAACCTAGAGAGAGCTGCTACAACTCATTCCATGCATTGCTGTCACCAGAAGTGCATGGAACAAGCCTGGAAGCCCAAGCATTTGCAGATGGCCACAGTTTCTAGTATTTAATCATGACAAAATTCACTTAGCCCTTGAAATCAGACAAGATCAAGCTTATGAAGTGTGGGAAGCTCCTCCAGTATTCACTCAGTGGCAATTTACTGTAACTCCAGTAATGAGTTCCTCCCATGAGGCACTTGCACGTCTGAAGTACCGCTTCCTGAGGCTGTCATGTCATTAATTTCCAGGGTTTATAGGCTAGTGGAGCTCGTGAATTTGCTGTGTGTAAAGGCTGTGAGATTCTAGTGCATCTACTGCAGTGCACAGCATGTGTGTCAAGTCCCCAACACAACCTGCAGCTCCTCTTCAGAGGGCGTTTGCATGGAGTTCAAGCAGCATTTAGGAAAAGAGGGAGAAGAGAATCGCAAAAAGGAATGAGAAGGTGAAGGACAGGGAAGAGTATTGCACTGTACCCTTACTATACAAACCAAGGGCCTTCAAGAGAATCTTCAGCATCTCCTGTTTTCTTTCTTGGAGATGTCATTTTTCCAATTAATACACACCTGGTGCATTCGATACAAGACCTGCTGAGCTGAAGCCTTTCTTCAAATGATGATAGGAACTGTAAGTGCTGGGCAGCCCACAGATCTGGCTTTGCTCATGCAAAATTTTAGTTTTGGGGGTTTTTTTTGTTTGACTAAAACAGCGAAATCCAAAGTGGACAACAGAACACCAGCTGTAGGCTGTGAGCTAAACCCACAAACCTCTGCAGTCACTTGTAATCAGAATGAGAGGAAACCCACTTTGAGGTGCACTGGATGCATTCCCTGATCATACTGAGATTGTTTCTGTATGGAGCTGTCAGTTCAAATGCAGATACTTGAAAAGCTTTTCCCTCGTGCTGTCTTTTTCTGCTGCCCTCATGGATGCAGCACTCCAATACTACTGAATTTCCTATCAGATTCTCCTTTGCATTTATTTCATGTATCATGCAAAGACAAAGGCTCTGAACGTTGTCTTTTTAGGAAGATTCTGAACCTTTTGTAGAGGACTTCAAATAAAGTGTCTGATCCCATTCATGCTAAAGCTGATGGGGTCCTGCTGACCAGAACCTGAATGGACTTTATCCCATAATACTGTGGTTGCAAATTACTATAATCCAAGCAGAATAAAGAAGCCCTGAGGGAAAAAAAAAAAAAAGAAAATAATCGAATGCCTCAGTTTGCTGTGATACAGAACGGAAAATTATTTTAATATATTCTTTTAAAATGACCATTTGAAACACAACCTGTACACACCCACGCTGATGTCCAAAACAACTCTCTTCAGTTTGATAAGGAAGAATTACTTGCATTCCAGCCAAGCAAGGACTCCAACAACCCACAGACTGGCTGTTCTGATGTAGACCAGATCTGAAAATGTCTCAGGCTTGTGCATTCAGAAACTTAAATTATCATCTTCAATTCAAATGTTTCAAAACAGAGTATCCCTCTAGAGATGGGTATACAAGTACTGTGAAGAAACTTGCTTTCAAATTATCTTTTAAGCAGAAAGCTAGACACTTTCTCATCAAAATTAGGGGTTTATTTAATTTGAATTTTCAAATTCCACCTAAGACAAATCACACAGAGTATTTTTCTTATATTTTTCTTATATTCACCAAACAAATTTTCATTTGTTGAATGGCATGAACCATTTCAATCTGAGTAACTCTGATAAAACTGATGCTATTTGTTGGTGCTGTAATGAAACATATTGTTTCAGATGGGAGCAATGTCTCTTCTTTTTCTTTTTTCCTTTTTCCATTTTAAATCAATTGTTAAGCCTGAGTAGATTTATTTTTTTTTTTACCTTTAAAGTTTTTTTAATCAACCAAGTAAACAAAGAATGTAGTACCCCATCCTCTTGTCTATGAGGAACTACAAAGTGATTTTGAGGCATCAGCAATCTGCGTGGAAAACTATGGATTCTGACTAGATGAGGGAAGATGCTGAAGACAAGGCAGGAGGTTAAACAGTAGAGTAAGCAGCATGTCAGGAAATGCAGAGAAGAGTGTCATTTATTTTTATCCAGGAGCCTTTTCGCTTGACAGAACTGAAGAATCCCATTTTATGGGAGGTACCCATAGGACTTGCAGACTTAAAGTAATCACATCTAAATTTTCAGCCTGAAAAAAAAGCAGTATTTCCATTTAAGTGTGTGTGTTTGGTGGAGGGATGGCACCCAGGAGGATGGAACTCCAGGTGACCCTGCCTTGGCAGGGGGTTGGACAGGATGATCTCCACAGGTCCCTTCCAACCCTAAGGATTCTGTGATTCTGTGTCAATAACTCATGCTGTAGGATTTGGATCACAGCAGGAATTTATCATCAGAAAATTCCTCAGGAAGTCTAAGAAATCTCCAGGGAATATGTGATGATGTAATTGCTGTTTGATAGCTTTCTTATTGCTATTCCCTGTGTTCCTCTCTTTGTGAATCACAGCTTTAGTTTTTGAAGGTCACACATTTTTCTTTAGAGCTGTCTTTTAAATAATTTCCTTTTCTCCCTCACCAAAAAAAAAATCAGTGATTTATACCTACATCTCATCTCATGCAGCTTTGACTTTTACAGGCTAGAATATTTGTGCCTTTCCATAAAGTTAAGGATGCAGATCATTTATCTGTTGATTTCTAATATTGCTGTAAAGTAGTGATTTTTTAATATATTGTTTTGTGGCACCAACCAGGCAAATGAGTCGCTGCCTAAACAGCCTACAATCCAAACAGGTGAAGGGGATGTTTTATGGGAAAATGAGACGTGCATCAATCATGCACAACATCTGATACACACCTGGAAGTTGGACACATCAGCCTGTGACTGGCTTGGCTGTTGGCACACAGCCTCCGTGGCAAAAGTGGGATTTGATTTTGGTTTTCTTGCACATGTGATCACACAACAAAGAAGTGCCAGTAGTAGGATCCTGCAGCTATTTTAAAATAACTTTCTAAATTAAAAAAAAAAATATAAATATATATAAAAAATAGCCAGAGTGTTCCCTGAAAACTAGTTGGAAAGACAAAGAAGAATTTTAAAATACAATTTTAAAACAAAACATGACTTTCCTGATAACTGGAGCTCTCCTTTTAGCCTCTGAATTGAAGCCCTCTGAGCCTCAGGAATGTTTGTTTTCCACGCAGATTGGACAAGGCACAACTTTTATTTGCACCCTTTGATATCTTACACAGGCACTGTGCCAGACAAATGAAAGTAATTAGTCTCCTTTCTAGTCATGCTCACTTGGAGGCTGAGCTTAAGCACCCACCTACTCACCAGTCCTTGTCAGCATGTGATTTTTCACCTCTTTTCTCATCCTCCTTGCATCCTGCCACTTCCAACATTCCACAAAACCCTGCCCATGTGTCTGCTGCCTCTCCTTCGCCCAAGAAAGCTCAGCACTGCAAGCCTCGATAAGTGGATTTGACCTTCAACATGAATATCAAGTCTCACATGATGCAGGCACACAGCTAAGCTTTGCAAGATAAGGGGCTAATTAATTTAATTGCCAAACAAAAAGAGGGAACTCCTACTCAGGTTTGCCTGAAATCATGTGTTCAATTATTTATTTATTTGCCATTTTAGTTTGAAACCAGAAGGTAATGGAAATGTGAAAAATAGTTCCTCTTCCTCCCTCTAAATTTTGATTTGTCAGGTCAAATTTCAACCTCTCTTTTACTGCATGTGGGAGAAAAAAAAAAAGCCCAAAACACTTTTCCATGTTTCAGGCAGAATCTCAGAGACCAAAGACTCTAATTTAAACTAGAAGCAATACAATTAAACAGCAATTAATACATGCTGTCTTTTATCACAAAACCTTTGCAATGCATGTGGTAGTTAACAAATTGTTCTGTAGAAAAGTGTTCTGAAATTGGGTGGATTCAGCTCACCAGAGTGCAGACATGTTTAATAGTGAGATATTTAATAGGATTCTGATAACCAGGATGATTTAGGACATACCTGATTCTAAGTGGAGCAGTTTGATTAATTTATGTAATATCTGCTCAAATGGTTAAGCTTAAAAAATTGCATAATAAGCATTTCACTAAGTCACAGCCTCAGATCTAAACCTGTTTCTCAGAAGAAATGTTTTTAATCTTTTCCACCAGGAATTCATTCAGGCTTTTTGCAAAATCTGTGTGTTGGAATAATGGTTGTCAGTACTTTTAAACCTGTAAAATGCTCTGCTGGCCAGCAGTTTTCCAAAAGTAAACGGAAGTAAAAATTTAATTCTTTCTTCAGAATACTTTTTTTCAGCTTTATTTTATGCCTGTCCTCATGATACTGAAGAACATTTTTAATGTACAAATATTCTTTTATCATAAAATTCAGTGTGGAAATGGTCCAGCACTCATTCATGCTTCTGTCCTGGAGCAGTGAAGAACCATACTTAATAACATATTTGTTATCCATCTAATAATTGAGTTTCTGCAGCATCTTCTGAGCTAATAACACGCATAGCAGCAGTGAAAAAGTCAAGTCAATCATTCCAAATTTGTAGATTCATTGCAATCTCATCAGCTGTTTTCTTATCCAAAATTTAATGCATGAGAAATGTGCCCACCCTCAAGACTCATTTGAGGAATTTTAAAGCTTTCAGTGATTAGAGAATGATAGAATGGTTTGGGTTGTAAGAGACCATCAATGTCATCCAGTTCCAACCCCCTGCCATGGGCAGGGACACCTTCCACTGTCCCAGGTTGCTCAGAGCCCCATCCAACCTGGCCTTCAACACTTCCAGGGATGGGGCAGCCACAGCTTCTCTGGGCAACCTGTGCCAGGGCCTCCCCACCCTCCCAGGGAAGAATTTCTTCCTAATATCCAATCTAACCCTGCTCTCTGTCAGTTTGAAGCCATTGCTCCTTGTCCTGTCACTCCAGGCCCTTGGAAATAGTCTCTCCCCATCTACCTTTTGGGTTCCCTTCAGGTCCAGGAAGGCCACAATTAGGTCCCCCAAAGCCTTCTCTTCTCCAGGCTGAACAATCCCAACTCTCTCAGCCTTTCCTCACAGCAGAGCTGCTCCATCCCTCTGATCATCTTGGTGCCTCCTCTGGACTCGCTCCAACAGCTCCATGTCCTTGCTGTGCTGGGCCCCCAGAGCTGGAGGCAGCACTGCAGGGGGGTCTCACGTGGGTGGAGTAGAGGGGCAGAATCCCCCTCTTAGAGTGTAGAGGATGAAAGAGAAGAGCAACCCCACAGACAGGGCTCCTTATGAGCTACTTCTCCCCAGTACAGGGATCTGTGGTCTTCCCGTCTCTCAAAAATGTCCAAACACTGTCCTGGGATGGGAAAGAGGAGACTGGACACACTCCCATGCACTTTGTTTCTCTGGGAGAAGGAGCAGCAATTAAGATTCTAAGTGGCAATTTGGAACAAGGCTCTGCAGCAGGATACAGGACAGGGATAAGTTAGTCATGAGCACAGATGAGGAGTAATCCTGCATTAGTCACACCACAGATAATAAGAGCTGGAAAATGATGACACGTGAGTCTCATGCTAAACCCACTTATGCTTAATTCTCTGTGCTGAATATAAATTGTTCTGAAGAACAATGCATTCCTACAGAACAATTCCTCGCATAATGCCACTAACATCTCTGTCACCTTGATTTAGGCCATTTAAATGTCAGTAAGACAAGTTAACACTGCCTAAGGGCAGCTTTGTCCTATGCACCAGAAATCCTGTTCCATCATATTCTATTTTTCTGCAGCGCCTCATGAAAAGGTCCAACTTTCGCACGCAGGGATAGATTTCCAATGGGGGACACAGGAGCCAGGGATGGTGATCCCCCCTTCCCTCCCCAGTAGTCCTAACCAGTGTGGTTTGTAATATAAAGAATTAAGATCTAACATGGCTTTGTGCATCTCTGCCTTTGCCACCACCCTGCCCCTGCTGTAGCCAGCCTGCCATGTGCAACCGCTTCCCTTCTATTAATTCCAGCCCTGAATGCCTTCGTTCTCCAGGGGTGTGTTTATATGTCCAAAAAAAAAAAACAAACAACTGAAAAGCCATGGATGGTGTGGAAGCACAAGCCAAGTCTCCCATAAGAATGCGAGGTGCCCATCTGCCCTGCAACAGCTCTGAATGCCAAAAGATCCACAATTTCTACCATCAGACAGGTTTATTAGTAATTGGGAATACAGAAAATACTATAAGTCACAGAATCAATTAGGTTGGAAACATCTCTAAGACCATCAAGTTCACCCTTTGACCAGTCAAACTTTGACCATGCTGGTCTGGCAAGATCTGTCACGGAGAAATTGCATTTTGAAGGGCAGAATATTCCTGGGAGAAGGGGGAATTGGTGTGTTGGATTCTGAGGATGCGAGTTCAACAAAAAAAAAAAAGCTGTAATGAATTTTTCTTTTGGCAAAAGTGGGTGTAGAACCTGACAGTACTGAGACCTCAGAGGTAAAGTTTTAAAATGTTAGCAGGTTATTAGCAGCATTAAAAATGTGCGGAAAGCTTCACTGTTGAATTACTGAAGTGCTGCCCACCCAGCTGCTTGCAGCCTATTTGAAGAGAGGCTCTGAACCACCTGCCCCATGATCTTCTCACCTGCAGCCACAGGATTGCATGGTCCAGACAGCACTGAGCAAGTACCTTCTACTTGCTGGGGTTATGAGTTTGTCTCACCTGCTGGAGAATTTCAAAGCAGCTGCTCAAAGACACCTTTGAAGTTCAAAGCTCCAAGGATAGTTAAAACACATTTTATGAACAAACTACCTTTGGGTCCTGGGAGAGCTGTACCTACCTCTGCAGCTTTCTCTGAAGGTAACGTGTAGCCTGAGACTCACAGAGAATATACTTTACCCAGTCTTCTGGAAACTGAACTTTTGAAGCACTGCTACAGCATTTTTTCCTAATGACTTTGTGTATTTGTCCTTGAAGGAGAACAAGAGCTTTGTGGCTGAGGAGGAGAGAAAAATGTTCTCTGGAGATGCTGTTTCTGGAGGTTGCTTTTCAGAAAGCCTGGAGTCTGCTCCCACTAAAATCAGCAAGATTACGTGCAGCAGTTTTACATTTAGACTGGATTAGGAAGCCTTTTGTTCTGGTCTCTGGTTTGCATGTCTTGTTTACACAAGGCAGTTAATGCCAATAAAAGGACTAACCACTATTAACAAGCAGCTGTAACAGATAACCCGGTAAGTATGGGGTGGATTGTGTTACAGGAGGGAAGGGGATATTTGTAGCTTCATGTTATATTAGGATGCTGTTTTCCCATAAGGGGAGCAAATTCTCCAGAGGTTAAATTGAAGCAGGATTCTAATTCATTTGTACTGAATCACTTCTTCTGCCCTCACCCCAGAGGACCCTCTCTCTGGGAACAAAGCAGCCTGAAGAGACTCATCTCCTACCACGGATGCCTGGATTGTGAATACAGGAGGTTTCAAAGGCATTTCCCTACAGCAGAGAGCTGATAAAACTTGTCTCTCGGCTTTTGTTCGGTCTCATGGAGGTAAAACTTCTGCGACTGACACTTCAGCATCCACCCCTTCCCTGCAACCCTCCTACTCCACATGCCATCTTTCCTTTGCACACCCTGGATTTCTCTTTGGGTCCTTTCTCTGAGTCCCAGGCTCTTCATTGAGCCATAGAAATGTTCAGCTCTGCACACTGTCTGCACCCTTGTCTGCTCTGTTCTCTCTCAATCTGTTCTCAAACCCAGCCTTTCCCTTCCATTTTCCAGTGTCTTTATTTACCCAAATTCACCTTCCTCCATACCCCACCCTGCTACAGCCCCTCTTTTACTGTCCCTTTATGTTTTCATCAGGTTGGCTTGCATTCTTAGCATCCCTTCCTTCCTCCCCCTCAGGGTTAAACTCAGTATACCCTGTATCCCCTTGTGCCATGACCTTTTAACTTACCCACACCAACATCCTGATCTGGCATCCAACAGATCCCCCCACTGCCATCTCCAGGCATGTCAAACACCAGGTTGTGCAAAGCATCCCCATGAAGGCCTTGAATCTCCAAGGCAATGCTGTATTAACCCAGTTCTCTCCAACAGCATATCTGACACCTCAGGGGCTGGGCTCACTACCCAGGGAAAATCTACCGCCAGCAAGGTCAGGTTGATCTGGTTTGCTCCTATAAAGACTTGTGACTCAAAGCTGGATTACAGGGCATCCCTACCCTCAGGGAAGCACATTCCACCTTTTCAGTCAACCCATGGAAAGGGTAGTTCTGCTTTTCTTTTGCAGTGTCTGCCTGGTGTCAATGGGTTCACCTCGATTTGCAGGGTTATTTGTGATCAATGACGTTTTCAGATCGGGCCGGTTATTTCATTCCTGAACCTCATAAGAGTAAGCTAGCAATACTGTGCTTCCATGGCATTCCTCCCTGTGCCACCCTTGACTCCTGCCTCAGCTATCACCACAGCCTAATTCATGCCCAAGCCCTAACAATTGTCACTCCCTCCACTCTCCTGGCCCCAGGACAGCTGCCACCCTCCTCCTCATCCGCTCCTTCCCCAGTTCTGCCATTGCCGGCAGCAGTGCCAGTGCTGAGGCTGAGCAAACTCAATAAGAGCCACACTGCTTCTTGCTGCTTTGCTGCCTCTTGGATTTGGGGTCTTGTAGTGTGCTCCTGCCTCACTCCTGGGCTCCCTCATGGAAGTGAGTGGGGGGCTCCAGGCTGCACAGGCAGAAGGGGAACTTAAACCTGTGCCATGGGATCTCTGGGCACCATGGTGAGGGAGGGTGGGTGCTGAGGAGTCCAGATGTGGATCCCTCTGAGGCATGGCCAAAGGGTGAGTTGGAATGTGCCCTATGCTGCTGCCTAACACATGGGTTTCATTTCCAGGCTTTTTCCAACAGAAAAGCTATAAAAGAGTTTAGTTCTGTTTGCTAAAATATTTCTGTTCTTTTCTGTCATCCCACATGAAATTTCCTTCATTCTAAATGTACCTCTGTGTTACGAGTGCATCTATCACTAATATCTCCTCTCACTAAAAACCTCTTTCATTTCCCCACTTCCCCGTCTTCCTTCCAGCCCATTTACAAACCCTGTGGCCATGGCAGAACCCATGAATATTTAAGTTTAGGCATGAGAGAGACACAGCTACAGTCTGACAGAAGCCAAAGTTGAAACAGTTGTTCTTAGAGGTCAACAACTTTCATCTCTTCTCCTAAGTAGCTTTAATTAACTCAAAATGAGGAACTCTTTACAAGGACCTGGAGTGACAGGACAAGGAGGAATGGGTTCATACTGACAGAGAGTAGGTTTAGATTGGTATTAGGGAGGAATTCTTCCCTGTGAGGGTGGGGAGGCCCTGGCACAGGTTGCCCAGAGAAGCTGTGGCTGCCCCATCCCTGGAAGTGTTGAAGGCAAGTTTGGATGGGGCTCTGAGCAACCTGGGCTAGTGGAAGGTGTCCCTGCCCATGGCAGGGGGTTGGAACTGGATAATCTTTGAGGTCCCTTCCAACCCAAACTCTTCTATGATTCTATGGAGGGGTCAGGGAGGCAGCATCCTGCTTGTAAGTGAGGTCATTATAGGCAAAGCTGGAAATTCAACTCGGTCACTGATAGGACTGGGCTGACTCCCATCTGTTTTGTTTCTCAGGATACACCCAGTCTGTGTTTAGTCGTTCCATCTGCAACCACAGCTCCAACTCTTAAGCCCTGCTGTCCTTCCAGGCACAGATATGAAATCCAGGAAACAAAAACTGGGATTCTCTCCCTATGCTTTTTGCAATAAAGGATGAATCTCTGTTCCCTGCAGAAGGCTGGTTAGTCCATGTGTGCTGCCTGTTGTTCATTTAGCTGGAGTGCCAGGATGCAACAAGCCCAGTTTTGTGTCCTTTGTTAAGGTGTTTTCAGCAAGGTGCTTGCTGCTACAAAATGTGGCCATGACAAAAAGAAACCTGTCATGGAGATGGTTCCATTCAATGAAAGCTCTGGGCAGACAGAGCTCTTGGATCCAGGAGGAAAACCCTGACAAAAAGAGGCACAAAAAAAAGTCTGTTTTCCTTGACTAACCATGCACATAACAACGGGTTTATTTCCCAACACCTGGATTAGGCAGGGAACTTCACCCTGAGTCTTCTGATCCCCCCTCTCCCCATCCAAAGGGATCTTTCTACCCCAGAACAGGTATTTCACAGTTTCCCCTGCTAGAGTGTATCTAACCTGCATAAATACTTAAACACTTGCTGAGAGAGGAGAGCGTTTTGCAGGAGATTGATTTGACTGAGCTGTTGCTCAGGCGTTCACACAGGATGTGGGAAACTGAGGTTCAGGTCCCTGCCTCAATGAATATTTAATTATTTATGGAAAGCAGAGCAGCTGCAGGAGGAAGGAGTGAGAGACGCTTACAAGGAGTTAAGGCACTTACAGGGGATGTTGGAGAACGCAGAGCAAGATCTCATCCCCATGTCTCCAACATTCCTCGTGACTGTCCCAGCCACTGCTGCCTCACTTGCTCTGGTACTTCAGGGGAAATCTTCAGAGCTTGATTCTGTGCCACTGCAAAGGTTTTGAAACCTTAGCAAATACGACTCCAGTTCTGGCATGTCTCAACTTTTCAGACCTCTGTTTTTCAGTGTTAATATTCTTTTAAGTTTCACACTTTAAAAGTATTTAAAACACAAAATAAAAGTTCTCTGTCTTCCCTGTGGCTGTCAAGGAATTAGTCTGAATAGTTTGCTGTATTTTAAGCCTAATTTCCAGGGCTTATTTATCTAGGCTACTGAATACTTCTGTGGCTGAGAAAAAAATAATTAAAATTAATGGGCTTTACATTTGGTTTGGACAGTGATAAGGCTTGAGGTCAGGCTTTCAGGAACAATTTCCGTAGACTAACACTCCCAAGCTGTGTCTTATAATGTCCTTAAGGATCACAAAAGGAGGCTGTAAAAATAAAATACCCCCTCTGAAGGAATATATGTTCTCAGATCTCACCACAGAGATGTGAGCTTATCACCTATAGGCACTACTCACAGAGTCCAGGAGCTCAGTATCTAACAAGAAGTCCACATTCAGGAGAAGGAGTGGAGGCAGGTGTGGGGCAGGTGGGATGAAGCTTTGCATTTCATGGTATTTTTGGACTTCCATCCTAATCCTTTCGTTCTCCCTCAGTTTTAGTCACCCCCATTTTTATGCTTGCTGTTTGCATCAGGTCAGAGAATTCCTTCCCTTATAGTGTCTTATAATGTGAAATCCATAAACTTCATCCTTCTTTGATTTTATAGAGTCATCCCAGGTCCTTTTTGCTTGGTCACCGTAGTCCTCAATGTGGAATTTAAGCATGTTAGATCTAAGCTTGCTGCTCACATACTCAATCTCCTCAGATATAGGTGTCTCTGGCTGCCTGACTTCAGTAAACACTGTTTTTCTTCAAAGCTTCTACCAGCTAAATGCCTTCAAACCATAAAATTCTCCTCAGAGCAAATAGATTGTACAACCTCCCCCAGCTTTCAGAACTAACTTGGAGCTCACATTCATCTCTCTGATCCATCACCTCACCATTATCTTTCTCCCTGAACTCTATTTTTACCCCCTTTCATTTTATCTGCAGATCTCTCTGTCACCATCACCACAACAGCACATCCATATCACTGCTTCCTCATCTTTCTAGTTGCTCAAATGCTCTTTAACTACCTGGTGAGGGCTGTAAAACCGAAGGTGCTTCATCAGGGACACTTGGCAGACAGGGCTAATTCTACTTTGAGGTAGGGAAAAGACATGAGCCAGGTATGGTACCCGCACACTTCCCATCTGATCCGTGACTGCAACAGCAGAGGAGCAGCTCTGCCTCAAAGTACCTTCCCAGTGTTAAAGAAGGGCCAAGATCAGATAAACAACTTGCTGTCCATTGAGAGGAGATGACTGCAGACTGGAGTTAGGACTCGTTGGGACAGGTCAAGTCCATGCCTGGGCACTTCCAGGGCTTTCCTAGCACAGGCAGTGACATTCTGGCTCCCAGGAATGCTCCCAGACACACACAGCTTTAATGCAGCAGACACAGCCTTGCTGTCAAATCCAGGAGGATAAAGGACCTCATTTGTTATCTTGTCTCAGTTCAGAAAACCTCTAGCTTGTGGGGAAGGATAAGATATGTCCTATTTTGCTGTTTTGTGAAAGGCCATTTAGAAATAAACATGTAGCAGAGGAGGCGAAATTTGTTGCACAATCCATCACCCTGACCTTTGCAGGAAATAAAGCTCTGCCTCAGAGCTCATCAACAACTACTCATGCCTTGATTTACTGCTGGGGCTCCCTAATTTTATGCTAATGTAACTCTATTGATTTCTGTAGATTTGCAGTAGTATTAAGCAGAGTACACAAAAATAAACATAGAACTCAGTTTGATGAAGACAGAAAGCTTGCCTGTGTTTTCCAATTTTATCAGCTGGCCTAATAAAAGCTACTATTTCTCCATACAGTCCTCAATGCAATCAGTTTAAGCATGGTGCTGGTTAAAAAAAAATGCTAAATTACTGTCTCCTACTGATATCTGAATCTAAATGTATTTGTGAATTACTGCCAGTAGGTATTTCAAGAGAAAAAAGATAGGAAGAAATTAAAATCAATTCAGCAAAACAGTTCAGCAAATCCCCCTAAAGCAGCATAAATGAAGGAAGATTTGTAAATGCCCAGTCCAACGCTCAGCATATCTGTCACTAGAGCATCACAGGGATGCTCCACGTGAAAATGTTTGGCTGTATTTTTCCAGTTGATTTGTAACTACCTTGGAGAACAGTGCAAGTTGGCTGCAATTCTTAAATTGCCACTTATTTCTCTATTTGTTGAGGTTTCTTGTCTCTGTTTTGAACACAAAGGTTCTCTTTTGGGTTGCTCCTTCTCTGACTTCTGGTACATGCTGTAGAAGGAAAAGCATTAATCCCTCATAGTGGGATTATATATATATAATATATGATATAAATATATTATATATTCTGGCTTATTGTAGAACTGCTTAAAACACATCAGAGTGAAAGAAAGGCTGTGTAACAAACAGACACAGGACAACTGAGAGTAAAAAGATGGAATAATGACACCTTTGCAAAGCCAAGTTTAGTGTGAAGCAGACAAAGACATACACATTATTTTGACAATATGACTGAGAATAAAAAGCACAAAGATTCTTCTTGATGGGGAAAAAATAAATCCATGGGATGTCCTCTGCTGGAAGAGTATATTCATTAAATTTCTGGCAGTGCATTCTCAGTAGGATAAAGAAATGGGTCTTGTTTTTTGACAGGACAAGCCACAGGGATGAGTGGCATAAATGTGTAATTCCAAAGGGAAGAGGACACTAACTCTTCAAGTGCTGGAACACAAGCAGAAAAATTTCCAGCAGGGTAAAACCTCTGGCATCATTGGCAAGGGGGTACCTGGCAGACTGGAATTACGCTACTTACTTAATATCCTCTCTAATTCTGACAAAATATGTAGATATCCGTTTCCCAAAGGAATGGGAATTGTCCTGATTCCTGCAGCTTGCACTGCTGTCTGACTCTCAAATGGAAGGAAAACACACCTAGCTTGTTCTTTGGACCTTATGTTTTCTCCAGAAGCCTACTTGGGTCTGAATGTCTGGCATCTGAGACCTGCATGGATTCACTTTTCCCACAAGGTCCTGTATAGACCTTCTTTCAGGATGATGCCTATCCAATCAAAGCCATGAATTCAACCACCAGCACTTTCCCCACTCCATGGTACTACCCCTAATGCAAATAAGAAGTGAAAGCTGTGCATTTTTTTCAAAGCAAGCTTCTGGATTTTGGCAGACCTGGATCACGACTAGGGCAAAATGATTCCCTGCAGACCTGAAGAGAAGCTAATTTAATACTATGGGGCTAGAATAATAGTACTACTAAATTACTAGGGAATATTAGGTAATCAGCAATGCCATTTCCATGCAAGCTCAGAAGACCAAAGAGGAAAATGATCTAGAGTTACTGAATTTCTCTGACCAAGGCCAAAATTTGAGACTCCAACAGGAGGACGTTAGTGCAGGGTGGTGAGGGATGGAACTGCAGCACCAGAAGTTGTTTGAGCTCAGCTCATACACTCACAGCAGCTCTGAATTACAAGTTAGTTGGTGGTCATAAAATGGATCAAGAACATTCATTCATTATTGAGGAAAAAAGGAATGTTTTCCTAACCCTGCATCCATCAGCTGCTACTCTAACAGCAGGCAAGAGTGGTGGGGTACAGGCAACTCCCAGAAGCAGAGTAGAATTCAGGGAACAACACAGGAGAAGAGCTTTACTGAGGTTCCCATCCTAACTCCCAGACACCCTTAGGACCTGTTGCAAAGGACTTTTTCTCTTGCCTTTCACCTGAGGAGTTCAGGTGTTGCCTGTGGAATATTTAGTCCCACACGTGGGTTAGTCCTCTAATATTAGTACACGTTCCTGTGCACTTCCAAAGGTTTTTTGGTCTGGCAGACCATGAAGAGAAAGCAAATACCACACATGGGCTGGCTTCCCATGGCAAGCACTGGCAGCAGAGAGCATCACACTCTCAGACCCCAACAGCAGAGTGTGGCCAGTCCCAGGCAGACAAACATGATCCCCTCAGCCAATCTGGGCCCACTGCTTGCCGCTCTCCTGGA
Organism: Pseudopipra pipra; assembly: GCF_036250125.1. NCBI lineage: Eukaryota > Metazoa > Chordata > Aves > Passeriformes > Pipridae > Pseudopipra > Pseudopipra pipra. The sequence continues at coordinate 7,397,606 of NC_087553.1, forward strand.
CGTAGCTCCAGCGTTATCAGGGAATATTATCACTTATATCAGCCCCCAAATGTAATCCTTCAAATTCCACTGCAGGATTTGGTAGAGAGTAAGGTGGGTGGTTGGCACCCACTGAACTAAAACGAGCCCCACATCTGTGTCTCTGGGGGCTGTGACAGGAGTAGGGGTGTGGGAACTGCCCTTTTTCTCAGGCTGAAAGGCAAAGAGCTGCTGGTGATGAGCACAGCAGAATGGCTGGGAAGCTGGAAGACAGTCAGGAGTGAGTCTCAGGGGTGGGACAGGAGAGGGATTAGGGACAGCAGGCCTTTGGTGTAGGTGTTGGAAGCACAGGAGCTGTGCAGCCGTGAATGCAATGCTGACAGAGGGCACGGCAGGCTTGTCACGTTCACCACTCTGCCTTTCATTACCTCACCACCAGCATCTACTCCACAAAAGCTCTTTCACACCTTCTACAAATGTGTAACAGTAAACAAACTCCTACTATGGATAAGAAAGCTCTGCCAGTGTAAGAAACCTCAAACAGGTTTTCTTAAGCTGAGGAAAAGTGCACAAAGGTTCTGCTGGCCTGTTAAACTGTGTGCACACAAGGACTTTGTGACCTGCTCTCACCTTTCACAAGACTTATCCTGGCTTCCCATAGGTTTTCACAGGGATATTGCAAAATACCCCTTTTACTCCCTTCAAAGTGAAACATCTTTTCTTCATCACTATTTGCTCTGCAATGGGTCAAGCTCATCCCTCATGTTCTACTTAGAGTCTCTGCAAAACTGAATGGAGAATTAGGCAATATCATGTCTGGGTATATGCTGAGATTTTAGTGGGTGCAGTGGCATATCCACAGGATGACCCAAATTCTATTTGTCCTTTGATTCATTTCCCACCACCTAGAGGGAGGCAGTTAAATATGTGAACACAACCGTGATTTTAATCCTACTATTACACTGAAAAATTCCATCATTTAAAATCATATCTTTGCTAAAACAGTAACATGCAATAAAGTACAACACATGCCCCCTGCCACTAAGCAAAAATCAAAGTCTACAAAAATCTCTGTGTTTTCAGCAACTCAAACACTGGGAGCCCTTGGGCCCAGTGTAAGCAACATGCACTTTGATTTGCCTCCTGTTCTTCAGGGTATTTCTTTCTGACTGTTAATGCTCAGTGGGCATTAGAACATGAAATGAGCTGAGAGAAAGGTCAGAGCATCAAGGTGTATATATACAGCAAAAAGTGGTGGAGAAACTGTTGCCATAAGAAAGCACCTTGGCCTTGCTGCTGGAGTATAAAACAAGAAAAAAAAGTTTCTCAAAACCCCAAGAAGGTCCTTTGCTACATAAACGTGATCTGAGGAGGGCGAAAGGGCTTGGTCAAGACATGTACACAGGAACACCACTTGCACCACGTGGTTGTTTCATCACCTCTGCTCTGCACTGCAGAGAATCACAGAGTCATAGACTGGCCTGGGTTAGAAGGGGCCTTAAAGGCCATAGAGTTCCAAACCCCCTGCCTTCCACTATCCCAGGTTGCTCAGAGCCCCATCCAATCTGGCCTTCAACACTTCCAGGGATGGGGCAGCCACAGCTTCTCTGGGCAACCTGTGCCAGGGCCTCCTCACCCTCCCAGGGAGGAATTTCTCCTGAATATCCAATCTAAATCTGCTCTCTGTCAGTTTGAAGCTATTCCCCCTTGTTCTGTCACTCCAGGCCCTTGGAAATAGTCTCTCCATCTTCCTTGTGGGCTTCCTTCAGGTCCTGGAAGGCCACAATTAGGTCACCCCGGCTCCTTCTGTTCTCCAGGCTGAACAATCCCAACTCCCTCAGCCTTTCCTCACAGCAGAGCTGCTCCATCCCTCTAATCAACTCTAATCAACCTCTAATCCAGAGATGGCCTCCTCTGGACTTGCTCAACATCTCCATGTCCTTGCTGTGCTGGGACCCCAGAGCTGGAGGCTGGGGGGTCTCACCAGCGTGGGGCAGAGGGGCAGAATCCCCTTCCTCGACCAGAATATCGGCACTTAACTCCTGCCACTGGTCTTTGTAGTGGTAAATGAGCTCCTCAGATCTACAGAAACCTTATAAAGAAAGAAGCAGTCTTTGCTCTGTGAAAGCTGGTTGCAAATACAGATGGCCCTGCCTGGCACGATGGGTGCTGACAAAGGGACTCTTTGGAGCCAGGCCTTGCTTTTTCCAACAAGCTGTCAAGCCAAGGGCAAGATACATAAAATTGCTGCTTCTAAAAGGAGATGTAAGCCTCCAGAAACAAAAAGTGGGGCCACTTTCCTGAAGATTTTGGCAATCCTCTCTGGGGTGCAATCCTGATATAAAGGCACTCACCAGTACAAAGAAAAAGAACTGCTTATTTTGTATTTGAAAAGACACCTTCATTTGTCAGAGAGGAGCAGAAGGTGTAGAAACTGTTTAAGAAGAAAATATCTTTGTTGCTCTTAAGGACACTGGGTACACTAGAGGTGGGGCAGTGTTTCAGGTTTTGAAAAGCAGGTGTAAGGAAAAAGAGGAAAGTTTGTTGCATCTAGATGTGACTGTAGAATAATTACCTATACCTGTGCGATTCCTGTGTCATGCAGATGCAGGACAGATGCAGGAAGTGGGAAGAGTTTTGCTGATGCCACTTTGTTTGCCTCAGAGTAGATGTCTGCAGGTGTTTTACAACTTTCCCTGTCTGAGAGGGATAAACAATGCTGTTTCAAGCAGGGAAGTTTCATAACTCCCACCTAGCAAACAAAGATATGAGACCAAACTGAAGAAGTTCCTGTACAACTAAGGTAGGAGGCATCATGCATGAACTCCTTTCCAGTCCCCTCTGTCACTGCTTACTTGGAAGAAACAGTAGCTGAACAAACTGTGGCTTCTCCTGGAGATTCTGCTTCATGGTCCTTTCCATCCTGTGGATTAAATTTCATTGTGAAACCATCAGAGGATCGCAGGGGTCTTTGGTAGGAAAACTGCTGCATTAGGGTATGACCTGATGAGGATATATCATCACTGAAACAATTATAATGATCACTTTTGTAACTGCAAAGAGGGACAAGGCATGTTTAATATAGCTGTGCTTAAGTCCATGGAGGCTGTAGTGTTTAAGAGAACCCTGTGACTGATGGCTTTATCATCATCTGTAGCATGGTTTAATCCTGTGGTGATTGCATGCCTGACTACAACTGACCATGACTAATTCCTGCCTTCAGTCCCTAAGAAAAAAACCCAAAATTCTCATTTGTGTTTTAACTAATGGCTCTTCTTTAAACAGAGCTTAGCAGAGACCAACAGGAGGCATAAAATCCCTCAGAGACAGGGAGGCACTGCAGGGAGACATGGACAAATTAGAGGGCTGAGCAATCACCAACCACATGAATTTTAACGAAGGCAAGGATTTTGCACCTGGAATGGGGCAACCATGGATGTATGGACAGACTGGGGAATGAGAGTCTGGAAAGAAGCACCAGGAAAGGGCCGTGGGGGTCCTGGACAATGGCCAGTTGAATTTGAGTCAGCAGTGCCCTGGCAGCCAGGAGGGTCAACCAGGGAATGACATGAAGCTATTTCAGGGGAGGTTTTGGTTGGATATTGTGAAAAGTTTCCTCACCTAGAGGGTGGTTGGGCACTGGAACAAAGCTCCTCAGGGAAGTGGTCATGGCCCCAAGCCTCATAGAACTCAAGAATCATTTGAACAACACTCTCAGGCACAGGGTGGGATTAATGGAGCTGTCCTGTGCAGGGCCAGGAATTAGATTTGATGATCCTTGTGAGGCCCTTCCAATTCAGGATATTTTATGATTCCATGAAACCTTCCACAGTGAATCTTCAGCAGATTACCACATAGAATGAATCCTCCAATCCCATTTATTGCTTAATTTCCTCCAGCTCTCTAGCACTACGTGGTTACAACTGTGCCGTGCAGGTCCAGATTACAGCAGCTCTTCCAAGTAAGAGAGAGGTGCTGTCAGAATAGTGGGAAGACTTTGATTTCTCAGACAGCCACAATGAGTTAAGCGGGTGCACTGCTCACGGGGGCAGCATTCCTGTTTGTACGCACAGATGGGGAGATGGTGCCAATTCCATGCAGATGGTGAGCTGTGTAAACAAGAAGTTCCTGTTCTGCATCAGCCTGCTGGTGTGCCACTTGCCAAAGGGCATCTGCAGGCTGATCGCTGCCAGTTTGCAGCCCGGCCGCTTCCACCATTCCATCAGCACTGCTTGTATAAACAGGGAAAAGGCGCCGCATCCCACCAGCCTCCTCTGCTCCTCCAGACCCGGGGAAGCAGGAAATCTACACATTTATCACTCTGAAAGGCGCTTTGGCGACAGTGGAAAATATTACACATAGCCATAAAAATAGTCTTTTCTCCTACCCAGCAACAGCCTTATTTCAATGTGATGGATGGCTTAAACCAAATAAAGTTATGTTCAGAGACCAGCCTTGACCTTCAGGGCACTGTATTAGATATGTAAAGCTTCATCCAACAGGGCTCTCAAGCAGCTCTTCAAACATGCATGTAGTCCTAAGGAAGTCAACAATGCTCCTGATGTGCTCCAAGCACTCTTTGCTGGATCCATGCCCACACAATAACTCTGTTGCCCTTAACCATGGAGGTATTTAGTGGCCCACCTGCAGCCATAGGTGCCACACAGTGGAAGTGGTCACCATCCCTGTCACCCAAAGGAGATAGGGCATGCTATGAACCAGGTTTAAACAGGATTTTTATCAGCTTCAATGGAGCTACTTCCACTCTGAATATTAAGACCAGCGTTACAGAGTTGTGCCTCTTCTCAAAAGTTAAACAAGCTTGGTTATTGTTGATGTGTTGTTGATTATTCACATATTCAGCCAACAGCCCTTCAAAATGCAGAGTACCTTTTAGCCCTAAAGAGGTCTGCTATAGCTGGCTTTATTATATACATGAAATTCCAAAGTACCAGCTAGTATCTGCTTGGAATGCTCAGCAGAGATGTTCCAAAACATCTTCACGCTGTCTGTGCAGCTCAGTCTTCCTTCTTTTCGTTCTTCCCTCTCTTACCAGTGAAAACATAGGCTTGCTTATATTTACCCAATCTCATTTGCCATCTCAGCTGGGGGGAGGTTGAGCTCAAGATGACAGTGTGACAGTGTCTATATTGCAGGCTAGTTGTTTAAGTTGGGTCTGCAGCCAGGGGAAATCCAGACATTGCAGGTTCCTGGAGCCCAGCGACACAGCTGGGCTGTGTCACAACGAGCCAATGCCTCCTTCAGACAAGCAGAAGCTCTCTCTTGGCTCCACTGGCTATCAGTGGGATCAGATCAGCGCTTAATCATGGACATCTGATGCCATCTGAGACTTATGAGGATGTCCCTGCTCTGGCTTTCAGCTACTGGTGCTGGAGAGTACCACATGCCATGCCTGTATGTCCCCAGGCTTGTCTGGGATACTCTAGAAAGCTCACTGCTCATTTATTTCAAACCTTATTGCTCCAGAAGAGTTGGTTGTGTCAAGGATCTCAGGGTTTTACTCTGTCCTCTCAAGAGAGAGGGGCCCAGTGGGACACATTTACCACTGACATTTACCACAAGTAAGAGTGGTGTTTGCTTTGAAACCAAAAATCCTATACCAAAAAGCCTCATTGCTTTTGAAAGCTATGAGTCAAGCTCTGGTTTTAAATCTTGTGAATTAACTAATCTATTATTAAAAAAAAAAAAAATCTAGTGGTCAGACAGTTCAAAGAAGCACTGTATTTAAAGTCAGTTATTCAAAGTATCCAAAGGAATTCCATTTTAAAGGTATTGATGAGACTATTTCTTCCAGACCAGCTAGAGTCTGAGACATTCAGATATCCAGAAACAGAACAGACTGTGCAATTTATTCATCTGATCTATGCAAGCTAACATGATTAGGGTTTTAAATAGCAATTTATTGATAGCCACCTATTAGTGAGCACCATAGTGAGCACAATCTCCCCTGAGATTGTGACACATTTCTTCAGACACAAGCTGTCAAACAGTTCAGACAATCTGAGAGTAGAGAGGATGCAAACACAACCAATTTTTCACATGATTCTTGCATAGCAATATAGAATTAACATTGAATTAATGAGATCATCACTTCTGCACACAGTGCAGTCGCTGTTCCTGGATGTACGACTGACCCATAAAAGCATTTTGATTTGCTGTAGCTCAGTTTCTCCAGTGGGAAATGGCCATTCTGATGCTACAAACGAGAAGTGCAGTGTGAACTAAGCTGATAATGTGTTATCCCTGATTTTGTTTACAGCTGGTGAGGTTTGTTGGCACGGCAGGAATGTGTGGGTCAGTCAGGCATTCTGTTTTCCGCAGGGTGCTGGAATGCTGGTTTGAGGAGGTGGGTGCGTGGGTTTGCAATTATGGTGCTGTTGACTCTAAGCCATCCAAGGGAAGATGGAATCATTTGTACACAGTTCTGAGAAGAGTCCTTATCAGGCTTGCTGCCATCTGGGAGAGTCATTCCCTGAACAGAGCCGGCCTGGATGTACGGATAGACTGGGGAATGAGAGGTCGGACAGACCCCATCCCAGTCTGCAACTTCCTCACAAAGGGAAGTGGAGGGGCAGGCACTGATCTCTGGTGACCAGTGACAGGACCCGAGGGAACAGCTGGAGCTGTGTCAGGGAAAGGTTAGGTTGGACATTAGGAAAAGGTTCTTCAGCCAGAGGATGGTTGGCACTGGAACTCCCCAGGGTCACGGCCCCAAGCCTGACAGAGTTCAAGAAGAGTTTGGACAACGCTCTCAGGCACGCAGTGGGATTTTTGGGCGTGTCCTGTGCAGGGCCAGGAGTTGGATTTTGGTGGTCCTTGTGGGTCCCTTCCAACTCAGGATATTCTGTGGCTCTGCGGCCATGTCAGCTGCAGAGAACACTAACCAGAATAAGATGACCTTATGAGGATGAAGCACAAATGGGTGGGTTACCAGTTTCAGGACAAGGAAGGTGATTATATACCCTGAAAGGCTAATGATGATCTGCAAGGAGATACCTGGATGTGCCACTGCCTTGTCAAGGTGAAGACAGGTAGGAAAGGTGGGCACCTTCTCCCATGAAACTAAAGCCCAGGCAAAACTGATCTGTGCTTGGGCTTGATTACAAACACGAATCTCAGGTTGGGTTCATCAAAGTTCCTGGACAGGATTGAGTGAAATGACCGCTCAGATTTCCAGCAGGTCCAAGCCATGTGTCAGCTCTCAGGCTGAGGATCTATGGTTGCAGAAAGGAAGGTTATGAACCCAAGTGGTTTTAATTGGAAACTTCTCCAAAAAAAATTTTGGAAAAATGCTGCTTTCTGTTCTCTGTCTTGTTATATTAAGAATAAAATGGTGTCAAAATGAAAAAAAAAAAAAAAGTGTTCTAATAAAACTGCTTAGATGTGGAGACGTGCAGGATTTTCCTCAGCCTTTCCACAGGTTTTGGATATGTGTTCAAGCCTTTTTTAGCATACACAGAAAACTGGAGGGGAATTCTAATTTGTTTTGTTTTGTTTTGTGGGCATCATTATGTTGGCATTTGTTCATCTGGTATCCACTTTCCAAATTAGGAAATGCCATCAACATGTGAATTTTTTATTCTTGTTTTATGCTGCTCTTCTTTTAAAGTCAGGCTTACCTTCAAAATCAGGGCTTGAGATGTGTATTTCAAACCCAATTTTTTTTTACTTTGATGGAGTGGATTTCACTTTTTTATTTTCTCTGATTACAAGAGAAAAACCAGAATAGCTGTCATTTTAGCAAATTCTTCCTAACCACATGTACCTAGGCAGGTAAGGGCCCAGAAAGGGCCATGCAGGTCTAGTTTCATCAGGATTAAAGACACCAGGAGGGAAAACATAGGAGTCAGTGTGCCTGGCATGTTCATGCTGTGTCTTACCCTGTTTATAGGTGTGTTCTTATGTTGACATCTATGTTTCTAGCAACTGAAATAATAAATTGAGCCAACAGTGCCCTCCTACAGAGATCAGCATGAATCCCATCTCTTCACTGTATCCTGTTGCACGACATGGTATTATCAGCACACAAGGGATGCTATCTGTGTCCATGCACTGCTGCTCCCTTCTCCTCTTCAGCCTATGCTCCAAGGCTTTTTCACCATCTCTACAGCCAACCTCACCAGGACAAAGGCTTTGAAACATCCTCACAAACTCTGCAGTACTGCTCTTGGTGTGAAGGATACAGAATGTTTCTGCTCTGGAACTCATCTGGATCTCCACCAGTTCTCAGATTGCTCTTGCTGTGCTTTTCATCTTGTATAGCTTAAAAACACCTTCCCTTTCCCCCACAGCTGTATGAGTGGAAGCTGGGGATATTGCCTGGCTCCACTCACCTTCAGGTTTTCATTTGAACAGAAATCCATCTTGGTCCTTCTGAATATGCCTTCCTGCTTTTTCCTTTACTGTGGGAATGGCTCCAGTGAGCTGCAAGGATGTCATGTGCACCTCCCCAGCTTTCTGTAGGGTTATTTTGTGGTTTCATACCACAGTATCCTCCAAGTCAAGAGACTTGCTGGAAAGTAGGAATGGGCATGTAAAGAGAAAGAGTCCAGCTCAGGTTGTGCCATATCTCAGCTCACCTTCTGCTCACCTGTTGGAAGGCAGGAGGACTGGGTGAGCAGCCCCAGTTCCACTCAGCCTCTCTGTGTCATGCTTTATCCAGCTCCTGGTGGCAGTGAAACACAGCCTGCACTTTGCAGGCTCTGACTAACAGTTCTTATAGAATAGTCCTAGACTGGCCTATTCCCAGCCACATTCCAGTTCCCCTCTTTGGCTGGTGGGCCTACTGGTGTGCTAGCACCGTGTTCTCCATGTCTGCAAACCCATTTCCATGCACACAGGACCAAGAAGGTTCTCCAGTGCCACACCTGAATGGACAGATCCTCCCCGTCAGCCCCACTCCCACCCACTCTGCAGATTTGGGCTCGTGCTTCCCGCCAGCAGAAGGCACACTGAGGCACAGAAGATCTGAACCACAGAATCACAGAATTAATGAGATTGGAGAAGACCTCTGAGATTATCAAGTCCAACCAGCAATCAATCACCACCTTGTCAACCAGACCAGAGGACCGAGCGCCAAGTCTGGTCTTTCCTTAAACACCTCCAGGGACCATGACTCCACCACCTCCCTGGACAGCCCCTTCCAGTGCCTGACCACCCTTTCTGTGAAGAATTTCTTCCTAATGCCCAACCTGAACCTCCCCTGGTGAAGCTTAAGACTATGTCCTCTTGTCCTGTCACTTGTTACCTGGGGGAAGAGTCCAAACCCCACCTGGCTACAACCTTCTGTCAGGGAGTTGTAGAGTGAGAAGGTCCCCCCTGAGCCTCCTTTTCTTCAGGCTAAACATCTCCTTCAGCTGCTCCTCACGAGACTGACTCTCCAGACCCTTCCCCAGCTCTGTTCCCTTCTCTGGACACTTCCAGCCCCTCAATGCCCTTCCAGCAGCTAAGGGCCCAGAACTGGACACAGGATTTGAGGTGTGGCCTCACCAGTGCCCAGCACAGGGGGACAATCCCTGCCCTGGTCCTGCTGCCACACTATTGCTGATCCAAGCCAGGTGCCATTGGCCTCTTGCCCCCCTGGGCACACCTGGGCTCATGTCCAGCTGCTGTCACCAGCACCCCCAGGGCCTTTTCTGATGGGCACTTTCCAGCCCCTCTGCCCCAGCCTGGAGCTGCAGGGGGTTGTTGTGACCCAAGGGCAGGACCCAGCACTGGGTCTTGTTGAACCGCAAGTCCCCCCTAAGGACCACAGCAGTCAAATTATCTCCTGTATTTGAGGCCTTTGCCTCCTGGAAATAGTTGATAAGAAGGATCCCTTACTAGGCAGCACCTCTGGCCATATAGGGAACTCTGTTTCAGTTTCCATCATTTGTCAGGATAGCCAGTACTGCTCTGGAAGGCAGTTTGCAGAAGGTTGTATCCTCTGGGAACAGATCATCCACTCAGACCACCACCAGCCAGCCAATCTAGTTTTATCCTCAGCTGGCATCCCTTTGCCATGCAACCCAGGGGCTTTTCTTCCATGCCCCCAAATCAAGGGCTGGCTTTAATTTGTGAAGTGCTACTCCAGTTTCTTTCTCTCATTCCTGTTTTCTCTAGGGGTTGCTCCCTGTAATAGGTTTCCTTTAGCAAAGATAGAATAAGGTGGAAAACAACCTTCTTTACAAGCCTTTCCATAATTTTTTACACTTTTCTGGACCTTTTGTGCTTACCCAGCTATTACTTTTTCAGAATCCATCCCTCTTCAACTCTAAATTGCTTCCCCTTTTCTTATGGCTCCCTTTTGCAATTAATTTTTTGGCTTCTCTAATTAATCTCTCTGTAATGCTGAGGTGATAGTAAAGGGATTTTGTGGGGCCCAGAGACTGCCTGGAAGCTAATAACCTTGCTAAAGCAGATTTAAGAGATGTTAGGTATAGGCTAGCTCTGTGTGCAAACCTTGACTCAGCACATATGCAAACAGGTTCCAAAAATAGCTTGCACTTTCCCAATTCACATGTGATGCATGTGCCATAATTCTGCTCTGTGCTTTCCAAAAATAGCATTTACAGGCGATTGGTTGGTCTAAATCTGTGAATATTTAGCTTTTTTAACCCAGGCATCAAAGCACCGGCCTCCACAGACTTTTCATAGAGGGATTTTTCTCATGGGCGCCTCCCCCCCTATTCACAAAAATAAAGGTTTTATCCCCTCCCCCGTGCAACTGCTTAAGATCCCCGTGGCAACTGCACAAACCTCCTCACGTGGAGAAGCGACATCAGGTGTCGGCTGAAAGGTATTTTTAGCTTCTTTCCGTGCTCTCTAGCTGCTGGAATCAAGAGGCAACCCATTACCTTGAAGTTAACCAATTCCCCTGAAACACCAGCAAGGGCTCTGCAGATCAGCAACCCAGAAACTGCAGCTGACAAGCACAGGTTGTTTGCACACAGATCTGAACAAGGAGCTTGGTTAGAGGCTGAATGGAAGGCTTCTCTCTTGCACTACAGGAGAGAAAATGAGTTTCTGGGATATGTGCAGGTGTTTGCCAAAAAAAAAGACTGGAAACCAGGACTGAAAAGACAGAGTGCTGATCTGACCACCAGGATCAAGGCCAGGTTGGATGGGGCTCTGAGCAACCTGGGATAGTGGAAGGTGTCCCTGCCCATGGCAGGGGGGTTGGAACGAGATGATCTTTTAGGTCACTTCCAACCCAAACCATTCTATGATATTTATTTCAAAAAGTTACTGGAGAGCATCCAAAGGAGGCTGCAAAGATGTTGAAGGGCCTGGAGGAGCCATAGGAGGAGCAGCTGAGGGCACTTTGTCTGTTCAGCCTGGAGAAGAGATTGAGGGGTGACCTCAGAGCAGTGCAGCTTCCTCACCAGGGGCAGTGGAGGGGCAGGCACTGATCTCTTCTCTGTGGTGACCAGTGACAGGACCTGAGGGAACAGCTGGAGCTGTGTCAGGGAAAGTTTAGGATGGCTATTAGGAAACGGTTCTTCCCCCAGAGGGTGGCTGGGCACTGAACAGGCTCCCCAGGGCAGTGGGCACAGCACCAAGCCTCACAGAGCTCAAGAACTGTTTGGACAACACTTTCAGGTACATGGTGGAATTCCTAGGGTGTCCTGTGAAGGGCCAGGAGTTGGACTCAATGATCCTCATGGGTCCCTTCCAACTCAGCATATTCTATGATTCTATGATTTAACTCTGCCTCCTATCAGGCAGATAACACTGATATGTCCTCCAAGTCTGAGGAAAGGAATTTAACATGTAGAAAACCCATTTCTGTAGAAACAGCCTGGGCCAACCTCATTTGGGGGCCAACACTGCAAGGCACCAAGTACTAACTGACAGCAAACCAGATCTCCCCTTGCCTTATCTAAACAGCTACTACTACCAACTACCTCACTTATCAACTGCTGCTTTATACTTATTGAACTCCAACAGCTTTGTTCCTAAATATACCAGCACACTAATATGCTGGCATGACTCAGAGGTGGTACCATTGGTGAGGTTTTTTTGTGCAGCAGGAATGTTCAAAGATAAAAATTAATGCAGTTACTCTAGGGGCAGAAAAGAAGTCAAGGAGCTGTCAGCTCAAACCCCATTAACTGCTGGTATCTTTGCTCAGCAGTCACAGGCACTGACCAAGGGTCCTTCACATCTGCTTCAGCACCCAGTGGAGATGTGTAACTCCTACACACAAGCACTGAAGAGGAAACTTCTTGAGGGTTTACAGCTCTCTTTCTGTTCAGCCATCTTCACTCCTACATCAGCATCTAATATAATAATAGTGCTTTTCCCAGGAAAATAGTGTGAATTATTGCTGAAAAAGATTTTTTGCTGGTGGGTGAGAGGCTGGACCAACCCCGGCCTTGTGCACTGGCACCCAGAACCCCCCCGTGCCCTGGGCTGCACCCAAAGCAGTGTGGGCAGCAGGGGAGGGGGGATTCTGCCCATCTGCCCCCTCTGGGGAGACCCCCCTGCAGTGCTGCCTCCAGCTCTGGGGGACCAGCACAGCAAGGACATGGAGCTGTTGGAGCGAGTCCAGAGGAGGCACCAAGATGATCAGAGGGATGGAGCAGCTCTGCTGTGAGGAAAGGCTGAAAGAGTTGGGATTGTTCAGCTTGGAGAAGAGAAGGATCCGGGGGAACCTAATTGTGACCTTCAGTACCTGAAGGGAGCCCACAAGGTACATGGGGAGAGACTATTTCCAAGGGCCTGGAGTGAAAGGACAAGGAGGAATAGCTTCAAACTGACAGAGAGAAGGTTTAGATTGGATATCAGGGAGAACTTCTTCCCTGTGAGAGTGGTGAGGCCCTGGCACAGGTTGCCCAGAGAAGCTGTGGCTGCCCCATCCCTGGAAGTGGCCAGGTTGGATGGGGCTCTGAGCAACCTGGTCTAGTGGAAAGTGTCCCTGCCCATGGCAGGGGGTTGAAACTAGAAGATGTTTAAAGTCACTTCCAACCCAGGCCATTCTGTGATTTTATGATTCCTATCCCTCCTGTCCCAATCCTTCCACTCCCATCAGACTTTCAGACTCTTACAAGCCACTCCTTCAGAAAAACAGTGCTTCAAAGTGCTGATACCCAGTTTGCAGTGGAGGGACAACAGTGACCCAGCACTGCTGACTGGGCACAGGTCATAAAGGACACTTAAAAGGATATGCCCAAGATGGAGGCTCTGCCCCATTCCAGCCCTATTTCCTTATGGACAGGCCAGGTTCACGGACTCATGGAACATCTCTGCTGCTCAGCAGGGCAGACAGAGCCTAGAGACCCGTTGAGCTGGCACAGACTGTGGGGTGAAGCAGCACAGGGGAGCTGGTGTGACAGACAGGCTGACTCCTCCGCTCCTCGGTCACCACGGAGCGCTGGGACGTGAGTGTGCAGCCGTGGGTGGGGATGTGAGCGTGCTCCTGATTGCCATTCCCACTGAGGAAAGACAGCCTCATTTATGCATAGCTCTGAATAAATTCTAACCTCACAGCCATCTGCTATGGCAGTTGTACCTTCAGAGGCAGCCAACCAGCTCAGCTGCCAAAAGCATGAACCAGAACTGGTGGCTCCTCCGAGTTTGGGGGCTGGTGCCAGAATAACTTGAAGTCAGGCAGTTTTCTTGAGGGCTTCCAAATGGTTGTTCTTGTCCAGTGGGATTATATGTAAGAAGACTGTAAGGCACGTTCAATGAAATGCAAACCTAGGCAAAACTCCTCTGGTTTGGTTACCAATGTGAGTCTCAGGTTGGGTTCACAAAAGTTCAGAGGTCTCCTGGTAAAATTGAGATGGGTCTTTGGTGAACTGAAACTGAATTCCAGGCAATGCAGAGCCTCAAGTAATCCACTGAAATCAAGTTATGGGTGAGGAGGTAACAAAAAAAGGGACAGGTTCATGCAAGAGGAGGTGACTCCGCACACAGGAGACCTGAGTCGTGGGACTCCTTCCTGCAGGATGTTAGGGATTGTAATTGTTTACGAGGGTTCAGCAGGCAGCTGGTCAAACTCATGGAAGATCAGTCCTTTGGAGCTTTATATTTGAAATGAATGCCACCAACTTGTGAAGCTTCTGGAGGTTTCATAGTTCAGGGAAAGGACTCAGAGCAAGAATGGCACAAATAACAGAGCCATTCCTGTGTACTGTGCATTATTTCCTTGACCAGCACTCGAAGTTCAAATATGCAAAAGTATTTATGATCTCAAATTTTACTGAAGCAAGGCAGTTTAGGCTTCTAAATGTCCTTGTGATTCTGGAGAAGGGTTGCTCACCACTTTCCATGGAGACTTTTCCACAGTCTTCCCATGGCATTCACACAAGAAGCTGATGGAGGAGGTGTCTTTGTGGCCTGTCAAGTCAGTGCTCAAAGGCACAGCTGAGCTATTACAGCCCAAGGAATGACTGCATGTGAGTTGAGGGCAGGAATTGTCCTCTTAGGGCAATGTTGTCTGCAGCAGGAAATATAGAAGAGACATTAGCTTAAGTATCCATGAAAAAGATTTAATACAGACATCATCACTCACAGTTGTGGGGGATCAGAGGGTGTCACGGGCAATTATGTTACACTGATTGATGGCTTATTGACCTCTGTGGGGGTGGGGAGGCCCTGGCACAGGTTGCTCAGAGAAGCTGTGGCTGCCCCATCCCTGGAAGTGTCCAAGGCCAGGCTGGATAGGGCTTGGAGCAAACTGGGACAGTGGAAGGTGTCCCTGCCCACGGCAAGAGGGTTGGAACAAGATGATCTTTAAGGTCCCTTCCAAGCCAGGCCATTCTGTGATTCTGTGAAGCCACCACAGCTCAGTGGTAAATCTGAGACTTGCTTCCCTTGCAGACAAATGTTCCCCCACATCAACTAGTTTGAGTGACATCAGTGGAGCAGCGCCAACTTACTCCAGCAGTACATCTGCTCCCACATCTTTACATAACTGTTCCTGACTTTTTTCCTTTTTTTTTTTTTTCTCCCCACAGGTAAAAAGAAGCTGTGATTATCCCAGATTCATCTGAGAAATGCCACCAAAATTGATGATATGATGATTATTACTAATATTTCCTACTGTTCATATTTTAAGCCCTTCAAACTCTTCCCTACGTTGCTCTCAGAGCTGGGCTGTTTAACTCACTCCCAATACAAAAGGCAAGAAAAAAAAACTTTATAAAAACATTAAACATGCTGCAAGACTTGGACCAAACCTGATTTACAGTCACTCTAGATGATCTAATAATGTACAGATCAGGTTCATGCAGCAGTGAGCAATTTGACGGTCAGACCAACGGTGCTTTCAGAAGAGGGGAAAGTCATGAGGCAAGCAAAAGGATGCTCTGTGGAAATAAAACACTTCACAGTGGGGCTACAC
Organism: Pseudopipra pipra; assembly: GCF_036250125.1. Lineage (NCBI taxonomy): Eukaryota > Metazoa > Chordata > Aves > Passeriformes > Pipridae > Pseudopipra > Pseudopipra pipra. The sequence continues at coordinate 7,412,934 of NC_087553.1, forward strand.
TTGCAAAAACATTTTTTCACCTTCAATATTAATGTTTTTCTGTTTTAAAACATCACCTATTGTAAATGCTGGCCACATTTACTATAGGCACCATGTTGACATCACCCTAAAGAAAATAACAATGGTTTGGCAGCCTGCAAAGTCTCTTTAAAAATAGACTGCGAAGCCCCTGAGAAAACGGCAGGCTCTAAAAATAGGACTAGAGCTGAAGGAGGCAAAAAAAAAAAAAAAAAGGAAAAAAAAAGCTTTCCTGATGCTAAAGCTCAGGGTCAGCTGCAAAATGAGGGGTTCCTTCAAGGACACGCAATGAATGCACTGCAGTGCTCTGTGATGAATAAAAGCTCCCTCTCTGTTTCCCTCCTGGGCTGCACCAGTCTCTCAATGAGGGAGAAGAGGGAAAAAGACAGAATTTTAACCAATTCAGGTAGGTGCAATCTGGGGATTCCCTCCCGTCCTACCCCCAACCAGCCCTTGATAAAAACATATCACAGAAATAATGTTGATCTATCTTTGCTTCTGCCGTGGTCTTCTCCTTCCACACACACCCTTGCCTCTGTTTTTCAGTGCCAATGCTCCTTTGCACAAATCCAGATTTTATGGGCACATCCTTGCTGCACTGGCACAGAGACAGACTTGGGAGGCTGAGAAAAATCATTTTAATAACCCAAATAATTTCAAGCAAGTGTCCCAGATTCTTGATTACTTGTGATGCAGGAAGCTGGACATCCCATTTTCAATTTTCACATCTAAGTATTAGGATAAGGCACGAGGCTTTTGCAGGATTTTAGACCCTCCATTTGGTCCCATGCAATGGTCATTTTTAGCATCATTCTGTCACAGTTATGAAATAAAACTAGAGCCCTCCAGTGGCCAAAACCACACCAGTAACCTTGCTGGAGGCAAACCAGAGATGGTCTCCAAGTTAGCTGACCTACTTTACCTTGGCACCAGCCAACCAACAGTGTGAGAAGGGCTCAGGAGCTGAAGTCAGTGGGATATTCTTGGACAGGGAACATCCAGCACAGACACACTGTGGGATCCCATGGGTTAAAACTCTGGCATGTCTGTGAAATCTGTGATTGGCACACAGATTATCCCACATTTCACCCTCATCACTAGTTGAAAGGACACCAGTGGAAAGGGGGACCCATTTAAAACAGCCTTGGTCACATGTTGGAAATAACCTGATCCAGCTCTCAGAGAGTTGCAGGAGAGAAAGTAACTGGCCTGAGTTTTTGGCGGGAGTGCAATAGAAAGGCAAGTCATTGGCACAGCCATGGTCAGAAACACCCAGAAATGCCACTCTGTCACCCAAGAGAATAGCTAGGAACCTCCAGGGAATTATCTTCCTTTAAGGTAGCCACAAAATTCAACCAAATAGGGTTGTGCCTCTGCTTTTGGCAGCTGCCTTCTTACAAACAACTGCTCACTGTAGATGTTTTGTTTACTTGAGCAGTTACCTAAAGGTACTTGTCCTTTCTCAAATGCACATTTACCAGGGGGGTTTCACTACAGCTCTCAGGGACTCCTAATGGTGGCTCCTGAAGGTGCAACAGTGCTTCCTTTATGGGATAATCCTGTGACCCTCCTTGCCAGATTCTGTCTGTTGCAAAGGAAGCAGCTGTGCTTGTCTAGGGTTTCCTTCCTTTGACTGCCTTAGTTTTTATTTTTTTGCCCAGAACCACAAGGAAATTGAGTTACCTCTGGAGCCATGGAAGGAAAGTGCTATGGAGTCTCCCGACCTGCCATGATGGTCAGTGCAATCCTCGCAGGGTGGGTACACTCTGAGCAGCAGATCCAGGCTTCTCCGGGTTTCTCCAGCTGGAGAATGTCATGGCAGAGTCCTGCCTCATAGGCTGCTCCTCTGCAGGTTCCATACACTCCAGCCCTGCCCCAGCTCTCATTGCTCCTGGGGGAAACGCTACAGAGGAACAGGAAACTTCACCAAGAAGGGAGCAAGTGCTTCCAGGGAAAACACCAGTGCTTTTCTTCATCTATACAACCTAACGCTGCAGACCGAGGGCAAGGACAGGATGGTCTCACCTCCTGGCCACACTGAGTTCCATTTATCTGCCTCTGCTCTTGACACTTATTGCCTCCAACATAACTTCATTACAACAAAAGTATCCCAAACTCTTCAATGGCAAACCAGTTAAGCATTTCACCAGTCACTTGTTTCACCTTGCAGCAGAGTGATCCTTCCCCAAAGGCACCTGTAGTTTCCCACAGAGCTCCATTCCCCTGTTTCCCTGCTCTCTAATAGGTGCTGACAGGGAAGAAGCACTCCATTCCACAGAGTTTCCAGACATCAGGATGATATTCCCAGCAAGCACAGTGGGCTGGCACTTTTTGACATCAGGGAGGAGATTAACCTTTCAGCCCATGTTAGACCTTCTCTCATGGATCTTCAAAATCAAGCTGAATGCACAGATGCAAAAAAACCCCAAAACCCAAGCATAAAACACGTGAGCTGAAATATTTCCCAGAAAGCTCACTACACTTACAGCATGTAACCAATGGGAAAAAATGGAAAATAATGGAAAAACCTATAGAAATGCAGTTTTGCTGAGTTATGAAGCCTGGTATGGCTTTTTGCAGATAAAATCCCAAGCCATAACCAGGTGAGTAAGAACAGCCACTAGTCCATTCTTTGCTTCTCCCTCACCACAGGTATCTCAGTCCTCAGATAACAGTGAGCAAAAAAAAGGATTTTTTTTCCCCCAACAGCCATATCTACAAATGGCATCACAGTCATCACTTCTATTCTGGGAGAGCTAACTTACCACAAAAGGGAAAAAAATTAACTTTCACTCTGCCACAGGCCATCAGCAGAATGAAAGGGGTGTCTGCACTTGGGAGAGCTCAAGGAAGCATTTGGCATGGTTTATGAGACAAAAGGAGAAGATCAAACAGGTGGGAAAGAAGAGGAAAGTATGGAAGAAATTTTGAAGATTACAAAGGCACAGCTGGAGAAACTTCCTGTGGGTGAAAAACCACCACAATTGGCTAGAAAAAAAAATCTTCGGATAGGTTATATCCTGCTTTGAGATCAAGACAGCAGTGAGGAGAAATGAACATAATTTAATCAACAGAGCAATTGAAGTGTCTTCAAATACCTTAAAACAAACTGTCTCACTGCTAACTGGAGTTACTCTGGGTTTATACAGCAGAATTTACTACAGTCTAAGATGATAAATCACTGTTTTAAAAAGAACAGCTTGTTCACCGTGTATGGGGCCAGTCAATCCAGTTTAATGACTTGCAGTACACGAGCTCTAGAGACTTCTGGCTGCATTATTCAACATTGATATACAGCCCTTGGAAGAGCAGGAACAAGTCTTCATTCCAGCAGCATACAGATGATATCCAGGTGGGCAAGTACAACAACACTGAGAAACAGATAATCAGGAAATCAGTGCCAGCAGGACCAAGGAAAAAAGAGCGTCTGCCTGACCTTGGTTAGGAAGGAAGGTCATGTTAATTTATAAACACAGAATCAGAGAATGGCCTGGGTTGGAAGGGACCTTAAATATCACCTTATTGCAACCCCATTGCCATGGGCAGGGACACCTTCCACCTTTCTCAGAGCCCCATCCAACCTGGCCTTGGACACTTCCAGGGATGGGGCAGCCGCAGCTTCTCTGGGCAACCTGTGCCAGGGCCTCCCCACCCTCATGGGAAAGAATTTCTCCTGAATTTTGGCATGGAATTCTGTTGCTGTGCTCCTGACCAGCCCCTGAGAAAGAAGTTACCTCCAGTCTCTAGGGGAAATTGTCAGGAGACATTTTTTCTGACACATATCCCATCCAGATTACTGCAGTCTTTAAAGGTAAGACACAGACTTGAAAATACTGTCCCAGAATGATATAAACCCTGCATGTGATGGATAAGACTGCTGGAGACTGACTTCACCAAGACAGAGCTCTGCCATGGGTCTTAAGAGGAATAGTTTCATGTGCCCTTAAAAGAATTCTTGGATTAGTAGTAAAGAATTTTGTATTGCTCTAATGGGCAGATTAAGCACCTTTGTCAGCTTAACAATCCCCAAAAGATGCAGATCAGAAGTAACAGGATAACCATCCTCATCACAGTCGTCCTGGAAGAACTGAGACATTGCCCAGCAAGGAGTGTTACTAGAGGTCAGACAGGAATATGTTTCCTGCATCCACCCCAATACAAGGATTTGTGGTGAGACTGTCAGATCCAGCAGCAGCACTGCTGGTGCATTTGGTGTCACCTGGTTTGGACAAGGTAAGAAAATGCTTTGAGCCCTGCTTGATGTGACTTTTCAAGTAAAACAGAAGTGATTTTTTTGTTAGTTCCTTGAGAAGTTCAACTTCATTGGACTCTTCCCTGTCTTTGCTTTTCCTGGAGGTGCTAAACAATACAGGGATGACCCCATGAGGCCACCATTGCTATCAGACATCCCCAGTACACCTCAGAAGTGAATTCTACAGGGAATTTTCTGGGCTTGTTCTGTTCCCTCTGACTCTACACCAATGTTAAACTGGAATCAAACTTGCACCAGCTCCCATCTATCCAGCTAGAATAAAATCTAGAGATATCCTACAAGCCCCTTCTCTAAGCCTCTCTATACATCCTTCTCTCTCCCATACCACCTTAGCCTTTCCAGCCTCTCACAATAGGATGTGGCTGCTCCATTGGTTCCATCTCACAGGAACCAGCCACTTTCTGACACAGAGAAAGCTGCAGCTTTCAGGTACAGGGAGCTTGCTGCTTCAGTTTGTGTGCTCATGTTTCTACTCCCTGAGCTGCCACTGTAACGTGGAAGAAAGACTGTAGATGTTCCTAAACATCTATTTGCTTTATTCACCCCTAATACATTTCCTTCTCCTAGCAATTGATTTCCAAGGAAGCTGAGATTAAGGAGCTGCTTCTTACAAGCTGGCAACGGTTTGAGTATCCTCTAGTGGCACTAAATAGAATTTCAGTCACTAAAACCTGGATCTCTGTAATAGCACACAGCCTTCCCCGAATCTGCTTTGCTGTGCTCCTCAGCATCTCCAGCCATGGGCCACAGTCTCAAATTTGGGATAACTTCAGCTGTGCTAGTCACAAGAAAAGAAAAGGAGTCTCTCTTGGCACCGTATATGTTAAGACATGAAGATTCTGGTTATTCTGTGCTCTCTTGCTGAATATGAGCCTGGGCCACACCTATGTTTGTGGCTTTTAACAAGAAAAACAGCTGTGGTACCAAAGACTTGTCAAATACCATAACAAAGGCACGTGCTGCCACTGCACCAGGCAGCTCCACCTTGGTAGATAATGTCAGACCAGGGCTTTGGTCCATGGAGTCATTCTCCATGGCTAAGAGGGGTAAAGATTTCCGTATAAAGGAACCAGAAGATCACCTGCTGCAAACCTCCAGGCTATAGGTCTGTCTATAAGATGACATTGTATTTAGTACTGAAAAAGAGTTGACAGTATTATAGCACCGTAATTATTTCATGTTCATGCATTCCACCAAGATTAACAGTAATAATTAATAATAATAATTTAAAAAATTTACAGTGCAACATGATAGAATATTTCCAGTTTGAAAAAAAGGACTTTTTCATTTTCTTTCAGAGAAATTTTAAGTGTCACTGCTCTGCCATGAGAAAGACCTCGGTGACGAATCATGGTGACACTTCTCAGACCTCTGCAGCTATGTCCACTTAACACATGGGGAACACTCCTGCATTTCCTTGTCCATAGACAGATTCCTTTCAGTCATCCCGAAGCATATGCTCTAGTATTGGCAAAGTCAGCTCTATAATAACCCAAGTTCCAGAGGCTGAGTGGAAAAGGTTAACCTTTCTTTAGCTTTTTTTTGCATCATGCTGCAACCCTTAAATTGGAACAGCACCCCTGCCATCAAATTCAGCGGGAGATTTCATACAGTTTTTTATGAGACTCATTCTGGGCAGTACATCTGCCATCAATTTTAAAGCCAGAGAGGACTGCTATGGGTGTGTAATGTAATGACAAAAGGGAAGGGAGCAGTGGAATCTCAACCTCCTGGCAGAGCAGCCCTGTGATTCAACTAGCTCTTCTCCCACTGTCATCTTTTCACCTTTCTTGTCCTCTAGATCCACAAGTTAAACTCTCTCTTTGCTGAGTTAAAAGCTGCCAGGATGGCCAGACCCAGAGAGTGGTGGTGGATGGGGTCACATCCAGCTGGTGGCCTGTCACCAGCGGTGTTGCCCAGGGGTCAGTACTGGGGCCAGCCCTGTTTAATGCCTTTGAGGTTCAACAAGGCCAAGTGTTGGGTCCTGCCCTTGGGTCACAACAACCCCCTGCAGCTCCAGGCTGGGACAGAGGGTCTGGAAAGTGCCCAGTGGGAAAGGCTCTGGGGGTGCTGGTGACAGCAGCTGGACATGAGCCCAGGTGTGCCCAGGGGGGCAAGGGGCCAATGGCACCTGGCTTGGATCAGCAACAGTGTGGCAGCAGGACCAGGGCAGGGATTGTCCCCTTGTGCTGGGCACTGGTGAGGCCACACCTCAAATCCTGTGTCCAGTTCTGGGCCCCTCATGTTAAGAAGGAAATTGAGGGGCTGGAAGTGTCTAGAGAAGGGAACAGAGCTGGGGAAGGGTCTGGAGAGTCAGTCTCATGAGGAACAGCTGCAGCAGCTGGAGGTATTTAGCCCGAAGAAAAGGAGGCTCAGGGGGGACCTTCTCACTCTCTACAACTCCCTGACAGGAGGTTGTAGCCAGGTGGGGGTCAGCCTCTGCTCCCAGGGAGCAAGGGACAGGACAAAACAGCCTCAAGCTGTGCCAGGGGAGGTTCAGGTTGGACATGAGGAAGAATTTCTTCACTGGTCAAGGATGGTCAAGGATTTGACTGGTCTGCCCAGGGAGGTGGTGAAGTCCCCATCCCTGGAGGTGTTCAAGAAATGAGTGGATCCTCAGTGCTCAGGTCTAGTTGACAAGGTGGGTATTGGTCAAAGGTTGCCTTGATGGTCTTGGAGGTCCTTTCTAACCATAATGATTCTGTTATTCAATGATTCTACAATTCTAAGTTACCCTAAAGGAATAACCTCAGCAGGCAGACACCCCACACTTCCATCAGTGATGGCTTCACACCCCACACTAGACAGGCACCACTGAAATGGAATTAGTACAGAAGTGAACACAGTCAAAGCTTAAAGCCACCCACACTGTCATGTCAACCAACTTGTCCCACTCGAGGAGTTCTTAAACAGCTGTGCCCCATAAAGACAGATGCAGAGGCAGTTCCACAGACGCTGCCTAACTCAAGAGCAGGGGAAAAAAAAGGGGGAAAAAAAGGGAAACAGCTACTTAGATTGTGCTAGAAAAGGGTGAGAGAAAAATCTAGAGACTGTCCTACAGGCAGAGTCTGTAGGGGCAAGTATTTACACACCTGAAATAGCACTGTAGGGGAAAAGAAGGAAAGAAAAAAAAAAAGAGAGAAATAAGTCAGTCATTGGAACTTTCTCCAACTTATTCCTGAATGGATCCTGCGCCCTCTGCTGGAGCGCTGTGCTCATCCCAGCCAAGGCAGGGTGGAGAGACGGGAACACAAGAGATGGGAAGGATCAGAGCTGGGAGAGAAAAGGGACCGTTTAGAAGGGAGAAAGCTCAAGGGATATAATGTAATATAAGAGTTATACATAGGAGAAAAATTAAGCATTTTACAACAGGTGATGAGGGTGATCTTGCTCCCTCGAGGGAGCCCAGAGCGGGAGGGATGGACTTTATGAGGTCTCTGACTTCAGGGAGACTCAGCAGATTAGCAATGCAGGCAAGCAGATCCTGGAGTGGTTCTTCCTGCAGCTCACTCAGGAGTATGAAGGACACTCTCCAAGAAGCTGGGATTTGCCTGGGAAACATCTAATGCTACACATCTGCGGAGGTTTGACCTTGGGTAGATGCCCAGTGCCCACCAAGCTGCTCTATCACTCCCCCTCCACAGCTGGATGGGGGGAGAAAAATATACTGAGAGGCTCATGGATTGAGATAGGGGCAGGAAGAGATCAGTCACCAAATATGTCATGGGCAAAACAGATTCTACTGGGGGAAATGAGCTTAATTTATTACCAACCAAATCAGAGGACAATGAGAAGGTAAGGAGGGTAATAAAGCAGTTTGCAAAGGCAGGGAAAAGTCATCCCTATCTCTGGAGACTCTACCCACAGTGCAAGGTGTGACTGAGACTCAGTCCTTTACCCCACCCACCCCTGCAGTCTGAGATCCACATTGTTCCCAAGGGAAAGAAAAAAATACTTCCCTGTGAGGGTGGTGAGGCCCTGGCACAGGTTGCCCAGAGAAGCTGTGGCTGCCCCATCCCTGGGAGTATTCAAGGCCAGGCTGGATAGGGCTCTGAGCAACCTGGGATAGTGGAAGGTGTCCCTGCCCATGGCAAGGGGTGGAACAAGATGAGCTTTAAAGCCCCTTTGAAACCAAACCATTATCTGATTCCATGACACTATTTCCCTGGCCAGGACATGCAAAAATCTGGTGACTCCTGGTGCTGTTCTGCCTCTCTGTTGGAAGAAAGGGAGTTCTGTCAACTAGTGGGAAGGGAAAGCCCCACAACTCCTCATCCTCCCCTGTGTCACAATGAGGAGACCAGGCACTACACTAGAAGTGATTCCAGAGGGAGGAATGGAAGGACTACACCGTATCACCCAGGTCCTGGCAGGGCCCTACACTAATGATCACAGTGTATTTGCACCTCTGACGTTTGGTGCTGCCTCCAGTCTGAAACTTCAGCTTGACCAGAACCAGGAGTGCATGGTACGGATGAAAGCCTTGGAAGCTTTCTTTCCTTTTGTGACACCCAGCTTTAACTCCCATATGGACATAGGAAGCAATTGGAAGGATTATATTGGCTGTACAGCGCAATGAGAAGACACAAAGTGAGCAGTTGGAGGAATTAAACAGCACCCTGTTGATTTGGAAGAAGCTACAGCTATACATCCCTATATAATGAAGCAGTCTAGGGTAAGAGGTGACCTCCTGAAACACAGCACCTCCTCAGCACCTTCCCCAGATCATCACTAAACCACTCCCAAGCCAGGGATGACCCTGTTTGAAAAGGATATGTACACAGACACTTTCAGGAGCAAATGCAAAAGCATATTTGGCTCTACGAAGCACTTAGGCTTGGATTGTCATTATCCCCGAGCTGCTGGGAAACAAACCACTGGGGAAGGGGTATTGCTGTTCTGCACCCTCACAGTTCCATGCTGAGGAAGATCAAGTGTTCATAGCACGAGAAGTCTTACATGAGCATTTGCTTCTCCCACAGGACTGGCTGGACTTGCTGGACACCAGGCTGGGCTCACAGTCGCTCCACTGCTTGTTGACTGGGAGTACCACAGAGATCATGGTTACATGATGTACCTTTGACTACTACAAAGTGGCCTGAAATGGTTGTCTTCTGGTCAAAACACACTAAAGGGTGAATTTTTCTAACCATAAACAAGGAAATTATTCCCCTATGGGTATGCAAATTGCTACTCAGGAAACAGTCTGGGCTGTTAGGAGCTATTAATGTGCACAAAATCAATACCCAGGCAGTTTGTCTGCTCCATTCAGAGACAAATATGCTTATGAACTCTACACAGTACAGCTGGTGTCCATCAAGCTATTGTTCAAGACTCTTTCAGGGTCTGTGGACAAGTTTTAAGGAGTCCATAAAGGTCATCAGTAAGCTGGTATTTACTGTACTGTTATTCTCATCTCCACCAACAATATTTAGAAGATCTGCAAATCAGAAAAGACTGGAAAACAGTTATCTAACTCCATCCAAGCTTGAGAAAGGTCAGATTTAGGTATCTTCGAAGGGTCAAATCTATATAACACCATTTAATGTCATTTACTCTTAAAGTTGAACTGACTTTGGTCTAGATATAGGTTTCCTGCTTCTGCCAATCTTCTGCATGAGTACTAGGAAGTCTTTACTAGGAAGAACAATAACAGACACCTAAAGGAGAACAAGAACAGAACAACCATATACTCTGTCATCTTTTAACCATTTCTGGCTCTTGGGGTCTACTCAGTCTGCTGTGTTTTGTTTATTTAGCAATCTGCAATCGATCCCTTTTCTACCTTACCAGGTCACCTCTTATTTTCATTCAAATTTCTTGCATCTCCACCCTCCTTTGTCAATGACCTCCCCAGTTATGCTTCTCCTTGCCTGAAGTACCACCTCCTTCTTTGTATTTTGAACCTGTATCACAAGAGTCTCATTGGATTACTCCAAGTCTAGGTACCCAAGAAGAAACAGGTAATGCTTAATCCCTACTCAAGCTCTCCATGCATTTCATAATTAGGCCTCGGTCATACTTTCTTTGATGTCACTGATGATCCTCCTTGCCTTCTCCAAACATATTCCAGCTCTAGTCTGAAAATGAAGCACCAGGACTGCAGCAGTACCTGAGCTCTGAGCAGAGCCTAATATTTGATTTGCTATTTAAATTGCCACTGAACACTGAGCCAAATTTTTAACTGACTTCTTTCCATTCTATCAGCTGGCCAGAGACTCTGCCCACTGTTTCCCCTTTTTAACCATGCCAGGACCTTCTCTTTTATCCCATGACTGTACAGTTTCCTCTAAAGCCTTCTGACCTAATCAAAGAGACTCACCATTATCATTGTGCTCGTTTATCCCTTCAAAGAAATCAGTTTCCTAAAGCAAAACCTTTCTTAACAGAAACCTTGTTGACTTAGATTGTAGAAAAAGATTCTTCCCCCAGAGGGTGGTTGGGCACTGAACAGGCTCCCCAGGGCAGCAGTCACAGCACCAAGCCTGACAGAGCTCAAGGAGCATTTGGACAACACTTTCAGGCCCATGGTGTGACTCTTGGGGATGGTCCAGTGCAGGGCCAGGAGTTGGACTTGATGATCCCTGTGGGTCCCTTCCAACTTGGCATATTCTGTGTTATTCTGTGAAATTTTTTGTATTTATCAGGCCTTCACTGATTAAATTCCTTGTTATACTATTAATTGGCCTAATGCAAACGTCAAATTTACCAGACTGCAGTACCTTAGGTACACTTGTGGAACCTGTTTTAAAGAAAGGCACCGCGCTCACTACTCCCTAGGCTTCAGGCACCAATGGAGGATGATGTTAATTATACAGTGCCATAAGTAATCCCACTATTTCCCTTGAAGTCGTGAGTGAATAGCACTCAGTTCTGGTGACTTGTCAGCATTCATTCCATATGTCTGCAACACAATTTCTGCCACACTTATTTAATAGGAGAGATGCTTGTCTGTCTTTGATTTCATTTCTTATAATTCAATGACTCTCCAAATTGTATTCTCTGCTGGGACCACTAATTCACTTCTGGGAAAATCATTACAACAGACCAATTACAAGAGCAAATACAAATGCTGTACTCAAAATTACTACGTTTATACTCCTCCCTGCTGCTCCCTCTTCCAGCTATTTCTTTTACACCTCTACTGTCCATGCATATTCTCTAATGCATGAAGACTCTTATGGACCTTTATGGTAAACAGGGCTCAACTGGTCAGTCAGCCTTGCACAGCTTATACTTCCATCAATCCATCCTCTAAAAACAGACTCCCAAACTTACCCTAAACCTGACTGGATTAAAAAAAAACTCTTTTTTTTTTCCCCCTGAACAGATGATTTATCTGATCAATTGCCTATAACATACCTTGGCATAATACATCCACCTGTAAAACATACTGGCAGTTGTGAGTAATCTCATTTCTACACATTGCTGCAGGTTTTGAGCACCACTGATGAAGGGCTTCAGGGATGGTATCTGTAATGAGAGTGTTTTGGGACAGCAACTTTCCTCCAAAAGAGGAGTCAAGGATCATGTGGGCTGAATGAAGAAGGGAAAGAGATGAATTAAGTAGGCAAGCAGGGTCAGGCTGACTCTGTGGTTTGAAATACAGCAGCTGAGACAACCAAGGCTTTGTAAGATAAAAAAAAGATGGGTGTGAACTCAAATGTGACAGTGAGAGCATCCAGGGCTCAAGGATTAGAGACAGTCGTGGCTTTGGATAAGTGACAGGGAGCAGACAAGCACATGTACTCACTGGTTAACAGTGCTGTCACAGTGTCAAGGTAAAAGAAAACAAATTCTGTGCATGAACCATTGCCCTTGATTCCTTCAGCAGGACACAGACTGGTGCATCCAGTGGGGGAAACAGGGTCTGGCTTTTTCCTTGACTCTTGTCTCATTGACCTCTTCCAGTGTGACTGCATGGCAGACAGAATGTCTCCCCAGTGGCTAAATGCCACATACATGGACTTACCTTTGTGGCTTCCAAGTCAAGAAGCAAGAAAAAGATGTGAGGAGTTAATTTGGAGACTGCCATTGAGCATTCCCGAGGTGGTGAACTTGCTGGAGCAAGATAGCTCTCTTGGAAAGTGCCCAGGTCAGCTCAGTGGCAGCAGGACAGTGCAGGACTGCAGCAATCACCTCTGAGGAAGAAAAGGTGCACTTCTGCAAGTGGACGTGGACTGTCCTAAGAAAGCTGCATTAATTTCACATCAAATATTTCATATGAACACAATAAAGTCCAAGAGGGCAGCCAGTCTTTTTGACGAAGAAAACACAGCACACTTTAAAAAATACTGATTTTATTCATATGTTCTAGCCTATTCAACACTGGATCACACTGGTAGGAACAACCACAGATATCTAATTACATGACTTAAAAGGTTCTTGCCTGTGCAAGGTTGGGTTTAAGTCAAGCACATATTATGGCACCATCAATAAGGACAATGATTGCTTTTCAAAGCTCAGTTGAGTCCCATCTCCCTGATCAACTTCCAAGCCTAATAACCTCTTCTCTCACTGTGTGTGGGACTGCCTACAAAGAACTTGGATTCTCAAAGCCTGAATCCAGCAAACAGCCTGAAGCATGTGCTCCATCAAAAAATTCTCTACACCTCACGTTCTCTATTGGAAAGGCTTCAGGTTTTCATTGAAACAAACAAAAAAACCCCACCATCAACAATTGCTCAGAAATGTTGAACCAGATTTCTATCAAGCAGCTCCAATAAGGGAGCTGGAATTACTTATTTCACCACATGGTCTGGCCTGCAAATTCCAACTGTCTTCCTTGAAATAATGCATCAGAACCAGGTCTCACAGCAAAAGCAAAGCAATCCTGTAACTATCACCCCTGCTGATTGTGTGGGCACACAGCATGGTCTAAAGCCTCTGACCGGTGTGCCGTGTGCCTGAGGGGTATCCATGGGCTTCTGCAGGATAGTTATGCTTTTCCAAAGGCAGCCTGCACCTAGGCTGACTCTGAAGACAACTGCCTTTGCTGTCCATGGCAGCTCTGGTCACTCACTGTCAGCCACATGGCAAGATCAGGATACACAGAGACTCAGAGAAGTCCCACAGTGCAAGCTGGCCGGCACTAAGACATAGAGTAGGTCTCTTGGGAACATGGAGTACACACTGCCTAAGGACCACAGCCTCACATCCACGCTCAGGACTACTCAGAAGACCTGCTCCAGAAGCAACTTTTAATCTGGCAGCTCAGGGTTTCTTTTATAAGCCTCTGTGAACCTGACAGGTAGTCAGGATGTCACAGCTTGTCAGAGTTCAAACCCTCAGGTATTACAGCCCAGCCTGTTACAGCTGCCAAAGCAGAGTGAACTGCCTTCTACCTCTTTTCCCTCACACATTGACTGTGAGAACTGCCAGACAGGCTAAACGTCACTCATGAAAATAGAGAGGGTGTTATTGATAAATAGCTCTAGGGAACTCAGTGCCCAGCATCCATCAGACTAACTTCTGAAAATCCCAGTCATCCTGCTTACTCCACTCTTCTCAGTCTCTCCCCTTCCAGAATCAATTCTTTCTACCCATCCTCCCACTCTCCTGTGCAGAGAACTGGTAACACACACAGGGTGGATCCACATGTGGTTATGGAAATTTGGCTGCATGACTGACCTTTGCCACTGCCAAAGGGAGGGAATTCCAGGCCACAGCATCCCTCTCTGCCCTTCCCTTTTCAATCCTAACTGGGTTTTCAAGCAGTTTCAGCACAGCACAGCATGGACTTGTGGAGCTTGAAAAGCAACAGAGGTTCTTATCACAATGGTGCAACAGCAGAAAACTTCAGAGCATTTTCTGGGAATGCTGAGTACAATTATATCATAATTTCAGAACTGCCTGGCTATTGTGTCTTCTAAATCACACAAAAGACTACCACAAACAGCGCTATTTTGGTGAAAATCTCTATGACCACTGAAACTAAGTCACTAACTCCTTTAGAGCAGGCAATGGACTCACATGTTCACAAGAACTGACTGTACATACACTGGGCAAGACGCTTTGTAGGTAAATGAGAAACACCTCTAGTTTGGGCCCATCCCTTACACAGCAGATATTTTGCATGAACAGGATGATTGCTACCTGTAGAGCTATGTGAAATACCTACCTTTTATCTGAGCTATGAAATCACAGTTTTAAAAAGCACAGTAACCCGAGGGCAAAAGACAGGCAGACAAACGGACAGACTTCGGTGACTTGTTCAATTCTCTGGAGAGAGCTCTTCTAAGGGATGACCTTACCCATTTGCCAGGTCTGGATCTTCCACTTGAAAAAAAAAAGTTTAAAGGAAGTTTCAACAACAGAGTCTTTTGGAGATGTCCTGTGTCATTTCCAGCTTCCCACAGAACTCAGTGCTTGTCTGGGGTTTTTGACGAACAGCTCATAAATTGCTGCAGTTGAATCCTGTTTTATTTGGTTTTCCCAGAAATGAGACACATTTGAATCTTGTAGGGGATTCTCCCTGCCTCCTTCCTCCAATCCCTGTTCACATCTAGTTTCAGTTTCTCTGAACTGAGAGTGTTGACCCCTTCAAAATCAACAGCACCAAGAAAATCGCAAAGCAAGGAAAACAGTTTCCTGTCCATAAAGGTCGGATTCCCTGCACACAGGGAAACATCACCAACTCTACAGTAGGAAGATGCAACACCTCTTTTGCAGCATCCTGACAGCCTTGCAGCATCCAGAATCCAGCCTAGCAAGGAAAAATAAAAAAAGCTTTGCGTTAAGAAAAAATGCCCAAGACAAAGGTGTTATTTTACACGGATCACAGTCAAGACACGTCAACCTAAGGGTTCATTTCCTAAGGAGAACGTTTGAAAGGACTGAATTCGAGATATCTTGTCAACATTACTGCAGCTGGCTAAAACAGAAAGTGCTACATTTCTTTGATGCCTAGTGGGATTGGTTTTGGGGGCGATTTTTCCTTGCGGCTGCTGGGAATTATACATCTCTCTTCTTGCAGGAGACGAAATACATTTTTCATACATTAGAAGGTTACAAAGTTTGTTAGGATGCATTGCAGTGCTATGCTCTCCAAGCACGGAGACATAAGGTCTGACTTTTACTGTAACTGGGACTTTGGGAATTCCCACAGCCATTGGTGTCTAATTTTAAGTCCTTTTGAGACAGATCTATATTAACGATTTGGCTCATAAGCCCCTCTCCTCCATGTCAGGGAAGTCTCTCAGAGCAAGAGAGGGAATTTAAAATTGAAAATGTTTACTTTATTATTCTAAATCAGATCTGAAACAATTTATTAGGCAACAGATGGAAAACAGGTTGGGTCTGCAAGAACCTTTTGTTCTTCAGAGACTTCTCCATTGCCACGCTTTCACGCAATCCATTCTAGCTGCATCTAAGTCCATCTGTGCTGGTTACACATGGAACCTACAGGGCTGTTAATAAGTTATGAAAAATATCAGCAGTCCTCAACAACAAAAGAGGGAGAAAGATAAAACATAACTGGTTTTATGCAGTATTTTCTACAAAGACAATTCCATTCCTCACTCAGTGCAGGAGCATCAAAGCAGCTTATTCCACTATGAAAATCATGCACTTTCTAGTTCCCTGTGCTGCTGCAACTCCTGCTACTGCTTGACAAGGACTCAAGTAGCCAGAAAAAGAAAAGGAACAGGCTATAAAAAGCATACCCCGGGCCAGAAGGTTGGCTGTAACATTGCCAAAGCCCAAAGGAGCAGAAAGAAGTGGGAGAAGCATTAGAGGCTGGAGAAGCCTTCTAAGTGAAGGAAATTTGTCAAAAGCTCTATCTAGATTCAGAAGGAGAAAATGTCAGAAGCACATAAAATATATAAATACGTATCCTTATATAAATATATATTGACATATTCACACTCACACAGAAGGTACATATTTAAGCAGTGATTACAGATACACAAAGATGTGCAAGATATTACAAGTAAGAATTTGTAAAATGCATTTGCTCCTCACGAAGTTTTCTCAGGGAAAAAAAAGCCAGGTCTACCAACAAAATGTATGGCCTGTTTCCTTTGAGTTCACAGAAATCTCTGTTTTACAGGCTAAATATAATGCTGATCTTCAAAGCAAAATTCCCTCAGTGAGTTCTCTTTCATGTTAGCTTTTTCCTGTGGATTTATATGCTGGAAAGTTTTCAATCCAGGGATTACAGAGAGTGAACAAATTGAGATGCTAAGGCTGGTTCACAGTTCTCAAAAGATTCAGAGCAGCAGTAACTCTGGATCCCAATGATTGCTTGGAGTTTGGTAAGTCAGAGACCCCATCACATAACTCAGGGGCAGAGCGAGATGTTTGCAACAGCTACATTAACTGAACCTATGACAAATCCCTGGATTTTCCTGCAGAGGGAACAATCCCAGCGGTCTTTGGTTTGATTCTAGTTTTAGTTTTACACTGATGTATTTGATGTGGATCTTCCCCAAAGTCAGCAGAGATGTTCCACTGGTAAAGGGGAGAGGACAAGAGTCTAAATATTCATTATGTGATATCGAGGATCTCCTTTTATGCATCGTGGATATTAATAATCCAACAAATGCTTAGAAGTTGTAAAATCCTGATCTACAGGGAGAGGATTCCTGCTCCTTTACGGTTTGCAAATGCTCTTTGGCAGTAAACAAGACTCCTCTTGCACTGCAAGTATCGCATATAATGTCATCTGCCTGTTCAAAGTAAGGGTCGTGCAAAACTTAAAATCAATAGCAAAAGAAATGGGGTCTCAGTAGATAAAAAGAGGAATGACATAAAAAGGTTTTCGGGTTTGGCATGAAAAAAAATTTCTTGAAGTATTTGTAAATCAAAAAGCCCAAATTTTTCTGTACCATCTTTTGTCATCTGTTCTATAAAAAAAAGGAATTACAGGGATCAAACACTACAGCATTAAGCAGATGTCTGCAAACGGCTTAGAAAGTATGAAAGAGCTGTTATACTCAGTTATAGTATAACACATAATCATTTAAAAATGCAAATATTGGGAAAAACCCAAACAGGGTAGCCACAGGACAGAAAAACTCACATTTTAAACCTGTCATATAAGCAAGGGTTTAGCTTACACATCACAGTAGTGAAGGACTGACATGAAATCAGAGACTAGATCCAAGTTTATAATAGTGCTTGAAGGAAGGCACCGTTAAACTAATGATTAAAATAATGATTACTATCACTCACACAGCAATAGTAAAGGCTTTGAATGGGCCAGAGGAATGGCAGATGGATCAAAGAAGATTTTTCTATGTCTATAATTCTATAAATGTAAAAGCAATCAAGCATTTAAAAGGAATGGACATGAAGAAAAACAGGAAGCATAAGACAAATGAAATACCAAAGTACTCCTTGCCAGCCTATGACTTACTCATCACTGTTATTGCTTACTTACTTTTAAATACTATTTTAATGTAAAGTGCAAACCTAAACCAAGAATTTCCAAAGTGGCCAGGGACTGAATTTCAGAAAGCAGGTCCTGCACAGAAACAAAACCTACTACATTGCTGTCATTTTTTACAAGGTGGACCTCACATATACGTAGAGGGATGCAAGGGATTTATTTGGGGGACACATTTCTCTATCCCTTATTGCCCTTAATTTTGAGAGTCTGATACTGATGCCTGAATTCATAGTAAATGGCTCCTCACTCCTCAGTGAGGCTTTCTGAGACCAGTGACATGAAAAAAATGGATTATGTTCTGGAATGGGATGTAAACTCACCTGGGCAATTTTTCAACCCCATTTCAGACACCTTCTACATTTATGATTTGAAAAGATTCATGTTTAACACAGAACTGACTCCTGCTAACGTGGAAGATCCTTGAATCCTTCTCAGTGATGACAGATCCAATCCCATTTAAATTCTACGTGCAAGTAAGAGGGAGATCTACAAACAAGAACAACTCCTAGCAAGTTAATTGAGAATGATTTCAGGCTTTGAGTGTTTCTGGGGATAGCAAAGATGTGAGGAAAGTTATTTCAAGTGGATGTAACTCCACTGAAGCAAATCTTACTTGCTTTCATTTTGACAGACCCGTGTCGCAGTCAGGTTATTACACTGTGCAAAGATAAGGGAGAGATGATTAAACAGATCAGATCCAGTGTATTTATAGTGCCCATCTTAAAACAGAAAAGCAGAAAAGACCAACAGAGTTGTGTATTGAGCAGTTTCTAATGAGAGGATGAACTCCTTCCATGTCCTGCTACAGTAAAGGACACTGATGCAGTGGACACATAAAATCAGCTGGAAATAAAATAAGTGGAAAGATGCAGAACTGCCTCATGTGAGATTGGTAGTTTTAGCTTGATTGAGTGAATCAAAACATTCAGGGGAATCCCCAAAACTCCATTATCCCTCCCCAAATTAAATCTCCAGTTTAACCCCAACACAGGGCTGGCCATATGCAGCTCACACTTCTCTCCCTGGGAGCCATCTGGAACTCCCTTGAAGAATCTCGACTTTCAAGCACATGTTGTGTTTAATTCCGACATTGACAGCCAAAAAGGACATTGTTGGATTTAATGACACTGTGCAAAGACTATATTGACTTTCTCCAGAAAATGGGTGATGTGGCCAAGTCCCGCCTCCATTCTGTTTTACGTGTCTAAATCCAGTCCAAGGCCAAATGCTTGTCCTCAGCTGCCACCAAAGCAGCTCTCGTCTCCAAACTTCTGGAGACAAAAGAACACTGGTAGAATGACAAAACAAGGCAGGTCCACCACGTTACCAGTGGCAAAACTCTCACCCAGGAAAGAAGGAAGAAGTGAAGAGCAGGAGGTCTCATTCCATTCTCCAAGGAGTACTCTGGAGTCAGACTTCCTCTTCTGCATCATTAACCCTATGTCCCACAGAGCTTCAGCAGCAAGGACAGCATCCTACTGTGCCCCTGCACCAGCCTCCTCTGATGCCTGGTGGCAAGGGGACTCTCCCAGCACTGTGGGTCATGCTCACTGCACAAAAAGAAGCTGCTCTCCCTCTCTCATGTCTTGAAAGAGTCAGTCCACACTGATCTTAAAAAAAAAAAAAGGTTTCTCTGTTATCAGGGGAGGTTTCTGCCCCTAAGTCCTGCTTCTGCACAGCCAGGGTGTAAACCTGCATGAACATTGTGGAGGGTCCATGGCACACCCCAGCACTGACTATTTAGGTAGATCTGTAGTAGCAAATGAAAGGGATTAAAAACTTTAAATGCTGAGGCAGAAGATGCTCCACATGTGAGTGGAACTTTCATGGCTGGGCTGGTTTTGGCTGGGGCAGAGTTAATTTTCTTCATACTGACTAGTATGAGGCCACGTTTTGGGTTTGTGCTGAACACAGGGTTGATAATACAGAGACATTTTCTGTTGTGCTGGCACAGAGACGAGGCCTTTTCTGTTTTTCCTACCACCATGCTGGCAAGGAGGCTGGAGCTGCACGGAGGGTTGGGAGGAGACACATTTGGGAGAGGTGACTCCAACTGACCAAAGGGATATTCCAGACCGTATGGCACCATGGTCAGTATATACAGTGGGAGGAAGACTGAGGAAGGTGTGGATGTTTGGAGTGATGGTGTTTGTCATCCCAAGTCACTGTCAGGCGTGATGGAGCTCTGCTCTCCCAGAGATGGCTGAACACCTGCCCGCCCATGGGAAGCAGTGAATTCCTTGTTTTGCTTTCCTTGTGTGCATGGCTTTTCCTTTCCCTATTACACTGTCTACGTCGACCCAGGAGCATTCTGGCCTTTGCCCTTCCAGTTCTCTCCCTGATCCCGCTGGTGGTGGGGTGAGGGAGCGGCTGGGAGGGGCTTGGCTGCTGGCTGGGGTGAAACCACGACAATGGCCAAACCCACCACTGCCAACACCCTATCCCAGTGCAGGTCACACATCCAGGTGTTGGCTTGTCTCATACCTCCATGGCCCACAGGATGGCACTGTGACACCCCACAAACTCCTCACGGGCTCTCAGTGGCACTTCCTGACAGCAACAGTCAGTACAATGCAGACTTTTTCATGCTGCAGGTTCTTCCTTTGAATTTTCAGGCTTTCCAGAATTCAGTGTAATTCTACGGATTCTCCCATGCTGGTGCTTGTCTTTGCCCAGAAATATCACCTCCCTTCCTGTGGGCATTTTGCTTGACTAACAACAGTAATCTTATCCCCAGAAAAGGCTCAGCCTGGAGAAAAGGAGGCTCAGGGGAGACCTTCTCACTCTCTACAACTCCATGACAGGGGGTTGTAGCCAGGTGGGGGTCGGGCTCTGCTCCCAGGGAACAAGGGACAGGACAAGAGGAATTGGCCTCAAGTTGTGCCAAGGGAGGTTCAGGTTGGACATCAGAAGGAATTTCTTCACTGAAAGGGTGGTCAGGCACTGGAAAGGGCTGCCCAGGGAGGTGACAGAGTCCCCGTGCCTGGAGGTGTCCAAGAAATGACTGGATGTGGCACTCAGTGCTCTGGGCTGGTTGTCAAGGTGACCTGTCAAAGGTTGGACTTTATGATCTTGGAGGTCTTTTCCAGCCTTAATTATTCTATGATTCTATGAACAGCTATTGCTCACAACACACTTGGTGTGTTCAAAGTACTATATAAAACCAACTTCAGTTCATAACCTTGCTATTTACCACACCATTTGCATTTTACTTCAGATCACTGCAAAAACTTGTAGTTTTTGTAGCCTACAGCTTTCCAGTACCGACTGTCCAACAAGCCTTTACACACACATTCATGGACACACTTGGCACATACACTCTTGTTCAAGCATCCACACAGTTTTCCAATCCTTTCCCATTTGTGGAGCCAAACCACAGATATTAAAATTTGGGCTGTGCATCAGATTTCAAAGCCTTCTCATCAGCGTTTGATGAGCCTATGACACAGGGCTTAGTTTTTTCCCTTGATTCACAAAGCATCCCTTCAAGAGAAATATTCTGGGAGAACTGCAGAGTCAATGATTTTTTAAATTAAAATTCAACAAGATATGCTTGTCCTTATTAAAATTTTTGAAAAAGATCACGAAGGTCAATTATTTCAGCTTAAAGTAGCTGAGAAGATGAAGCAACCTGAGTTTTACTCAACTTGAATCCAACTTTCCTTATCAGCTTTAACTTCAGTTGCTAGCCCTTGTTAAATCCTCATCTGTTTTATCTTCACTGCTGTTTTAAATGCTTTTTTTCAGTGTACCCAGGAAACCAGCACACAAAAAACCACCAAAACATTACAGCTGGGTCTGCAGCAGAGGTAAAGACAACAGTTGCCAAGGACAACGGCCTGCTGAGGGACAGCAAAACAGCCATGGTCCTGCCTTCTCTCCAAGTGTTGGGAAGCCAGGATTGGATGATGATAAATGTGGAAAAGGGCCCTGAGGACAAGGAAACTTCTACCATGGTTGTGGCAGTGGTAATAGTCCATTCCATTCCTTACTTCTCCCCTCCTCCCAAGTGTCTCTAGGGTTCCTCTGGCTCAGCTTGGCTTTCTCATTCTCTCTGTTCCTCCCCATGGCTTAACTCTGGTACCACATATCCAGCAATATTTAATTTTGCCCTTGCAGCTGAGGCACATCAGGCTGGCACCATAAAACATTAACAAACCCAAAGCAACTGTACGAATTTATAGGAAAGCTGCCATGCTTTGACGGAGTCATGGAGTTAAAAGAAATCACCACGAGTGGAAGGCATTGCTTTGGTGGACTCCACGCCTGGAGGTGTGTATGAAGGTGGCAGGGTGCAGGTCACACGCTCCAGGACCAGCAGAGCAACAGCCACCTGGGCACAAGGACTGTGATCAAAAACAGCCACGCAAATACAAGTGATAAGTTCGGATCTCCACTGTTGGTCCAACTGTTTCACCAGAAAAAAAACTTCCCAAAGTCCATGGTGTGTTTAGCCTTTAACAGACATTATTTTAAGTGCTGTCTTCTACCAGATTTCTGGGAGTGTGAATTTATGGTATCTTCTGACTGCCTGGCTGCTTAGCTAAGTATTTATACTCCCACTGTAGTTGCCTGAATACCCAGTAGTGAGGCTTCTGATTATTGACAGAAACCACGGAAAGAGGCATAGGGAAATATTCACAGAATCCCAGAATGGTTTGGGTTGGAAGGGACCTTCAAGATCATCTTCCAACCCTCTGCCATGGGCAGGGACATCTTGTATTAGACCAGGTTGTTCAAAGTCCCATCCAACCTGGCCTTGAACACTTCCAGGGATAGGGAAGCCATAGCTTCTCTGGGCAATCTGTTTCTGTACCTCACAACACTCATAGTAAAGAATTTCTTCCTAAAAAGATACTATTAATAGAGGCAATGTAACTGAGGGTCAATTAAAGAGGGTCAACATCCCATTTATCCTGTTTCCAGCTGTGAAAATAATGATGCCCTTTATGGAAGTTACAACCATGTGAAATCAGAAACAGGTTTACAGAGAAGCTCCCTAGAGTTCCCACAGTAACCAGCTGCCCCAGCTGAACATCTAGGACACAGGGTGTCCAGAGAACGTGGATGTTCCATCCCTGGAAGTGTTCAAGCCCAGGTTGGATGGGGCTCTGAGCAACCTGGTGTAGTGGAAGGTGAACCTGCCCATGGCAGGGGGATTGGAATGAGATGATCTTTAAGATCCCTTCCAATTCAGGCCATTCTGTGATCCTAATTTCCCAAGCCTGCCTCACACCATCTGCTTGTGACTCCCTATAGGAAAAACATGGTCATTTGCATTACCTGAAGACAAGTAAGTTTACCAATGGATACACTAATTGTTCCCATAGAACCTTATCACTGATGAACACCCAACTGCATGCTGAGGAGAGAAAGATTTTATTTCCCTTCTGCAGCTAGGGGAATTGAGGCACAGGAAAAATGAAATGTCAGATGTATACCAGATCCAGACCCAGGATGTGCCAGTGAGCATCAGCCTACCCACAGACTGGTGTGGTGCTGGGGCAGATCTGACAGTCAAAACTCAAAATACTCAAATAGAAACTTCTGTTATGCTTTAAAACACTGGATTTCCAGGATAAACAGGTCTTGTTTCCTAACCATAATGAAAATTGACCATCTGAAAAAATAAAGGCTTCTAAAGCACCCTGTACCACACTGCCTAGTTGGCATCAGAAGAAAAATGTGAGAATTTGCCTCCATTTGCCTGAAACCAAGTCTCTGCATGAGTAGGACTGTTAAAATATTTCAGCCATCAAAAAAAAACTCCTCATGCATCATGGTGGGCACAAAGACATGGCAACAGTCCCTCTCCAAAAACATAAGGTTTTTGTGAGACTCATGCCTTGCATGAAAGACTCAGGCACCTAAATGTGCTACAGGACAGAAAGCAATTTGCAAGAGGATTCATCTGGGCCTTTTTACATATGCTTGTCTCTGAATCACCAATATATGACTAAATATAAACCATGAAGAGCCATAATTGCTATTCTATATATCCTCCTATTCCTCTGAAAGATCATAAAGGAAGAAAAACCAGCAAAGTATTTAGGAGGATTAGTTCCTAACAATGCCAATGAAAATCTGCAGGAAAAAAACCATCTTGCCAGATTCAAAGTGCAGATTTCACTGCTCAGTACCAGCAGTTGGAGAGTTGATACAAATCTCTGAAAGAGCTTGTGAACTCCTCCCATCTCCAGTGTATCTTATGCTGCTGCTTTACCACCGTGGTCCCTGATACCAACTTATGAGGTCTAAGAGAAAAACTTGCTCGAATTTCCTCCTCTTGAACTAGCTATGAGAAGTTGATATCAGCCTCTTATCTCCACAGAGCATTCCATGAGCTCCCAATTTACCTCACAGTAAGTCAGCTCTGGGCCATTTGTCACACAGAAATATTTTGCACACTTCTAATTCACAGGGCAGCCCAGAAGGGAACGGAGAGTCACAAATAAAGGGGGTTGCACCAAGTATTTTGTATTTGAAGTATTTGAAAAACTTCATCATCACTGGTCTACTCTGGCCTCCAACTGGAAGGTCTGGAGACACACCACCCATAACGCTGCTGCTTCCTTTGAGAACGCACGCAGGGTCACTCTGAGGAGAAAAGACAATGCAGAAAGAACCGTGTCTTGTCGATACCACCTAAGGAGTCTTTCTGCTGTGCCTTTTGCAACCAGATGTGTCTATCTTGCATTGGCCTTTTTAGCCACCAGTGTGCTTGTAGCAAATGTGGGTAGAGCCCTTCCCAAATCTTCGTTTGCGAAGCCCAGCCATGATGATGATTTGAAAAACAGAAATCAGAGCCAACAGAGCAGGACTTATTAGCATTTGGGTATTACACAAGTCTCACACACAGGGCCAAATATCTTCCTGCGTTTCTTTGATCCTCATTGTCCATCTGCTCGTTACTCCTGTTATGGCAGTAACACAACACTGTGTCCTGAGGAGGAGGGGATCCTTACCATGCCTGACATCATCTAGGTGCTAGGGAAGAGATGGG
This sequence comes from Pseudopipra pipra, assembly GCF_036250125.1. Taxonomy (NCBI): domain Eukaryota; kingdom Metazoa; phylum Chordata; class Aves; order Passeriformes; family Pipridae; genus Pseudopipra; species Pseudopipra pipra. The sequence continues at coordinate 7,437,618 of NC_087553.1, forward strand.
ACATACTCAAAAAGATCTCCATGTCTAAATGGTTTAGGAAAAAGAAACTAAACAGCCTAATACTGCCCTGTTTTATTGCCAAGGCACTGAGATATGTGGGACATCCAAAGGCCCTGTGACAGTAGTGGGGACTGTCCCCTTGACACCAAATCTAGAATTTAATTACCAAGACCTTCCTCATTAAGAGGTCCCTTAACTAAAGAAAAGCTTCACATCTCTTTTTGCTGAAATTACTAATAAGCAGAAATGCCAGAGCAAGAAGTACCAGTGGGTGTTTTTTGCTGCTACGTAGGTTCTGTGACTGGGGATGGAAAGATGCACCAGCCTCCAAACTCCATCACAGCTTTGTCACAGCTGCAGCTGGCTTGATCAATGTGTATTCAGGCATCTTCTATGGAAATGTTGATTAGTGGTTACCATGCAAAGAACTCCCAACTCATCTTCTCTGAAAACCCCTTAGTTAAGTGTTAATGGCACTTCAAAAATCTGCACAGGTTTGAGGTTTTTTTAAAGAGCCAAGAAAAAGATAAGTAAGGAGGGGAGCTATAGCACATTCCAGATAGTGACTTCTCCCTCCATTCTCAATTCACCCAGAAATTTTTCAGTAATAATTTTTTGTGGATTTTTCCCCTTTCCGTTTTTTTCCCCCTATTACTCTCCAAGTAAAAGTTCCTAAAAGATGACCAGCTGAATGGAAAAAGGAGGAGTTCAGAATTCAAAATGACACGTCCTAGCAAGTCAGACTGTGCTGTAAAAGCATTCTGGTCTCAGAGAACTTTTTTACCTGGGTAGGTTTTCCAGCTCAGAAAAGAACAACTGGCTTGGTTCAGCCACAGCCAAAGCACTGGGACATCCCTTCTGTCACTAGTGTATCCATGACATTTACCTTAATTCAAGGAAGTCTTGGAGCTGACACTGGAGCCACGCTGCTAGTAACCAGAAACAACCAATGGCTACCACTACATTGCTTTAGATTGGATAGTAGGGAGAACTTCTTCCCTGTGAGGGTGGGGAGGCCCTGGCACAGGTTGCCCAGAGAAGCTGGAAGTGTTCAAGGCCAGGTTGGATGGGGCTCTGAGCAATCTGATCTGGTGGAAGGTGTCCCTGCCCACGGAACTAGATGATCTTTAAGGTCCCTTCCATCCCTAATCATTCTGTGATTCTATGCCTCTATTTTTTTCTATTAACCCTGACCTCTCCCATCCCATGTAGCATTTTTCTGTACAGCATATGAAGCTTGCTGTCCAGTTTCAGGGAAGGCACGACCAAGATCCAAAGAGTTAAGAGCAGGAAAGATATAGCCCAATTTGTTTAAACTTAGTATTCCCTCAAAACAGAGACTCTGAAACCAGCAGATGTACAGCCAACCTACCATGACTGCAGCAATTTTCACGTAGCTCTAACAGCAAAAACCTGTAGGAGGGGTAGAGTTTGTCTCCACATCTACCTCTGCCACCCTTCTGTTGTTATATTATTTAAGACTTGCAATCACATTTCTGCGGTTTAAAACACTCTGTATCCACACAGAAAACATCCAAGCAAGAGGAAGCCAATGCAAGCTGGAATGGGAGAACGGTCGAGAATTTAGGACCAGCACTCTGCATGAGGAACCTGATGACCACACAAACCTCTCACTAGCCTGGATTCTGCCCCAGCCCTGGCACGTGAGTGTGATGTCAAGGATACAAAAGAGCTGAGCATGGCACAGCACGCAGGCACTTGCCTCCACCTTATGGTGTGACAACGGCACACCCTCCTGAGGGCTCCATAGCAGACACGCAGACAAAAGGACTGTGGTCCAGTTCTGCTTTCAACAGGGATAAATTTGGAGTCACTTCACTGACGTCAGTGGAGTTATTCCAGAATTGCACCCGTGTAAAAGAGGGCAGCATCTGCTTTCTGAAAATGGATGCCATCAAGCTAATTGAAAACAACAGATGCATCAAGGAGCAGCAAGAAGAGAGGGTAATGCTCCAGTTTTCTTGTAAAATACCATTTAATTTCCTTCCAAAGAATGTAAGAGTATACACCAACATATACTGGAGTATATGTACACCAGTACATATACATATGTACACCAGTACTACACCAATATGTAGTCTAAAAACTAAACCTTTTGTCAGTGTAAAATTGTATACAACCCTTCAGGTGAATGGAATGTGTACCTGCAATACCTGAAGAGATTTACTCTCGTCATCTGCATTTACAGTCCTCTTCTTTGGGCCTGATTCTTCTCTCACACTTAAATTAGGAGTCATACCACTCATATTCTTAAGAAAGTATTTATCTAACCTTAAGTAGAGAGCAGAATTGAGACCTCTGTTTTCTTTAAACAAACAACAGCTGAATTTGGTAATTAAATGGATACATTTGTGATTTACGACATTTTTTGACTAAAAGCCTTCCAAAACTTTATACCACTGAATAAATATCTTAGTGAAAATAAAACCAAAGAAGGACTTACTGAATCTTCAAGGATAAGACAAAAGTTTCCCATAGATCTTGTCTCTAATAAATAGTCAACACAGCTTCAGTATTTGGGGTGACCATGGAAGTTGATGAGCACTTTCTCTTCTGTAAATCCTGTCTTTCTTTTCACTAAGAAGTACTTGCACATTGCTTCAGTCCCTCTTATTAATTTGCACTACAGACAACATGGATATTCCCAATGGTGAGAGTTTATCAGTGAACATTTATGCTTTGGCAATGTAAAACCCACACTGATCACAGGCATGTGTTTCCCACAGTGTAAAACTATGCTATGCTATGCAAGCTCTTGTATCAGCCAACAAGCCCCAAACAGACTTCCCCGGATCACAGGAAAACCCATGGAAAGCATGTGGAATTAACAGGTACTAACAGCATAAGCTACACTTGAAAACAATTAGCGCAGTCTCTGTCTGCTTTCCCAAAAAAACCCATTTTTCTGGATTTATCTCCCTGGCAAGGCTTGTGTGTTACTTAGGACCTGACCCTCCAAAAGAAGAGCTCCTTCTTGAAGCTAGCAGGCAATTTCCTCACCAACTGTCTTTGGTGGCAGCTAAGGACATTCAGCATTCACAGGTTCCTTTCATCAGGGGATTAAGTCTTTTCATCCTGCAAACACCTGCTCCCCTCCTTCTGTGTAAAGCAGGTGACTGCAATTCAGGCATTAGACTGTGAACCTGCTGATAGCATGGCTACAAATGTCTTCAGAATAGGATCTGTCTCTAGTGCAACTTCAAAGAGCAAGATGAAGAGCTCAAGGCTGTGCTTTCATTTACAGCAACGTAAATAGCGCTATCTTGTGCTTACAGGGCTGCCACTGAGGGCAGGATCTTCTTTAGTCTTAAACTTCCCTGTGGATTTCTCCACATACTACCACCATTAAGAAACAAACAGACAAAATGCTGCTGCTCTTATTTCTGTCAATATAAACTTTAAAGAGAAGCTTAACTTTGCTGAGGAGCTCAGTAGACTTACTTGGACTCAAGTCAGATGAGCACTTTTGGGAAAGCTGTGGTTAACTCCTGCTGTAATCTGCAGATCCTTCCCTGGTGTAAACAGGACCTCAAGAAAAGAACAAACAAAAATAAGCAGTTTAACAAACAGTACATAAGCTTTGACTTGATGCAGAAGATTGAAGTTGGAGCCCGATATAATCCAAGGTAGTTGTACTAAAAGGAGTTTTGCCAGCTTGAATCAGCAGATGGTGAGGATCTGGCTCATACTATATTTTTGTAGTTTATAATTATCTTTCTTTCTTCACCTAGAACCAGATTCTCCCTTTAGGCTGCAAATCTTAATTATAAAATCCTTCCTCATTAGTTTCAAGAAATTCTTAGTCATTAATTTCATAGAACAAAAAGAAACCTTACCTATTTTAGCTACAGCAGCTGATGCTGGAGCTGTTTATTCCTCTGCTTTCCGGGTTGATGCTGTTCTTTCCATCACTGTACAGAAGACACTTCAGTCCTTACCCTCTCTCTTACTGCCCTGAATTTCCTTTATACTCACTCTTCTTTATCTCCATAGGGATCTCTGTACACTGAACGAGAGGGCCAAGGAGAGAACACCAAGTCCAGTCACCTTCACCCCCATGGCTGCTGTAGCAGTGAGTTTTTATCCATGAAAGAAAAGGGCCAAACAGAAAATTGCTCAGAAATCCTGAATTCCAACATTTTCCACACAGGAGCAGAATAGGAATTTCATCTTGGAAGGAAGTGCAGGAATCTACTGGTAATGCAGACCTTGAAATATCACAAAACGGGTCTTCATGCCTTTCACACTAACAGTCCTTTAAGTGGATTAAAAAATGGTGTCCTCAGTAGAATTCTTTTTCTTCCTTCCCCACCTCCAAGGAGATGATTTCTGCCCTGTCCTGCTTTGGTGCAAAACATCCTGCGGGAAAATTCTCTGGGGAGCTGATTGTCACAAACCAGCCAAGGGATCAGGAAGGAACAACAGTCTTTTCTACTGCAAAACTATTTCCTAGTGAGACTGTTGAAAGAGGAATTTCTGGTCTTTTCATGTGATGCTTTAGCTTGTGTTCCCCCTCACTGGGCACTACATCCACAGGCCAGTTGTCCCTCAGCTCCTTGACTGAGTGCTCAGATTGTCCCTTCACACACTCTCCACCCCCCCCTGTGTACAAGTTAAATCTCTTCCCATCTCCAGGTTTGCACTCCCTTCTTTCAAAGGCTGGTAACTGTCCTTCCGAAGTTGGACAAGACAAGTTGTACATGATACAAGGTGATGGGATCATCTTCAGGAAGCAAGGAAAATGTCTGTGAAGATGAGGTGCTGATATCTGAAAACAAAATATCCAACGAGGGCTTTTGCTTGTAGCCACAGTCACAGCGTAGAGAGAAACAGTCCGGGAGGTTGTTATGGAAACAACTCCCTGGAGGTGCCTACTTGGCTTCACAAGGATGTGCTCTACCTTCACAAGGAAATAGCTTCAGAAGGAACAAGACAGATTTGCATTTTGAACATTCAGGGGTGAGTGCTATGGGCTGAGAACTTGAGGTAAATTTCTTGAAAGCATTTCTGTGATTTGGTGACAATGAGACCTCTGTAAAGTCGATGGCACAGGTGCCACTATGTCATTTCAGTCACAAAAAGAAAAAAACCAACAAAAAACAAAAAACCTTAATAAAAATATCAAATTCCACAAGCTCTATAATATATGGGATTATTGATGACTCTGGGACTTCACTGCAGTTCAGGAGGTGCTTAGAGAAGGATTTACATGCCCAAATGACTCCCAAGGTTACAATTTCCACACTTCTGTTAGCTTTTTGCATTTCTCTTCGCTCTAACGCAGAAAATCCAGGGAACAAACACCACTCCTGCTTTGCACATTTTTACATGCACTTTCTTTTGAAAAATTAAAAATGTGGATGACAAAGTCTGCACAAAGCTGCCTGTTTACAACAGAACTTCTTCGCATCTTGGGTATGCATGCCCCTCATCTGTATGGACTTTTAAAACCCACTAGAAACTCACTGCTGAATTTCACCAGAGAACAGGAAATCTCTTTTTTTGCCGGAGTTTCCATGCCCAGATGTCTGTCATGTTGGTCAGGAGAACAACCTGTTCTGAGCAGGGAGGGCTCCTGCCTGGCAGGGGCAATGGGGCCAGGCTGAAGGGAAGAAACGAGCACAGGAATTTTCTGACACAGGCTCAGCGTGCGTCTCATGACTCCTCCCGAACTTATGTTTTAACCTGAGTTTTTTATATCTTCCTTTGGGGAAACTTCTATCAGCTGATATACTCAGGCATAAAATATCCCCAAACATGGGCATTCTGCTAGGATAGGGTAGGAGCCTTGAAACATTCCTCTTAAACAGCAGGTTCTTTGGCTGGTTTCCAGCAACATGAAATTCGGAGGGAAGTCCCTCTCTTGCCCTCACAGTAAAGATCTCATTATAGTGACCCTGAAACACAACTAACAACAACACCAGCTTTTTACTCAATAAACTCAATGACCTGGACTTGGGTCTTTTTAGACAAAATCAAGAGATGCCACCATGCTGATCTTCTTCCTCAGTCCCACTTATTCACCAGGACAACTTACCCACCAGCTGATTACACTCTTCAAGGGATGCAGAATGGCTCCCAAGGCCCAGAGCTTCACAAACCTTTGCCTCAATCCCAAGGAAGCAAAGAGAAATTATACATTATTCAGGCACACTCCTCTGAGCTATGAGCCCTCACCACACCACGCCTGTATGTCCCAGACTGACACAAGTGGCATTTTCCTCCTGATTTCAGAGAGAGAGAACAGAGATTTTAATACAATGGTTGTGTGCTGACCCCACGGGAGATCCCCGCATGCTAAAAACCTTGGAGAGGATAACAGGGCTCTGGAGAAACGGAGCAGAGTCAGGATTTGCACAAACAACTTCTACCATATGACCAGGGCCCAGATGAGGAGAGGCCACAGTAAAAGCACTCTAGGCATGGAGCCATATCTCAAGATGACTGAAAACAGGCAGGGTAATGAAGATGCAAACAGATCCCTTCTCACAGCCAGTTCTAACTATATTAAAGTATATGGATGGAGCTCTGAGCAACCTGATCTAGTGGAAGGTGTCCCTGTCCACAGCAGAAGGGTTGGAACCAGATGATCTTTTAGGTCCCTCCCAACCTGGGCCATTCTACGATTCTATGATATGCCTTTAGCATTCTCAGTCTTATGGCTGAAAAGCATTATAAATACATAAAATGCATTCTATGTATTTTGCACCTGGATATTATGTCTGGTTTATGTATTCCATGCGTCACATGCAATATGGAGTACATTCTAATATGCACATCATACAGGATCATGCAAGGCATTAACGGCTGCCTTTGCTTTCATACACATGCAGACATGTGAATGCAAAATATACACTTAGATTTCAAACAAGAAAGGCTTTTCCTTGCAGAAAAATTTGCCAGTAGAATCTGAAAGCATCCATTCCCCCTTTTCACCTGCTGGCAGCAGCTGAAACATTTTAAAGTTCGATGTAAGGCAGAGCTGACTGAAACTAATTCAATGATCTCAGAAGCAAAATGTGCATCTTAAGACACAAACCTTGGCAAACCCAGCACTGCAGGCCAAGCTATGCATATCATTGCTGGCATATACTGCTCTCATGAAACCCAGTGCAAAAAACACTGCTGTCCCTTCTATCCATGGAACACCAAACACTGGCTGGATCAGTCATACAGCAAAAGCATCCCTTCAAGGCTAGTTGCTTCTCCCCTCATTTGAAACCGTTGGGTTTGTGCAGATAGCTTAGGGAAGTTTGTAACCACAGTCTCCAATGTTAACACACTTACCCTGAAGCAATTTATGCCTGTGAGTCGTTAAACCTTTGAGATCCTCCCACAGCACAGGTGCAGCTGCCTGTGGTCAGAATTTTTCAGCCTTGTCAACAAAATACTACCATGCAAACTTCCCTCAGCTATACGAATGCTCAATGTAAAAAAAGCAGTGGAGTCAACTGTTCTCACATGCCCAAATACAGAGCTGGGTATCTGAGGCACAAAGTACATCTTATTAAATGCTATTGTGTGGAGATAACAAATGGATTTACTCAAATGCGCCTTGCATCAGAAGGCACTTACCACTACGAAGATTAAGTTGGTACTATAAAGGCCAATTAACATCAGGGCACTGGCATAAATAAGGCTGAGATAAGCTCAAAATACAGAGAATCATCACCAATACTGTTGACTGCTACAAGCCTGCTTTTGATACATGGTATATACGGTGACAAGCAGCAAAGAGCCTTCAGATCCATGCACCTTTTTTTTTTTCTTCTTGAAACACAAACCAAAAAGAGCATCTTCAGCATGCCAAGGGTTTCAAAGAAGGCAGGCATCTGCTTGCTGACCCTCCCCTACAGCTGCAGAGCTCGCTGTGCTCCTGGCTGCAGCGTTTCCATTATTCAAAGGCAATGGCATGGCAGGCGTGACCGATCCCACAGCCAAGGGCACCGCGCCGGCACAGGAACCAAGGGCACAGCTTAAGCCAGATGTTTGCGGCCCCTTAAACTGTTCACTCTGCTGAATCCTTCAGCCGAAGTAGTGGCAAGGGCTTCTCTGCCAGTGGAGTAACAATGCTTGGTTTCAGAGCAAGTGTTGGGTTAAAAGCAGTCTTCAAAAGCAGAGAAAGAAATTCACAGGGGAGCAGGGATGACAGCTAGCACTCCACGGAATAAAGCAAGAACGTTTCTGGCCGCACACAGTAATGAGAAACAGCAAATCAGGACAGAAGAGCCCATTATCACAATCATTCTGTTTACGGTATCACAATTCACAGTCTGGCATGTAAATGCTGAATAGATCCAGCTGCTTGTAGGAAGGCTGCTGTACAGCAGCTCGCAGCTCCATGTCTGGACCCAGGAGAACATAACTGATCACACCTCTGTCAGCATCTTCTTCTCTTTAAAACCCTGGTTACTGGGAGGAATGAAGTTGGAGTATTTCATGGACTCCAGGTCTTCTGCTTCCAGGAATTCAGATTTGCTGAGAGACTGGTTACTGTCCCCCTTCTTAGGCTCAAAGAAGGGTGACTGTTGCTGGCCACAGGTGACGTGGGTATACTGGCACTGCTCCTCATGATCAGTCTCTCGGTGGTAGAAGTAGTTGAAGTTGGACACAATGACAGGGACGGGGAGGGCGATGGTGAGCACACCTGCAATGGCACACAAGGAGCCCACAATCTTGCCACCAATGGTCATGGGATACATGTCCCCGTAGCCCACGGTGGTCATGGACACCACTGCCCACCAGAAAGCATCAGGGATGCTGGTGAACAGGGAGTCAGGGTCATCAGTCTCTGCAAAGTAGACAGCGCTGGAGAAGAGGATCACCCCGATGAAGAGGAAGAAGATGAGGAGGCCCAGCTCCCTCATGCTGGCCTGGAGAGTCTTCCCTAAGATCTGAAGCCCCTTGGAATGCCTGGAGAGCTTGAAGATCCTGAAGACTCTGACCAGACGGATGACCCTGAGGATGGCCAGGGACATGGCTTGCTGCTGGCCCCCGTTGTTGCTGCTGCCCCCAGATTGTTGCTTCTGCTGCTGCTGCTGGGCCAGCTCGGTGCCCAGGGTGATGAAGTAGGGGATGATGGCCACGATGTCGATGATGTTCATGATGTTGCGGGAGAACTCGGGCTTGCTGGGGCAGGCGAAGAAGCGCACGAGGAGCTCAAAGGAGAACCAGATGATGCACAGGGTCTCGATGAGGAAGAAAGGGTCCGTGAAGAAGGGGCCGGCGCCGGCGGCAGGGCGCAGGGGCGGCGGGGTCCCGCTCGGGGCCGGCGGCGGCGGCAGCAGCAGCGCCTCGTCGCCGAGCGGTGCTGCCTCCCCGAAGCCAGGCTGGGCGCCCTTGGGCTCCTGGCGGAACTCCGGCAGGGTCTCTAGGCAGAAGATGACGATGGAGATGAGGATGACCAGCACGGAGACGATGGCGATGGCGCGGGCCGGCCCAGAGCTCTCGGGGTACTCAAAGAGCAGCCAGACCTGACGCTGGAAGTGGTGCTGGGGCAGGGGCTTCTCCTCCTCTTGGATGAAACCCTCGTCCTCCCGGAAGGTTTCGATGGCCTCCTGGCCCAGCTGGTAGAAGCGGATCTCCTCCAGGAAGATGTCGAGAGGCACATGGACCGGCCGGCGGAGCCGCCCCCCGGACTGGTAATAGTAGAGGATGGCGTCGAAGCTGGGCCGGTTGCGGTCGAAGAAGTACTCGTTGCGGAGCGGGTCGAAGTAGCGCACCCGGCGGCTGGGGTCGCCCAGCAGCGTGTCGGGGAAGATGGAGAGGGTCCGCAGCTGCGTCTCGAACCGCAGCCCGGAGATGTTGATCACCAGCCGCTCGCTGCTGCAGCAGCTGCCGCCGCCGGCGCTCCGCTCCTCGCCCGGCGCCTCCGCCTCCGCCTCGCCCGCCCGCGGGGCCGCCAGCGCCAGCGGCTCCTCCGCCCGCATCCCGCCCGGTCCGCTCCCTCCGCCTCGCCCCGCTCGCCTTCAGCGCCCGCCGCCCGCCGCCATCCGCCTGTTGCGCCTCGGGGCGGCCGCAGCTCCCGGAGCGGCTCCTCCCGCGGAGCCGGGGGCACGGCGGGGCTGCGCGGCTCTGCACACACACACACACACCGGGGGACGGGGAGGGGCACGAGCACACGGCGTGACACGGAGGGGCACACGCAGACACACGCAGACACACGGAGACACACAGACACACAGACACGCAGACACAGCGCCCGCGCGGGCGCGCTCAGGGACGGAGCGATGCGCGCACCCAGCACGGCGAGACACACACGCGCGAACCCGCGGGCGGGGGATGCTCGGCCCCACCTCTCCCCGGCAGCAGCCGGATTTTGCGGGGAGACCCCCGCGGGGACCGCGCTGCCGGGCGCAGCTCTCCTGTCAGCCGCCTCTCAACAGCTCGTCCGAGGGGCGGCACCGCCCCCGCCCTTCTCCCCCCACCTCTCCACCACGGAAACCTGCCCCTCCAGCCAAACCCCCGAGGGGGGCTGTCCGACAGCGCTCAGGTCTCGGCCGTGGGACCCGGCGGACCTCGGTGCTGTTCCCGTCCCTGCCGCAGGCTGGAGTTGACCTTGAGCCAGGCGCTCCATGCCTGTGGCTCGCGGACCTCCATTTATAAATGTCATTGCCATGATGCAAGCGCGGCGGTGGCACCGGACCATCCGCAGATGGAGACAACCTGTCACGGCAAACAGTGCACCTGGGGGAAAGATACGGGTAAATGCAGTTTCCTTCCTCTTATTTGCAGGGGATAGAGTTTGCCCCTTCTCCCAGGTACCAAACAGGTGAGCTTGCTTTTTTTTTATTATTATTATTTTTATTTTTTTTTTATTATTTTTTTTATTTTTTACCACCACCCAGTCAGCACTAAGTCTCCCCGAGAGCCAAATCTGCATTTCAGAGGCAGACTACCAGCTCTTTTGGCTTTAGAAACCTGTGGCTTGCTCCATCCATGTCACACTTAGCTTCTGAAAGCACAGGGAAACTCACGACCGTGTACTTTCTATTGAAATAACTCGAAAATGGGGCTAACAGGAGAGTCTGCTTCCATCCTTCCCAGGGCAAGTGCCTGTCTTTCACTTGAAAGCCCTTTTTCAGTGCTAAATATTATTAACCAGGCTTTTATAATCATAGTATCTGATGCCTTTGCTGGCTGCAAGCCATGTCCTTAGCCTACACTATCTCATAGCAGCACATATCTAGAGGAAAACATTCCCCTCTTTACCCCTCCTCCCAGTTGCTCCAAACTAGCTGGCACTACCCAGTTCAGGCTCTGGACATTTCGACCAGCTGACTGTGGCTGCCTTGTTTGGCTCTGTCCTCAGCAAGGAGGTGAATATGATTTAAACGTCACTTAATCCTTTTTCATTTCTCACTCATTAGCATTGAAGATGGCTGTTGTAAAAGGAAGCATATTTTCTCCTTTATGTGAAGATGGCTGTCTCACAAGGAAGCATATTTTTGTTTCATATTATACATAATTGAGGTAAGGAAAAACAATTGCCCAGAGAATACACCTTTTCTTTAAAAAAAAAATCATGAATCGATGTTTACCTTTGTAATAGTAAAATGCTTCTTGCCGAAATTTGTTTTTCAATTATTAGAATGAATTATTCATCCCTGGGATTATTTGAATCATAATTATGATTTATTCATTTTCACGGTTAACTATTGAGAAATCCTTTAAAAAGAGCTTTTGAGAGGGATGGATGGAAAAGTTCCCAAGGTTTATAAGAGGATACAGGGCATGTCTACATTGCTGGGACTGACCTCACCCTGTGCTGGGTTTAAACGAGCGAGCTCCAAGCAGCAGAGCAGGAACAACGTTCCACCACGGTTTGCAGGATGATTTTGCAGCCCCTAGAGTCATTTTTGCTGCCACAGCTCTGGTCTTCACGTTACCTGAGCGAGCAGTGTTACAGAATTCTGTGATTCTATGAAAGACAGCTGAGGTGCAGTCCCATCCAGCAATCCCTTCCCACCACAGATGACCTCTGAGCAGGCGCTCAGGCTGCTCCATGCTGCCTGTGCTTGCTCCTGAAAGCCCCTCAGAAGCCACTGGCTTTCCCTCTGTGCACTTACCCTGCACTTTAGTCTCAGTATTAAATCCAGAAGCAATGTGTAAGTCAACTCTTTTTAGAACGCAGGCTGTTCCCAAAGTGCTCTGCACCACAGTGCCTGTGCAGCCCCACCCTCACTTCTATATTAAGAGGAGATGCCAGCTGCCACCATTCAGCCTCCGTGTGGATCCTGCTGGACCAGCAGCTCCCAATGGCACACGGTTTGCAAAGCTAGAGAGGAACAGCAATGGGAGATGTGGAGATGTGAGGGAGGGGCAAGAGGTGAGCCCCAGAGCAGCACTCCCAAAAGCCACAGTGCTGTACCATAACAGAGAGATTTGGCTGCAGGGTCTCCAGCCAACTCCACAAGGCCACTGCTACCTGAAAACATGCCACTGCCTCACAGGGAAGCTTAGTGACAGCGTTCACATCTCCAAGCTCAGGTATGGCATGTCACTGTGGTTCAAGAGTTCACAATGACCACATCCTGCCCCAGTCTATATCAGTCACTAATGCCCAGGTGCACAAAAATCCCTTCACAAATACATGGGAAAAAGATTGTTGCTGACTGGCACAGCAGGACGCCTGACTCTGGGTTCCTATCCTACTCCAGAAGCTGGAGGGACATTGTCCTCCCAAGCTTGGTCCTTACAGCCACCTGTGAATCTGCAGCACAACAGTTCATTTTCAACAAGCCAAACCATTCCTTGGATGTCTTACACACCCCTGAAGGTGGCTCAGCATTTTGGGTAACGCTGCCACCCTTTGGGTTCTCTTTAGCTCCCTTTTGCAGGGTTTGATGTGCTCAGCACTGCGGCTGCCACAAAATCGCGTCTGCGTAGGATTTTCTCAGGAAAGCCAAATTCAGAGACTCTCAGGAAGAGCACTCCAAAACTAAGATACCCCAAGCTGGAATCTAGATTTGAGTCTTGCACATGCAGAACTTCTTACCCACTTCCTGCCTTTCTGTGTTTCCCAGTCACCCCATAGAATCATAGAATCATAGAATAGATTGGGTTGGAAAAGACCTCCAAGATCATCAAGTCCAACCCCTGATCCAACTCCAATTACTATATCATGGCACTAAGGGCCACATCCAATCTCTTTTTAAAAACCTCCAGGGATGGTGAATCCACCACCTCTCTGGGTAGGCTGTTCTGATGCCTGATTACCCTCTCTGTAAAGAATTTCTTCCTAACATCTAACCTAAACCTCCCCTGGCAGAGCTTGAGCCCATGTCCCCTTGTCCTATTGTTGGTTGCCTGGGAGAAGAGACCAACCCCCACCTGGCTATAACCTCCCTTCAGGTAGTTGAAGAGAGTGATGAGGTCGCCTCTAAGCCTTCTCTTCTCCAGACTAAACAACCCCAGCTCCCTCAGCCTCTCCTCATAGGACTTGTGCTCAAGTCCCTTCACCAGCCTCGTTGCTCTTCTCTGGACCTGCTCCAGCACCTCAATGTCCTTCCTGAACTGAGGGGCCCACAACTGGACACAGCACTCCAGGTGTGGCCTCACCAACGCAGAGTACAGGGGAAGAATCACTTCCCTGCTCCTGCTGGCCACACCGTTCCTGATACAGGCCAGGATGCCATTGGCCTTCTTGGCCACCTGGGCACACTGCTGGCTCATGTTCAGCCTCCTGTCGATCAGCACCCCGAGGTCCCTTTCCGCCTGGCTGCTCTCCATCTTCTCCTGAACTTTCCAGTTCTCTCCTCCATGGTTTCTGGGCTACCCCTATCTTCTGCTTTCCATATTCAGGCACTTTTCCCAGATATGGAGCTTCTCCTCCCCTCTGACTTCTTCACTTCCTTGAAGGCCAGTATCAAAGTACTTTTTATATCCCTTTTCCAAAAATCCTATCAGGAGTGAAGCCTGCCCAGTAAGCACTGAAGGTGTTGCCTGACCATCTGGCTCATGGGGAGAAGGCATTGGGCAACCAGGAGAACAATTAGAGATGCTTTGCCTGTGTGACATCTTGTAGTACTCATCCGCATCAAATGAAGAAACAAGAAGAAAACCCAACAGCCCTCCACACCTGCAGTATATTTTGGTGATCAAAACGCCTCTGAAATCATCCATCAACGCCTTAACGTGCAGCCTGAGAGGCACAATGAAACCTCCTGCAGCCTGGAGGCCCTGAGGCAGAATTCATCTCCCAGGAGCCAAAATATTCCACATACACAAAATAAATCCCCATGGTCTAAAAAGAGCAATAGACAGGGAAATTAAAAAAAAAAAAATAAAATCTAATAGCTGGCAGAGCATCCCCATTTGAAATGGTAATTTACACTTATGCACAGTACCAATTACAGCCAGCTTCATACTTCTTCACTTACTCAGAGCCATAAATACATAAATGAGAGTGCTGAACAGGGGAGGGAAGCAGAATTAGCTGAAGCCCTGAAGCTGCTAGGCATACCACTCGGAAACAGGGGCTCTCCTGCTTTGTTTGGTTACCAGAAAACAGGAGCAAACCTGAAGGATGTTTGTTAACATCCTTCCAGGCATCAGAGCAGTCAACTGCTTATGGCATCAAATGTTAGTGGCCAGATTCTTTGGTGCCTTCAGCCTCTTTATTCTGCTCCAAGTGAAGGCGTGGATCTGAAATGTTTCTCTCTCCATTCCGCAGAATGCCAGACGCACTTAAGATAGGAAAGAGGAGTGATTTCACTGAATGTGGCTTTCACATTCCCATTACGCTGTAAGAGGGAAGAAACTATGCAATTTGTGCAGCTGCAGATCTCAAAGCCTCAGATGGCAAAAGGATGAGTAGTGATCAGGCATCTAATGACACCCATGTATCCATCACGCTGCCATTTCCACCACTGCCCCAATGGACAGGGATAAAAATTCCCAGTTTTCCCAAGATAGAAGCAACCCTGATTGTTATTTGATAGGAAACCATTCATCCCAGTCATAAAATCATAGGATGGTTTGTGTTGAAAGGGACCTTAAAGCTCATCCAGTTCCAACCCCCTGCCATGGGCAGGGACACCTTCCACTGTCCCAGGCTGCTCAGAGCCCCATCCAACCTGGCCTTGGACACTGTCCCTATACTACACTTTGAATAGGATGTTTGTGCCACTGTTGACTGATGGAAGACTTGCTCTTCCATGATAAGCTGAAGATGACTGCATCACCCTGGAGCATTACTGGAACTCTGTCTTTTCTGTGCGTCGAATAAGGGCAGGTTCTTGTACTGGGAAAAGCATACCACGGTGTAACTAAAGATTTTGACACAATCCTGGAAATAAAGGGGAAGGGGAAGGGAAAGCAGGTTGTACTGGAAACTTTCATGCAAGTATTTCCTGGCTTTCAAGGACTTACCTCTGTAAAGTACCTTCAACACTGTGTTTGTCTTGGGTTTTCAAAAAACTAAGATCGAAAAGAAGTTCCCCAAACCTCTATCTAGAGTTGAGTAACTTTTAAGCCTTTTTTAAACCTCTATTTAAGTTTCTTAAGTATTTTCCATGTAAATATGTTGGGGTTTTTTAAGATGCCTTTCATAGAGACATCCTCTAGATGTATGTCAGGGACTTCAGGTTTCGATTTATTACAATATGAAAAACGTCTCAGACAGGCACAGTTTTTAGGTTCATAGCACACCCCTGTGCTGTATGAGCAAATGAATGAGTGTGAAAGAAAATAACAACAGTATGCAGACCTATCACCAGAAAATGATGGAGGGTTTCACAACTACTTGTCAGGCACCTTAAAATTCCTGAGTTGTACGAACACTGTGTCAAGTCCTGCAGTATCAGATGCAACTGCTTTGAGATCCCTGTTCACCCTTCAGCTGGACTTTGTCCTCTTTTGGGTCTGTTCAACCCCTTTTGCTCCTGCAGTCTGTCATTCAATATCCATCCTTTGATTTATTTCCATCCTACAGTCCTTGAGCTGGTCCCAAGTGTTTATCCTGCCATCCTGTGCCTTGGCTCCTGCCCATGTCCCATCCTCCTGTTCACATTTTCTGTCTTCTCTCAGCCCTTGCAGTTCACTGTTCCATCCTTCCTCATTTCCCATCCCCTCCTGCTCCTAATCCTTTTGTTTAACTTTGGCTCATCCTGAACCCAAAATATTTCTGCAGAGCCCCACCTGTACACAAGAGAAGGGCATTATTTCCAAAATGAAAAGCAATTATTGAAAACTCTGTTGTGGCATTTGATCTGTCTGCATTTGTGCACAAGTGACATTACAGCCCTCCCAGTACTTCTAAATGCACAGTGAGGAAAATCATTTCAGCCCAAGTTCAGAAAGCCCTTGCCAGGAGTCCTGGACTGAGATCAGGTTGCACATGCTGCTGGTGACACCTCTAATATTTTTAACTGGTGGTGTTTGCAACAGGAAATTTTATAGTAGAGTTGTGTTTGCGTGTATCTGATGCAATGGAGGTTTGAGAGAGCAGTGTTATACAAAACATCACCACTAGCAGCAAGCATGGAGCTAATATTAACAAAGTGAGGATGTGGAGCTGGATGTTGTGAAATAGAAATAAGTGGCATTGCCTTGTAAGAGATCCTATAACGCTTTCCTAAGTGGTCCAGTTAACGATCCACCTCAGTGCCTTGTATCCTGTGTGAGGGTATGTGGAAGAAGAAAGCATCTGTTTGATTAAAGTAACCCAATCAAGGACCCTTTCAATGCAAAGAGAGACTATTTAGAAGGACATGTAGTGACAGGACAAGGGAGAATAGCTTCAAGCTGATGTAGAGTAGGTTTAGGTTGGATATTAGGAAGAAATTCTATACTGGAGGCACTGGAACAGGTTGCCCAGAGAAGCTGTGGCTGCCCCATCCTGAGAAGTGTTGAAGGCCAGGCTGGATGGGGCTCTGAGCAACCTGGGATAGTGGAAGGTGTCCCTGTCCATGGGAGGGGTTTGGAACGAGGTGATCTTTAAAGTCCCTTCCAACCTCGGCCGTTCTATGATTCTATGAAAGGTCACATGCACTTGCAGCCTGTTTAAAGGTTACTAAAAAAAAAAAAAACAACCAAACAAAAAGACCCCAAAAAACCAAACAAAAACCCAAACAACCAGCAGCAACAAAACAAACAAGGAACACTCCAACTGTGGAACTTTGTTACAGTTCAATATTGCTCATTACAAATTATAAGAGGTGAGATGTTGCCTGCATTGTAACAGAACTCCTTTATTTTATGCCACCACTGTATGTCACTATTGAGAGAGAACAAAACAGAAAGATTTTAATGAGATTTGTGTTGCTCTGATGTGAAGGGACCTCTGTGTCCAAGGTAAGCCCCCACCCCGTGTGTGTGTCATGTGTCCATCCTCCCCCATAGACAGTGCCATAAGGAATATCCTGTCTGGAAAGACCTTCTCCCCATTCCATGGTTCCACAGAACTCATTTGTCCCCCACACTGCATGTCTGTGTGTCTCTATAAAGGTCACATTTCCATTTTTCTCAGTCATCAGTGTTAGTGTGAGTGTAGGGAGTAGACTGACCAGGTGCACTCAAGAGGGAAAGTAGAAGGGAATACCACTCCTTGGAGCAACACAGCTCTTCCTGCTTGCTCTCCCTGTCCCCCATCCCAACCATGAAGAGGAGGGAAAGAATTTGGCCTTTCTCTAACTTCTAATTGCCCTTTACAGGGATTTCTGTTCATTCCTGGAGTGGAAACCATGAAACTTCTAGAGGTCATGTGGCTAAAATAGGGCCATGTCCCTACCTGTGAAGGCACAGCTGGCAGCATTGTGCTCCTTCTCTCAGGCTGCCCCTCCCTTCATCCCATTCTGTGAACGTCTTCAGCTGACACATTTGGCACCTTCCCACTTCCCCAGTGTCCTGCCTGTGGGCACAAAGAGCCCTGGAGACACAGCTCTCAGGTCTGCCACCTGTTATCCCACCCATCCTGCACAGACAGGAGCAGCAAGGGCTTGGCCAGCCAAGATCCCTCCCGCTGATTTGGAAACATCTGGTCTAAGAAATCCTCAGGGATTTCAGTAGTAAATCTCTGACAAGTCTCTAAAGAAATAAATCTTGGAGCAAATTTCTTCAGGGATGCCAAAAAGCAGCACATAATGACGTCAGAACAGCCTCCCTGTCAAATTCTCTGTCTCTGCTCAAGAAGTAGTAGAGCTTTGTAGCAAAATGAGTGTAATAATTTCTGACAGGCAAAGCAAAACCTTTTCCACCAACTCTGTTTCAGACACAGCCAAATCATTTTCCCCCCTTTGTTTCTTTTAGCAGCAGCTTTCCAAATAAAAACAAACAAGCAAATTGCCCTGAGATAGACAAGAAACATGAAAAACATCTTATTTGAACAGTCTTAAGATCAACAAGAAACCTTCCAGCTAGGACAGAGAAGGCTTTACCAGACTCCTTGAGGATAACAGTAGTGTGATCACTGAGCTTAGTGACAGTATTTTGGGACTGTCATTACTGAATACAGACCAAACAGACACTAAACTTAATTAAATCTCAACAGAGGAGCCTGACATAAAAAACCAGCACACAGACAAATTCCATTCACACAGTCCTCTTGTCTTAATTGCTATAAAGGACAGAAATAACTTCCCCTCTTCTTGACCACTGGAGCAATAAGTCAATCTTGAAATATGAAGCAATAAGGAGAAGATGTGACACAAGCCACCACCTCCTCTGCATTAAAATTGCTGAAAATCAGTGGGGCTTTGCAGAGAAGCTGAATAAAAAGCATGAGGGTCACTGGTAAGGTGAGGATGAAAATGTCTGGCAGGAATTACCTGTGCAAAGTCATCTGAGTTCTCTCCTGGGCTTTTTGAAGACCACTGGAGAGCCACGAGTTCTGATTCTTGCAGTCTGAGTCAGATTTCAGGGCTCCATAAGTAAACAGGCAGAAAATAGAAAGCTAATACATAAATGACCCCATTGCTCAATGAGACAAGGGAGATGGGGACAAAGGACAAGAGAAAGTCTGAGGCGTTCACTGTTGGTTTTTTTTCGGTTGGTTTGGGGTTTTTTTGATAGTTGTTCCCAGCAAAATTGGGACCTCTTAGGACACAAATAGCAGAGTCTGTGAGAGCAAAGCAATATTCACAACAGAGGAGGATCAAGTTAGGGAACATGGAAGTCAACTGGACATACACAAGGCTATGGGATCAGCCAAGGTGCTTTTTATGGTGCTGATGGAACTGCCAATGCCATTCAAAGGCCAGTTTCTATCATATCTACAGTTCATGGTGAGCAGGGAGACGTTCCTGTTGCCTGAGAGGCAAATCCAGACCCCATTTTCAAGACTGGACATTGAAAAGCTAATCCTGCTCAAGCCATTTCCAGCCACGGAAGGGATAAGAAGGTGGCTGGGAGAAGCCAGCATGAATTTATCAAAGGCAAATCATGTCTGACCAACTTTATTCCCTTTTATGATGAAAAGGCTGGTTCGCTGGAAGGGGAGAGAGCAGTGAATGTTGCCTACCTTGTTTTATCAGCAATACAGTGTCCCCTGGTGTTTAAAATATACATTATATAGGAAACAAAAGCCTTTACACTTCCCTTCCTATGTACACGATGTGCTACAACTTAGTGCATTCTGAAACGTATGTTAAACAGCAATGGAATAGAGCTACACTGCAGATCTGCCCTCCAATTTTAGGCTTTTTCAAGATCTGGAGCTTGGCAGAGTCAGAATTTTAAGTGCTAGATGCAGCCTAAAGCCTTCTGTGTTAATCTGGGAAGCAGATCTGGGAAAACTTTGCTGTAAAACAACTTTGAGAGTAAGGAGCTCCAATGAAAGCATATTTCCTCCAAGCTCCAGCTGCTGCTTGCAGAACACATCTACGGCACTGCTATGTAATTACCTCGCTGGAATATGATCAACCCAAGACACCCAGGAAAGGCTCCTCAAAAGGGGAAAAAGAGTTTCAGCATCAGCAGGAGAAAAGGAAAAAAAGCCCTCTCTCCTAGTGTCAAACAATAGATATGTAGTTTGGCACCTAGCACCAAATTACGCCAAGTATTGGAGCTCTGCACACAGTTCAAAGCAATGACTCACACTCTTTCCATGACATCTCTACTATAAGAGCTGTCTCGTCCACTTACATCCAACAGTTTCCCAATGGCTGCCAAACCATTTTGTGAGGAGGAACAACAGCAACACCACTCTTATTTTTTTAAAAAACAAACCCTGAACAGCCACAAGCTGCCTGTAAAATAAACCAGGGACACTCCTGAACCACCCTTCAGAATTTAATGAGATATACATAAAATTAACCTTGTGTAGCCTTGCCAGGTCAAGGCTTGCTGTGAAGATGTCAACACTCAATGGGTTATGATTGTAAGGGACAAATATCACACAATCTTGAGCTCAGGAGAAGCCTTATATAGTAACTTAGGTACTGTTGGAGGGACAAGCATGGGAGCAACTTTCCTTGGCTGGTGGAATCCCTCTAACCTCCTTTGGGATCACTTAGAGGGAGCCTGGCATGCCAGGCTCTAACTCTGCTGAGGGCTTTTCTGATGAACAGTCTTGTAAAATACTGTTCCAGCACAGGGGATGTGCCCATAAAGGTGTCAAACAAAATTCCTTAATTACAATGTTGATGCTTAGTTCTTTAGGAAAAAAAAAAAAAAAAAAAGGAGTGGGAACATCTCCTTCAGGCTCTGTTCTGTCTCCCAAGACTGAAGAAATTTTAACTTTTTACTCTAATAACCAGAACTATAAAAGCCTTTTTCCTCTCAGAATATCGAACGTCTTTTTAATAACATGTAATGAAGAGGATGTGGTTGAATAATGCAATTCTTTTGCCCCAGTTCTAATACTTTTTTTTTATAGTGCTCATCTAAGTCACTAAAAGGAATTAATATTTTATTGCTTTCTATGAAAAATGTATAATGCCTTTCCCATAGCAGGGTTTCAAACTAGTTGCTGCAGTTCAGAATGACATCTCTTTCTGATTTTGCTCTAACTGGAGTCAATAAACCTCTGTGGGAAAATACCTAAGTTATTTGTTAAAAGATTAAGAGGAGCCTCAAAATTCTCATGGAGATTGGTTTTGAATTTTTACCATTAAGCTACTGTCCTGTTTCAGTTTCACAGCCCTGAAAAAACAGAAGTTAAAGTTTCTGCCTGTATGCATCATCATATATTAACCCTTTCTAGACCTCTGGTTTGAGTAGCCCCTGATGTTAGGAAAGAGGCTTTCTTTGCAAAAAAAATATAATCCCCTAACCTTTTCCTGTTATATCCTGTCTGTGCAGTAGGCAAGTCAAACCATGAGAACTAAGTATTTGCAAACAAGCCTTTTATCAGCCTAACACTGTCAATTAAACAAGCATAACCAAGCTGACAGGTCTGTGTAATCAGAACTATTGTTGGCATCTTGACGTTGGAGGAAAAATAAGGAACCTCACTTGGTTCTATGAAGAGCTTAAGCATCCCTAAAGCAGCCAGATTCATTGCCAGACATCTAAAAATAAATGATGTATTCTGGGCTTTTAAAAGCAAACAGAACCCCTCTCATTTCCAGTAGGTTCTTGGGAACAACTTCTCCAGGATTTTTCCCCAAGGGAATTGTTTCACCCCAGGATAGTGGTCCCAATCCTGCAGGTTTTTACCCTGTTGAGAAATGCTCTTTAGCATAACTAGCACCTAACATGAGGAATGGCTTGGCTAATAATTGGAAAGTGTGGAATTCTGAACTTCATATCTTTTGTAGAGACATTGCTATTAATATTTAAGAATAATAATTAAAAAAAAAAGATAGATCAGCTCAGGACAGAAATAGCATTAACTGTACTTCATTTTGTAAGGCATTTTGAGCTGTCATCAGAGCCAGCTATTGGAGTGGAGCCTTAAGGATCCCATCTATTTTCGTGAGCCCAAACTGACCAATAATTCTGAGGTAAATCTGCAAATGCTGAGGTCTTTGCCGCACGTGTAGAGACGATTGTAGCCCAGAAAAATGCTCTGTGTGTGCTCTCTAAACAAGAAAAACATTTCCCAAGCCCTCTGAGGAGGGCTCTTGCACAGATTAGTTCTTCTGCAGTCAACCAGTGCTCTCTCCTGAGCAGGGATACACATATCCCACAGGAGCACTGGAAGGATCAGGCTGCTTTCCACTCCAGTGGGCCCATTTGGCAGAGCTCCTGCAAGGTGATGCAAGTACATGTTCTGAAAAAGGTCTGCTGCTCCTGCAGCCTCCTGGGCATCTTCTGTGGGGCAGCATTGAGCTGAGGGTCGTTCCTCTGCCCGTGTTATTAGAAGAGCATTAGTGCTACCAAAAACCCATTTAGTGGATTCGCTTCCAGCATTCCTTCAGTTACATGTAAGCCTATCCAGCTTGTACTGATAGATTCAGAGATATTTTTGGCCATGCATATCCTTCTATGAGGAGATGTCTTATCTGCTGTTTGTATCTGAGTTCCATGGAAAATTGCAGCTGGATCCAGCTGAGGCAGAACAGATAGCAATGAAGCACTATCGAACCGCACGGCATTCCAGTACCTGAAGGAAGCCTACAGAAAAGATGGAGAAAGACTATATTTACAAGGGTCTGGAGTGACAGGACAAGAGGGAATGGCTTCACGCTGACAGAGAGGAGGTTTAGATTGGACATTAGAAAGAAATTCTTCCCTGTGAGGGTGGTGAGGCCCTGGCACAGGTTGCCCAGAGAAGCTGTGGCTACCCCATCCCTGGAAGTGTTGAAGGCCAGGTGGGATGGGGCTCTGAGCAACCTGGGCTAGTGGAAGGTGTCCCTGCCCATGGCAGGGGGTTGGAATGAGATGATCTGTTTGAGATCCCTTGTAACACAAACCCTTTTATGATTCTGTGCCACCTCTTACCTCATGTCAGATGAATTCACTTGACCTATGACATCCAAGCAAATGACAACCTGAAGGAACACCATGTGTCTGTCTCCCATTTTTTATTACTTTACTGCACCAGAAATATTCTAGTGGAAACTCTGGATGCTTGTCATTAAGGGGTTTGGTGCCTTATCTGTGCATTTATTTCTGCATTTTCCCTGTCTGCTTCTAAGGAGAAAGGGAATTCAACAGTAGTTCTGTGTAGGAACCAAAAGTCTGAGCAGCAGACTCCTGTGGTTTTCTGCTTCTCCCCTTTACCAGTGCTTGGCTTCCAAGGATGCTGCTGAGTGGGACAGGCAGGAGGGTGGTTGCTTTTCATCCCCACTTGAGAATTGCTTCTGAGTTTTACTGTTTCTCTTAAGCTGGAACCTTGTGAACAGGTAACCAAGGATTCCTCCTGTAGTCATCCAAGGGGAGAAAGGGAGAGTAAAAAGCTGTTTTCCTGTAAAATCTTGGTGTCTGATTACATGCATTTCCATCAGAAAACTGTCCCCACAGAGGATTCCCAGTCAGCCCTGGTTACAATGTAATTCCCAAATCCTTGCAAATAAAGAAGGACTGTTGTCTTCAGTGTTTGAAAGAAGGTTTGTCTGATCCCCGATTTTTAACTCACAGAAAAGAAAAAGTGAAGGAAACTCTAGGAAAGAATCACTGTTTCTGAACCCAAAGTGTTATTGATTCTCCCTGGACATACATGCAGAAATTTGCTGGCAATCATTGGGATTACATCGGGATAACTGAGGTCCAAGGGACCCACAGGACACTGGGGTTGACTCCTCAGTTCCCAAATGGCAACTGTATGCAGGATTTGATCCTAGATCAGAAGGGAAAATGAATGAACTAGGACCTTTTAACAGACATAGATTTAAATTGAAAATATAAACTTGATAGTTATTTCAGACCTGGCAGGGGGCTTTCTCCAGAGCCCAGCCACAGCAGCTCCTCTTTTGAAGGTAGTACAACAGGTAAAATTCATGGCAAGGTTACCAAAAACCTAAACACTTCTGAGGGCCAGCATTTGTGTGCCCCAAAATCATTGCAGAGGACGTACTGCCCATAAAATCAGAGGCACGGAACAATATCACAGTTATGATAATTGGGTGAGGAACAAAAATTAGGGATAATAAAATGCATTTCTTTCTCTGCTGTTTCCAAGTGATTACCATTATCTGCAAAAGCAGAACAACACTAGGGAATTCCATAATGAGTTCCAAGCACTACACGTTACTGAAACATCTCATTGATTTGAATCTGGGCCACTAAGATGATCAGAGGGATGGAGCAGCTCTGCTGCGAGGAAAGCTTGAGAGAGTTGGGATTGTTCAGCCTGGAGAAGAGAAGGCTTTGGGGTGACCTAATTGTGGCCTTCCAGGACCTGAAGGGAGCCCACAAGAAAGATGGAGAGAGACTATTTCCAAGGGCCTGGAGTGACAGGACAAGGGGGAATGGCTTCAGACTGACAGAGAGTAGGGTTAGATGGATATTAGGGAGAAATTCTTCCCTGTGAGGGTGGGGAGGCCCTGGCACAGGTTGCCCAGAGAAGCTGTGGCTGCCCCATCCCTGGAAGTGTCCAAGGCCAGGTTGGATGGGGCTCTGAGCAACCTGGGGTAGTGGAAGGTGTCCCTGCCCATGGCAGAGGGCTTGAGATGAGATAATCTAAGATCCCTTCCAACCCAAACCATTCTTTGATTCTATGATTTCTTAGGAAATATACCACTATTTCCACAGGGGAAAAAAAACCAGAACAAAACAAAAAAAAAAAAAAACCAAACAACAACAACAAAATCCAAACAAAAACCCAAAAGAGACTTACTTTTTTTCCCTTCTATTCTTATTACAAAGGCACTACACTTGTTTACAAGTTCAAATTCTAATCCCAGCCACAAAGAATGATGTTTCCAGAGAAGCTTGGACTTAATAATGATGAGCATGAACTCATTATACCATTTCCACAAGGAACTGCTGTGTTTGTGTATTTTTGGTATGTGTTGAAAAAAGGAAGCCTGACTTTCCAAATAGCTTCCTACCACTAGTCAGGACCACTGTCAGGTACCTGACTTTGAACATTCAAAGTTAATGCTCTTCTGAATAATTAATCCTTTTTTTAAGAAAAATGGTGCATAAATGTTCCCAAACTGACTTTAAAGGAAACGTTGTGCTGAATACAAAGATCATCTGATCAAGTTATAAAGGAGGTAAAACACTTCACCAGTAAAGTGACAGGAGGTGAATACCTCAGGCTTCATATAAAACAAAAGGTGTATTAAGCTTGAGTGGTTCAGATGAAAGAATCCTTTTATTCCAGGGTAGTTTGGGTACAAATTAAGTCAGTAGGCTCTAAGAACAGAACTATCTTTTCTGTATTATATCCAGTCATGTCAGACTCAGTGCTGAAAGTTTTCTGGAACTGTGTGTAAATCTCTATTTTTAAGGGTCACCTTAGACATAATAATTCCATATTTCAGTAATGCCTTCCACCCAAACTTTTTGACTCATCTTTAGAATTGCTGTCAGAGTCCCCTTTACTCTGCCCAGACATGTGGGTAGTCATTAAGCCAAATAACTGCAGGCTTTGTACAAATCTTTAAGTGTATCTGGGCATGTTTACATGGCACACGTTTGGTTGCAAGGCTCTTATTTATAGAAATACATGCCTTTTCAAATTTATGCGTGAAAATGTTCTTGAATCATTTAGCAAGCTTTTGCACAATGCATCTGGAACTGCACCTTAGAAAGTATTGCAATCACTATTCTCTCTTCATGGGTTATTTTCTTGATTTAGTGATTGCAGACAGCAGAGAACAAATGACTGATGCACAGCAAGAACAGGGAAGGGGGCTTATTTTAAGGCAAACAGTTCAGAGACAGACTGTAGAATAACATGAATTTACATCACTGCAAAGTTTCAAATATTTATTTCAAGAGAAATCAGGATCGGATGGCTCCAGAGACTGAGGTAAATTTGTTCTATAATTTACTCACAGAAAACAGCTCAGCGAGCTTTAAATCAAGGCTTTAGAAGATGAGCACTCAGTTTTAGTGCAGGGATGCTCAGTATTCTCCATGAGTTATCCCTATTGGAATCTTCTCCAGACAAACTCCTAAACCCTAGATGTTTCCCTAAAAAGCACACAGCCTTGGAACAGGCCAACCTTAGAGATGGGCTCCATTTTGCAGATGGAGAAAAGGCACAAGAGAAGTGCCGAAGGACACCAAGCAGAGCTGAGGTTACCTTTGCTTCAGTCCGATGCTCTAAAACAAGCCCCCAAGATGGGCATCCCACATGCCCTTTTCTCCTCCTGGAGATGCCCAACTTGCATCTGTCTTTCAGGAAAGGGAGAATGGCAAAATTATGAAACTACAGAAATCTTTCCCACCCATTAGCGTGACCAGGGAAAGAAACTATATATTAGAAGCGAGGTCTTGCCTTCAGAGAAAGAAGCAGTGTTTTTCTAACATCACAGAGAACACCTGCTTGCTCAGCATCAGTCAGAAGTAATTCACCTGCAGGGAGCAGGGCAGAATAAGTGCTGAACCCACTGAAAACAGGATCAGGCTCTTTAAAGGACGTACACAATATATTCTGGCACTCGGCTCCCATTTCACAACAGGCGGATGGGAGGAAAGCGAAGCCTCCAAGTCTGCCACACTTCTCAGAGCTTCAGAGACACTGAAGGGAGGGTGAGAGCACCAAGTATAGGTTTGTAATTTAATTTATGTTTATTTTGGTCCAAGGTTGAGGTCAATGCACAATGAGGAGGTTATCAGATGACTCATATTAGCCTGAGCACTGTGCTGGGATAAAGTTAGTACTGTGCCTACTGGGAAGATGTAAGATTGTCAGATGGCCAGGGTACAGACTTATATAATTCATTTCTATTCCTGAAGTAATTTTCTTGACCAAGTCTGAGAAAGGAATGAACATTCTATTGTAGTGGTGTGGCAGGGTGGAAGTCTGGGCTTTACACATAATGTGCTCAGCTGCATTGACAGGAAAATTCATCATTAACATGAATTACTTGCCCTTTTTAACACTTACCATGATAAGACACATACAGCATTATCCAGTCCTTTTTTCTACCTGGAAATGCACATATATTCATTTCTAAGAAGCAGTTTCTTGCTAGTTTGCCTAGTTAGTGAAGTAAGCAGTAGGAGTAAGACAAAAACTGAAAGAAACCATTTTTTTTTTCTTCATTTAAGTCCAAGGCAAAAACTCTGTGTTTTCCCCATGGGAACAGAATAGGACTCCAGTGTGTCATGGAAGAAACACAAAATCACAGATATGGCCCAGAGAGGACGTCAAGGAAACATGAAACAGGTGCTCTGCTCATGTACTTGAACACACGCCTGAAAAAAAACAGTCAAAATGTTTTAGCCATGATTACTCAACCTTTTGAATGAAGCATAAAAAAATCCTCTTAAAGCATAAAGAGGGAATTTTTAGAAGTAAATTAATGTAATCTTGAAAAAATTCTTGCACCTGAACTGAACTAAATTACCTGCTAAGGGTTGTTTGGCTTTGAAAATGAGCCAGAGGAACCAGTGTCCAATCGACTAAGCAGAGATCAGCAGTGCCCCTTGACCATGGTGAAGGCTAACAGCTGGATTATAAAGAGGATGGCGAGCAGATAAATGAAAATCATTATTTACTTCAAAATTTTTCCAGGTTTGGATTCTTCAGGGCAAGAAAGATATTGATAAACTGGAAAGAGTTCAGTGGAGGGGCACCAAAATGGTCCAGGGGCAAGAGAACTTGTCCTGTGAGGACAAGCTGAGGCAATGGAGCTTGATTATACTTAAGATAAAGCTTTGGAGATATGTTTAAATCCACCTTCCAGTTCCTGACAGGCTTTTATCAGGAGCAAAGAGCAAGGGTCTTATGTGCTCAGCTACAGAACAAGAGATAATTGTTCTAATTTGAAGCAAGAGATGTTCTTACTGGACCTAAGGGTGGGGGAAAAAGGCACAGCAATATAACAAAGCACAGGTACACATTACAAACATATGGAAACTAATTAAGAACAGTATGTGGCTCCCTGTCTTCCAAGGCTTCCCAGAACCATCACCTGGAAAGACAGAGAACAAAATGGGAGACCAAGGCCATGAAAATTTTTTCTTGACACTGTGCATCCATGGTGGAAAAGAGACTGTTTCCAAGGGCCTGGAGTGACAGGACAAGGGGGAATGGCTTCAAACTGACAGAGAACAGGTTTAGATTGGATATCAGGAAGAAATTCTTCCCTGTGAGGGTGGGGAGGCCTTGGCACAGGTTGCCCAGAGAAGCTGTGGCTGCCCCATCCCTGGAAGTGTCCAAGGCCAGGTTGGATGGGGCTCTGAGCAACCTGGAATAGTGGAAGGTGTCCCTGCCCATGGCAGAGGGTTGGAATGAGATGATCTTTAATGTCCCTTCCAATCCAAACCATTCTGTGATTCTATGCAAGTCCACATTTTTGGGAAAAACAGTTGGGCTTTAAGGCTTTCAAAAGTCAGGAAAAATTCCGAGCCCCTCAGTTTCTAAATAATTAACTCCCCTAACCCATACTGCGTGTCCTGATCTCCAATTTGAGGCCTCATTATCCTAAGGAGCAGTGGAACAAAAGCCTTTTAATCTTTTCTAGAAGTGTAGGTGCTAAATATAGATCTGGCTTAAACTATTAAAGTATAATACTCCAATTCATTTTAGAAGCAACAAAGCAATTAATCTTTATTTCTGCAGTTGTAGACCCAGTCTCTTCTTTAGCCATGGATTCCTGCAGAGCTGCTTCTCCCTACCTTTTGTGGGATGATTAGTTAACACAAATGGCAGGGTATCATTTTCAAGGGCTCCTGTGTCACAGAAACTTCATCTCCAGAAGTCTTGAAGATTTAGAGAGGCAAAGCCAGGACTGATGTGCCCTGGTGTTGGCTGGCAGTTTGCCCTTGCAGGAGGACAGGCTGGGGATTCCAGAGGTGCCCTCCAGACAACACTTCTGTGATTTTCCAAAAGCCCCTCAACATGACTCTGCTAACTCATTGGTCATAGAAAAGTCACACAGAATGGACCTTCTCAAATCCTCCAACTGCTCCACTCACCATCCTAATTCTAAAAGTCCTTTTCTCCAACACCTGAATTTTCCAAAAGCAAGACAGGGAATGACATGTGCATGGACAAGAGTAAACTCTGGAGAGTCAAAGGACTGATACCTCCTCCTGTTAAAGAGCCAGACAGAAAAATTACTGTGCATGTCAGCTTAAAAAACAAAGGTCTTTTTTTGCTAACTTCCCTAACTAGCCCTCAATGAAAAAAAAGAAATATAAAGCGCTCTTTGAAAATTCTCTTGGCTACATCTGTATAAAACAGATTATGCTTCTTTTTCATTAACTTCAGATCAAAGCTATTCACTTTTTAAGTATGGAACCAAAGGGATCAGGTAAAGTAAATATCATCTTCTCTCCAATTTCATGTACAAACACTGAGTTCTCAGGATGAGAAGACATGATTTAGTAGCATTACTACAAAAGAAAAATCTGCATTTATATCCTGATTTTCACATGGATGGCTGGGCTCTCATTATTTTTTTAGTGTGATGATTATATTTAACTACAGAGGGCCTGGCTGATATTGTCCTGGAGATCTCCGCCAGGGACAGGCTGAATAGGAGTGAGGGGAATAAGCTTGTGCCTTGGAGCAGGTCTCATGTGAAGGGGACTAATGGGGGCATGAAGTCCCATCCTCACATGCAGGATGTACTTCTCCCCCTCCATGCAGTCACATGAATAAGTTTCTAAAAGCAGGACCAGATGAAGTGTCTTACCCACCACCATTAGACATGTTGGACTAGATGTACTATTCTATGACATCTGCAAAAATAAAGTGAATAGATACTTCAAATCCATATTAAAACGTGGCCCAAAGGCAACATCCAAGCTATATTGCACTCCACTGCTGTACAAACACTGACAAAGATTTTTCCTGCCCAACCCAGTCACTCAGATTTAAATCCCACACAGCTGAGGACTGTCAGACTCTTGTTTTGAAACTTGTCTGCTGATGAGAAGTGCACAACCAGCTCTGCTCCCATCAACTGTATTAAAAATAAAAGTTTGATCCTGAGGTTAGACCAACATTTATGTGCCAGCTGCCAAACTTAAATGAACTTTCCTAACCAAGGCAGAAAGGCCAAAGATTTGTGCTAAGAAACATATTATGAAATTTTATTCTACAAATGGATGGCACTGTTCCCACCTAAAAGAAGGGAACTGTACAAGTGCATGTTTACATCTCATACCCTCATTTGCACACTATCATATGGAGCTGAATTTATTACTGGGGGTGGGGAAGAAATACATTTCAGACATGTTATCTATTATCCAAGTATCTATTCCTCAGCTTTTTACTATTTTGATAATAATCTGCTAAGGAGAGAGACTGTTTACAAGGGCATGTAGTGATGGGACAAGTGGGAATGTCTTCAAACTGAAAGAAGTTTAGATTAGATATTAGGGAGAAATTCTTCCCTGAGGGTGGGGAGGCCCTGGCACAGGTTGCCCAGAGAAGCTGTGGCTGCCCCATCCCTGGAAGTGTCCAAGGCCAGGTTGGATGGGGCTCTGAGCAACCTGGGATAGTGGAAGGTGTCCTTGCTCATGGCAGGGGGTTGGAATGAGATGAGCTTTGTGTCCCTTCTAACCCATGTCATTCTGTGATTCTATGATTTTTTTTTCCCCATATATTGGCTTCCAAAGTTTTCAAAAACTATCCACAGACAGGGTCATGGCCCTGTACACAAGGTAACATACTCCACTGAGAGGCCCTTTGAGTGATTTGGTAAGTGGAATGTGGCAATCCTGGAAGTTACACAGCAAGAGGAAAGCAAAGATGATCCAATAAGCCTCAGATTCTTCAAGTTCACTCTAAATAGTACAGCTCTGGGAGAAGGCAGGTCCAACCTTCAAACTGGCATGGTTTATGTTAGTATCAACTGGATTTTAAAATAATTGAGCCTATGTTGACATTTTTAGACCAATTCCCCAAAATTACTAGGAGTGAATGCAAAGTTACGATTTGTCTGAGAATCTTGAGGCACCAACCACTTGCTCCAACAGCTTCTCATATCTGTGGGACGAAAACAACTCCCCAGGAGCACTGGTGCTCCCACATGGGATACAAGGGGCTCCTGTAAGACACTGAACAGCATCGGAACAAAAACAGCCTGAGAAATCCTCATCAGCTTTTTTCCTGGCAGCTCTCATGCCTGCACATCTCCAAACAGGTCATAAAACACGGCCTCAGAGCAAGACCTGTGCTAAAAATGTCCAAGATCTGTGATTTTCTCAAGTGCCACCTGATTTATCTCTGCCCAAACAGCTGCCCTTGTCTCTCTAGCAGTTCCACCACTGCCTAATTTCAACAAAATACAACAGGAAGACATAAATCTCTGATACAGCAAGATTCCACAGAGGAGAGAAAGCCTAAAAGTTTCCCTTCTGAAGAAAAAAAAAAACAAAGACCTCAATAGTTATTAACAGGGAGAATTCTTCCACAATTCGTCCTTGAATGCACGTATAGGAAATAAGATGTGAAATATTCCAGCCCTCAAGTGGCTCCTGATGTGTGCCATGGGGTGTTTGCCCATGTGTTCCATGGGAAAACATAAGGTTTGTAGTGGTTCCACAAGTGGCTGGTGAGCAAGAGAAGCAGTACACAGAGCCTGCATTTTGATCTGTGTTTAAGAAATTCAGCAAAGGGTTTTCCTGCTGGATGGCCACATTTTAAGCCTGCTGTGAGTTTGTGTAAGTGCCCTGTTAACACTTACAAAAGGTAAGGAGACACATTTGGGGCTAAATTCCTGTCTGTCTGTCTCACTGCATGTTCCTAGCTTTAGTCAGTGGTGAATACAGACAGAAGTGGGAGGGGGGAGGAGATATAATTCAACTATTTAGAAAACAGAACTCTTTTCTGATGAGTTATGCAGCTTCCCTCTATAATTTCAAAAAGTACTTCCAAGGAACAAGTGGGAGTTGCATTTCTCAACCTGAAAAGACCTAAGGCTTTGGGAAGATCTTGTCCCACAAAAAGGTGAAAGACAGGGTGAAATCCCCATAGACAGATAGACATTGATTTCAAAGCTGTAGGAATAGCTCCCGAAGCACAGGGATATCACTTGGATGATTTACTTTTTATTAAGTTAAATCCGTAGTAGGCTTAGATTTTCATTAAAAATGTTGTTTAAGGAGGGGAATGAGAGGTACCTCCACTTTAAAGTTGTCTAAGTGAGATTTGGAAAAGTTTAACAAAGAAAAAAAACAGACAAACAAAACCCATAAAACTTCATGGGAAATTGGGGGAGGGGGGGGGAAATGGCACTTCTGCATGGAAAAAGAAAACAAGAAAAGCAACTCTACCATCAATAAATTCTGAATTTCTTGACCAAGCATATCTCTTCAGTATCTACAGTAAGTCATAGTGCTGAAACTAAGGAGATTTGTCAGCAAATCCAGCCAGGAGCCTTAAACCTCATGGGTAAGGAAGCTATCCAACACAGAGCACTTCAGATCCACAGCTCACAAATCTGAAGACAAGCAGCAGCTGAGGCAGAGAGTCCCAGGATGTTTTATAGTGATTAAACAGGAACACAAACAGCCACAGGAAAAGAAAAATCACTTCAATTAAAAGGATTAATTAATTAAAAGGATGACTCCTCCTCTGCAGCAGATCTGTTTTTCCTTGGAGGGTGCTGGAGAGCCCAGGCAGAGGGCAGTGGCTGTCCTGGCTTTGGGGTGGAACAGCAGGCACAGGAACTGTTTCCTGGGTGAATTTCAGCTCCCTCCATCCCAAAGTCAGGTCCTAAAGCTGTCTAAATTGTGGTCTAGAACTATCTCCAGGCTCTGTTTAGACTGCAAACAGCTCTGGGTGATTGCCATCCACATACAGATGGAGATGCAATTGTGTGGTACCCAACTCCCCAATTTCCCAGCAATCACAGTGACCATACCACCACTCAACACATCACAGTGGTTTGATGCAAATTAAGCTTTTTCAAAGGAACAAACTAAACAGGGTGGTGTACTTTTCCTTCCTATAGGGCCACACTGTGGGGCAGATTACCACAGTGCCCAGGGAGAGGCCTGAGCAAGAGGCAGTAGCTCTACAACAAAATCATGTAGTACCAACTGAGAGAATTAAGATGAGGAGAGACCACTGGAGGTCATCTAGAATTCCCTAGGCCATAGACTCAAACTTGGAGAGCAGATTTAGATTAGATATTAGAGAGAAATTCTCTCCTGTGCGGGTGGTGAGGCCCTGGCACAGGTTGCCCAGAGAAGCTGTGGCTGCCCAATCCCTGGAAGTGTTGAAGGCCAGGTTGGATGGGGCTCTGAGCAACCTGGTCTAGTGGAAGGTGTCCCTGCTCATGGCAGGGGGTTGGAACTGGATGATCTTTCAGGTCCCTTCTATCCCAAACCATTCTATGATACGGTTCTATGAAAAAACCCTGGTTTTGAAACTCCTCAAGGATGGATATTTCACTGCCTCTTAGAGCTTTGCCAACGCTGAACCGCTCTCATGATGAAAACATTTTTCCCTTATATCACATCAGAGAAGATACAGGAGTCACCATTACAGACCTGACATTGCAGGCTCAGAGCTTTTTACTTCCCACACAAGTAGGAATTTAGACTGGAGCTATGCACAGCTGCATATCTATACAGAAATCTAAAATTAGTAATATCTTCTCTAATTTCTAGTCTACCTTATGACCCTCTCCTGCTGCAGATGTCTAAAATATACCAGTTTCTGCCTGAAGACAGCAAGCTAGGATTTGCAGATAAATGTTAAAAATCCCAGAATAATCAAAACTGCTTAATCTCAGTCTATAAAAGGAAGGTGAATATCCACATGTAGTTTCCTTTGCTTACTCCCTCTTAACATCCCTTTCAGACTGAATAGGATTCCACCAGCTGTTTTTGGCTCTTAAGATAAATATCCTGCATTAGTGCTACAGGTTCCTGTAACTTTCAAGTGCCCAATGAGAAACATTGTCAGAATTGATACATTTTTTTAAAAAGCTCTGGTAATACTCTCAAGAGAAAAGGCTTTGCACATTTATGAGCAGCAAATGCAAGTATCTACATGTCAAAACTGGATTGCAAGAGTCCTGGGACAGCCCCAACAAGCAGGACCCATGACATGGAGAATTCCCTCTGCCTGACTGAACAGGGTGATTTAAGGGATAGGAGACAATGGTGTGAGTCCCTCACAGGTGCATCTCCTGTGTGACTGCCCCACCTACTCAGGTGCCTTTGTACAATAAGACTGAGGCTCTGCAAGTGGAACTGAATGATGGTCCATGAAGGGTGGAGGTGTTGCTGAGATTGTCAGTCTATGCCCTGCATCAAAACTGCTTCCATAAAGAAAAAGAGAGGGGTCATTGCCCTCTGAAGGGAACTAAAGGTCCCATATACAGACCAGACCCACTTCTTAGCGACATCTGTTGCCTCCCTGTTGCTCAGGTTAAAGATGTGAAGAGAAAGCTTCACACCCTGGTACAGCCTGCAGATTATTATCCATCATTGATATTTCAATATCAATGGTCTGGGGGCAGCACCTTTTCAGAGTCCTGAGCCTCACCCAGCTCTGAAGTGCCTCACATGCTCAAGCACAGATTTTTCTCATCCAAAGCCTACTTTCTCCACAGCAGGAGCCCCAGGAATCAGGAAACCCTTTGCCTTTCCTCTTGAGATGAGCCACAGAGTTTGCCTTGGAGCCATGGGCTGCAGAAACCAGAGGACTTCAAGCCCTGGGACTGGATAGAAGTGAGGGCAACTTGTTCCTATGTTTTTGCAGGAGTTTTCTGAAAGCAATATGCCACTGGATACTGTATTTTCAAAGCAATTTTTCCATGAAAGCGTAATTCCTTGGAAAATACTAAGGCAGCTTTCTTCTTGCTGTTTCTTCTACAGAGAAAGGTCAGCCTTCCACCCCTCAAGAAACTCCACCCTGGCACAGGGCTGACACACAGTAATGCTGCAGGCACAACCATTTGCATGGATTAAAAAGTAATTTTGCAAAAATCAATAATTCCTTCTCAGGTTTCAGAGCCCTAGTGGCAATAAATTGGAATGTCCTTGCCTGGGAACTCAATAGGAATTTCATTCAACCCAGCAGAAAGAAATTCCAAAATACATTTTATACTCCAAAACTGGTTCAGGTAGATGTTAATTTATATATTCCTTAGCCTCTCTGCCATCATAACCTTATTTTCAAAGCTGATGACCACCCAATATTCCCACTTCAAATGAAGATAAACTTTTTCTGCCCTTTTTATTCTTTAAGCATTTATGTACCTTTTCTTTTTTTTTTTTTTACTGACCGTGTCTTGCATAAAACATTATTTCTTCAAGTGGAGAGTACAAGGACATCTGTTTGCTTTGTGGTTTGCTTTGTTTTTTATCCTCACTGCCAAAAATACCTGGAGTTGAAACCAGAAACTGTCACTTCTAGAACACTGCTTATCTGGCTCTGACAATGAAGAGCCATATCAATAATTTGTTAAACAGGCTTCTCCAGAAAAACTGGAAAATCAATGAAAAAATCGGGTGAACTAAAGGACTAGAATCAGAGAAATTAGATGAAATAAAGTGAGTAAAAGAGTGTATATTCAGAGATCAATAGGAATTTCTCCTCTCTATTATGTATTCAGAGACTAAAAAAAGAATGGGGATGAGGACTCATACTGCTTGATTACAGGATGATTGCAAGAGATCAATAGGACAAGGCTATGAAGGCAGTTCAGAAAATTCTTTTAATGAAAAGAAGCTAAAGACAATTACTTACCTTATTTTGCCTTAAGAAAATGAAGTTGAAAAGGGGATACAATTGCTGCTTTAGTTTCCCGGGAGGGAAAAAAACACAAAGCAGAGAAACTTCTAAGCCAAAAGACAATGCTGGCAGAAGAACATATGGTCTTGTTTGTTTACACTCCCCAAGGAAGGATGTAGGCTGAAAATTTGGGAGAAGTTTCTAACTATCAGAACTATGAAGTTCTGGAACAGCCTTCCAGCAGCAGGGGGCAGGACTGTTTTTGACCAGTTCTTCAATTGCAGGATTTATGAGACAACTTGCAAGACTTGGAGCACAAACATGATGATTTAAGGAGTCATAGGGGTCTGGTATTTCTGCTCACACTCCTGCTCATAGACACTGCACTGGAATTTAAAAAAAGGTGGTGGATGGGGACAAGAGGGAAGAGAGAAGTGGAGAATGAATGCTTTAACTTCCCCAAAATTATGCTCAGCACATCATCACTGTTTCTTAGTGGCAAATCTTTTTGTAACTTCACTTATTAAAGGAGAATGAGTCAAAGTAAAGATCTAGCTTTTTCATTATTGTTAATAGGATGGGCCACGTGTACTTTTTTCTATGACTGTAGCTGAGAAAGGTTCAGGCTGCCAAAGAGCAAATAACCAACTAAAACACCTGAAAACAGAAAAAGAAACAAAGACAACGCGCAACAACAAATCTCAAGCATAATCTGATGTGCTTTTTCCATACACTCCTAAGACTGCAAACAGCACTCTGCAATCTAGACGTGGACAGAGATTAGCAGGAGAGGTGAACAACCTTCAATCGGACCCTGGTAAAACTACTGCCATCTTTCTCTTTCCACCTGGTCTCAGTTTTTCCCATGTACTTCTTTCTATCTCTTTCTTCACATTTATGGGCTTGGCCTTTTGGAGTTTCCCTCTTTTGGTCTTCTCCTGCTGCAAAGCTTTTTGGAATAGGGAAAGATGTCAAAGGTCATAGGGGGAAAAGGAGGACCATGAGACTGGAGGAGGTGTGCATGTGTGAGAAAGCACCCTAAACAGTATTGTTGGAAACTACTACAGCCCAGGGGCAGGAAGCACTTCCACAGGCTTTTCTGAATTATATTTACCAAAGTTCACTGAATCTTTCCTGTTTCTGCTAATCTTCTTGAGGTGATGAACTCACCAGAGTTAAAAAAGCTAAGCCAGGCCCTTTGCCAGAACTGCTCCCTTTTGATTGAAAACATAGTAGGAAGCAGGTAAAGTCTTTATTTAATCTACAGTGTAGATTAACATGGTTCTCCCTAATGTGCAAATATTTAACATGTGTGTGACATTTAGTCGGCATTCCATGTAGCACAGCACTTCGAACATGAAAAACAAGAAGTATTTTACACTACCCCCAGTCCCCACTGACACATTGTGTGCACACAGAGTAGTCCCTCCAGAGAGACACTCCCCAGGGCAGCACAGCACTGATATTATATCACCTGTTGTGGCAGTTTGAGCCACATTAGAAATCCAAAATTCAATTTCCAGGCTCCCCCACCCCTTCCCACGTTTTATCCTAACACCGGAGAGAAACTTTCAGGCCAGAGGCTTCTGTAGGGGAAGGGGGAAGTATTTACATTTATTTACACAAATAAATACTATACAAACTAAAGGTAACTATATATATATATATTACAGTTCTATCGGTCCTTTAAGCCCCTCCCTTTAACTTTAGTCCAGGAGAAGCCTTTTCAGGCTGCTGGGTAACGCAGTCTCTCTCCTGGGAGTGTTCTGGGCTCCTGAACACTCCCAAACCAACTTTCAGCTGTTTGCTGCGGTTTTTCTCCTCACGAAGTCCAAGAAAGTGGCTTTGAGTCCTTTCTCCTCGGTCTGCTGTGTGATCTCTCTCTCTCAGTCTCATACCTCGGTCCGTAGGCTGCTGCAGGGTTGTTCAGCTTATCAAGCGTCCTCCAAGTCAGTTTTCGGCTGCCCCCGGTCAGCTTTGGCAGGGCAACTCCCGAGCCCTTGTCCCGGGATTCTTCTCCCGAGGGCCGAGCTGATTTGTTCTCAGCCCGTCCACTTGGCTCTGCTTTAATGCTGAGCCTTGCATCCACTCCCACTAAACAGCAAGAGGGAAAAATCAGCCCCCTTCTGCAGCCTGGCTGCAAAGGAAGGGGGGAGAAGAGGGCCTGGCCACAAGGCCTGCCTCTTTCTCTCTCTCTCCTTGCTTACCTCAGGTGCTGTGAATCTCTCCCTTCACAGCACACACTCCAAATGCTGTCTCTAACTCTAGCCTAGGTAGAGTTGGGGGCTGCAGGGCTCCTCTTCCCCCCTCCCGAAGGGGCAAAGAAGGAGCCCAGCCACCCCCTGGCCTTCTCCACCCACACGCAGCAGACACCAGCAGAGAACTGCCAACAGCTCCCAGTGCTGTGTTTATATGATTTTTCAGCAGAAGAGAACAACGTGGACAGTGACTGGCTCTCCAGGGAACACTGCCCTGGCACCCAATCACCTCTGAGCCCCCCAGCCTCTCAGGGGGGGCCAATTTCAAACTATGACACCTGTACAAGTGTGGAACATCAGAGAGGCAGCACAAATTGAATAGGACATTTTTTCCAGAAGCAGGTTTCCTGTGAACTTGAATAATTCTTTCTTGGACTAGACAACCCAAAGACTCTTCACATGAACTTAACCCAAGGGACTGAGAAGGAACAATGCTCAGAAAGCAGTAGGAGTTTCCCAGGAGAAATTAAAACCCTGCTGTTTGTAGAGAAGCTGGCAAGGCTTGTCCAGTCCTCAGCAATTATTAACCCCCTTGCTCTTCCACATGACACTGCTGAGGGAGATCTGAAGCACATCAAGCATGGCCACATGGCTCGGAGGGCAATGATCAAGGGCATGGGACCCAGGTGGGGCTCCCCTTGTTCCTGTCAGTGGGATGGAGGGGCTTGAGGAGGAGTAGATGGATCCTGCAGGTCAGAACTGTTTGTACAGTTGTTTGTGGCTCCTATGACAATGGGACCCACCCTGAAGATCAATGACAGCTTGGAAGGGGACAAGATTCATGTGATCAAGTGGGAAAAAAGTATCTTTTCCAACAGGTTGTCCAACGTCATGAGAAGAGCTTTAATGAAAGAGGGATAAAAGAGGGAGAGAGAGATGACCAGCAATCTAGTGAAGAAATGGTGGATTTTTGAGAACACTTGAATAGAAGGAACCTTTCTTGCACTGAGGGGCCCAAAACTGGACACAGGACTTGAGGTGTGGCCTCACCAGTGCCTGGTACAGATGGACAATCTGTATTTAGACTCCTAAAAGCTGATGTTCCTCAGTGAAATGCACAATAATCAACTTCACAGTATCGTAGCAGGGTCTGTACAAAAGCACTCTGCCATATTTGCACCAGCAAGATGTTGTGAAGGATTCTTCCCTTGGGGGGGGAAACATTGGCTTATGTTCCTGGTGTGTTTAGAACTCTGGACAGTTTGATACAGTCCTTGAAATACTGCTTATTGCAGTGTCAGGCTTTGGGAAACAGCCCATCTGTGGAGCCTTCAAGCAGTCAGACACATCAAAGGTTTCTCTCTAGAAAGGAAGCCGAAGAACAGCATGAGGAAGAAAAATTTTATGCCCAGTTATTCACCTCATTTCACAGGGAAGGATGGAAGGATTTCTCTATGAAGGGTCAAATGACAAAATCATAGAATTGTTTGGGTTGGAAGGGACCTTAAAGATCATCTTGTTCCAACCCCCTGCCGTGGGCAGGGACACCTTCCACTAGCCCAGGTTGCTCCAAGTTCCATCCAACCTGGCCTTCAACACTTCCAGGGATGGAGCAGACACAGCTTCTCTGGGCAACCTGTGCCAGGGCCTCACCACCCTCACAGGGAAGAAGTTCTCCCTAATATCCAGTCTAAACCTACCCTCTGTCAGTTTGAACCCACTTCTCCTTGTCCTGTCACTCCAGGCCCTTGGAAATAGTCTCTCTGTATTTTTCTTGTAGACTCCCTTCAGGTCCTGGAAGGCCACAATTAGATCACCCCAAAGCCTTCTCTTCTCCAGGCTGAACAATCCCAACTCTCTCAGCCTTTCCTCACAGCAGAGCTGCTCCAGCCCTCTGATCACCTTCATACCTCCTCTGGACTCACTCCAACAGGTCTCTGTCCTTGCTGTGCCGGGCCCCCAGAGCTGGAGGCAGCACTGTAGGAAAGGTCTCCCCAGAGCAGGGCAGAGGGGCAGTATAAAGAATAAAAAAAGAATAGAAGGTGGAGGTTGTTTTATGAATCTTGGAGCAGAATCAACTGCCCTGGTTGGAGAATTAAGTAGAAGAACAGTGGAACTGGTAGGACATTGCCTGCTGCTGCCTGAAGGACAGGATGCTGGACACAGTGGAAGGCAAAGGCAAGCTATGAATGTTGGATTGGCATCTTTTCCTTTGTGGCACTTCTACCTGTAGCTGCCACAAAGGCACATCTCATTCATTGTTCTAGAGAGCCTTGCCTTCTATTTCACTTAAAGACCATCCAACGAGCACCAGTGAAAATAATTCTAGTTTCAGGAGTCAATACCTCAATTCCAAAACATACCATTATTTTAAATGAATAATGTTAAATTAAATCTATTACATGTTTTTTTTACACACACAAGCAGTACCCATCACAGAGAGCTGTAAGGCAAATTTAAGGTGCATAAATAAGATACTTTGAAGTGAGGTATGTTGTAGAACAGCAAGTAACAGCACGTTTAGCTTGTGTGAGGCAATTCATCCCACAAGATAGGAGTTATCAGCCTAATTGTGGCCTTCCAGTACCTGAAGTGAGTCTACAAGAAAATTGAGAGAGACTATTTCCAAGGGCCTGGAGTGACAGGACAAGGGGCAATGGCTTCAAACTGACAGAGAGGAGGTTTAGATTGGATATTAGGAAGATATTCTTCCCTGTGAGGGTGGTGAGGCCCTGGCACAGGTTGGCCAGAGAAGCTGTGGCTGCCCCATCCCTGCAAGTGTCCAAGGCCATGTTGGATGGGGCTCTGAGCAACCTGGGCTAGTGGAAGGTGTCCCTGCCCATGGCAGGGGGGTTGAACTAGATGGTCATAAAGATCCCTTCCAACCCTGGCCATTCTATGACAACCTCACAGCATGGTACAAGCTCTCACAATCTAACAGCTACCCCAGAACTCACACACTGGAATTTCCTCTCTGTTTATCAGCAATAAGTGTGTTTGCCATCATCATCTTGTTTCCAGGGCTTTTTTCCCTGCAAGCCCAAAGGCCTCTTTTAATAGGAGGGTGTTCACCACTGACATTTAATAAACAGCAATTACTTGAGCTTTAATCTGTTCTGCAGGTTCTTCTACAAGGAATTCAAACCTTCAGGGAGAAAATCAACTGTTATGATGCTTTTCTGAGTTTTAACCAGAAGCATTTTTTAACTCTCCCTAAAGAGCAACAAGCCCTGTCACAGTGTGGCATAGGTAACACACTGTGAATCTAATTAAGTGTATAATAAGGCAGCAGATTGCAGCACAGTGTGCTGTTACTTCAGTCTCAGGAACATGGAACTGATGCAGACTGAGCTGAACACATCAGGGACCATTTCCAGTAGGGGTGAAGAAGAATCCAGGCTGGGTTCATCCACACTAATGGCACCTGCACACAGACACACAGAAATTCAAAGTATAAACGAGGCGCAAGAGAAAATCTGGGCAGTGCTGTGGTTTTGCTCACATGGAGTTCCCTTGCATCATAGGTTTGTAAATATTTGTCTATGTCTTTTTTGAATGTGGCTGTCAGTGGAGAGCTCTAACACGGCATCTCTTTTCCTTAAAATATGGCAAATTGTCTGTGTAATACAAGTATTCCCCCTTCATCGAACTCCTCTTCCCACAGAAGTAGTAGTTTCAGGATATGTGCCCTTATACCATGTAGTTCCCAGGTTTGAATCCTGACACTTGCACAAATAACAATTCCAGTGAGAATTCCTGTTAAATAATCCACACAGAACTGACCTACATTTGCAAATCTCCTTTGAACCACTGTAACAAGAATACACATGGCATTAGAAGCGAAGACCTATCCTGTCACTGAATCCAGAGCACTGTGGGTCCACCATAGCAAGGCTCAAGTAAGTGTGGTTTTTCTTCAAAGCTGAGGCCATTATCATTGCTGGTTCAGGCACTTTAAAACAGATGGCACATTTCTGGGGAATTTTGCAGGCGAGCACACACTGTTAGGTACAATTTTGCCTTGTCTGGGAGAGGATTCTGGGAGAACCAGGGACTCCAAGAAAATTCACAGTGAACAGATGGAAAAAACACACCCTGAAGTAACAGCAAGTCTCTCCCCCCCCCCAAAAAAAAATATCAGAGTAAACCCAGCTTGAAATCTACTCTGGGATTACAAACATAACTGGTAATCACCATATCTGAGAAGGCAGAATTTACTGGTGTTGGGGAAGTACAAAACAAATGCTGAAATCACATTTGCTGCAGGGAGTGGAGCTGAACACTGAAGTGATGTTAGTGCTTGGTCTCAAGCACAAAGCTCCATGAAAAGCCCCAGTGTCCAAAATTCCAGGCACGAAGAGTGGGATATGATCCTGACCTACCCTGTGGGGTTGATGGACTCTCCATCTCTTTGGTCTTGCACGGTCTACTGAGGGTTTTGGACTGTGAGCAGCTCTGCCCTTTAGCTCTCTCAGTGC
The DNA here is from genome assembly GCF_036250125.1 of Pseudopipra pipra. NCBI lineage: Eukaryota > Metazoa > Chordata > Aves > Passeriformes > Pipridae > Pseudopipra > Pseudopipra pipra. The sequence goes on from NC_087553.1 coordinate 7,479,962, forward strand.
TGGCAATTAGTTGTCACCTGGATCTCAGCACAACAGAAAAAAGGCTCCCGGGCTGCTGAATATTTAAAAAAAAATATCAATCATAGGTTATATACCAGAAAAATGAATGCAAAAACTGGAAAACATGTGCAGGAAAAGAGGGATACAGCAGCTTAAATAGCATGAACAAAGCCCAGGAATACCAAATCCAATCAGAGAAAAAAGGCAGATGCTTTTATCTTGTGCAAGAATGGAAAAATTGAGGCATGATATGGACAGGAATAGTGACAAACAGGTGAAAGCAATAGTAAATCATCTAACTTTCTGAAAACTACAGTTTTTCTGCTCTTGCTTTTCACACAAGATAGGTAAAATTCAAATAGTAATCTGGTTAAAGGTTGCCTACTGCTCCTGACTGGACTGCACTTGATGCAAGCAGGGCACTGTACGCTGTTGATAACAAGTACACCTGATGTTTCAACAGGGCTGTAGTTTCACAAAGAGGGAGGAAAATGGAAAGGTAAATATAAATTTTATCTCCTGATTTTAGAAAAGTCAGGAAAAAAAGTGAATGGAAGTAGTTGGATTTTTTTATAATCTTATTATTGATTATCACAGTTCCACCACAAGGTTTGGTCAGGACTAAAAAAAATCCCTCAGTGACAGTTTAAATGATTCTGTCTCTTCCCTGATTTAGTTGTCCTGAAAGAGACTGATAATATTCCCTTAAATACCTCCTGTCTCCAGACTGGCTCTTCTCCCCATTCCACCAGACACTAAAGAATAAAAACCTTTTTTCTCCTCTTCTAATTATTCCTCCTAATGTGAGTGCCTGTTGCTCATGCAGTAAAGCCAAGCTTGATGACATGCAAAACCAAGGAGAAAAGCAAGGTGTTCTTCTGCATTTCTTAATTTTCCTCTTTTCAGGTTGGAAGAATTTCTCCACTGAAAGGGTTGTCAGCCATTGGAAGAGGCTGCCCACAGAGGTGATGGAGTCTCCACCACTGGAGGTGTTCAAAAAGTGACTGGATGTAGCACTTAAAACTGTGGTTTAGTTGACAAGGTGGAGATTGGTCAAAAGTTGGATCTGATCTTGGAGATGTTTTCCAATGAGTCTGTGATTCTAAAAGGGTAAGTTAAGTGAGGAATTTCAAATAGACATGAACCAGTTTTTGATGACTAGAGCATTTTTTAGATGAAAAATTCCAAATATTTACAGTAAAGATTAATTAATGGGGAAGTGAAGTGGATTGTTGTTTAACTTGTGCTGTGTCATTATATTTTATTTTGTTTCTTTAATATCTATTCAAGAAAACACAAGGATGTGAGAGGTTATTCTTCCTTTGTTAAAGATTTATAAATCCACTGAAGTGCAGGCTGGGAAAATTCTAAAGGCAGACAAAAAAAGGGAATAAGGTGGTCTGGGTAGTAACAAACAGAGTAATGAGTGGTTGGTCAGTGTGCTTGTCTTCCCATGCCCCACACCTGATCCCTCCTGTGTTCTTTTTAAATTCCATTTCTAGGAGTATTCCTGAGTGAGGGACTCTCTATTCCATGTGCATTTGTGTGCTTGGAGGTCTAAGTGCCAGCAGCTGGAGATCACAGGTCCAAGGGAACTTGTGTGGGAAAACTGGAGTGGCTAGTGAGGGAAATCAAGCTTGGCAAAGGAACTGGTGACCTGCAGTTTATCACCAACTGAGAGCTAAACACTTCTTTCCTATCCAAACCCAACTCAAAGCTATAAAGCACATGTGAGAAACAGGTAAGGATCAACATGGCAAAACTGGAAAGAGGCAAACACCTTTCATTTTCATTTTCACTCTGTCACTATGCAAAGTTACTGCTGTATTTAACACTTCCTTGGAACACAAACCTCTGCTTTGCCAAGGATGCCCTCAGCCTTCAGAACCTCACCAAATGCAGTGGCAGCACCAGCTTCATTTTAATTGGCAGCAATATTAGTTAGAGGTGAACTTCCGAAGAAAATGATATCTAAAGAAAGTGTATGTGCTCCTATTTTTCTCCCTTCCCCTAGTAAGTCCCCATCCTGTTGGCCAAAGGCAGTGGGCAACTTCACAGAGAACAAAACCTCCCATTTATCCACTTGTAGAAAGGCTAGAGCATAAGTTTTAATCTCACATACCAGTTGATTCATCTCCTCCAAGCAGAGGAGGTTTGCAATAGGTTCAGGGATCATCTTAAGACATGTGAACTCAATAGTTTTAAAGCAAGGAACATGCACCTTCTTTTGCCAAAATCATAGACAGAATCACAGAATGCTTTGGGTTGGAAGGGACCTTAAAGGCCATCCAATTCCAACCCCCCTGCCATGGCAAGGGACACCTTCCACTAGCCCAGGTTGCTCAGAGCCCCATCCAATCTGACCTTGGACACTTCCAGGGATGGGGCAGCCACAGCTTCTCTGGGCAACTTGTGCCAGGGCCTCACCACCCTCAGGGAAGAATTTCTCCCTAATATCCGATCTAACCCTACTCTCTGTCAGTTTGAAGCCATTCCCACTTGTCCTATCACTCCAGGCCCTTGTAAAAAGTCCCTCTCTGGCTTTCTTGTAAGCCTCCTTCAGGTACTGGAAGGGACTCCAAAGTCTCCATAGAGCCTTCTCCAGAACCCCAGTTCTTTCAGCCTTTCCTCACAGCAGAGCTGCTCCATCCCTCCAATCACCTTGGTGTCCCTCCTCTGGACTCACTCCAACAGCTCCATGTCCTTCCTGTGCTGGGTCCCAATATGGATCCCTGAGGAACACCACTTGTAACTAATGTGTATCAGGACATTGAGCCTTGACCACTTCTCTCTGGATGTGTATATATGTGTGTGTGTGTGTGTTGTGTGTGTATATATATACATATGTGTATATATATATATATATAGTCCCACACAAAGCAGAAAACGTTGAAGGAAAATATTTAATGCCTTTTTAACCAGCTGGATCGGCCCAGAGGATGAATGTTGGCCAAGGAAGTTACAGAAGAGGTGGAAAAGCTGGAGAAGTATTTGCTGAGCAGCAGCTCCGACTACTGGCCAATTTGATGCAAGTCAAGACTGCGGCGATGAGGGGCAAACCAATGTCCACATGTTGCTGCTATACATGCTTCTCAAACTGGGAACTCCATATCCTGCTCCGAATCAGAAATCCCAACAACAAAATCCCTGAGGTTCCCTAGTGACAGAGAGAAAGGCAATTTGCATTTTCTATTTTTTGACATGCCCAGATGATGTCACATTTGCAAGCTTTTCCAGGAAGGAATGGTGTTCAGGCTGAGTGAACCCCAGGCTATAACTCCTTGCCAGAAGGAGAGAAAGAAGCCATGGAGCAGCACACCATCACTCTGTTCTCAGCTCTGCCACCAGCTTTCCTGTGCTGTTTTGCCAGTGTCCTCCACCTTCTGCTTCCATAACTCTGCAATAACACCATCATGAATTACTCATAATTTGGGTTACCTTAAATGTAACACTCCTCTGAGCTCCTCATTTCACATAATCCTATCCATGTGTCTCTCTTAGGGCAGAGGGAAAGGAAGAAGAAATAACAGCAGAGAGAGGTAACTACAGTGTAATTATTGCCAGTGTGAAGGCTCTTCTCAGTTGTTAAAAATCTGCCCTCTAAACAACTGAAGAAACCCATAAGGCTTCTGAAGTGATCCAAGAAAAAAAAAATGAGATCTAAGAATAAGGCAGCAGATAGGAAGGTTTAATTCCACCCAAGTCACCTGTTCCAATCCCAGTGATACACTACCAACAGTGGAAATTAAGTGCTATCATATTTTCAGCTGAAATATGCACATAATTAGCAGTAAGTCCAAACCACAGTCCAAACTGCTTAGTATACATAACCAGTCTTTGAGGAAACATAAGGTCCAAACCCTTCTCTCCACCCTTAGATGAAGACACTATTCCCACCCTATTTCCTAAAATGCAAGTATCCTTCAGTTACACTTGCAGGGGGATCTCAAAAGGCAAACTGGGTTTTCTGCATTTGCCTTCTCCTTCTCGTTCCTCCATACCTTCCTCCTTCCACACTGAAAAATTATAGTAGCAGTTACCTTCCCAGGAAAGGATAAAGGCTGTCAATATTTCCCACATGAACCAGTGAGGCCACACCTTGAGTCTTGTGTCCAGTTCTGGGCCACTCCCTGCAAGGACATTGAGGGGCTTGAGCATGTCCAGAGAAGGGCAACAGAGCTGGACACTCCTGGAGCCCCAAGAGTGGCTGAGGGAGCTGGGGGGGCTCAGCCTGGAGAAAAGAAGGCTCAGGGGGGACCTTCTCAGTCTCTTCAACTCTCTCACAGGAGGGTGGAGCCGGGGGGGGCAGGTTCTTCTCCCAGGGAACAAGGGACAGGACAAAAAGAAATGGCCTCAAGCTACACAAGGGAAGGTTCAGGTTGGACATCAGGAAGAATTTCTTCACTGAAAGAGTGATTAGACATTGGAAGGGTCTGCCCAGGGAAGTAGTGGAGTCCCCATCCCTGGAGGTGTTCAAGGAACAACTGGACATGGCACTCAGTGCTCCGGTCAGGTTGACAAGGTCACCGGTTGGACTCAATAATCTGGGAGGTGTTTTCCAACCCTGGTGATTCTATGAATTACAGTGATTTTGTACTCTGGGCTGTATTACAAAATAAATTACTTTTAAAAAAAAATTTTAAAAAATCAAGACCTCTAGAAAAAGTGCTTTGGAAGGGTAACTAAGGAGAAATCACAGCGTGGTTCCTACAAGGTAGGAAGCAAAAGTGATATGTAAGACAAAGTATTGTGATGTGATACTCCCCTTTACCCATATAGCTGTCTGATGTGGAGCAGGCTGCTTAAAGCAAACTTCTCCTGGATATTCATCACTTGTCCATTCACTAATAGTTGTCTGAATTAAGATCCTGTAGGAGAGCTCTGTAGTGCAGCTGAAGGTATTGGAAAAGCTGTGCTTTGATTGAGGGGGGAAAAAAAAATAAACAAATTCCTGCACGATGGTGCATTCCCAGAATTGGCACCTCACATCACAGCATTGCCTTTGGCAGCTCTTATTGCAGCACTTTGCCATCTGAAAATGGAAACTGCTTGTCAGCCATGCAGGGCTACGTGATAATTGCGTCCCTCTGTACTCCACGAGCACTTGTGAAGGAGTTCAGGAACACGTTTTCACAGCAGGATGGGAACAACATGCAATGAATCAAGATTAGGGCCACACTTATTAGACGAGTGCTAATGAGATTACTCATTTACGTTTAGGGTCTCATAGAGAAGACCTTGCAGTCAGAAAAATAATAGAAGATAAGGATTAAATTATTAACAACATGCACTTCACTTCCAGTTTGTCCTAGCTTTTGAACTCCCAGATTTATTTTAAAGCCACTAAACTTATGTTATCAAAAGAAAAATAAACACTCCACAAGAGCCAAATTGAATACTTCCTTAGAAGGCAGGATCAAAAACCTCTCACTATCACAAGAGCCCATCTCTTTCTAACAGAGTAAACATTAGCAGCAGCAGGTTTGATGTGGAAGAACAAAATGCGGAAGCTGTTGAAATTTAAGAAACACTTTTCGCTCAGGAGTTTCACAGTAGTTTGGCAACAATACAGGGAGTAAGAGATTCTGATCTTCAGCAATCAGCTGAGGGAGCTGGGGGTGTTTAATCTGGAGAAAAGGAGGCTCGGGGAGACCTTATCGCTCTCTACAACTGTCTGAAAGGAGGCTGGCATTTTCTTTAAGAGCTGTACGCAGGGTGCAGAAGAGTCAAGAACTTAAAACCAGGGCTCTATCTGAGACCTCATAATCTGAATAGGTGGCAGTGCCAGCAATCCCTATTGGCAACGATGTGTTTTAGGCAACCCAGTCCTGAACTGTAACATTCTTCACATCACTTGAGCGCTGCTAAAGCTCAGTGATATGTTTGAGAGCCAAGGGAGAAATCGACTAATGTTAAGACACATTCCTTCTAATCCCAACCTTCAAAACGCTGTAATGCTCAGCAGCTAAGCTACAATTTGCTTTGGTGACCTTTTAAAGAGAAAATCTGCACTGCAATAACAGTCCCCCACAACCGAGAAGGCAACACTCATGAAATACAGTTTACATGATTAATATATTTTACTCAGTATGTACACAGTTCTCCAAATAAATTGGGTCATACAAAGGCAGTTTAAGAAGTGTGAAGTATCCTTCTTGCCAGGTGTCACATGGGATGTGTCTTTGGCTTTGCTTCCTCCAGCTCAGCATCCAACCAGCGGAATCCGCGGTGACGGCGCAGGACTTCGATGGCTTTTTGCTCCAGAGGTGTTGGTTGAATACCCAGGTCTTCAAAACCAGGAAGGTCGGGATGTTTCATGTCTGTTGTGTGAAACTTTAACAAGAATGGGGAGGGTAGGGAGAAAAAGAAAAAAAAGATAATTCAGTTGATGAAATCAACAGCATCGCACCCAATGCAATCATTCACATACTGGTTTTTTCTCACTATTTTTCCTCGAGAAGAGGAGAAGATTCAATGTGGCCCTACAGAACTATGGCTTAATTACACAAGGTATTGAGTACCAGTAAGCTCAACATGAGATACAGGTGTTCTGCAACCAACAAAAAGCCCTTCAGGCTTCAGGTTTGGATTCAGGACTGAGCAGCAGTGAGACATGCAGAAAGCATCTTCCTTTTCTCCCCATATATTATCAGGGAGGTTACTGCCTTGCAAGCACAAAATTAAGCCAAACTTGCAAGGGAAGTTCACTCTTGAACTCAAATTATGTACATTCTTCTTTGTCAAGAATATGTGTGTTGAATTGTCACCTCTGGTAGGCTGTTTTGCTCTGCTCGTGGTTTAGAGCAGAGTCCCTTGTTCATGGTTTAGAAGAGGGACATATTTAATTTCATCACCACATTTGCAACACCTAAATCTTAGCATATGTAGATTCCTCTTATGCTGTTGTTCCTTGAAAGGTCTTTAGGTCAACCATGTGTAATATTGTATAGACTATTTAAGGATGAAAAGTTGGGAAAGAGGAACAATCAGACACATAAGTGACATGGAGAAACTCCCCTCTTACATCTATACCCTGGGCCAATAAAGCCAATAGCATTACAACACCAATTCTCTTCAGTATGGGACAAATCCTCCCTTCCTTTATTCTACAGTTTTTCACAGTGATTTTAAACCAGAACAGGAAACCAGTTTATTTTACAGATGGAGAAATGTGAACACAGAAATTAATTGCGTAGAGCTATTCAGTGAGCAGCTCTAAGTAGAGGACTCAGTTCTCCCAGATTCATAGTAGTATCCTGTCTCAAATTAATTTGGGGATAATCTGTTCAAAATAGGCTATTGATACTGTGTTACAACAAAAGGTCTTGAAACTCCAACTCTGAAAAATAGTTGGGAGAGTCCCTCCCCCCTCAGAGAGCAGCAAGCTTAGGGACTGTACATGATTATCTTTGCTAGCCTACACATACGCCAAGTTTTGACATTAATACTTGCTAAATCCTACTTTTTCCTTGCTTGCAGTTGTTTTTCTCCAAGTTACTTCTCCACCCCCAGTGAAACAAACTGAGAAGACAGGAATAAACATGAAGCTGCAACATTTTCATGAGAAATACACTCTAATGTTAAGTGAGAATTTGGGCTGTATCCAGAGTTGTCAGTTCAACTTCAGTTGTTAAAAACACCATTATCTGGATGATATAAGTGACTTTAATGCACCTAGAGGTACATAAATGGACCTAAGAGAGTGGGGAGTATCTCTCCTTTGGCTTTGCTATTTTCAGTAGCATGTGTTTTTGGGGAAGGGGGCAGGGACACAATGAAACAGGCAGCCTTGACCACTTGACATCTTTTAAAATATCCATTTTTGTACCGTCCACACAGTCTGAGAGCTATTCTTTATACCCAAATTCTGGCCACTGAACTGACTGAAATGCTACACCACCTGATGTACAAACATTTCAGCACTCCTTGAATTCAAACCTGCAAGTGCAAGTCACAAATACACAACAAAACGTTCCCCAAGAAAGGATTTGGGGGTTGTCCCACACACTTACCCTGTCCACTTTGTCCCGTGTTGTCCATGGTTCAAATGGATTCATCTCAAAGAATCTTGCAACAAAACTGTAAACAGAAAGAGTATTGCAAAAGTACAGTCATTATTCACGTGCACAGAAGAAAATGAACTGGTAAAAATATTTCACACATAACAGTGAGCAAGAGCTTGTTCTGTAGCTGTTCTTGCAAGCTATGAATTCATTAAAGCACCAGCCACCAAGTTCTTAGTTGTGTTTCTGGTAACTTTAACTGTTTGCTACTGAATTAGAGAGTATTCTATTATTTTACTGTGAAAGGGAATGGAGAAGCAAATATCTAGAAGTAAAAATGAGTGTTAGTGGGTGGGGAAATTAAACCCCCACATCCAATTCCCCACACATCAGAGGCATTCAAGTCCTGCCCCTGGCCTTTCATCCAAACTCTGCTCCCCAGTGGTGTGGGCAGTAATCCAATTAGTCACCAAGTTTCCTTCAGTGCCTCCATGAAAAAACACACTTGCTGACAACTAAATGAGTTATCAGCCCCAGAAACAAGATGATGGAATCTGGAGTAATCTATAAAAAGGATGAGGATTAGTACATTTGCACTTTTCAGATATGAAGCTTCCCCTGAAACAAAGAAAATCTGGCAAAGAAAATAAGGCTACAGCTCTTGCTCAGTGTCTCAAGACCAACTTCTTACTGAAGTGTCCACCTGGCAGACTAGGATTTACTAAGTTTTTGCACATAAACAGAACTAGGCTTATCTGCCTTTTAGACTCAGTCTCTTCTCAAAAATATGAAATACCAGTTAGTTTAGCCCATAAATAAAGAAGTGCAATATGGACTGCAGCAGATGTGAATAAACTAATAAGCACCTTTTTAACAAGCTGCTCTGTGTCAGCTGAGCCATGTTAACCTGATGCCTCTTACATGCAACACAGGAACAGTCACCACAGTTTAAGATGTTCTATTATCCATCAGCAGTTCCATGGACCCAGTGGTGAGTCCTACTGGCAGACTGGCAGGAGGGCTCCAACACTGGTGACTGCTTTAGCTTATTAACTGGCATTGTACTAAGAGTAAGGAGGACAACCACCCCAAACATGAACACATCTCAACCATGCTGAGCACTGCTTCTGAAATGGCATTTATTATTGAGGTGCCCTTCGAAAGGATGTGATTATTCCTTAAGGATCAGGCCCAGGCTCAGATTTACACTGCACTTTTCCATGCACTAGTAATACACTCAGTGCACATACAGCTGCAGAAACAGCTCAGTGCATGCAAACAGCCCACTGTAGTCAGCTGAAGTGATGCTACACCTTTCCCTTTTTATCTCCCAATTATTACCATCTTTTAAAGATGTTACTGTCCTCATACCATAGACAAAGAAATGCTTGCTCACAACCACACTGCTCAAATTGCCAGGCCAAGGTCTCAGTATGAACTTACCTCTAACACTGGCCCAAATCAACACAAAAGCCAGTTTCTGTCATCCATGTTAAATAACAACTGGGCAGAGCAAATAACCAATGCAACAGGTATTTATGCTTCTGTGCTGCCTCCCAGAGCCCCAGTTTCTTACTGAATCATAGAATGACAGGATGTGTAAGGTTGGAAGGGACCACAGTGGGGCACCAGCTCAAACAGGGTCATCCCAGAGCACATGGCACAGGATTGCATCCAGATGTTTCTGGAATATCCCCAGTGAGGGAGATTCCACACCCTCTCTGGGCAATCTCTCCCAGTGCTCGGTCACTGCACAGGAAAAAAGTTCTTCCTCATGTCCAGCTGGAACTTCCTGGGCATCAGTTCCTGCCCGTGGCCTCTTGTGCCATTGCTGGGCACCCCCGAGCAGAGCCTGGTCCATCCTCTGCCCCCTCCCTGCACAGACTGACACACATGGATGAGGTCCCCTCTCAGTGTCTCCTCTGGAGGCTGAACAGCCCCAGCTCCCTCAGCCTTATTAGGGTCCCACTTACTGGTAGAGAGGCCGTGGGAGCGGGTAGGGAATGAAGGCTCGATAGGAAGTTGCGTAGATGTACTCGACCATGTCGTACAGGAGGTATCGGTGAGGGCTGAGGGAAGAAGCAACAAACATTACAGGTAAGTCAGGTGTGCTTCAATATACTTAAATACTGGCACCAGGCGACAAAAACTTTTAAAGCCTTCCAGCCCCAAGGGCCTGTTTTTTTCAATCCAAATGATCTGTCCACCCTGCGGCTCATGGGGAGCCCACGGTGGAGCAGGTTTCTCCTGGAGGACTCCAGCCTGTGGAAGGAGCTGGGGAAAAGTATAGAGATGAGGAAGCAGCAAAAAGGCACTGTGGGGAATCTGGCTGCTAGCCAAGGCCAGTCCACCACAATCATACTGGATAAAGCAGATTCTGGGTGCTTTTAAAGCACACCTTTAATGTGCTCCCTCCGTGCTGACTCAAATTCTGAACGCAGGACTTCCAGTGCTGGGATAGTTTTGCAGCCTGTAATAGAAGGAAGCCAGAAGGCAAACGGAAAATTAAGGATGGTTTATTAACAACACATCCCATCTTCGGTAGCAAATGGCTGCAGGGAAATCAATTCGCTTGCCTTTGCACGACTAAGAATATACTGTTCTCTCCAAAAGCACGAGGAAGAAGCCAAGACAAACTTTCCCAAAAAAATGCATTCTCTCTCTCTCAGTATGGAGAGAAGGAAGCAGCCAGTCTCCTGCACACCTGCAGTAGTTTGAGAGAAACATATACCACTGGGAATTCCCATTCCTTTCTTGTTCAGACTCTGACTTGGCATTTTATACTCAATTTTTATAGATGCCTCCGAACTGAGCCATCAGGTGTCTCCCCTGGCTTTCAAGGCAATTTGCTGGTATTCCACTCTGATAGGCCCAAGATCACACAAGATATCAAGGCCTGAGGTTGCATGAAAACTCAGCCTTCAATTGACACGTTCTTCAGAAAAATAACCACAATCAAAATCTGTTGATAAATGCTGGGAAAAAAGAAAAAGAATCCCAAATTACTAGTACTTTAGCTTGCAAAAGGAAATGAAATATTCTAATGGATATACTTCAAGGTAGGGCAGCATATCTGGGAGAATTCAAAGAATTCTACACTCAAATTTCCTTACGAACTTCATCCAGATTGCTGGATTATAGAACCTGAGAGATATCTGCACTCATGAAGTTACACTAAAGGATTTTTTCTTGACAAATTATCAAACATTAACAATACCACTTCCCAGGAATAGTCTCCCACTGAGTTGTCAGTACATGAACCCCTATTTTAGCAGACAGCAAAGCTCTAGAGAGCATCAGTATTCAAGACACCTTTAAAAAGTGGATGAAGTAAAATTAATTCCACGGAGGAAAGAGAGGAACAGGTAAACCATAAAAACCTTCAGTCGTTCAGAAACAGCAAAGACACCATGAGCTGTCATAGTTAAAACTCCATTCCACCATATGATAGCAAAAAAATCCCACACACCCACAGAAATACTCTGCTCTTTTCCAAAATTAGTATTTGAAACACAAACTGGTAATTCCTCTCCAAAAAATGTAAGGAGGTGTATCATGCACCTTTAGTCAAGGGTTATGCTGCACAGTTCCTTTGGTTTTCCAACACTGATTTGGAACGTCAGTTTAGACCAGCACTCATTCAAAGTCTTTTCAGGCATTGTTATGTTCCTGAAACCACAGCCTGGCATCCTTCCTTGGATTCCTGCCTCTGAAACCTGGGCTCTGAACTCCTGGTCTTCTGTAAACTGCCAAAAAGTTAAACCATGAAACTGCAGGAACACATTTAAAGTTCAGCCCTTCCATCTGGGTGCAAATAGTGTTTTATTTAGTGCACAATTCTCAGTTTCTCCCACAGCTGGAACAGTTGCTTCTGCTGAGGCAGAGCTGAACCTAAAACCAGATGCCTGTCCTTCCTTTTGGGGCAGGTGGCTTTGGATTTGTATTGACATATGTTCAAGTTTGCCCCTGGGGGGTAAAACAGTCCCTCAAAGGGTTAATTGCATCACATGTTGTGGGTTTGCATTAGTTGTGTCCATCTGACACCTACATAGCTATAAAAAGGGGGTTTATTAAATGGCTGTCCAGCATTTGTTTGCACTGGTTTTTCAGTGTGACACCTCCTATCACCCCAGTGCTTCTAAAGCAACCTCAGGTTACTTGATTATTGTTGCTGTTGTTAGTTCTTTCAGACTGCTGTTAGCTTCTTTCTCTCACTTTACTAGTTTTGGAGTGGAAGTCCCTCAGCATATTCTAAAGGGAGTTGAAGACCCACTTGCTGCCTGTTCCAGGGCACCTGCCAGGACAACAACTTCCTCAGCAGCTCAGTTAAAGCACAGAACAAACTGGCACGACATGAGTAAGAGCCAAACAGACAATAATCTGGATCATGGGAATAAAGATTCATCACTACAAGTCTCACAAAATGAGCAAGGGAAAACCAATTTAACCTCAGATAAAATCCTAGTATCTTTGCAAAATCCAGATATGATGCACATTTTTGGTAGGTAGGAGGGGGAGACAGAGATGTGCATGCAATACAAAAAAAAGAAAGCTGTTCAGCATCATTTATATCTTAATTAGCAACTGTTTTCTTTACCAATGAATCTGATGTTCCTTTTACCACATGTTGGAATGAGACCAGTTCCAGTGCTGTGTTATAGGATCAAACATGGACCCATTACCTTCCATTTGCCACAGTTTATTCCCAATGACCCATTGTGACTTGGAGCTTCTGTACACAAAATATTCCCAGAGATCATAGACTCATAGAATGGTTTGGGTTAGAAGGGACCTTAAAGATCATCTCGTTTCAACCCCCTGCCATGGGCAGGGACACCTCCCACTATCCCAGGCTGCTCAGAGCCCCATCCAACCTGGCCTTGGACACTTCCAAGGAAGGGGCATCCACAGCTTCTCTGGGCAACCTGTAAACCCCCTGCCTTTAACAGGAGAACCACTGCCTCTAACTATTCTAATTCCAGGTGTTTTCCACACAGCTTTACCAGAATTTTCTCCAAATCTATGCTGTCCAGCATGCTTCCCAAGATGCCTATTCCTCTGTGTGCACACACAGAACATGAGATGCAATGGGGCCCAAACTGGGATTTTCAGAGTACTCACAGTAACAGCTCGAGTCATTTTTCCTCCCAAAAAGGAGGTGGAATTTATTGCAGCTCAAACTGTGTGCATGGATGGAGAAATTAAATGTACTGTGCAGCATGCCAAAAAATGACACCAAAAAGAAGTACTTCAGTTAATTAGAATCAGAAAAGTGACCTACCCAGCCAAGGCATATGTTTTTCCTTTTGCATCAGGATTCTTAATTGCATTAATAATTGCCTTTGCTACATCAACCACCTGTGAGGAACAAATTCACACCGTTATCAACAGAAAATAGGAATATATGCACATAGTAATGTTTCAAAAATTATTTACATGTACCCAATCCACCCAGAGAGGATTTGGGATTGTTTGTTTTATTGAAAACTTACATATACTGGTTGTTTCACTGTTTTTTTGCCCAGAGCGATGAGAGGCACACCACCAAACCAGCGCATGTCTGCCAGAAAGAGGGAGAAAAGCTGTGAATCCTTTCAGGAAGCAAACAACCAAGACACTTTACAACATACTGAGTGTGGAACTCTTTCTGAAAACTGACTTAACTTTAAAAAAAAAACAGAATTGGAAAGAATTCCCATTCAATTCCAGTAGCATTGTTTTCCACACACAGTTTTCTTATAAACAAGGAGGGGAAGGCTGTATTTACTGTTTAGAGTGGTTCAGAGATATCTCAACTTCGAAAGACAGAAAAACAGGTTCCACTCTATCCTGTGCAGCAATTTGTTGCTCATACATCAGATATTATTGTTGCTTCTGAGCCCAGAACGACTCAGGTTGATTTTCATATTTGAGCATTACCAACTCGACAAACTCCTTTCAGGGTATAAACTACTTTGAGGGTTCAGATGAGCTGAGAATAATCTAAATTTAAAAAATAAAATAAAATAACACAACAGTACACATCTTCCCTCAAAATAAAATAATTAAAAAAAAAATAAAAGTCTAACTAGACTCAGAAAGAATTCAGTCAAGAGATAATTCACGATGTTTCTGTGTTTCCCACTATTGACATTCAGTAAAACAAAGTACATTTCTGATAAAAACACACCTGCTTTTCAGAAGCAATTCCCCTTTTCCTCTGTTCTCTACACACAGTTATACAGCTCACACATGGGTTTATTACTTCAAGAGCACATACTTGCATAATGATTGAGAAATCGGTCTTCTCTTCCAAACATCTCTGAGGGCTTCAAAATGATGGCATCTGGAAATTCTTCCCTCACTACCTTCTCTCCAACAGCCTAGCATTCAATTAAAGTGAACACATTCATTAGATCCACTCTGAACAAACCAGAAGTGGATGTCTGACTACAGAACTGAAAGAAATGACACCATCAGAAGGACAAAAACTATCTGTGTCTAAGCCATTTGATCTTTGAGATGTTACACTCCAAAAGCCCCAAAAAATCCCACAGATCATTTCTTCTGCTTGAGATAAAATGCAGTCTCCCTAGTGAAGTGACACAAATTTAAAGGGACAAGTTCAAAAAGAAGCCTAAATAAATAAATAGATTCATACTAAAGATAATGCAAAGTACAGTGAGACCAAACAAAACAAAATAAGCTGAAAAATTGACAATAGCTGTATTAAAAAAGAAAAAAAAAATCAGTAATAGAAAATTATAGCTCCTAATAAGGAAAAAAATTATAGGATACCAGACCCAGAGTTTTTTTTTGTACAAGAGCAGGTAACAATCCCACTCCAAGGGTTCATACCAGATACTCATCTGCTTTTGCAACATTCATTTTGGCATCAACTACTTACTAGGTCATTCCAGCCTTAGATGTTAGGGCTGATATCAGATCCCAAACTGTCGACTCAGTTCTTCTTTCTTAATGACAGTGATTTTAGATGCAAAGATATTCAAGGGTAAAAGAAAGGAAAGAGTTTTCAGGAATACAACATCTATTTCCCTTCAGAGCACATGGAGTACTAAGGAAGATTTCAAGCTCCAGTAAGTAAAGTACCTCAAAAATGTCTCAGCTGCAGAAAACATTCCACAGTAAATTCACACACTGATTTCCTTCAAACAGACCCAGTTGGGGAAACAAACAAAATAAAATAAATGATTTTTTAAAAAGTAGGCTCTCAGAAAATATATTCAAAAGGATTCCAGACTTACTTTGCTCCTGAGGTACTTGGAAGGACTCTTCAGGTTGGCATTCAGGTGAGAAATGTGAATGAACGTTTCCACACCAGCTTCCCTACTTATCTGTGCGATAGTCTGAGGAATATTTACAAATTCATCTTCAAATTTGAAGTTTCTAAAACAAGGCAAAACCCAAATTTTACTTTAAGAGCAACCAACCCTGGCTGCCTGCCAACCAGGGAGAAAAACAATCACTTAGTATTACTTGAATGTATTTCAAAAACCTATCTTGATGCTCTTTCTTGCAGATTAAGTTTCCTTTCATGAGGGACTCTTCATATAATAAAAATCAGAGGCAAGTGAATTACAGATTCTCTGTTTTTCCCATGTTAAATCAGCAAGAAAAATCCTCTTGCCTACTTGTCAGCAACACATAGAAAACTCTGCCTAAGTGAAAACAGGTTATTTTTATTAAGAGAAGCCCTGCTGCATCTTGAGCTCTGAGCAAAGCTGTGTATTTACAAAACCTGTTCAAAATTTGACTTGATTTGATGAACTTATTTACATTACAAAGGAGCTCAAGAATTCTGAGCAGTGCAAGTCAGGGCAGATGCCTGGCATTGGGGAAGTGGACAGAAACAAACCAAAAATCACAGAGGTGCTCACGCAAATGGAAAAAAAAAAAAAAATCAAACTGTCAGAGCATTTAGAGCCATTTCAGAGGAGCCCTAACAAGGGGCCTATATTAGGGGGTTAAACTGTAAACTAGTTTGGCATCTGATCAAGAACAGCACAGAAGCTCTGTCTCTAAGCAGAACTGACACTATAGGCTGGCAATTCTTTGCAACTATCCCAAGACTTCTAGAAAGAGAACTGGTCTCTTATGTCTTTATATTATCCTTGTAAGCACCCCTCAATCTTGTCCATTTGCTTTGGGTAACGAACATCTTATCCAAACTCTCTCTCTCTGTCCTTATCTACTCCCACAGCTCTTCAGATCCCACTGGACTCCAAAGAAACTCTTCAAAATAAGAAGTTATTTTTGACCCTTCAATAACTAATCTGATCCTGGGAACCATCACTTCTGTTCTACTCACAAAAATAGATTTAGAAACACACAAGAACAAACAACATCCCTCCTGTAACTATGGAGTTTCAAACAACATGGCACACACAGATGAGTCTGTACATGAATACGAGGCAGGGAGGAAAGTATTTCATGGCAGGCTTTCCTTATTTTGACTGATCTCTAAATCTAATCTTTTTTTTTCCTTCCTGCCCAAGTTTTTCAGAGACTTTGGGATGACTACAATGGTTAGTCTGACCTTGTGTTTAATAGACCACAGAATTTTATCTCACGGTTTCAGCACCACCACTGACACCAACAGGTATAAAATATGTGATAAAAATAATTGTGCAATGCAGTGGTAAGATGTGTAATGTTCAAAAGTCTTTAACTTGTCTGTTTGAATCTGCTGAAACTGTCCAGAGGACAGCTTGAGGTTTGAGGGGTTTTCAACTAGAATAAAACTTCGTGGTGTTGTCCTCACACTTCTCTTCACTAAAAAAGAAACCCTCCTTTACTCAAATCATACTTTTTACACAAATCCCGAAATTTTGAGTGGGGAAGTAGCCATGAAATACATATCAAGAGACAAACAGAGATTACATTGTCCTTGTACAAACTGTACAGACTTTGTTTTTTTCCCCTCACTCCCACATTAAAGAAATTTTTTCTGTTTTGACAGGAATAAGTATTTGATCTCTATTCCAGGAAAAATAATTATACCATTTGAGACTACTACTTCTGATCTATTAATACAATTTACCTACTGATTTTACATTTTGAACATCAAATGGCTGTTGATAAAAAAAAGAGCAACAGAGGCATTAGGTTTATAAAAACAGATGAAACTGGTATCTGCATTTGTTTACCAGGACAGCAAAATTACATATCCCATAAAGGTAAATCACACAATTAGGTTTTTGTCTGGCAGTTCTGCACAAGGCTTTAAATAAAGTGGACATAATTGCATGCATACAAAAAAAAATGAGGCTATTACAAGTATTCTTAACTTTAAAAAAAAATGGAATTTTTTAATGGATTTCAAAAAGGAACTATTCTTATCTATCATTAACAAATACTTCGGTAGCTAATATTGTCTATGCCAAAATTCTATCAAGGAATGATGTCAATAATCATAATCCTAGGGAGTCTCCATTAGCTATTCCTGTATATTAACATTTCCAGAGAGTAGGAAAAGCTTGATCAGAGCTTAGTCTAGTAGGCTACAACTCATCACTATGCCCAAGTGAAAGGACACAATCTCACTTCTGTAATAATGTAAATATCAATATAATGTAAATATAAATATAAATGTCATATAAATACACTGTAAATATAAGAAACTGGTGAGCCTGTGTCATTTGTAGGAAGGCATTCAGGGAACATCTGTGAGGTGTGGGAAAGCAGCACACTGATCTTCCTGACAGAAGCTGGAAAATGATAGAAAAAATGCCCTTTTCCAGAGTGCATCATAACCAGGGTTCTAGGTAATCATTTAAAGAAACAGAAGAAATTTTATATGCACAGTTTTGGCTTTGTCTTTTTGTAGAAGCCAAGAACAGTGAAAGCATCACTGCACACACATGCTAGCCACGTGAAAACGTGGCTACAACATCCAACACCTGGTGCAAACCTACCAATATAGGAAAAAAAAGGCAAATTACCTTGTTTCCCACTCCTTTCCAACAAGATTAATGACCACATTGCTGTGTTCCACAGCCCTTCGGATGGAGTCTTTGTCCCTACAGTCCCACTCCTGCAACCAGAGCATCAAACGGGAGAAAGATGAGATAATGTGTAAACAGGCACCATCAGAGAAAGCTCTTTCACACCATTCCCATTTGGAGTTGTGTCTCTGAGAATGATTAACAGCTTGCTTTGTAGAGCAACGAGTTTGTGCTCGATCTAAAGACAGATCTAAAGCCAGAGCAAGGGACTTACAAGGAAGAGGAGCTGCCCCAGGTCCCCCATGGGCCGCAGGTACATGAGGTCATACTGGTCACAGCGATAGGGGATGATCACCTGAGAGCCAATTCGACCTAAGAGCCCAAAAAAAAACCCCAAAAGTTTCATTTATCTCAAGCAAACACATCACTTTAAGTAGATGAACTTCTAAATAAACAAAGCTTCTTTTTTTTCCCCCAGCATTAAAGAACAACATTAGATAAAGGTATCTACTTTTAGCAAAGCTAAAAGTAGAATAGAGGTGAGTCTTTGAACCTAGATATTTGGAATTCTTAAACAAGATTTTTTGGTTTTTTTGAGTATTTAGGTTTGTAAGACAAAATACAGAAGCTTGCTAAAAAACAACAACAAAAACCAACGGTGTGTCCCATAAACATAGTAAACCACCTAAAAGTGTATCACACACAAGGATATTTGCATTTTTTTAAGTTGCATGAAAGGGAGAAGGGAGGGAAAAAAAAAAAGCAAAGGCTATTTTCTGAAACTTAAAATACAAAAGGGCAATTTTAAAGAATTCTAACCAAATGCCTGCAAATATTTTAGTGAAATGTCCTAATAAAGCTAAAACCAGAAGAATCAAATATGTGCTGTATCCTCAGATTTTCAGTCTACAGGCTGAAAAGCAATACTTGAAGGAGTATGACTTATTTTAATGACCCTAATCTTTAAAAGCTCTGAAATATCCTAGATTAAAACTATTTAATTAATTAAAACCATAAAACAAATTCTACTAATTGCCACATCCTGGCATTTTAGGAGACCAAACACTACAAAAGCATCTTGCAGAACACCTGTAAGACCCGAAATGCCAGAGGTTTCTAGATCCCCCTGCAACCTGAAGGAAAATCTTTCCTTAAACAGCTTTTATGTTGTTTTTTTAATTAGCACTCCCAGTACATCACCTAAACGGTTGACAACATATCTTCCCAGGAAACCTGTGGCCCCAAAGACAGTGGCCACGATGCCACTGACAGAGGATCGTCCGCTCCTTCCATGAGGGATCACGGCGTGATGGACTTGGCGGTGCTGCTGCAGCACGGAGGGGGCTCCAGCCAGGACAGAAATCCCAGGCCCTGCAACACAGAATGGGAGTGTGTGACATTAACTGGCATTTGACACTGCTAACTTATAGCTTATGCTATTTTTCTCATTACAGATCCATTATGGGGTTGGAATTAGATGATCTTTAAGGTCCCTGCCAACCCAAACCAGTCTGTGGTTTGATGATAAATTGACAAGTAGAGAGTTTGGAAGGAAGGAACATGTTCCCTCCAACCAAATTAGCCAAAACAGAGAAGATTTTTGAAATTTGAAGTGTTTAGTGCTACTGCATGTCCATGCTCATAAAAAGAAAGGGACAGATGAAACACAAGCTGCATAAACACAAGGCAGACATCTGACTGTAAGAGCTGCCGCTGGAAAACCACCTTGGGGATACAACAGAAACCCAGTAAATCACTTCCCAACCTTTATTAAGTCAGGGACATAAGCGTTTTCTGGACAAGAATAAGCAAGTTTAATGTTCTCTGTGTAAATCTAAGCAGCAATAATCACAATTAAAATGAGTATTTGATATCAGAACAACAGATGCATTAGGGAAAAACAACACAAATGGTACTTGTACACTGAATTAGGTTATGTGTGACCAGGTATTACCAGTTACACAGTGGCACTGACATTGCAGCCCTGATGTTAAGAAGATCAAAAGAATAGGGAATGTTTAGATATAAATTATATTGTTACATCAGCTGACAGAATTCAAATCAGAAAATCCAGCAAGATCTCAGTGCCTGAAGGAGGTTTTTCTCTACCCAAAAGTTTGTCTATCCCTATTCTCTTCATACCCCACAAACTGGAAAAAGATACCACATCTCCAATTTTGTCCTGAAAGACAGTTTGACAGTAAATAAACCAATAACACATACACTTGTACTCTTCAAATTGGTAAACTACACCTAGAAACTATGCTTCATAACTGGTTGATAGAAACAGGACAAAATAAGATATTTTGTCTTACACCTACTTAAAGTAGATATATGACTTCCTAAAAAGCACCTTTACTACAAAATAGGCCCAAGAGTAAACTGGGCACGGATTCTGTCTTTAAGGAGCAGATATACAGGGCCTTTCCACTACTGAAACAGAGACCTTGAGACTTTGAAAAAAAAAAAAGGAAGACACTCCCAGTGTCCTTACCCAAGCTTGGTACAAGTATAAAGGATCCCACTGAGGGATCCTGTTACCTTGTGGTGTTCTAGTAACAAAGGGCTTGTAATTTAATTTATCTTTTAGGAAATGCAGATTCACAGAAAAATGCCTGGGTTCTTTATAATCAGCAGGATTCCTTCAAGTATTTAAAAAAAAAAAAAAAAAAAAGCTAGGTGATATGCTGAAGTGGTGAAGAGAAAGCTTGACAAGTCACACTCCCCAGTGCTTTGTTCATATGCACTTTTCTTTCTAAAAGTTTACTAAAAAAAATACACATATGCTGATACTCATAATATTAAAAACTACTTCTGTTACTTTTAGATAGGAAAACATTTCAGGCCTTACAACACAAAACCTAAATGTAACAAGATTTCAGTCCACTGTGAGCACCTGCTGAAAAAACAGTATTATTAAACAGATCAACCCATAAGAACGATGTAATGCGTATCTTTCAACTATTTTGTTGGCTTTTTTTGCTGCTATTTCTGCAAAAATTATTGGTGACAGGCTCTTCATAATGCTATCACTGGTATATTAACCAATAATTACTGTTTTATGTTCTCCCACCTTTGCGTGTACACCTATTGTTGCTTGCCTTGCACTATAAGGAATTTAGTAATGAACATCTTTTCTTGTTCCATAAATCTGCCTGCAAGATGTGCCATAAATTATCACCACCTATGGCCATATGCCCAACCACTACTATATTCACTACAAATTCTGTCGCCGAGAGAAGTTGTGGCTGCCCCATCCCTGGAAGTGTTCAAGGCCAGGTTGGACGGAACTTGGAGCAACCTGGGATAGTGAAAGGTGTCCTGCCCATGGCAGGAGGTTGGAACGAGATGATCTTTAAGGTCCCTTCCAACCCAAACCATGCTGTGATTCTGTGAATTAAACCTCAGATATCCATGGTAAACTCGAATCATCTTTTCCTCCACCCAAAAGTTTGTCTATCCCTATCCTCTCCATACCTCACAAACCAGAAGAAGATCCTACATCTCCGATTTTGTCCCGAAAGGCAGCTTGACAGCCGCTTAAGTATAAATAAACAGTAAAAACCCCCAGCTCCCATTAAAAGTTTCTTAAATTCCTTCCTTCCTTTTACCGACCAAGCAAAACCTGTCTGTCACCTCCCACCTCACCCAACACAGGAGCGTGCGCGGAACCAACCTAAACAAAGACCGACTCTCTCTTCTGGCCGTAAAGGCCCAAACACAAGCTTTAAATATAATATTGGTAGTCGAACGTTACTATAAATCACGGCACAAAGATCAAAGTCACCTAAGAAACGGCAAAAGGAATGCAAAAAAAAAGAGCAGTGACAGTCCCAGCGCGACAACCACGGCTACAGCCTGAGCCCACCCCTGGCGGCCCTTCGGGCTCCAAACCCCACGTCCCTGAGCAGAAGGGAGGCAGAAACCCGATCACTTCTGCCCTAGAAAACGTCATTTTCGCCAGCTGCTCTCCAGCCGCTGCCCTGCGAGCTCCCTCACCCAGCGCTTCTCCGCAGGCTGAGCACTCCCCGACGCCCAGAAGGACATCCTGGGCACCGCCCTGGCTCGGCCGGAGGCCCCAGGACAGCCTGTTTCCCGGCGGGAGCGGTGCCCCGCGCTGACACTCACCTGCCCTTGGCAGCCACAGCCCGCGGGCGCAGCGAGTCGCGGCCGCCATCTTGTGCCTTCCCCGGGCCAGGCGGCGCATGCGCGGGGCCGCGGCCTCACTGCGGCTGCGCTGGGCGGGGACGGGGACCGGGACGACCCGGGACGACCCTGAATTACGGAATTAATTGGGCTGGGAGAAAGCTGTGAGGTCACCGAGAGCAACCTGCGAGCGAACACCGCCGTGACAACCGGACCATGGCACTGAGTGCCGCGCCCAGTTGTTCCTTGAACACCTCCAGGGACGGTGACTCCACCGCCTCCGTGGGCAGCCCCTTCCAATGCCTAATCACCCTTTCTGGAAAGAAATTGTCCCCGATGTCCAACCTGAACCTCCTCTAGCACACCTTAAGGGACTATGTGCCCTTGTCCTGTCATTTGTTCCCTGGGAGCAGAGCCCGACCCCCACCTGGCTACACCCTCCTTTCAGATATTTGTAGAGAGCAATAAGGTCCCCCCTGAGCCTCCTTTTCTCCAGGATGAGCCCCTTCCCCCAGCTCCCTCAGCTGCTCTTCTTAGGACTGACTCTCCAGACTCTTCCCCAGCTCTGTTGCCCTTCTCTGGACACGCTCCAGTTCCTCACAAAATCACAGAATGGCTCAAGTTGGAAGGGACCACAGTGGGTCAGCTGGTCCCACCTCCCTGCTCCAGCAGGGTCATCCCAGAGCACATGACACAGGATTGTGTCCAGATGCTTCTGGAATATCCCCAGTGAGGGAGACTCCACACCCTCTCTGGGCAATCTCTCCCAGTGCTTGGTCACTGCACAGCAAAGAAGTTCTTCCTCATGTCCAGCTGGAACTTCCTGGGCATCAGTTCCTGCCCGTGGCCTCTTGTGCCATTGCTGGGCACCCCCGAGCAGAGCCTGGTCCATCCTCTGCCCCCTCCCTGCACATATTTATACACATTAATGGGGTCTCCTCAATGACCTTCCTTAACTGAGGGGCCCAGAACTGGACACTATTCAAGGTGTGGCCTCACCAGTGCCAAGAACAGAGGGATAATCACTGCCCTGGTCCTGCTACCACACTATTGCTGATCTAAGCCAGGATGGCACTGGCCTTCTTGCCCACCTGGGCACACCTGGGCTCATGTTGAGGTGTCATATTGTCACTGTCCACCCACAGGAACATCCCTTCGCCTATATTAAGCTGAAATATTGATAAATCTCTCTTATGGGATGTGCTGTTTTGCAGGTCCTTGCACCTCATACCTGTCTTGTGGGAAATGAGACAAGTCCAACAACTGAAACTTTGACCACTGCTGAACTGGACCAATTAAAAACATTTTTACCAACTCATTACTTATGCCTTGAATTACCTGGCCTCATCAAATTAGCCTTAAATGACCCTTAAAAATCTTCTGATTACAGACATGCAACAACTAAAATTCTTGTTTCCCTCTATCACCTTCAGTCTTTGACATTTCACTGAGGCTCTTTGCCCTAAGCAAATGCTGCTGTGAATGTCACATCATGATCATATTGGGCACTCTGAATCTGCCACTGGCACTATTGTAGCCTTGTTTTTTCCCTGACTTCCCATTGCTTTTTGGTCTGCATGGAATAAAAATGGCCATTCTTTTGCAACCTGGCTTACACCACTGTAGCTGGTGCTCATATTCACGAAAAAGTTTTTAAAACATCACAGGAAAATGCAGAAGAGACAGGGAATATTTCTGACAATTTAGATAGATTCCAAAATACTCAGTTTTACTTCAGCTACTGTTCTGATGAAAATCCAAATAGAAGCCCTGCCAGAACTGTGGCACAGAGAGGTGATTTGGGGTCTGGGGCAAAAATTTGGATGCTCTGTGAACTCTGTCTGTAGAATCATAGAATGATTTGGGTTGGGTAGGACCTTAATGATCATCTCATTCTAAGCCCCTGCCATGGGCAGGGACACCTTCCACTATCCCAGGTTGCTCAGAACCCCATCCAACCTGGCCTTCAACACTTCCAGGGATGGGGCAGCCACAGCCTCTCTGGCCAATCTGTGCCAGGGCCTCACCAGCCTCACAGGCAAAAATTTCTTCCTAATATCCAATCTAAACCTCCTCTCTGTCAGTTTGAAGCCATTCTCCTTTGTCCTGTCACTCCAGGCCCTTGGAAATAGTCTCTTCTCATCTTTCTTGTGGGCTCCCTTCAGGTCCTGGAAGGCCACAATTAGATCACCCCAAAGCTTCTCTTCTCCAGGCTGAACAATCCCAATTTTCTTCACACTTTTTTCTGTGACTGGTAGTCCAGGTGCACAAAGAATTAACCATGTTCATCTCTTTTTGCTGGTAGACAGGAACCAAAGTAGCAAGCACCCTCCACCTCCTGCCCCCAAACTTCCTACCCACCACTGCTCTGTCAACCTTCATTGTGCCTGACAGTCTCACAACAGCTTTTCTGAGCAGCCCAGCCTGCCTCAACACCTTCAGGAAAGCCAGATATCCTTAGATATGGTACAAAAAAAGCCGATGCTCACAACTGTAAATGTACTGGGTCCTCATGGGAAGCAGTGGGAATTTGCCAATCAGAACTTGGTCCCTGGGCTCATGTCAGGTGTGTAACACAGCTACATGGAAATGTCTGTCCACTTTCTGCATCTTCACAAATATTTTGTTCTTGATCAAAGTCAGAGCCTTTTGCTGTGGAGACTTAACCCTTAGTTGTTCTCTGCCGTAACATAAATGTCCATGGGAAGTGACTTAATAACAAATTTTAAGCTTGGACTAAAGGAAAAAAGATGAATTAATGCTAAGGCAAAGGACTATAAATCAGAAGATGTGTCTTCTGCTCCTGGCTTGCCACTCCTGATTTTAGGAGAGATAAAGCAGAGCTTTGTGGTATCCACTTTCCATTTGTAAAAGAATATTTTCCTGTTTCAACAGTGCTGGTTGACCAGATGTACTTATGTCTCATGGTGATGTAATCATTAAAAAAGCAGTAAGATAATGGAAATATCCAACTTGTTACAGCTCCAATTACAAGTTAACTAGGTTAAATGTGCAATTTAGAGGGAGCTGAATTTGATTTTTAAAACAATTTGGAACATCATAATGCTGATTAAGGACTATCTCACTGTGTTTGAATCCCAGGGAACTTAGAGCCCAACATCTAAAAGCAGCCTCAGGGCTACTGATCACCTGAAATGTGTGAGGATTTATTAGAGTCCCATGGTGGGTGTTTCTGGCATCTCTCAGCTCTCCCACACTGGGAACAGCAAATGCTGACTTTAAGGTCTAGCAGCTATGAATGGCATCCCTCAGTTTCCACACAACTCTGCACCCTTGGGCTCCCTGTGGAAATACTGATGTCACTCTGCTTTCTAGATGGAGCAAGATAATCAGGAGACCAAAAGGCCTGGCTACTTAGTTAGAAAACCATCCTTTGAAAGCTCCCTGGGCCCAGCAGTGCTGACGATGTAGCACAGTCCAGTTGATTCTTCGGATTATCTAGTGCATGTCAAGGATAAATAAGGACATGAGTTAATGCCTGGAGACCCCATTTGCTTTCTGATTTCACCAATTTTTTAATACTTCGGTATGTCTCAGTGGTTTCAGAAACCTCTATCTCACTTCTGAGACTTCTCCCTTGTCCCAGTGTGTCTTTTTTGGGAGGTGTGTGAAGAACAGACAGCAGATACTCTCTTTGCCCTGAAAACCCCTTCTTTCCTTTTCTGCTGAGCTTCTCTGCCCAGGTGTTTGGGTGGCTTAGCCCAGCAGTCAGGAGGGGCTCAGGGAGGAAGGCAGGAAGAACCTCTGCTCTGTACATGCTGTGCTGCATCTGCTTCGTGTTATCTCACATCCGTCTCATGCAAACTCTGTGAGCAGGGTTGGATTTGTCAGATGTTACGGAACTTCCCCGAGGTGTTCCCTCCTCGTGCCACCATCAAAGCACAGAGTAAAATTTTGAATCAGAGTAAAAGCCATTTCTGAGTACAAGGACAGGCACATACGGCAGAGACCTTTGTGTAGTGGGTTGTTTCCTGGGGATTCTACTTGTGAATTTGGCTTAGATGAGAGCTCTATGCTGTAGATGGCAGAAGGGGATCACAGCATTGCAACTGGACCAAGCTCAGGATTAGCACTCAGGAAAACAGTTTTGCTGCTGCTCTGCTCCATGACGTAGAAGTTATGTCACATTTTAAGTGGAATAATGATGCCTACTTTGTGAAACACTTAGAGAGATGCTAATGAAAAGCACTATATTAAAGTATTGATATTATTGTTATTGGTTAACTGTATTTCTTACAGGTAGCCTATTTTTAGGTTAATATCTCAATCATTCAGCTTCATCTGATTACAAAATATTATAACTTCTAAAATACCTGAGCTTATTAACTGTTTCTTAGTAGTGCAATACGGTTATTGTTTTCTTTACCCTTGTAAGAGTGGCATCCTAAGTTATCCCAGC
This sequence comes from Pseudopipra pipra, assembly GCF_036250125.1. Classification (NCBI taxonomy): domain Eukaryota; kingdom Metazoa; phylum Chordata; class Aves; order Passeriformes; family Pipridae; genus Pseudopipra; species Pseudopipra pipra. Next base: position 7,506,475 of record NC_087553.1, read on the forward strand.
CTTCCCACAAATTGTCTTACTCGTAGTATACCAAAATAACTTTGAGAAAAACAGAGTTGACTATCTCACGTTAAGACCTGCATAAACAAAATATTTTAGTGCTGACAATTAAAGGTTTTTCTTTGATAAACGAAAAGCTATAGTGGGTTAAATTCATCCTCAGCTGAAATTGGTGTTACACCCACCTGTGGGACCTCTGGGGCAGAAGTGTCACAGGAAGAGGAAGGTGAGGGCTCAAAACAACCACATCTGTTGGACCTCAGAGCAAGGAGCAGAGGGAACAGGGGGTACCCACAGCGCTGTTACAACACCAGTGGGAATTTGTGGCTAATTTCTGAGCCCAGGGAAAAGAGTGAACACCTACATCATTTGTCCTTCCAGTAATCTTGGATGTAAACTAAGGGGCAGTTGATACTTGCACTGCCCTGGATCCCACTTAGCTCATCTGACCCAGTGTCAGCATCCAATACTCTCTAATTAGGTGCTCTTAGGTATTTCACACTTGGAGAAGTTAATGTTTAATACCGGGTTTATGTACTTCTTTTCATATCCATGTCTTCCTTGGATTTTTGATTTTTTTTTACTCATTTACTCATTTACTCATTTTCTTTTACTCATTTACTGGCTGCAGAGCCAGAGAGCTCTATGAAGCAGATCCTTACCTTCCTGGAGGTAAGACAGAACAGAATAGGGCAGTTGGAAATGTGTTTCTCTTAACTGTGTGTGTATCATCATCATCATGGCTGGGCTTCACGAACAAAGATTTGGGAGGGGCTCTACCCACATTTGCTACAAGCACACTGGTGGCTAAAAAGGCAAATGGGAGATAGACAGGTCCAGTTGCAAAAGGCACAGCAGAAAGACTCCTTGGATGGTATCAGCAAGACACAATTCTTTCTGCGTTGTCTTTTCTCCTCGAGAGTGATCCTTCATGCATTCTCAAAAGAAGCAGCAGCGTTATGGATAGTGTGTCTCCAGATCTCCTGATTGGAGGCCAGAGTAGACCAGTGATGAAGATCAATGTGGCCAAGGCTGAGATGTTGTTTCAGGGAGTCCTTGTATCTTCTCTTCGGGGCTCCTCTCTTGCGGCAGCCAGTGGCAAGTTCACCATAAAGCAAGTTCTTAGGGAGGCAGTGGTTGGTCCTTCATCCTGGAGACGTGCCCTGCCCAACGCAGCTGTGTTCTCATCAGCATGGCCTCAATACTTGTGACTGCTGCTTGTTCTAGAACAGATGTATTGGTCACATAATCTGACCAGTGGATGTTTAGGATTGTTCGGAGGCAGCGTTGATGGAAGCGTTCTGGGAGACGCAGGTGGTGGCGGTAGATGACCCATGATTTGGACCCATATAAGAGAGTAGACAGCACAATGGCTCTGTAAACACTGATCTTTGTACTTTTCTTCAGGTGTTTATTTTGCTAGACTCTTTCATGAAGTTTTCCAAAAGCACTATATGCCTTTGCTAACCTGTTGTCTATCTCTCCGTCAATCTTACCATCTGAGGAGATGAGGCTACCCAGGTAATTAAACTGCTGGACTGATTTGAGCTCTGATTCGCCAGTGGTGATATGGGGATGATAGAAGACTTCCTGAGGTGCAGGTTGATAGAAGACTTCTGTGTTCTTTAGGCTGACTTCCAGCCCAAAGAGCTCAGCAGCCTCAGCAAAGCAGGATGTTAAACGCTGCAGAGCTGCTTCTGTGTGGGCGACGAGGGCGTCGTCATCAGCATAAAGCAGTTCCTGGACAAGATGATTTAAGGTCTTAGTGTGGGCCTTCAGTCACCTTAGGTTGAAAAGGCTTCCATCAGTACGATATCGAATGTAGATACCTTCCTGATCATCGAGGTCTGCTGTGGCCCTTTGGAGCATCCTGCTGGAAAAGATTGTGAATTGGGTTGTTGTGAGAACCCAGCCTTGTTTCACACCATTGGTTATTAGAAAGGGCTCAGAAAGTGTGTTGCCATATCTGACTTGGCTGTGCTGACTCTCATGAAGTGAGATGATCATTTTAAGGAACTTGGGGGGACATCCTAAATGCTCCAAAATCTGCCATAGACCTTTTCTGCTCACATTATCGAAAGCCTTGGTGAGATCAACAAAGGTTACGTAGAGACCTTTGTTTTGTTCCCTACACTTTTCTTGCAGTTGTCTGAGGACAAATACCATGTCTGTGGTACTCCTGTTGGCTTTGAAACCACATTGGCTTTCAGGTAGAATTCCTTCTGCTATAGTGGGTATTAGTCTGTTCAAAAGTATTCTTGCCAGGATTTTGCCAGCAATGGAGAGCAGAGTAATACCACGGTAATTTGAACAGTCTGATTTAATTCCTTTCTTCTTACACAAGGTGATGATGACTGCATCTTGAAGGTCTGATGGTAGTTCACCCAGTTCCCAACAGCGCACCCCAAACTTGTGAAATATAGCAAGGAGTGCTTGGCCCCCATGTTTCCAGACTTCAGGTGGAATTCCATCAACCCCAGCTGCCTTGACAGTTTTCACCTGCTGTATGGCCTTAAGAGTTTCTCCCAAAGTAGGAGCAATATCCAATTCATTCTTCACTGGTTGTTGTGTAATGTACTGAATTGCTGAGTCTTGAACTACACGGCTGGTACTGAAAAGTGTCTGAGAAAAAACACCCAAGAAAGAGAATTGAGCGGTTACACATTTTTTGAGCAAGTTACACTTTTATCTCATTGTTTCCTAATAAACAAAACACCCTCTGCTACCAAATACCAAATGTTTGTACACGTGCAACACAACTTTTGTTTCCTCTCCCAGCTTAATTTTAGAACTGCCACCTCTTCAATGCAGGATTGTTGCTTTTATTTTACAGTGGTTTACTGCAGCTTTGCAGTAAGGACTTTGTTGTCTAAATAAGGGAAAGCAAAATTCCTTAGTTTCTCGTGCTGTAAATTAGGCAAGCATAGGCAGAGAACCGAGACTTAGAATTCCTCGCCTGATAGATACATGTTTTCTTATCAGCTGAAGTAAACCATCGCATCATTTCTCAGCCCATGTTCCTTGCTGCTTAGTAATGTTACCCTTGGCACAAGCCAGGAGCATTTGAGCTAAGATTTAGTGTGTAAATCCAAACCAAGTACTTCTGAGTTAAAGCTAGACCTGGGTAAGTCTAGACTAGCACTTTCAGGCTGCTGAGGTTTCTTAGAGGACCTGAGAATGCATTTCCTGTATATGAGAATAAAGATGTCAAGGGGGGGTATTTCTAGAAGCTTGTATAGTTCAGGCTGCATTCTCTGTGTAGCAGTCACATGTTCAAAATTTTGACTGATTATTCTTTGACAGTCTACTAATTTTCTCTCTCTTCAAATTCATGCAGCCACATACCCTGAGTTTAACCGAATGTTTGGGTTTTGTTTAATTTCCAAATACTGATACAAAGATTGATCAGGAGAAATTGGCAAAACCGTCTGTTGGGGATTGCTTGTAATGGCTTTAGAGAGAAACTATATACAGGATAACTGGAAAACCCCATTGCTAAGTAGCAATTGAAGAAGAAAGTACAGGTGCAAGGAAGAAGAGGTAGAAGAATAAGGGGCCATGAATAAATAATGTTTTTTCCACTGAACCTTTATGATAATCCCTGGTATTCTGATTTTAAATATATATATATATATATATATCTTTCACAAATAACAGAAAAGGTGGTGGAGTTAGTCTGAGGGAGGTAAAGAGGTCACTCTATTCAGGAGATGAGCGTGCCACTGGTAAAATGGCTTATTCCCAATCCTAGGAGGCTAAACCCAGTCCCTGCTGTTCTGCTGTTGGCTGACTGAGCTACAAAGACATCAATAAGCTCGTGCCTGTCTCGAGGAGCACACCTGCAGCTATGTCTGCAGTTTTGAAGTCTACCACAAACCTATGCTTATGTCAGTACTAAGGGTAAAAGATATTCTCCAGATCCAAACCCTTCTTATGCTAATGCCATTTTTAGATATTCAGAGGAGATGAGCCCCAGGAGTTCTGACACCAGGATTAGTGCTGTCTGCTGAAGTGGAAGAAGGAGTGGACAGATGACATGTTGTGTCCTCACATTTTTCCCAGTACTCTCTGTGCTGTTTATGGTGCCATGTACATAATTTTTTCATTCCATCTTGCTGCAGATGCTGACTCAGGGAGCAGTTCTAGGCAAAAGGACTAGATGTTTCAAATCTCCATACAGGTTCAGAAGCTGAAAAATATTCCAAGATGCCTGTTCATAAATCCCCTAGCTGTTCTAGGCTTCTCCTGCACTCTTTCCTTTGGAAATGTGTGTCTCCTCCATTGTGTGGAAAGGGGGAGCTGGCTGTAGAGCACTGTGTGCTGCTGGAGTAGATGGCTGACTGTACACTGACTGTAAGAAACACAAACCCTGGGGAGGAGTGATTTATGGTTTTAACTATGCTGAAATTAGAACTGTCCACAGAAATGAGGCTGAAATAGAGGCTGTCAGGTACCACTAACCATCACTTATGAGGCAACAGTAGCCCTAAACAGAAAAAAATAAGACAAGCTTTGGTGGCATGATGGCAGAACAACCTAATCTTTATCCATATTAGTATTCCCATAATTTATGCCACTGCTGGGGCTGGTTGCTATCACTGACAGCAAACTGCTGAGATCAGTATCACACTGATCACCAGGACCAAGCAGAATTTCACCTGGTACTCACACAGAATTTCTGGACATGGAAAGAGACTTTGTGCCAAGGGACAAAACTGTGTGTAAAGAATAATTATGCATTTCCATTTTGTTTTATTCCTGAGACTGATTCGGGAATATGATCCATTTCAAAGCTTGAGCTGGTTTCAGAAACACCCTGAGAGGTGTTCATTCAGCACTGAAAAGCATATGGGTGATGGAAATTCAAGACAACCATCTGCCAAGGGGCAGAGTTTCCAACAGTGCCGTGTATCATCAGGAGGATTCAGTGTCTGTGGTGAACATATTAGTGTGGATGCCACCAGATTTTCACTTGAAGCCAAAAAACACTCCAGATCCAAAGGATCCAAAGGGCACAAACGATGAGGCCACTATGTGAAGGCAAGTGAGAGTTAGAAGTTTCCTTTTATGCTGACAGACTCTCTAAGCTTGTCATTGCAATGGCACCTGAAGAGATTAATGAAAAGTCAGATGGCCTTGATCCATGTTTTGCTGTTCTTGGAAAACCTGGTTATAAATCTCTAGGAATTAGTAAAAATAAAGGTAAAAATAATCCATCCGCAAATGTTACTCACGTCAATATGAAAGAAACTAAATTTTATATCAAAATAAACAAGTCTTCCAATAGAAATGAGCTTTTCTAGAAGAGAAGGGCAGGACAACAGGAGAAAGAAAAATGCCATCACAAAGGTATTTTGGCCGAGATGAATTTTGTAAATAATTTAAGCAAGGAGATACTAATTTATGCAAATAATGTGGTTTCAGTCACAGTGGTCTCATGGAAGACCATGAGGTCAAGCAAGTGACTCAAATACAGCTTGTAATTGTGCTGAAACTAAGGCCATGGTTTTGGACTTAGTAGACTCGTGTATGTCTCTGAGCAGTTTCTCCGTTCCTGCCTTGTTGGGGGCATAAAATTGGCATCAAATTGGTGAGCCAGGCAACCACCAGAGCCCAAGAGCACCCCCCCTGCCAACTGTGATTAGAATCGCGCTGGAGGACAGAGAAGTATCAGACTGTTTCCTTTTTGAAGGGGACTTTTGGGTACAGGATTATTGCTTAGTTGTTTTTTGTGTTCTGTTACTGTTTTTGCCAATATACATGTATCCTTTAATAAAGGGTTGTTATTTCTTCCTTTTTCCATACTTCCTTGATTGGAGCCTCTTAATTTTGGATTTACAGTTGCTGAGAGAGAGGAGTTTGGTCTACCTCATAACTCATCCTCCTTAGCAAAACACTCCAGTCTCTTTAAACTGCAACAGACATATAACATAATGGCTGCTTGGGCAAGAGATCTTTAAATATTAAAGGAAGAATAGAAGTTATTTAGAAATGTATTAGAAGACATAGTTAAAATAATAGAGATAAAGTGAATGCCAGTGAGTGATCACTACCTTCATCAGGATTTGTATCTGTGTACTTTGTAGCTGTTGCTGGCCAGTCATTTGTGTTGCTTTGCGAACATTTACATAGCCAGTAGATGTATATTAAGGTTACAAAGAACATCAGTGAATGGAGAGCTCACACCTTTCTGTTCCTTACAGCCTATGGGATGTGTATTTGCCCAGTTTGGTCATGTTTATGCTGGTGTTCAACCCGGAATCACTCACCACCCTCATATGGAAGAATTTCTTCCTAAGATCCAATCTAACTCTACTCTCTGTCAGTTTGAAGCCATTCCTCCTTGTCCTGTCACTCCAGGCCCTTTGAAATAGTCTCTCTCCATCTTCCTTGTGGGCTCCCTTCAAGCACTGGAAGGCCACCATTAGGTCACCCCAAAACTTCTCTTCTCCAGGCTGAACAATCCCAAAATCCCAATTCTCTCAGTCTTTCCTCACAGCAGAGCTGCTCCATCCCTCTGATCATCTTGATGAGGCCCTGGCACAGGTTGCCCAGAGAAGCTGTGGCTGCCCCATCCTTAGAAGAGTTCCAGGCCAGGTTGGATGGGGCTCTGAGCAACCTGGGCTAGTGGAAGGTGTCCCTGCCCAAGGTAGGGAGTTGGAACTGGATGGTCTTTAAGGTTCCTTCCAAACTAAACCATTCCATGATTCTATGACCCTACTGAGTTCGGTAAACAACTGACCATCTGTACCCTAAAGGGCTCCTGAGACAGACCTGAGACCACAGTGGGGATGCAGCCGGAGTCTTGAGTGGCCTGGGCTGTACCTTCCTGGATGGCTGAGCTCCCTGCATGGGCAGATTTTGCCAATCCAGTATTTTTCAGCAGGAGCAGGAGGCTGTCATGGCTTTTGCCAGAGGTCATGCTGTATTTTCCACCACCGAAGGCCCTCAGAGAGGATCGTGCACAATGAATTCAATAAATGGTTTCATCCAACACAGCTTCTCTGTTCTTCATCTGGTGAAGCCCAACATCAAACTCTTTCAATGTTTTCTTAAGATACAGGAATAGAAAGAAAAAATATCAGATAACAAAATTCCTCTCACAGTGAACAGGAGAAGTTTCATGGAGAAAAGCACTCTGCACAGCTGGAGGACCACACAGATCACCCTCATTTGCCAGAGTATAGCAATGATCTCATTTCGGTGCATGATGTAGTTAGAACAGGGAGGTCTAATTAAAGCTTGCTTTGGATGGAGGAACAGTATCAAGAGCAGGGAGAAGGGGAAGGATTGTTTTACTCCATGGCTGTCATGTTAACAGAGCTAGGAGGCAGACTTCTCAGACTGTAGGTTAGTTCCTTTGGAAGCATTACTTTCTGTTTCCTCCCAAATGGACAGGTAAGAGTTGGGAGCATCCATTTGAAGTGGTTAGAAAAGGGCACAACAAGCACAAAGTGAGTGTTGGAGGCAGAGGGAACCAAGCTTATTTTTATATCTGGTGACAGGACATCTGATTCTTGCATGCAAGCACAAACAAGTTCCCTGTGGGAGTCCATGGATCCCACATGGAGCAAATATGGACTTTCCCATCGCTGCCACCAGCTGACGTAAGGTCTTTCATGGGGGTTGGACTTGTGCTTATGGCAGGAGCTGCTGAGTGTGCCACTGATGGAATGGAAAACTGTGTGTTAAAGAAAACATCTGAAACAAAATTACTGCTGCTGGACTCTGTGGTAATAGGTCCCTGAAATGAGTGTGCTGTTTTTCTCTGTAACAAGGTAAAAAGGTGCTGCCCCCCATATACCAGGTGGGGTGTAGTATTTCTGTCATCTCTGTCTAGCCACATTAAGGCTCCTTGCAAGGGTCTGGAGTTGGAATTGATTGCTCTTGTCGAGTGGAGATGGAAATTTCCTCAATGGCTTTGGATTTCCTTGTGAACAGAAAGGTAGGGAGCAGAGTTAGTAACCAAGGCAGGTAAAAGAGATTATGTCTAATAACTTGTGAGAACTGAAAAACTAAGAGATTGTCATAATCTATGTTTGTGGGGTTTTTAGCAGTTCTTGGTGCTGCTTTCCATGATTTATCTGATCACCTGAATTCTTCCCCACTTACTTGCCTAGTTTTTTTCTTCCAACAAATCTCAAAAATTTTTAGAATCCAGTATGGGTACAATTATGTGTCCACAGAAGCCAGCAAGAGGAATTTTAATGTTTACTAATGTCAGTGATTCAAGACTGACTAACTGCACATAAACTGGGGAGGGGTGGAAGGGTGGCTGTTCCCCGTGTTCAGCCAGACTGTCTTCAGGACATATCTCCAGAGACAGATGATGGTCTCCAGGTGAAGCTTCAGGGACTCAAATTTTCAATCAAGGTATAAATCAGGTGGTAGACTGTTACTATGAGTGCTGTGAGATTTATCTGTGTGCCTCAGATTGCAGCAGCAAATGTGAATTTGGAGGTCCCAGCTGAGCTCCAGCCCTCACAGTGGTGCTTTAAACACATCTATCTGCTCCACTGTCCTCAATCAGTCAGAAGACTCCTTTGTAAAATAAATGATTTCCAGGTTTCACTTTCCCACTGAGGATATTATTTCAGATTATATTTCCCCGAGTATGTTAGCATGTATTTTCCAGGCTGAATCCTGTTTTATTTTCGGCCCACATTTCAGATGCCTGTGTGTTATTTCTCTGTCATCTTTCATTTGCAGTTCTTCGTCTCTTATGTATATTTTCTTAAACTTTAGCTTGTATATAAATGAATTTAAAACATTACTGCACACCTTTCCAAGTTTAGTATGTTCTTGGCTAACACTCCTGTTTGTAGGCACAAAATCAAAGATAAATTTACAGGAGACCCAAAGAGGTCTCCTGGTCTATTCCCCTGTTATAGCATCAGTACTAACTAAATTGTTCCTACCAAATGTGTGACTAGTCTTTGCTTAAAAGTCTTCAAAATTAAAAATTCCATTATTTCTCTAGACAATGTATTCTGAAAAAGTGGTGCAGTGCTTAGTTTAGCTCTCTCCTGATAGAGTTGCAATGGCTGAATACTCACTCTGATCCTTCCTCTTAACCAGTTTTCATTCCAGTATCTTCCTTGAGGTTGCCCTGAAATCTCTGTTCCCTTAAAGACATGTCTAGTTATCAGTTAGGGTCAAAGCAAGGAATATTACCCATTCCTTAACAGTTTCATTACTACTTTTTTGTTGTTTTGTTTTCCAGGTTTACCTTGAGAGTTGTCCATAACAGAAGAGTTCCCAAGGGCACACTTTGACTTGCCATTTAAAATGTTTAACAGCACAGCCACTGCAATAGCCCCACAAAGACATCTTGGGAAACATTTTACACAAGACTCCCAGTGAGAGCAGATTCTAAGAAATCTCAGTTATATTTGGCAGTGTAGTGATTGTAGGTCAATTCTTGGATTTTTTATTTTAAAGCAGCAGTTCAGTGCTGGTAAAGGGAGTCATCCTGACCAGCACAATGACTCCAGCCTGCAGCTCCCTGGACTTTTTGGGAAACAGAGTGGGATTTACATCCATCTCACTGTTCCTCCAGATCCCTCAGGGATGTGGACTGATAAATTCATTATTATTGCCTTCATGCCCTTCCTTCCCAGACTCCAGACCACTATGAAGAATGAAAAATACTTTGTGTCTACAGCCACTGGTCACCGAGCATGTTACTGCAACCATTTCTTTGCTTAATGTGACTCTCCGAATAGTCATTGGTTGGTAGCAACTTCTGGTAACTATGGGCCTCAATTGGATCTCATCCAGTCCCTCACAGACCAATTCAGCACTCAGAGAGAGACACAGAAATCTTTCCATAGACTTGAAAATGCATTACCTTGGGCCATCTCCCCAGACTTCACCTTCTATCACAATTATTCTGAGACACTCAGCTGTTACTTGTAACCTTTTGGAGTCTCACTTAGCCACAAGTAAAGCTAAAGGCTTCCTCCCCCAAATGCCTGAAAATTGTATTTTGATTCTATTTTAATCCATGAATATTTCACACTGGTGTGTTGTTGAGGACAGCCAGGCCCCAGACATGCCAGAAGGTTTTAGCAGGATCACATTGGCACAGGTCAAAGATGACCCCTGGAGGACTAATAGCTGCTGGCAGAAGGGTGTGCTGGGGATATGGTTGTGCTGGGTCTTTAAGGAGAGATTCCACTGCCTTTAACCAATTGTCTGACAGGTTCAGATCACTGAGTGCTTTTTAGGAGTTCACCAGCTGGGAACCAGAATTGGCAGAGAGCCGGTGAAGGGCGGGATGATGTTAGCAAGGGTTCTCTTGCTGGGATCAAGGGAAAGCTTTGCTCAGCCTGTTCACCTCTTTCTCTGACCCACTTCCAAATCTCTCCCTGGACAGTGGAAAACTGCAGGCATCAGCTCATCTTGGAATGACCATGATCTGCCTGTGCTCCATATATCTTCTGTCTTTTTTTTTTACTCCCTTTTCCTCACTTTTTTTTTTTTCATTTCAGGCCATTCTTTCCCCGTCTTTTCTGCTCCTTCACATTCTTTCACTCATATCTCTCCTCACACCCATCTGTGCTTGATTTGGTTGGTTTTTGTGCAGTTTAAATGTATAGCAAGAGACAGTCATCACCCTGAAGAGTTTATACTATGAGCGGCAAGAAAATAGAAGCAAAGTGAGTTTCCCAATGTCCTACAGCAGGTCAGTGGCAGAGCAGGAATTAGTGCTGAAGTATCTCAGCTTGGTCTCAGCCTAGTCTCTGTCTATGTGTTACCTTTCTTCCTCTTTCTGTGTGTTAAAGTACATATTTTGTTCCTGGCAGATCATCTGTCCCTGCAGAACCAACCTGGAGAGTGTCAGACAGTTTTTGTGCCATTATTTTCTGGTGGTGTCTTCCCACACCTTTTCCCAGAGCTTTGCCCCCAAAGTTGAGGCACCTCCTGGGATCTGCAAATAAAAATTCTATGCTGTGTCTGCTCCAAAGCTTTATAAGCTTTTAACACTCTTTCTGCTCCTCAAGGTGTGTCATAGCTCCTTGGTACAAGGCATGGGACACAGGGATAAGCAAAACAACACAACCAATGCTATTTACACCCCCTGGGTTTAGCTTGCTTAACCACAGAGTGGACACAGCTCTTGTTAAAACTAGTTTTGTGGATAGAAACCCACTGAGCCTGCCCTGCTGAATCCTGCTTCTCACCTACGGTACAGCTTTAACACCAGCCACTCCTTTACTTTTTACAGCAACTGGGAAAACTTGGGAATTAACACATTTCTAGAATAAATTTTCTAGATGAAATTATCTTGTTAACCTCTTTCACCTTGCCTTTGCCACATTTGCCACCTCTGCCACCTCAGCTTTTGGTGGAAACTCTGCAGACGTACTTCTAAGAGCTCATATGTGGAATAGCCAGGGAAGTCCATGCAAAAAAGTACCTCTAGAAGGCTAATCCTGAGAGATTTTCCCCTCTCCCCCTTCCTTCTTCCTTAATATCCTCCCCACTTGCTCCAAACATGGGGTATTATCACTTCAACAGTCACCAGGTAAAAAAAAAGCCTGTACTTTCAGTCACTTGAACAAGTGCTTGTTTAAGTGTTTTGGGTTTTTTTCCCCCAGTCCTGTGGAAAGAAAGCTGAATTTCTAATCACTAACTTTGTCAAAGTCAGTCTGGGCCATATTAGCATCTAAGAAAGCAAAACAAAGACAGACTTGAACCCAGTCCACAAGCTTAGTTGAGAGGCAAACAGGAGGCATAAAATTAAGAATCTCTGTGGACGGTTTCCTCTCCACAGAAAATCCTGAGCCTGGAGACATTTTGACAAGCCAAATGCTGGAGCTGTATGATTAGAGGTGCTGCTGTCAGTAGATTTATTTTGTAGGTGTCTCCCGAGATTATCCCCAGTTCTGTGGTTTTGCATCCCGGTGCAGGGCGTTTTGTGCTTTGATTGCGTATGTGTTGGAGATATTCATTAGGCTTCCAGGAGGATATTCCATAGCTGTAAGCCTTTTAAATGGCATACAATGTGTTTCTTATTTCCCTATGGCATTCTGCTTGCATCTGCTTGGTATGTGGGACGTCCAGGCCAGCCGCGTTTCAGTGGAGCATTTGTCTCCCAGTGATGGAGCACGTGGCTGATAATGCAGGGACATGTAAAGCATTCATGGTGCTTTTCTTTTGAAAGCACGTGCCTGGTGTTTAATACAGTCAATACTTTTGGGGACAAAAACAAGACAGGATTGTTCCCTGCACCCAAGAATGGCGGCAAAAAAATAGCAGAGCGTTTGCACTCGTGGAAACTTTGCATTTCAGGTTCGTAGAAAATAGCCTTGAAATTCCTCCTCCTCCTAAGGCAAGGATGAGGATTCATGCAGAATGTTGATTATGTTTGCTGGTTTATTTGCTAGCAAAAGCCCTGGATCTGTCTAAGAGGCTACAGAATCAGTGCATTCCTGCTTCACAATGAAATAGTTTACTGAGGGCTGCAGCAGACAAGTAGGGTGAAGCCTGAGGAATGCTGCAAGAATATCTTAGAGACAAATCCTCCTGTTCCTCCTTTTTTTTTTCTTTCTTTTCTGCACTCATCAAAGAGGAGAAAGGAGAAAAGCCTAAGACAGGGGCTGGGATTCCTTAAATTCCTCAAACACCATGCAGCTGCCTAAGTGCCCTTGCCTCTCCCAAGTGTTTTCCCACAGGTCACTAAGCATCTGAACATCTGCTGCTGGATAGATGTACTTCACTCCTCTCCCTGACCAGGGGGAGTGCACTGAACCCTGGCTAAGCTCCATTAGTCTCCACAGGAGCTCTCCGTGTAGTTCAGCTGCAGAGTTGAGTCTAATCAATGTTTTCAGAGCACACTTCCTAGGTGAGGCTTCACACACAGGAGGAGTTTCTTTCCTTGCCTCATGCTGGGCACTTGGATAAAGTAGTAAACATCCAGAGTCAAATCTCTCCTCAGCCCAAGCGCGTGTGTATTTGTATCTCCAAAATAGATGGTGAACACTTAGAACAACAACTTCAGAAGAAAAGACTTCCTGGGTGCCTTCCTCAATAAAGGACTCTGAATTCCATTGAATGATTTGGATGCCTAAAAGCTAAGAAGCCTGTCATGGATCCAGCAAGGAAAGCTTCCTCACAGGGACTGGGTAGATGTGCTAGAAGAAATCCATAGTTATTGGGACAGCTGTTTTCCCTGCCTTCCCTTTTCAACCGTTCCAAGTTTTATTTAAAAGGGACACTGGGTGTATATTCTGCTGTTTCCAACATGAAGACATTTAGGGCAGCAGAGACTTAGCTCCAGTAGACCATAATACTTCATAAAAAATTGCGAATATCATTTCATATTCACTAAGGAACTGCCATGGGTTTTAGTCCTTTAACTCACTCAAAGGTCTGAAAATCTCCATATCACGCTTTTTAAGGGGGAGAACTGCAGCATTTCAGTAACTCAGAATCTTAACAAGACATAACTGTACACATTTTGTTTCCCCACTTAAAATTTTGCATGGCATGACAGAGCAGAAGGCGCCATCAAATGGGCTCAGTATCCCCTTTCACAAATAAAGCGTGTACAAAGTGTGTCAGCATTTCAACTGGGGCCCTTCTCCTGAAGGCCTTTAATTAGTGCAGAACGCAGACTTCAGTTCTTTTGCCAGGGTAGATGAAAATGATTTTGGAAGACAGCCCAGACAGAGGAATTTGTCATAGGTTAGAACTGTTCCAGCTCTAAGAACCAAGTGTATAGCTTATGCAAATCACTTTGCTAAACACAGATTCTGTGTTAATTTTTTTAAGGCTTTTTCTTTGACTGGCAACAAGAGCTCACTTGCCAGATCTTGTCTGAAATCAAAAAGAAGGGATTCCTTCTCTACGCCCAGAAAAGAAAAATGTTTCTAGTCTAAAACACGTCGAGAAAGAGCCGGCATGTAAGAATAAGGCAAATGTTCCTAGGAAGTAGAAATGGAAAAGTCCGATGACATCACTGCTCCATCTGCCCAGGGCCGTCGGATTCCTCAGGACAAAGTGCTCCACAGTAATTGAGGATGAGGCTGGAAGAAGCCCTGAGCAGTGTCTCGGGCTGCACTGAAGAAATGGCCCCACAAAGTGAATGTCGGACAATTTTCCTGATAACTGGCAGGTGCTGCAGCTTTTCTTTCCCTGCAAAAGCCCTGTTTGTGGTGCACAATGCAGGTGGGTCTGGCATCTGTTTCAAATTATTAATGCTGGGTTTTGCCAACCGTTATCAAGTTCTTTGGCGCTTTAAATTTTGCCAGACCAACATTTGAAATATTGACAAAATCTGCAAGAAAGCAAAGCTGGAGTGAGAACTGCCCAGTCTCCCATTTTAAGTTTTCCAAATGTAGGTGCATACTTGTATCAGAGATGAAATTCAGCTCAAAAACAAGACTTCATATACCTTGTTCTGCCACACCACCATTATGTCTCCATTTAGAAGTTCCTGAAAATGCCTCAAAATGGCAATACTCTGCAGGGACTGGCCACCACCAGTGTTCAGGTTAGTACAGGGCATCAGAAAGACTCAAAACATGATCATCTGCCTTGGAAAGTCTCTGCTCATTTTGTTTATGTGACGTGTTGAATCAGAGCTGAATGACTTTGTCATCCCAAAGTACAAAACCTCATTAGATTAATTTTGGTTTGCTGTTTTCATTGTATCACCTTAAAAATTCTTTTTGAACTGTACAGGAGTGTAATTTCATTTTGAGGCCATTAAAAAAAAAATCCCCCTGTCCTTGATAAATCTGGAGATTCAAATGAGAAATTCTTAAAATATAACAGGTGTTTCTATTTAAGGTTTAAGGTCTGAGCCACCCATCATAAGGATTTATGTATCTCTTAATTTATTACAAGGCATAAAATACAGAATAAACATTGCTAGTAAAATACTTCAAAATTATTAAAGTATCTATATTATGATCTTTAGGAGTCAAAGCTTTGACAATTTCATATGATTATGTTATGCACATAAATATCCCCATATTATACATTACACATATTATTGTATGCATTCTTTTAAAATAAATAGTATATGCATGGATATATAATACATTCATACTATACATATTCTTGTATTCATTTTATTTAAATAAATATTTAAAAATTATGAAGGATATGACACAAATATAGATGGTGATTAACAGATACTTCTAGTTTTATGTTCTCTACAAGCTTGTGAATCTAATTTCTATAATAATTCCCAGATCTAATGACTACAGTAATTTCCAGTTACAAAGTCATATTTAAGATTGAAAATCTTTTTAAAAAGACCTTTAATTGTCACTTTGATTCCCTGTTCCTGTGGTTCTCAGCTTATTATAATATTGCTCTGAGACCTACAGGAAAAGAGTTTGATTATATTGTCACAGACTGATACTCGTTTCCTGCTCTGAATCTCACACAAACTTAAGGAATTGCTTCCATCTTTCATTGCTCCATTTTTTCATCCCAGTCTTCTCTGGGCAGGACCCAGGACTGTGGGCAATTGCTGAGGCCTGGCAAATGCAGTTTAAAGTCAACCCAGGTGTATCTGGAAAAAAAAACAAAAACAAAAACAAAAAAACAAGTAGCCATATGGGTCAAAACGGGAATATTTGGTATGTTTATAGGTGCAAGAACTGAAATCCTAACATAGGAGGAAAGGCTGAGAGAGTTGGGATTGTTCAGCCTGGAGAAGAGAAGCTTTGGAGTGACCTAATTGTGGCCTTCCAGGACCTGAAGGGAGCCCACAAGAAAGATGGGGAGAAATCATTTGCAAGGGCCTGGAATGACAGGACAAGGGGCAATGACTTCAAACTGACAGAGAGCAGGTTTAGATTGGATATTAGGAAGGAATTCTTCCTCATGAGGCTGGTGAGGTCCTGGCACAGGTTGCCCAGAGAAGCTGTGGCTGCCCCATCCCTGGAAGTGTTCCAGGCCAGGTTGGATGGGGCTCTGAGCAACCTGGGCTAGTGGAACGTGTCCCTGCCCATGGCAGGGAGTTGGAACGGGATGATCTTTAAAGCCCTTTCTGACCCAGACCATTCTATGATTCTGCATTTAGTGGTTGCAGTGACAAAAGTCCCAGCAGATGGTGCCAGCACTTCCCTCAATGAAAGAAATTAAACAAAATTCCAAAACAAGGCACTGAGTGCTCATCAAAGAGAAACTGGATAAAGGCTTTAGTCTTTGCATCCTATCTGGTTCAGTAGAGGCCATGCAGTGATGACACTGGTGTATATAATGGCAGGGTAAATGCAAGAAAGATCCATTCTTTTTAAGAATTCAGATAGTTTCAGAGATATGTTTGGTTTTAGCTGGTTTTAAAGCAGCTTTTTTATTTTATTTTTTTTAATACACAGAATTTTTTTCACAAGACTGCAGAGTTCAGTGAAAGGAGATGACAGACCTGGCTTGGAAGCAGAGGTACTGCTACTGAAAGTAGGATTGTCACCACAAGCAGTGTGCCATAAATGCTTCAAGGTTTAGGCAAAAAAAAAAAAATCACTGGTCGAGGTTAAACCGTAGACTTCACCATGGCCAGCACCCCCACAGTTTTAAAGTGGATAATTTTACATTAGAGGCTTGTTAGCATTTAAAGCTCTATTAAGTAACAGTGCTTAACTATTTTGTTTGTTTGTTTGTTTTTATCTAGTCCAAAACAGCAAAACTTCAGAAATACCACTTTTATACTCCAATGGGAGGATAAGAACTTTATTCAGATTTAACCACAACTCTACAGTGGGCCTTTAGAGGTGTGCTGCATTAGTTTCTCTGCTTCCCATGGTGTTTTCTACCAGAAGGCTTCAGTATTTCCCTTTTTCCCCGCTTCATCCTTCACAGAGCAGCAGAGATCTGAAACAGAACCTCCAGTCACAACAGTGAGACCTCAGTTTGTCTCAAGGTCCTCTTGGAGTGACATGTGAACTTGCCTCGTCCTACATTTAATCCACTTCAGCTGATTGAACTTACAGGCATGTCAGTGGAAGAAAACATAGGTACTGCCTGCTGCTGGAGACTGAAAAACATCCCAAAATACGTCAGTCTCTGTCTTTTGCAAAGGAAACATGTTGGTCAGAGAATAAGCTGCATTCCCAGTAGGATCTTTGAAGCTGACACAAAGCATTTCTAGGAATTATGCATGTTTCTTTCGATGGCAATTCAATGCATTTCTCCCTCTCTCTCCCCCACCTGCCCAAATCTTTAGCTCCAGTCCAACAGAGTGGCTGAGAACGGCCACTGACATCCTTCCCCAGACATATAAACGTAAAGAAAAAACCCTGGGGCCCGATTGTATCTGTCATTTGTACCCACACTCGTTGGCTGCGAAGGCTGGAAACAATCCTCCCCCCTCCTGTGCCAGGACTGCACAGTTATTGTTGTTCCCGCTGTTTTGTCCCGCGGCGGTGACCCCGGGATCCCCTGCATGGAGCACAGACACACAGGGAGCAAAACCCAGCACTCAAAAACCGCTCCTAAAGTGCCTGAGGAGATAAACAAGAGGGGGGTGACATTTGCTGTCTCCATTTTGCAGCCAGGGGCAGTGAGACCAATGGCAAGCAGAAAGCCTCTGGCAGAGGCAGGGACTGAGCCTTTGGAGCTTGTAGGATCTGTTGGTCGAAGCTATTGTCGGTCTGTCCCAAAACAGCTCTTGCCTCTCCAGTGTGTGGCTGTTACTCCCTGTTGGCACTTCCCAGGGCCCCAGGCCTGGTGGATAGACAGGTCTGAGGGAGCTCAGCTGTGGCACGAGGCTCTCCTGGCAACCACCAGCTCCCTGAGGTTCCCTCAGTGTGATCTCAGTTCCCAACCAGGTCAAGTGAGCTGCGTTTGCCGCCAGTGTGCAAAGTGTGAGCAGGTGGCTCCACTCCCACCTCTCCAGCCCCAGCTTGGCAGAGGTCTCTGCAAACTGCTGTTCAGAGCAAACACTCCTCCTTTTCCCCTTCCCAGCTCCAGCACCTTCCTCAACATTATCCCACCTCTCTGCATCACCAGTCCTCCTGTTCTCTTGCCCTTTCATGTAGCACACCCTGGCATTTTGGGCACTGTGGTGGTTCCTTTGCATGTACTGTGGAGAAAGTGCAGAATCATAGAGTCATGGAATCCTAGAGTCATGGAATCATAGAGTCATGGAATCACAGAATGGTTTGGGTTGGAAGGACTGTAAAGATCATTTCATTCCAATCTCCCTGTGGTGGGCAGGGACACCTTCCACTAGCCCAGGTTGCTCAGAGCCCCATCCAACCTGGCTTTCAACACTTCCAGGGATGGGGCAGCCACAGCCTCACCAGCCTCCCAGGGAAGAAGTTCTTCCTAACATCCAATCTAACCCTACTCTCTGTCAGTTTGAAGCCATTGCCCCTTGTCCTGTCACTCCAGGCCCTTGGAAATAGTCTCTCCCCATCTTTCTTGTGGGCTCCCTTCAGGTCCTGGAAGGCCACAATTAGGTCCCCCCAAAGCCTTCTCTTCTCCAAGCTGAACAATCCCAATTCTCTCAGCATTCCCTCATAAGGAGAGGTGCTCCATCCCTCTGATCACCTCTGGGCTTGCTCCCAAATCCCTCCCTTGCACTCCTTGCCTTGTCCATGACTGCAGCTCACCATGGCTGGAGTGGGAGCATTTCTGCACTGCACCACTACAACTCACATCTGTGTCTCCATCTCTACTCTGGTCTCACTTTTCAACATATAAGCTATATGTTCCCCCTTTATTTCATTTTCTTCTCTGCTCTTTTCAACTTTCTGCCTCGTGCATATCTGATACTTGAATTAGTCTCTTGTATTTTCTGTTTATGATCTTTGTACAGTTTAATTCCTATTATGTCTATTTGGTTCCTATGTTAAGCAAAGTTTATTGCTGGGGCTGATCCAAATCTGGAAGGCAAATGTCATCACTTTTTTTCCTTCCCATCAAAACTTGAGGTTTCACGTTCAGCTCTCTGTGTGGGTGCGAGTTTTGCTATTTTTGGAAACATTTTAGTCAAAATCTCCAACTCTGTTGTCCAACAAAATCTGAAATTTTGCTGAAAGTTTTCACTGCAGCTCTGAGTTCCAGCCAGCTCTGCACTACTGCTGCAGTTCTAAAATAATGTCATTTTGTGGCCATTTCTTAATAAATAGCTGCCAGCTTGGGGGGGGGGGGGGACAGTCCTTTCTCTTTAAAAGGATTGGTTGCCCTTCAGAGTCCCTCTCACACAATAAAAATAAGATGCCTAAAAGAAACCAGAAATATGTCCCAGCTTCAAGAGAACTAAATTTTGAAGGGAATTTCAAGATTGTTAAACTTTGTCAACAGACAGAGCAAGGCTCTTTGCAAGCAACGTGTATTCTGTTTCCTGCCATGGCCAGCTATGCACATTTAGCACAGGAAAAACACTCTGAAATGTTAACTCAAAAGATGAAGCAGAACTCAGAAGATACCAACAGAAAAGCATCACAAGTTCAGAGGGGGTTTACAGCTTACATCATGGGTAAAACCTGTATTTTCTGCTGTATTCGTAACCTTGGATTCATTACAGGGTGGCTGAGATGCCCAGAAAGCGGGTTGGGAAGACAGCTCCCTGCACATGGCAGGATCACTTGATGGTGTTCCACAGCAGGCTCAGGAGGGTTTTGTTACGTCATGGCTTTGAACTTCACCCCCACACCTCCTTGGACTGTGTCACAGCTCCTCACTTCCATTGTTCAGAACTGGACATCCCACAGAATTTTATTACAGGTAGACACAAACACAGAGACATTGCACAGCTGATTATTTTAAGAAGCGTGTGTTGCTCTGCACCCTGTTTCCAAGAGGTACAGAAAACGTGAGGACCTTAAATCAGATCATAACTCTTCCAGGTACTAAGGTAACGAACAACAGGCCTGTAAAGATGCTTTCTCTACTTTTTCTGATTGTGGAAAAAAATGTGTGTGTGACACTGCTCACCTGCATAATGCTGAGAAGATCTGGCCATGACAGCAATGAAAGACACAACCTGACACTTAAGCACACACCGAATTTCATGGAGGTGCTTAATGACCAGTTTTCTGTGGGCTGGATTATTTTTTTAAACCTCTAGAGTGCTCTGCCAAACTGAGGGACTCAAACCACACCACTGAGGTGTCCAAAAGATAGAGAGCAATCTAACCTAGCAAGAGTCCTAGTGAACCCACTATTCCTGCATATAGGAAAATGACTGGAAGGGATATAAACCCAGTCTCAAGCTCTCGCTGGGCACAGCGATGTCTCAGCTCTGCATTCTCCACGCAGCTCTTGTGGCAGCTGCTCACAACAATGGGGGCTCTATTCCTCCTTGTCCAGGCAGGAAAACACGAGCATGGTGAAAACACAAGCTACTCAGACAAGATAAAATGCAACTCATGTAGTGATGAATACAACCAGAAGCACTGAGGTTTCCATTCTCAGGGCTGTGCCCCACTACCTAGAGTAGGTGCCACTCTGGGACTCCTGAGCTCACCTCTACCAGTATGTCCATTTGTGTGTTCCTTGTTCCCAGCATGGACATGAAAATGTGCAGGAGTCCTATGTGAGCTCAGCTAGAAGGAGTTTCTGAGTAAATCTGTGAGCAGACCTGCAGCTAAATGCAAGAACAACAGCATTTCTACCACTACTATCATAAAAGAAGTGCCTAGGACAGACCCCAGTGTGGATCACAGAGCTCTGCCAGTTCATGCTAGCCCTTGATCCAACTGACTGTGCCTTCCTCTAAATTAGAAAACAAAGACATTTGCACTAAAAAGCAGAAGGGTCAGGACGAAAAGCTTCCATTAGTAGAAATTTTCAGACTATTCCAGATGACAGCTTTTATGCAGAAAAAATTAACAAGAAAATACACGTTATACTGTTATACTTTGGAAAATTCTGTCCCAAATCAGCACAGCACTGTGATTAACTGAATGAATGGGTTGCACTGCATAGTCTGTCTTGTAACAGTTGGGAGAACAGTCTTTTCCCTTGATAACCCCTGAGTGTCAGGTTCAGGGAGCCTGTGCAGATTTGGTGGCCGTGCCTTCTCCCCTGACTGAGATTAGCTACCATCTGGTAATGCTCCAGAGAAGAACCTTTCCCCATTGTCACTTCCTTTGTCTGATGGTCTGTAACATCTGACCTCTGCTTGGCAGGTCGTGGCCTTCACCTCCTTTCTTTCCAACAGGAATAATGACAGCAGGGTTAAGTTTATATGATACCTCTGGTAAGTGCTACTTGTGAGCTCTGGGCTCTCCCAGCACTGCTCCTCTCTTTGATGCTAAAGTTTCTGTTTTGACCTCCGTGCAGTATTAAATCAGTCTGCCCTTTCTGCCACCAATCTGGCTCCTTGGTTTGCAGGGATCTGCACTCCTATTTCTCTCCCCTGGCTCATGGTCTGTGAAAAACCTGAGCTTAAGGTGTGCACCAGTCGTTGTTGCACAACAATCTTTTCCCATAATCAGAGCCTTAAATTCTCTCTCTCATTCAATTATATAGCTCTTATTCCTTGTTCCATGTGTAACTGATGGACTAAAGGTCTACCAACCATCAAAGCAAGAGGCAGTCCTGGCCCCAAAGCACTTCCTCTCTGATGTCAAACAGGGGACATTTTACATTTTTGTTTATTAAAAGGCTGAATTCCATGGCAAGACTCCCATGAACTACTGTGAGAACAAGATTTCATGTTAAGTGACTTCCTTAAATTCATGGCAGAATGTTCTGGCAAGACAAGTGTGGAGCTCTAAATTCCTGGATGTCTATCCCGCCTTGGAACAGCATGAGTGCATCCCTCTTTATGTGGATCCTTTGTCAGCACGACTGACAAGAAGAACATTTTCACTAGAGAGCTTCAGTGGTCAAAGAGCACACCGTGGTCTTCCAGTGTCACTCTTCCTACTGTGTACAGTGTCTTCCCATTCTCATTCCCTAGACTGGGAGGTTCAAGTTGACAAAGAAGTCTTTTGCAGCGAATTTAGATTCTATATAAATGACAACCTTGACAGCCTTGGAAAAAAACACTTAAGCCACATATAAGAGGTTTAGATATGGAAACAGAAATACTGTTATTTCTTGGGGTGGAAGTTTCCCCGGACATCCAGGCACGTGTTTTTGGAGATTTCAGACAAACGCTGGTTCTCTGCTCCCCTGGAAATCAGTTCAGGTCAGACATTTGATCACTTTTAGGTCCCTTAACTGCCCTGAGAGTGTCAAGAAGAGATGCTGAGTGCACGGGCAAGTTAGTGATGTACTTCTAGAATCCTGGGAACCAGGACCTGCCTCAGTCCATGATGGAGCAGAAAGCCTCAGATATCCCTTCTGTACCTCTGTGTCTGATTTCATCCCTGGCTCTCCAAGGTGTGGTTTGCTGTCACGCTGCTTTCAGTCCCATGCAGATTTTGGTGCACAGTTCCTGGCTGGGGAAGGCTGGAAACTCCTGAGGTACAGTTCACCACAAAGATGCATTTCAGAAGCACTGCCAGACAGTGCCATCACTGTCATCAGGGGCTGCTTTGGGTGTAATTTCATTTCCAGGTGCTTTTCAGCCTGGATTCTCTGACACAGCCACGCAGGCCATTTGGAAAGGTGTTCTCACCACTCCTATTCACAAGGACCTGGAGTGACAGGACAAGGGGCAATGGCTTCAAACTGACAGAGAGGAGGTTTAGATGGGATATTAGGAAGAACTTCTTCCTTGGGAGGATGAGGAGGCCCTGGCACAGGTTGCCCAGAGAAGCTGTGGCTGCCCCATCCCTGGAAGGATTCCAGGCCAGGTTGGATGGGGCTCTGAGCAACCTGGGCTAGTGGAAGGTGTCCCTGCCCATGCAAGGGGTTGTGACGGGGTGATCATTAAGGTCCCTTCCAACCCAGGCCATCCCGTGATTCCATGATTTTCCCGGCGGTGCCGCCGGTGCCGGCAGGGGTCGCGCGCGGCCCGCGGGAGCTGGATCCCGTTCCCGGCATCCCAGAGCACCGGCACTGCTGCGGCAACAAAAAGTTAACAGCCCGTGGCTGAGGCTTTTAAAAAGGCAAGGTTTTTTTTTTTCTTTCCCATCTGGTTTTTCTCTTTCTCTGCTGTCGCTTACCTGCAGAAACCCGAGCTTGCCAGGATGGATTCTCCTCTGCAACCAGCCTCCCTTCAGCAGATGCCAGGATAAAATGCCTCTCTTTCCTGAAGGGCTCCTCTCTGCTGCCAGCGGGACCAGCGGCATCTCAGCTGAGAATGAAAGCCACTGTTTTATGGCTGCTCTAGCCTGATATGTCGGAGTATTGGCCAACACAGACACACAGAACTGCTGGAATTGCATACGAGTAACACAAGGAATGCAAAGATTTTCTTGGCATCACTGCTAGGGAATGCCCACTTAAGAATACTTATGTACTTTGTACACAAGATCCCTTTTTCTTTGACAGAATGGATAATGAGACATTTTCTCTGCACACCCAAGAAGGCACATGGTGTGATTCCTGCACAGGGCGAGGAGTTGGACTCGATTATCCTGGTGGGTCCCTTACAACTCAGTACATTCTATGATTTTATCATTCTAAGAACCTAGAAAACCTGGGAAGATATCCCAGGGCATCTCTCTTGGGATTTAGCATTTACTGTAGCATTCAGAAGTCTAAACACACAGCCAATAAAAGAATGTGCAGTAATTAATTTTTAATGATCCTTTCCTGGGTGTGGCCAGTGGTTTTGTCACTTTAAATTCTTATGCAAATAAAATCAGGCTAATCTTCTTAAATAGGTAGCTGTAGCTGTGTCAGCCTATTCCAAGCTGTCAGGAGAGCTGCATAATACTTGGAATTCTCTAAATTGTTCATGTCAGTGGGATATCAACTATCAGCACAATAATAATGATAATAGGCATGTGTTTGCTTGCAAAGAAGTTATTGCATAATTAAAGGCCTCATTAAGGGTTTTCAGTACCTCACAAGAATGCCCCTAACTTTCTGATTGTTTTCATCCTATTAATACTAACATCCCACAAGCCACTCCCCAAGGGACTTCTTGTTTTAATCACTTAGTTGAGAAAGTCAGATGCAACAACATATCTGAAATGAATTAACAGCTCGATTATGCCTGAGGTGCTTTCATTAACAGGGAAGAATGCCTGCTTATGAGACTGCCATCTCTCCAAAGTAATGCTCTCTCATTTGGGCTTTCCTAGATCACGCAACACTGCACCTAATGTGATTCCAGTCATCCCGCATAAGTGGTAGGGGAACAGAAAGGGTTAAATTTAAACCTTCTAGTATTTTGTACCAGATTCCACTAAAAAAAAAACGAACAGTACCAGCACAGCCCCTCCCTAGCAACACAGGAAACCAAGTGACAGCGCTGTTGCACTCAGGGAAGATCACCCACATCCACAAGTCCAGGGCATCACAGGCCACAAGCATCCTGCAATCTGTCAGGTTCCAGGGAATATCCATGCCCTGTCCTCATCACAAGATGCTCCATCATCCAAAACAATCTGAAAACCTTCTCCACTATAGGGAAAGAACCAGAGAGAGGAGCAGCATGGCCAGATTTCCGAATCACACACTTAGAGGGATTTTATCAGGTGCACAGATGACAGGGCAATCTGAATGATGCTGACAGCCCTGAGGAGCCTTGTGCTGGAGTCTCTGCACAGGGACACAAAGAGGCTTCGGGCATGTGGGGCAGGCCTGAGACCTGCAGAGTTGGATCTACTATTCCACCTGTGGACCTAAAGCCTGGGTCATTAGCATTTCTTAAGATGGCAGTAGATAATCTAGGAAGGCAACCACAACCCACACCGTAAAGCAAGGGAAACAAAAACAACACAATAGTCCCTGCCAATGTGACCTAGGGCAAAATTCCTTCCTGACCCTAGATCTGGAGATTGGTTTAACCCAAGTATGCGAGCCACACCTGCCCACAGGTACTTGAGAAATTTTCCAATACCACTGCAAGCATAAGCATGCTTGTCCAACCTCCTTTTTTTCAGCCAGGGCAAAGCCGGTACTTCAAAAGTGAAATTAAACTTTGCAGTGTGGGTAATAAATCGTAGGAGTTGTGAAGACTGTTTCTTCCTAGTCCTCAGGCAGCCAACATGAAGTCTGTGACTGGCACAAGATAAATACAGTAGAAAAAGTGGCATCCAAGTCACCTTCAAAGTCCCTTTCCCCCATCCTCATTACAACTTTGAGAACAACAATACATCAGCCCCCTCACCCCCCAGCCATGCCCTGATGTGTTTCCTACACACACAGGCAAAGCAAAGGGATGAAACAGAACTCCCTGACAGGGAAAGTAAAGCAGCAGCCTGGGAAGATTTGAATGAAGTAGAGTCACCATCCCTGGAGGATTTTAAGGAAAGACCGGATGGGTCACTCAATGCCATGGTCTGGTTGACAAGCTGGTGTTTGGTCACAGGCTGGACTTAATGATCTCAGAGGCCTTTTCCAACCTGATTGATTCTGTGATTAGGCACACCTTTTCTGTCCATTGATATGCAGTCTGAATAGCAGCCTTGTGCTCACTCCAACTTCATATCCCAGCACAAGTGTGTGAAAAAGTGGCATAACCACATGCAGATGAAGTTTGTCCCACCCAGTCAGTTCCTCACTCATGTAAGCAGGGGCCAACAGGCAGCTCCCACCACAGAGGGTAGGCACAGAGCTGTGCTTTCTCTTCTTCCAAGTCCTTCTGCTCCACCACCATCTTTGAACTGATTGCAGACAGGGCCAGATTCTCTTCCCTTTGAAGTGAAGACCAAACCTGCTTTTGTCCTTTGGTTCTGAACAGGCTCAATCCCCGTGAAGTCTACGGGATGTAGGCTCCTAAAAGCCAAGTCACATGTGAAATTGGTACTTCAGCTCCAAGGTCAGGTGGCTGAATTTGAAAATTTCTGTCCTCTGCTCCTCACTTAAGGCTCTGTGACTGCAGGCAGCTCACAGGGCAGACAAGGTGTATCTCATTTACACCTTTGTTCCTTGTCCTTCTCCTCACCCTGAACTTGTCAGGGACTCATGTAACACCTGTCACAACCATCACCATGTAGTAATTATTACAGGTGTTGTACTACCAGCTGTGAACTTGCAATTCAGCCATTACTATCAATGATAACAACAAGAAGCAGGTTAATGTTTTATCATTCTCTCAGCTCTGGTTACCTCTGTCTGAAATCTACACATAAATATCAGCCTACTTGTGCTGTTACCACTCCTGCTCTAGAATGAAAGGCAGCCCCCTTTTCCCTCTGAAATTGAAATGGATGTATGGATTTTAGCATAAAATGAGGCAAAGCAGGTAGACAATCACAGCAGTTTGTGAAAATTAGAAGGTCTGTGTTCTGTATTTTAAGCCTATTGAGCTGCATTTAAAAAAAAAAAAAAGATGAAAAAGAAAGGAAACCGGCTGCATATTTGTTTTTAAACTTCTATTCTGACAGCCAAGGATAAGGTCAGGGCTGGGAGTAGGAGCAAGGCTGGGGAAAGAATTATGGCTAAGGATAAACACATGCAGGACTTAAGAAGTGAGGCAAAATGAGGATGTGCAGTGCTCCTTAGGTTATCTTGAATCCTAGTAATTCTGAATAGGCAAAAGAGATCAGGTGGCCAGTAAATAGCAACTGGATCATACTATTAATAAGGGCATAATTTTAATATTATCTTACAAACCAGGTTGTGTGTTATAGCAACAGGCAGGAAAATCATAACCTCCTGATCAGTGCAAGGTGGGTTGGGAAGCAGCCTCCCCCTGAGCAGGGTGGTAGGTGTATGGACTCAATTCCACCTTGGAGATGGACTTGCTACAGGAACTCCACCAAGTCCCTCATCCAGGCTTCTGCTTCACCCTGGTGTTATTCAGGCTGAAAGCCTGGGAACAGGCACTTTCTTTCAACATGTACCTTCTTCAGTGCCTGGCAGGAGAGTCTGATTTCACAAGATTTTATATCCTACAGAAAACACAGACAAAAAATGCACTAAAAGAACATGGTTTACACCATGTGCATTATTACTGTGCCCAGCTGTAAATAAAATTGGGCAAACTCATCTGCTAGGCAGAAAAGGGGATGGACTCTGCCTCATTTAGGAACAGATTAACTCACCTACCCTTCCCATTATCCCCATTTCCACTGCTTGGACAATCAGGATGAGTCACTTCCCCACTTTTAGGCACATGGCTGTGCTACTTCACTAAGCCTGGTTTTTTACCTGTTTCCCTGGGATTTGTTTAGAGGTAAAACCCTACAAGAACTGCTGCATCAGAATCCTACCAATCAACCACATCAGGGCAGAGTTTTACACTCAGAATACCCAGGACTGCCTCACACATCCCTAGGGCTTTATCTTCAGGATCACCTGTGTTCAGCCTCAGCAGAAATCCTGGAAGCTCAGGAATAGTTTCTTCATGCTGTGTCAGTTGGCCTGGGATTAAAAATCAAGGCCAGCTGCCTCTGGAGCTACCACCAGATATTCCCAAAGGAACACCTCTCTGAAGTGGGAGCTCAAGGGTCCATATTCATTGGTATCATGGAGATTCTAGTGTTTTCCTGACAATCACAAGGAAAGAGCAAAAATATTTTTAAAGCCATTTCTTTACTAGCTAAGCCTATCTGAAGTTTCTGAGTAGACAACAGGGTTTCCCATGTCAAAACTTCCCTTGAGTAGATTTGAAAGGTCCACCATAACAAGGAAAACACAGATGCAGATCATCATTGCTTCATCCTGGAACCTCAGCAATAACACCAGCAATGTTGAGCTCTAAGACATACCCAGCAAGGGCAACAGACCCGATTTGGAGCTGATAGCATCACTGTATCGAAAGTAGTGGAGTTATTTCTGTGGAATTGGGAGCAGAAACCAGCCAGTATTTTGTCCTGTGGAGCTGAGGCACCACCAACACCACTGCTGTCTCCTGCTTTCCCTGCAGAACCACGGGTGGCATTGCAGCAGCAACAGCAGCCACGCTGAAACTGAACCCAAATACTTAGATTTGTCAGCAGAATAAGCCAGCACATCTAAGAAGTCTTCAGCACCTCAGCCTTTCAGGCACTTCACCAGTTACAAACTCTCTAGGCAGTGCCTTACACACAGAGATGTTTCTGAGATAGTGTCTTCTTAGAAAGAGATCAAACGTGGATCTGTTTTGCACTGGTGTGTTTTGCACCACTGCCTCCAGAATTGTGCAGCTCTCTCTGCTTTGTTTTGTTCCAGATTGTACAACGAGTGTCTCTCATCAGGTGCTTCTTAGAAGCCCTTTTAATAGGAGCAGGATATTTGAGGCATCAAATTGCATCCCGTGGGAGTTGTAGGATTAGGCTGTGGAGCAGTTCATGTTATATGTTCTAAAGGACAAATAGCACTTTATGTTTTGTCTGTTCACTTAGCTCTGAAATGGTGAATTTTGGCTTGAATTAGCTATCATTTGCCTTGATCTTGTTCTCCTAGACTGTCACACACCAAGTGGTTTGTGCTTGGGTGCTGTGCAATACTTATCATCTCCTAATGCAACAAATAGAACCACAGAATCACAAAATGGTGTGTGTTGGAAAGGACCTTAAAGATCATCTCATTTCAACCCCCTGCCATGGGCAGGAACAACTTCCACTGAACCAGGTTGCTCAGATTCCCATCCACCCTGACCTCAAATGTTGCCAGGTTACATGAGAGCAAGAACTTGGAATGAGAAACTAAACATCAAGGATTCAGTATCTGGCCTTTTCAAACAGTAGGCCTGACTAGTCAGTGGGTTGGCTTTGAACTTCACTCTTTCCTTTGCACACAGTTCAGTGCAGGAAAACCACGATCTCTTTAGACCACTATTGGACTGCCCTGGAGAACTTCTCTTTTCCTCTTATGGAGCATTTTAAGCTTCTGGCTTTTGCCCTGCCAGACCAGAGGCTGGTGGATAGTTATGGTAATTTTTGTGGCTGATGAATTATTCTGTGGAAGAATTCTTGTACTGTTACTATTATTTATTATTTGCTAAGTGCTGACAACACACTTCCATCCCAAAAGAGGGACTTTACGTGAGGAAACTTCTTTATTTACATGTGCACATGTATATGTACATGAATATGTCCTCACTTCTGCCTCAAATCCCAGTGGATCATCATTTCTCTGTGAGTTTCTGCATGAAGTGTCCCTACAGAAGCAGAGCCCAGATGGATAGACAGCCTTAGATGGTTCGTATGGACTCGATCAAGAACGTCAGGGTCTGTCTTCTGGAACGAGAGCTCTCCTGTCAGAGAAATTCATCAGATCTGCCTCCTACAGCTGTGCAGAGAGCACCAAACAGGAGCCACATTCTGGGCAGTCACTGAGTACCAGATTTAGCCACTCTGCCCATTCCAGGCTCATGCCAGGAACAACAGCCTTCCCATCTCCCTCAAAGGAGATGCAATGCTCCCAGGGCACCGGAGACCAATATGAGGAGTGGTGGGAAGTGGAACAGCTCTTAGCAACACAGGCTTCAGATTTCACCTGCTGCAATTTGGGAGTGCTGTGCTCTAAACCATTTGTGCCCCATGGACACGATCAGATGTTATTCACCACACAGCTCCCTTGATCCTTCTGGACTTGGGAATGACAGCCTAAAAGCTCTGGGGCAGCTCCCTTTAAACTCACACTGGAATCCAGTATGAACATGAATAATACAAGCTGCACATTAGCCTCTATTGTTTATTTTGATATTGAGGAACATTTATCTTAGCCTTTCCCTAAACATCCTCAGCAGTCTTCTGCTGAAGTGGGAAGAGCAGCACAAGGAATACCACAAATACCAAGGTAATGTCATCTATTTTTTCTAAAGCGAACTTGGCAGATTTTGAAAGGATACCCACTGTGGCAAATTCAAGGTTCAGTAAAACCTTTTGATAGTGAAAATAAGGAATGT
Source organism: Pseudopipra pipra (assembly GCF_036250125.1). Lineage (NCBI taxonomy): Eukaryota > Metazoa > Chordata > Aves > Passeriformes > Pipridae > Pseudopipra > Pseudopipra pipra. Next base: position 7,536,290 of record NC_087553.1, read on the forward strand.
CAGATATCAATAATGGAGGCCTTTTCAGACTGGGGCAGGACAGGATCCAAGCAGCCTTGCAGCAATGGAGCTATGAGAGAGAAGCTCAGGGATGTGCTCTCCCAAACATCTCCTGAAGCAAGGGCCTCACCAGGGAAGCACAGAGATGTGTTGGGAATGTGTAATTTCAGATGGTGAAGCAGCTCATGAAGAACTGGTACAAACTGGCTGGGAAGGTATCAATGAGTGTTCAGGGCCAGGCTGGATGGAGCTCTGAGCAACCTGGTCTAGTGGAAAGTGTCCCTGTCCATGGCAGGGGGGTTGGAACTGGATGTTCTTTAAGGTCCTTTCCAACCCAAACCAGTCTATGATTCTATGAGTATTATTTTCTCTTTGCATCTCTCTGCACTGCAGCCAACCCGATAATTTCCAACCGGACCATGCCTGGCCATTGAACTGAATGGAAAATCTGGCCACTGAACTGCTAATTAAACATTTCAGAAAACTTTCAGCTTTGTTCATTCTGCCATTTACTGTCCTGATAGGGATGCTTGTGAATACTTGCTCCATCCTTTTCAGGCAAACAGATGCATATGCAGGACGTTATCTAAATGGAGACAATTTAGGCCAGAAGACTGGGAGAAAACCTGATGATGATGATGAGACATATTTGTCTGCTGAGCAGCATCAGTGTGTGAAGATACTGTATTTGAATCAACGAGGACTTCAACATGTAAAGCCCCAGAGCCCACACTGGGACAAAACAGCCCTGCCCCAACTGGAAGGGGATGGTTGTGCCACATGCCCTGGCAAATTCTTCTCTCCCAGGATGTGCCATGTAGGCAGCTCTGAGGAAGAAACTTCTGTCTCTGTTCCCTTTTGTAGGAGGGCTGTTGTATGCATGCTGGAAGCAGGCTATGTTTGTGTTGGCCAAGATAAACCAGTCACTTTGCCTCCACTGGGGTGTTTTCAACCTCTACCTATCCACGGATACCACAGCGAGTGTTTCTAAACAGCAGATTATAAGAAAGCACGAGGTGAGGTTGCAGCCAGACTGTGGTTTCTTCTCTCTCTCTTTGAGGCAGAGAGCATTTCTAACCACTTTCCTGTCTTCACAGAGCTGATGATGATCGCATCTTCTTGGAATTTGCTGCTTGTGCTGGCGCACAGCGGCAGAACCACGGCAGCCGCCGGGGCGCACTGATTGTCTCTCTTCTCCCGTGGCTAGGCCGGGGTCACTCCAGTTTCTGCTTCCAGGGAAGGGGACTCCAGCGGTGTGTGTGATCTAGCTCCAACTAAACTCACTGTGGACAGCAGAGCCCGAGGAGGGGTGGAAGGAAATGGGAGTGAAGAGGGATTAACTCCTCTTGAAGCCCTGCGAGGTGCTGAAACACAACAGCGGCAGCTGATGGGCAACAGGGAGGGTGTGGGACATTTGGTCATTACCTCTCCACATCAAAGCTCTTGAGAAAAAGAAAACAACCAGCATCCTGTGAATAAGGGAGGATAGTTCAAGAGTGTCACAGTGCCTCTCCCACGGAGAGCTAGCGCTGCTAACAAAAGCGCAGGGGCGGCTGAATGCAGCTTAGGGGAGATGTCTTGGGGTTGAACTTCCGATGAGATCATTGTGTGGCCTCAAAGGTGCATGGCTCCACTGACCTCTCCCTGAGCAGGGGGTGGTCATGGACTCAGACAGGAGCAGAAGCAGCAGAAAACACATGGGAAGTTTGTCTGTTGTCATCAGCACACCGGGTCAGGTCTCAGCTGGGATGAGCCCTTAGTCCCACTGGCAGGAGGGCTTTCCCGTTTCACTCCAGGTGAGGATTTGGCTCACCTCCTGCACTATCCATTCAGTAAAGCCACATACCCTCTGTTTGGAAAAGCATGTCCTGAAGAGTTTCCCCTTTTTGGATAAAATCTCTGTCTGCCCCTAATCTGTCTATCTGTCTCACTGATCTTGCCTGCCAGGATACAGCTCCCTCTATCACTCCATCTAAAGCTGGAAGCTGGTCATCCTTTTTTTTTTCCTTTTTTTTTCTTGAAGTAGTTATATCCTGTTAGGAACTCTACTGCTGCTCCCTGGTGGGAAGCTGCTGGGGGGTGCAGAATGTTGATGCCCAGAGCAGAAATGAGGAAGTTGGACCCTGTGGATCACCTTTTGCAGCTCCTTCTGACCAGACTGTCCTGTGTGCCCTCCTTGTGGGCTCTGCCACGACTTGTGCAGCCCATAACCTTTGAAGAGCAGCAGCTTGTGGGAGGTAAATGATTGCTCAGTTTTGCCCAGGCCTGCTCAGCTTAAAGTATGTTTTGCTTGTTCACAGTGTCTTTGAGCACATGCAGCCAACCTCCATCAGCTGCTTTGGCATGATGTTGTCAGGGAGGGAGAGTTTGAAATGATGTGGATCTCTCTGGCTGAGGACATCCCCTCCCCTGTGCCATCATCCTTGCTTGAAGAGCTGTGTGGGAGCTAGATCTGGGACCCAGTCCATCGACAGATAAACCTGGGATAGTAAACAATTTGTTTTCAGCCGTATTTGTTCCCCTCTTCAGCTGATCCTGTGAGATCTCATAGAGCTAGAGCATTGGCAGTGGGAACAACCAAAGAATGCCAAGTGAAAGAAGGAGAGGACCACCACCTTTAAGGGCTTCTCAGGTAAAAAACATTTTATCTCAGCTGGAAAAACCATGTCCTTCCTATTGCCTTCATTCTTAATACCCTGAGTCTTGAAAACTGATTCCATTTTCCATGCAGTCCTATCCATCCTGCACATCCAGCTGTGACAGACTGATCACTCTCCCCCAGGTTTGGATCTTCTGCTTCCTCACTTCAGACCCTGGTTTCTGATGTGCAGTCCTTCTCAACCTTTTTCTAGTGAATTGCTCCCTGATGGTTGAATATCACCATGGCTGACATAAATAATTGAAGCTGCACAGGCCAAATCTTATTCTGTTCCCTACCAAAAACATTCCCATGCTTTTAGAACAGGAGAATACTTGACCCTACTGTACCAAGCTAGAGGACAGCATGAGCAATTAATGCCAAGAAATGATAAAGGAGGATAAGATTTAAAAAATAAAACCAAACCCCGGGATATTGGGCTGAACACAGGTCTGCTGCAAAAAGATAGTGTCTGTGTTTCCATCAATATGCAGTGATTACATATGTTGCTGATAAGGGCGGTGGGGAAACCAAGATGTATCCCTAAACAGCACACGGGAATTCCCTTCTGGAGGAGAAAGGGAGGCAGATCTGGCAGGGGGAAAATGATTCTCATGCTTCGAGAATTTTTTCTGGATTCCTTGGGGTGTGTCAGGCTCATAGCACGCCAGCAGCTGCAAAAGTGCACACTCTGAGTGCTGTCCTTTGCCATAACCTCCCATTGCTAATTGGATGAATAAAGGACATTCCCTTCCTCTGTCTTACTCCATAATGCTACTGGTGCAAGCCTGGAATATCCCTCTTGAATTTGAAAGTCATTGCCCAAAGTGCTCTCAGCCTGGGAAAAAAGGGTGTTGTCCACTAGGTAAACACACTGGGATCTCTTTTAGAGAAGTACCTTTAGGTCTTGAGAACAGGAATGAGTGAAGGAGGCAAGACATCTGCTGCACTTCCTCTTCTTACTCCATTTCAGCCTTAATGCAGAATGATGGAAATATGTCTGCCTGTTTTAGGGGCAGAGCCCAGGCCTGGATCATCAAAGACAATCCTCAAATTAGCTGCCTGTTGGCACTAGAAAACTCTTGAGATTTTTGTTAGCACACATGATTTCCACTAACACAAGCAGCAAGAGCAAGCTAAGAAAAAAACCCCACACCACGTTTCTAAGCATTCGAGAACAAAACAGCAAAGAAAAGAGCAGGTTAAATGTAAAAAATGCGCAAGATCGAAATGTCAGACAGATACAAGTTCTTTGCACATCAAAGGCTGCAATACTCTGAAAGGCAACAGGCACCAAAATTCTATTTAACCTCTGGTAGGTAAGGAGAGGAATTCAGGTGTGACTCATGCAGGTGAGTTAAACCACAAGCCAAGAGTTGTTCCACACTTGGAGTCAAGTGATCAGTAAAGGCAAAAGTGCTGGAGGAGGGGCACACAGTCTCCACTGGGTTTTCAGAGGTGCGTGCTGGTTCTCTGTGAAGTCCAGGATCATTTGGAGCAGTGGCAAGAGGTTGGGAGCACTGTTTTGGTCACTGCAATATGAGAAAGACATTTAACTGTTAGAGAGCATCCAAAGGAGGGCAACAAAGATGGTGAAAGGCCTTGATTTGAAGCCATGTGAGGAGCAGCTGAGGGCACTTGGTGTGTTCAGCTGGAGGAGACTGAGGGGAGACCTCATTGCAGCTACAACTTCCTCAAGAGGGGAACAGGAGAGGCAGGCACTGATCTCTGCTCTCTGGTAACCAGTGACAGGACCTGAGGGAACAGCCAGAGCAGTGTCAGGGCAGGGTTGGGTTGCATCCTAGATTCTTCCCCCGTAGGGTGGTTGGGCACTGAACAGGCTCAGGGCAGTGGTCACAGCACCAAGGCTGACAGAGCTCAAGGAGAGTTTGCATGATACTCTCAGGCACATGGTGTGACTCTTGGGAATGGTCCTATGCGGAACCAGGAGTTGGACTGGATAATCCTTGTGAGTCCTTTCCAACTCAGCATATTCTGTGATTTCCTTGAACAGCTTCCTAATTGTATTTTCGGCTCCTCCTAGAAGGATTTGCCTCCTCAGGATTGCTCTAATCTACAGCCAGGGCACAGGAGGTATAGCTAAAGGATGCTATAAAGGATGCTATAAGGGATGCTCAGGACAGATAGAGGGAGGAATTTCAGTGCAGGAATTTGTAAACAGATAGCTGAGAACCAGAGTTAAGGTAAAGCCTCCTCGGGTCACACTGAACTCCTCTGCAACTGCATGTGTGTGAGCAGGAGGCTCACCTGCTCACCAGACTTTTTAGGGGGTGCTTGGCACCCTCTGTGATTGTTCTTGCTTCTGTCCCTCCACACACACCTTCCAGTTTAAGGAGAGACCACATGACTGTGCTAACACAGGCTAAATCCCACCAGACCATGCCACTCCTACCAATACCAGCAGCAACACAGCAAGCAGGACCAACCTGCCAGAGAGAAATGGCCAACCCACAGAGAGGGGCTGTGCTGTGCCAAGGGGGCACTGCTGGTGTGTGCAGTGAGCTGTACACACGTAGCCAGCTCTGTGTGTGTGAGTGAGCATGAGACACGTCTCAGCCTTCATCATTTTGAAGGACTTTTTTTCTGCTTTTGCCAGCATGGGAAGGCTGCCTCCCACTGCTCACCACAGCCTCTCCCCCACTTCTCGCTGCTGCAAACCTTTCAGCTGCATCTCGCCCCGATGCGAATATTTAGAGCTGTTAAATTGATGGGCTGAGTAAATAGGATTAGCTCCGTGTGCCCAAGGGGGGAGGCCACCGCTTGCACAGACTGATAGAAAGACAAGGGGGAAGGCTGAGGAGGAGAGGGTTGCTTTCAAGCCGACAAGAATATGCTATATGGGAGGTACACAGATAGCTTCCAATCTGCCAGTGATTGGATTAGACATGCTCTTAAATGTGAAGTGCCTATACAAGTCTGGGGCTTAGCTGGTGCCGGGCTGCTGAGAACCTGCCGAGGTGCTCCCCAAGGATTGCTGCTACCCCAGCAGGCCCTGGAGACGTCTGACTGTCAGGGGGCAGAAAGCCCCTGCTGCTGGGCCCTGTCTCGCCCACCGTCCCAGGCGTCGGATCTTTAACCCGCTCCCGTGAAAGCTGAGATCCTTTGCCTCCATCTGTTCACATGGGATGGCTTTACAATTCCCCTCTAACCTACCAAAGGGAAGCGTGAAGTGATCTCTCGCTGCCTGGTGGAAGGAAATCTCTCCCTCCCTCCATCTTCCCCCAACCCCCCCCCTCCCCTTTTTTCCCTCTTCCAGATGAAGAATTTGAATGTCTTCATGGTCTGTTTAATATATAAAGTGAGTTCTTGATGAATTTTTTGAAGCTGTGCTTGTCTGGGCATTGATTATTGTTGCTAACAGTGATGTGAGCCAAACGCTTTCCTTTTTCCAGAAGCTTTGATAATATTTCCAAGAACTTTGGCTGCTCTTTTTACCAATCCAGTTTCAGAACCAAAACACTAAAATAAAGGTGACGCCTGGCCTGTTTTGTAGGATAGTAGTGAATGGCAATGGCTTAGTAAATATTTCTTAGGTTTATACAAAAAGAGCTCCAAATATTTTTAATTGGAGCAGAAAAAAATCTGAGCAAAAATATTGTAGTTGGTGAACAAAGGAAAACCATACAACTGTGATAACTGGGGTTTATTCCATGGATATTATCCTTTACTTATTTTCTAGTCACAGAGAAAATATTGGTGAGGAAAATCTTTGTTCAACACCTATTTTGACACAGTCAGGCAGCATTCTGATGTCCACTCTTAATTAAACACTGTCCCTGTTTTTGAAGCAGATGCTTGCCCTGATATTCTACAGAGGTAAAAGTTATACATCTTTATTTTCTTTTTTCCTTATTTTTGTTTATTCTGGCTGGAAATAACAATAACTCACCTGTGAGGCCTAAGCTGCAGCAATAATATTGATGAATAGAAATAGCTGAAAAAAATACAGGAAGGACCATGAGCTCTGTAGCATGTCAAAAAAAATTATCACTGCTTTAGGGGAATAACTCCTGCTTTTAGGGGAGATAAAAAGGAACAAAAAAGTGATTTCACCTCAAGAAGTGAATTATGGAGCCAGAAGCCAGGTCCTGGTGTTGGTACTGACTCCTAACTTAAAGGTCTTGTTATTAATCCTGGGTTATAGGCAGGTAAAAGCACGAGGCAGGAATAGAGCAATGCCTTATGGGCACAACCAAAATTAAAATGCGGTAAAGGCTTCCTCATCATCGCCCAAAAGGTGACTGAGAATTACATTTAGACTTTTGGGAGACATTTTTGTCAAAATAATACCTAGCTATGTACACAGGTGTGATACATTACATAGATACTATCAGTAAATGATATCATAAATAGAATGCGAGAACTTTCAAACATGATTAAGTTTCTGCGCCACATCATGGTGATAAAATAAGGTACAGAGGGGGGAAAAGAGCTGCCAGAGAGCAGAAGGGCGGGGACTTCCAATCCATGAATCAATCCACGAGGACTTGCTTCCCACCACGGATCAGCTTCAGAGCAATAGAGGCGAGTTCAGCTCATCCTTGTTCCTGCTTCGTGGTTGTATACCTAAAAGCTGAATCACCCCACCATTTTTTTTAATTTTTCAGATGTTGGCATCTCCTGATACAACACTTGAGGCTCTTTGCTCACTGTAATAGCAGGTTGAATGCAGGTGCCTCGTGGTCACTGGTAAACTGATTGTAACACTGCTTGGAAGAGTTGGCTCCCCGGTGCCTTCTCCACTGGTCAGGTCTCTGCTTCTGAGAACAGGAATTATCTCCCCATTAATTTAGGAGCTGTGGTGACATTTTGGTTGTGCTGTTTTCCCATTAGGCCTGCGGGTCTCTTGAGTGGGCCTGATTGTATTATCTTGTGTTGGAAATTCAATTGCTGTGCCCAGTGCCCTTGAACTACTGTGTACATCAGGCTTTTTCAAAATTTCTGTCTAGAAGGCAATGACATCCTCCACCTTCCTCTGAAGAATAACTGGATATTAACATACACTCTTTGTATGAGATTAAATTCCCCTTTTCCCTCATCTTTCTATCAAGTTTAATTTTAACTGATAAGCTAACAGAACTGAATGCAGAAAATGGATGCTTTCTGTGCAAAATGTGTGTTTCTAAGCACTCCCTGGTCAGCATCAGTCTTTGCCAGACCTCTGTGTGGATGTGTGGACCTGGCCCTTCTTCTGTGGCCATCCATCCCTCCTTCTCTGTCTCACTCCACTCAATCCCACCCCACTGCAACAGACACATCAGTCTACAGCAGGCAGAGTTCATGCCTGCACAGCAGACCTGCTTCCCCACATTCCTCTTTGTGCTTTCTAACACTGTCTAACCTGAAAACTACCTACATCTTTCTGGAGACTAAAACTACTGAATGCTCTACTAGTTCCAAATCAACCTTCTGACTCTACACAGCTTCTTCTGTCTTAGCAATGTTTCCATTTCTCTTCATGAACAACACCAAAAGGACCTTGAAGGTCCCCTGAATTGACTCAACTTTTCTTCCTTTTCTGGCCTCGTTAAAGCTGTTCTTGATTTTATCAATTCTTCCTGCACTTGTGCACTTGAATGTTATGCAATTATATCAGATAACCTACTCAAACAGAGGAAGAGGAAATTACAGATGGAAAGGCTTCTTTAGATGGATGAGACAAACCCCACTCCCCTGGGAAGAAGGCAGGAAAGGAACATACACACCTCACTCATCCAGGTAGTGTGGTGTTCATTTCTCCCTTAAGAACCAGCTTCAGCTCCAGACCTCACTACTAGGAAGCATTCCCTGATCCTTTCCCTAACAGTTCCATTGCTTAATTCCTTGGCCCACACCTAGTCTTGCTCTTCACCATTCAAAACAGTTTCTAAAGGTTCATTTACCCTCTAAAAATACTTGTTCACATCTACACTCATCATTATCCAGCTGAGCTTTACATTCACTAACAATTAAATTATCCCACTGGCTTCCATGGCCTTTTTCTTGGTTTCTTATCCTTTCCTCACAAACAGAGGGTTGTTATCGTATCTTTCCAATTCACCTCCCTCTCAAAGGTATGCATGCAATTTACTCCAAAGAGATTCAGATTCCTAAATCCACCTCAACTATTTATATCTACAAGATTCTCCATGAAGTGAAAGGTCTTTGGTTCTTCCTGATATGGAGGAATACTTGGGAAACCCCAGGAACTCATCTCCAAAATGTTCATCTTCATGGATGCCTGTGAAACTACCTACTTCAACAGCAGATGATCTTTCTGGAAAGGAAACCAAGGTTGGTGGGGAAAGGATTGGTCAGTGGAGTCATTCTCTTAATTTTCCCCCTGGCTGGGGCAGACCAGGGAGTGGCTTGTATTAAACCCGTATGTACGTCTGGCAGCAATCCTATGGAGTTGCAGGATTCCCTCTAGATTTCTGCTTGCTGTTCAAACACCCTCCAGGGCACGTCGCTGTGGGACTCTTTGGCTCTTTGAGACTGTTTAGAGTGACGGGAATTGATGGCAAAACTGCTCCATCTTTGGAAATTAAGACAACTTATGGATCTACTGAAGTCAGAGAGCAGAGACAGGAGACATCTAGGATAGCCTTTACTTCACAGACACTGGCTTTGATGAGAAGCTGTTCTGGCCATTGGCTTCAAAGAACAGCAGTTCTTCAGCATTAAATGAATTTAGCATATTGGAGAGCTGAGAACAATGAATTTTGAGTTAATACAAACTTTTACATTGACTCCTGTCATCTTGCCCCTCATTACATTTTTTTTTGCCTACATTTACTTATCTATGTAATAATGTGATATTTAGCTACCTTATCCCATCATTGGCCACTGTCTGCACAGTGTTATGTGGTTGCTAAGTATTGTACAAGGAATGTGGGAGATGATAAAATGCCACCAAGATCAAAGGGAAGAACAAGTGACTGGGCACAGCAGAAGTCAACTGGCATCAGGTTGAAAATCTGACTTCAATGAAGAAAAGGTGAAGAGTACCAGAGAAGAAATAAGGGAAAGTAGGACTCCTTCAGGAGGAAGAGATGGACAAATTCAGGTGATTTAAATGTGAAAAAATGAGAATAAACAACATGTTAACTTACCAGCTAAAAGAAATAAGCATATGGAGAGGAAGAAGAAAACCCTCAAGCTTCAGAAAACTAGCAGGAGGTAGCATGAAGAGCTTAGAAACGGGAGACACATGAGAAATGAGGAAATGGTGAAAAGCGATGAGCTACAAAAGACAGTTCAGGTTGCTGGTGCTTCAGAGCAGGGATTATGTTGTACTGTCTTTGTATGGTGCCTTATAGAGCAGGGTCATGTTCTGAGGTGCCTCTCCAACACTGCCACAATGCAACTGAAATAATAAACAGCTACAGACATTCAGTAGCTGCACCACCTGATTATAAGCACGTTTACTGCCATTATCCCTTCAAATCTCTGCACTTCTTGCAGTGACAGAGGTAACACTACATAGTGAGTTTTTACAATATTTACTGGGGGGAGAGGGAAGTAATGCATTTTGGGAAGCTGTATCACTCTGGAGGTGCTTGCTTTCAGTGAGCACTCCAGAGACCATATTTCATTTCTCCAGTGTTACCCAGTTTCAAGGACATGACTCTGTGTTAACCAATTTCAAAGGTACGACTCTCTTTTCAAAGACAAGACTCCGGAGTTATGGAAGGGCACACATAGTAAGAATGCACAAGTTTTTGCCCAATTTCATAAAGCCTCTTAGGAGCCTAAATTCCATGGATGCCACCAGTGCGATTCTAATGCAGCTCCCACTTGACCTTGTGCTAACGCTGGAAGAAAGAAGAGCAGAGTTAAGGCAATATTGAGCATTTTTTGAAGATCCAGAAGAAGAATGTGACTTGCTGAGATACCTACACCTACCCACCCACAGATATTTCAGGTATTAAGAAAAGCCACGGGGGCAAATTTGCAAAGGTACTTAACCCAATTAGTTTCAATAGAAGTCAATCACTGCTGCTGCTAAAAGTCTGTAATATTCAGATTTATTCAGTTGTTCAGATTTTACTCAGGTAGTTGTTCTTTAACAGCAATTGAAATCCATCAGCAGAACCAGTTGTTTTCTCTTTTTCTTAGGCTTTGACCTACCAAGCAATTATTCATGATTTACCACTAAGAAGGAATATATTCACCTCACTTACAAGAGCTACAGTCACAGAACATGTTTTTATGGCATCTTCCTTCTAAAGAGTTGTTTCATTATGTGGCAACAGCACCTGAAGAATGAACATTTTTCACGTTTTGTAGTTAAGAAAACTAACACCTTTAAGTGTTAAATGACTGCTGTAGGACCCGCAGTACTTAAGACAGGCAGGGATCTGTTGGACACATTAATTTGCTCATTGAAATCCCAGCAAATACGTGCTAAAATTCCTTCCTAAAGCTCATCGAGCACCACCTTAACTAAACATGTTAGCTAGACCTTCCTGCCCCCATGCCTCTAGAGTGGCTGAGCCCCAAACTGCAGTTTATATGCATTTATATAGGGCTTGGCTTATACATAAAACTAAACTGAACTGCGTTTCAGATTTCCTGCCACGTATTTGTGGAGGTTTAGCCCTGAAGCAGTAGTGTCTCTGCTTTGCTCAGCTTCCCGGAGGTGACCTCAGGACATGGCACTGCTCTCCACCAGCTGGTCGGAAGGCAGGAGGCACCGCACAGCCTCGCTGAGTCACCCCTGGATCCCTGTATGGGTCGTTCCCAGAGGCCACCTGGGCTGCTCCGTGCTCTCCTAGCCCGGCCCTGCTACCTCCTGCACCTCAGCCTTTGCATTCCACACTGCCTGCAAGCACGTGAATAATGCATGGCATTCCTCGGGCTGTTCCCACCCGGCCTCCCCGCTTTACGGGAAATCAAAGCTTTTGCCGTAGGAGGAAATCCTTTGAGATCCAAGGAGAGGTTCCCTTGGCTGGCTGCTGTTAAGAATAAAAGATCTGAGAGCTATTTCCATTCCATTCCAGGGCTCCCGAGTTGCACAACACAAAGCAAGTCGCTTAACCTTTCCATGCCTTATTTTCCCTTTGGATGAAGCATCTCACGTTTGTTTTGGGATTGCTGTGGTGTAATACCAGGGCAGGGCCTCAGATACCTCTGGAGGCTGCCACTGATACATACATAGGCTGGTTCCCATCGTATGGGCTATGAAGGACGCACATTTTTCATGAATAAAGCACCCCCTTCCCAGATATAATTTCCCAGGACTTCTGGGAAATGAGTTTTGGTGCAAAAACTGAAAAAAAAAAAAAAACATGAGGCGAGAACTTGGCCCATATAGTTTCCTCTTCATTCTCCTGAGTTCATGTTAAACAGAGTGTTCTGTCTTCCTGTCACTGCTGGAGTCCTAGTGGTATTTATATTAAAGAACAGATACACCCCTATCTCCCATCAGCAATGAAACTCCCATGGAAAAGGTATTCCAGTTACCTACATATTCCTAAATGTCTTCAAAATCCTCTGCTTTTCGTATGTGCCCCAAGTCCCCTTGAAGTGTTCATGACACACTTGACTCTCTGGCTAAATAAGGAACCTGTGGCTGCTCTCAAGCCCTGCCACAATGCAGGACTGCAGTGACTTCCACAGGCCTGCTCATGTCCTCCTCCTCCTCCATCTCTTCCTCCTCTTCCTCCTCCTCACCGCCTCATGTGTCTTCCGTAAAGCCCCACATTGCATTTATTTCCTTCCTATGACAGTAGAAGTGCATACATCCAAAGCAGAGCAGGCAGCAGGGCTGGGGGGGATTCTGCCCCTCTGCTCTGGGGAGACCCCCCCTGCAGTGCTGCCTCCAGCTCTGGGGGCCCAGCACAGCAAGGACATGGAGCTCTTGGAGCGAGTCCAGAGAAGAGACACCAAGATGATCAGAGGGATGGAGCAGCTCTGCTGTGAGGAAAGGCTGAGAGAGTTGGGGTTGTTCAGCCTGGAGAAGAGAAGCTTTGGGGGGACCTAATTGTGGCCTTCCAGGACCTGAAGGGAGCCCACAAGGTAGATGGGGAGAGACTGTTTCCAAGGGCCTGGAGTGACAGGACAAGCGGGAATGCCTTCAAACTGACAGAGAGCAGGTTTAGATTGGATATTAGGAAGAAATTCTTCCCTGTGAGGGTGGGGAGGCCCTGGCACAGGTTGCCCAGAGAAGCTGTGGCTGTCCCATTCCTGGAAGTGTTGAAGGCCAGGTTGGATGGGGCTCTGAGCAACCTGGGATAGTGGAAGGTGTCCCTGCCCATGGCAGGGGGTTGGAACTGCATGTTCTTTAAGGTCCCTTCCAACCCAAACCATTCCATGATTCTATGACTCCATATCTATTTTGCCCTTATCACTCTGGAGTCCCTCAGCATTGATTGCTTTCCAAGTTCCACCCTCCTACTGAGTAGCTAGATTTCTGAGTGTTTTCTCCCAGATGTTTGAGAAACCTATTTTTGCCTAACAGTATTTCCAGTTCCCTCTGTACTGTCTGTCCATCCCCACCACTGTGCAGTTGTATAATCTGCCAACATTTTGATCTTCTTACTTATTTCAGCCAGCAATTACTTGCAGAAGTTTCAGCAGCTCAAGCTGTCCCTCTATATCCATCCTGTACAGTAAGAGCCTGTAGTATTGTTTATCCCCCCACACACCTCTTTACAGATACAGATAAAACCAATTTTAACAGCAGTCCTACTCTGACACCGTCAGACTCCCCTACAAGTCTAAGTACCAGCCTTTGCACAGCAACTTTCAGTTCCCCCTATGTATCTGAATACTCAACTAGGCTGAATTTGGTTTTTTACATTTCATTTCAAGGCTCTGCCACTCCTGCATCTTTGTTCATTAATTAGTTGAACAGGCTTGGACAGGCTGAGGCTTTGAAAATTGACTTTCGATTTGGAGTTTTGAATGACTTGAAAACTCTCAGTTGGGTGAGACTTTCTTTGGGATTTGTCAAAGGAGAAATAAGCCAATAGAGAGTTTCCCATAGCTAACCAAAGTGCAGAGGGGCTGGTTTTATGGGTAGATATTCTCACTGATTGCGGAAGGAACCCAGCAAGGACTACCAGGAGTGAACTTCTGCATGCCAAGCACCTTGACACCTATCCTCATCCCCTTCATGGTCACTCTGCAGGCACCAAGGCAAAGTCCCTTGCAGTCCTGCATTTGCAAGGCCTGCTGTTTAATAAGAACATCCTTTTTTGAACACCTCCAGGGATGGTGACTCCACTACTTTCCTGGGCACCCCCTTCCAATGCCTGACAACCCTTTATGTGAAGAAATTCTTCCTAATGTCCAACCTGAACATCCACTGGCACAGCTTGAGGCCATTTCCCCTTATCCTATCACTTCTTACCTGGGAGCAGAGCCTGACCCCCCACCTGGCCACAGCCTCCTGTCAGGCAGCTGTAGAGAGGAATAAGATCCCTTCTGAGCCTCCTTTTCTCCAGACTAAACACCCCCAGCTCCCTCAGCTGCTCCTCATCACACTTGTGCTCCAGACCCTTCCCTGGCTCTGTTGCCCTTCTCTGGACATGCTCCAGCCCCTCAATGTCCTTCCTGAATCAAGAGGCCCAGAACTGGACACAGGATTTGAGGTGTGGCCTCCCCAGTGCCCAGCACAGGGGGACAATCCCTGCCCTGGTCCTGCTGCCACACTATTGCTGATCCAAGCCAGGTGCCATTGGCCTCTTGCCCCCCTGGACACACCTGGGCTCATGTCCAGCTGCTGTCACCAGCACCCCCAGGTCCATTTCATCTGAGACAGACTTCTAAGATATGAATACCATGGGCTGGAGAAGTTTACAGCACTTTCCCAGCAAATACATGCTTTTCTTCAGTCAGTGAGGAAGCAGCAAAGCTGTGTTGCCATTCCAGAGGGTACTCTGGGAGAACTGCAGGACACAGATGTGATGGAAGTTCAAGCTCAGCCCTCTCAGTGTTTCCATCCCTGCAGAAGCCTTGACTTCCCTGCTCTGCCCCTGGACTAGAGGCACACAGAGCAGTGTCCAGATGCGACAGAGCCCAGCGAGCAGCGAAGGTGTCTGTTCTTGCCGTTCCTGCGGATTGCTGGAATAGGCGAGTGCCCGGGCGGGACGCCCTTTCGGGCGGCAGCTCCCAGCAGAGGGCAGCGGTGCCCACACTAACGCACCCCCGTGGCCCTTCGCGCCCCCTAAACCCTCCCAAAAAAAACACCCTGCATTGCCTCTAGTCTGGCAAGCAGCCTACACGTGTAAACCTGCTCTCCTTCCCTGAGCAACTGTAAGGGCGACCACCCAAGCACCGACATCTGCCAGCACTGGCCGAGCACGAACTGGGGTCATGGCTCGTGGTTGTACAGTCATAGAATGGGAGGGACCTTAAAGATCATGTCATTCCACCCCCCTGCCATGGGCAGGGACATCTTCCTCTAGACCAGGTTGCTCAGAGCCCCGTCCAACCTGGTGTTAGTCTTCCTGCCACTTGGATAGCTGTGGGTAAGGAAGTTTTGAGATGGAGGAAAATGTGGTGGGAGTGCTTCTAAATGCCATTCCCATTCTGGGAAAATTGGTTTTCTCAGGGAAAAAAATAAAATGGTGACCCAGTGGTTAATGTACACGCAGAGGAGTCAGAAGCCAATTTTTATGTGGTTTGAACTGGTTCATTCGTATCTAATTAAAACCGAAAGGGGAGGGTGGCTCATTTTCTGCTCAGTTAATCAAAAGACTGCAGAAGCTACTTCTTTTCCTCTGGGGATATTGTTAACTGCTAGAATCAGCCCTATGGAACAAGATTGGTTATACTGTTTTTCTTAAAAATCTCTGAATCTTAAATCCATTTGAAATCTGATTCCAACCCTGAAACACATCTCATTCCAGACCTCAAGCCCATCTCTAATAGTTTAGCCCGTTATAGATGACTGGTCCTGTGCCTACCGGTGTATTATAGAATCACACAATGACCTGGGTTGGAAGGGACCTTAAAGATCATTTAGTTCCAACCCCCTGCCATGGGCAGGGACACCTTCCACTATCCCAGGTTCCTCAGAGCCCCGTCCAACCTGGCCTTGAACACACCCAGGGATGGGGCAGCCACAGCTTCTCTGGGCAACCTGTGCCAGGGCGTCCCCACCCTCACAGGGAAGAATTTCTTCCTAATATCTAATCTAAACCTACTCTCTGTCAGTTTGAAAGACACTCATCAATACTTATCAATACTGGCATATTCAGAAAAATCATTGCATATCGATATTAGAATATTCAGAAGGTGGCTAGAGAAGATCTGTAAAAAACTAATTTTAGAACTGAAATTAGCTGTGCTCTTAGTGGGGCTTTGGGCTTCACACATGTCCATCAACCTAAATTATTCTGTCGCTTCCTGAATTTATGGCCCAGATCCTACTGTTCATGTGTATGCTGGACATACCATGCAGGAAGGAGGCAGTGAGAAGGAGTTTCACCCCTTCCAACCCTCTCTGCCCAGTCTCCTCATGCTCACAGTGTAGCCAAGTAAGCATTGAAGACCATTCCTCTGCTGAGCAGCTCTGCTAATACAACATTTAAGGAGATCCTTCAGTGATAAAGCTTAGGATCTTATAAAGACAATCCATCCTTTCTTAGAAACTATAACATAGAACAATAAATGCTTAACTACCAGAAAAAATTTTTCTTCAGACAGATTAGAAAAAAAATCTCTGGGCGCCCAACTTGTCTGTTTCTTCTAATGACACCATCTGGGTTTATAAAGCATATTTTCTTTCCTTGTAAAGCTGACCTCACTTATAAGGACAATCACATGCAGAGCAGCAGAAGTGATCAGTAGACCAAAGTAAACTGATTAACTGAACTGATGAAAAATGGGCTCTAAATTCCACTATATTTTCTTAAAAGCTGCTTCTCCCAGGCATATGTGAACAGCTTAGTAGAAATAGTTATAGAATCACAGGACCTCATTCTGATTTCCCATCAGAGTAATTCTGAAGTAATTCCATTAAAGTGAGCAGAGTTACACTGATGTGAGATCACAATCAGTCAGAAATGGAAAATTCCTAATAGCTTATCCAGTTCATAACCCTAGGGCTAGTGTACAGTTATTCCTTGCACTAAAACCACATTTAATTCTTTCAAATATGAATAGTGGAAAATGGTGCTTGGGAGGTGTTTTGGTCATTTGGTGGGATTTCTTTAATTCCTCATCCAGTTTCTCCTCTTGGGAAAATCCTTGCTTTTGACTGAAAGCCAAAACCTCAGCTACATTGCCCAATAAATGAAATATGAGATAGATGTGCCACATTATGAGAGTGTAATTCTGGGTGCCTCATGTGCCCACTCTCCACCCTATGCTGGTTGTGGATCAACATCAGGCTTTAGAGAACTTATTGTAAAGACAAAGAAACAAGGCAATGCCAGACAGGTTGGGGTATCACCCCCAGGGCTCTATGGCAGAATTTCTTGTGTGTTTTGTTGGGATAACACATGGCAGCATGTATCCCTCCATCAGAGACATTTCTTCTTTACAGTGAAATGTCTAAACATTCTGTAGCATGGAGACCTTCCCCAGTGAATCCACTCTTCTGTTAGATCTGCTCTGTCCAAAATACTCTTTCCTGCTGAAGGACAATTTCAATAGAAATGTTTTTATCAGGCCTCATGGTAAAGAGAGTTTAAACAAAAGAGAAACTGTCTTTTTTATCTTAGTAATAGTTAAAGATGGCTATTTGTTTATTTTCGGGCCGAAAGGTTTTGCTGATGGTTTTGACACAAGAGCTTTGTGGTAGTGGAGCATCACTTCACTCTCTCCTTGCTTGCTTTGCACCAGAGATGTTTGCTAAGATCCATTTCTGGGGAGGGGCCTGAGGTATCCCATTGTCGGTGTGAGCTGCTTCCTGCATCCAAAGGGGTCTGTACCAGCAGCTTCAGAAGGAGCTACCAATCCCAGTCCCTGAGAACGGCAGTTTTACTGCAGAAATTAACCCTGACTGCTCAGGGCTAATAGACAGACAAGTACCAAGTCACCAGCATTACTTGATGCTGTTTGAAAAATACTTTACCTGACTGTCTGACTCTTCCTGTGATAGCAGAAGGATTCCAGCCCTTTCATGCATGGAGAACTCACATACCCCCAAAAGACCAGTTCCAGTGTTTCAGGAGAAATACACAATCATCAAACCCAGGAGATTCTGGCACAGCCTTCTGAACAGAGTCACAAGGATAAAAACTCTGCCTACCTTTCAGATGAGCTCGATGCTGTTATAAAGAGTTATATTGTTTTATAGACCTTGTTATTGTTGCAAATAATGCAGTTGCTTCTGACACAAGGGGAGTGAAATCGTTTATCCATTCATCTCTTATCCTCCATGCCCATAAACTCCAAAGCTATGAAGTCATATGATTTCTAGGAAAAAATCTCATCACCAGGAAGACTGACATGGATTGAAAAATAAAAATGTTCCCACAGAGCAAACTGCTTAGCAGTTCTTACAAATCAGGACACCTGCTTAGGTGAGAAAGAAGGTTTCACAAATAAGTTTTTTATGGATGAACCATTTGTCTTCCACCTTTAAAAGCTGGGGTCTAAAATCAATCTGCTTGTGAAAGTGTGTGAGATAAATGCGACAGTAAATCACATAAGCCACTAAGCAGAATCTGAAACCATTTCCCTGTGAACAAAAAGAAGTAGGAAATCTCACAGGTGCCATTCCTGCCCTTCAGCAACTTTTAATTTTTATTGATTGACGCACCACCTACGCGCCACATCATCCACAAGAGGCATCGAGTCTGTTTCAGGAAAAGCAAATTATGTGGTATTGTCAACAGCTGGCAGAGGCCACCAGGAACTGCTTCAGCCTTCATTTGTTTTTCTCAGACACCTATAAAGAGCTGTCAGCACACATCAAACAGAGCAAGTATTGGGCAGCATGTGTGTTTCTATGCTGGCATAGAGCCTCTATTACAGCCATGACAAGTGAGCAAAGCAGGTACAAAGTGAGTCCTGGGGGCAGTTTTGGGCACCACAATACAAGAAAGATCTAAAGCTCTTAAAGAGCATCCAAAGGAGGCTACCAAGATGGTGAAGGGCCTTGAGGGGAAGTCATATGAGAAGCAGCTGAGGGCACTTGGGTTTTTCAGGCTGGAGAAGAGGAGACTGAGGGGAGACCTCATCAGGGTCTGCAGCTTCCTCATGAGGGGCAAAGGAGGGGCAGGCACTGATCTCTGCTCTGTGGGGACCAGGGACAGGACCCAAAGGAAGGGCATGAAGCTGTGTCAGGGGAGGATTAGGTAGAATATTAGGAAAAGATTCTTCCCCCAGAGGGTGGTTGGGCACTGAACAGGCTCCCCAGGGCAGTGGTCACAGCACCAAGGCTGACAGAGCTCAAAGAGTATTTGAGCAACACTCTCAGAAACATGGTGGGATTTTTGGGGCTGTCTTTGGCAGGGGCAGGAGTTAGATTTGATGATCCTTGTGAGTCTCTTCCAACTCAGGATATTCTATGATTATAGATGAGCTCAAGCACAAAATTTTCAGAGGTGGTTGTCTTCAAAAATCACTTTTGCTGTGGATAATAATGGCAACAGGACACAGAGAGGAATTTGGACTTATTCAGACCAGACACACTGCCTCAGGAGAAGCCATGTGTAGTGAAGGCTGTTGCCTCCCTGACACTAACACTTGCACTTCACCATGAATTTATGTGGCAAAAGGATTTTGCGTGACGAAATCAAGAGCTTTCCCTTGATATTATTGTCCCTGAGATAAACTGGGCTTTGAGGAGTGTGATGTTCTTTTTACCTGTGCAGATTTCTGGTTAACATTTGTGGAAGCACTGTGCATGTATGAGCAGGATGACTAGTCTATCCCTCAATACGTATGAAAAATGATATATAAAAAAAAGAGTTTTGTAATGTGTGTGCAAGCCATTTTGGCCAATATTAAAGCCAAAAGACAACATGAAATACTGTATATATATTTATATGAGATACTAATGCATCATGCTGCGTTAATGAAGAATAAACTGTTTCACTGAAGCAACAGAGGGAACTGGAAGTGAGTGAAATGCATTTTCCACGGTGGAATGTGATCAAGATACTGGGTAAATGCCACTGCTGCTGAGGAAGGACCACAGACGTTTCAAAAGCCATAAGTGGTGGAGAGTTTGGTTTCTCAGTTGTGTCCAAAACTCAGCAGCTTTAGCAGAACAGCCCCCTCAGCACCACATATGGGTGCTTGAGTCAGTCCTGACTCAGAGGGAAGAATGCTGCCCACTGAGTCACCAGCCCCACTTCCTCCAGCCCTACTGGTGATCCACTCAAGCCCAAACACGTGGAGGAGACAAGAGCTGACAGGACTACAGCCCTGGAAAGGGTGGGTGGCACAGAAAGCCTTGTCAGAGCCAACAGGTAACCCACACAAGAGTGATGTTTATGAGGTCTCTGCTGTGTGATTTATGGGATGAACACCACACTCACCTCAAGGAGACACAGCACACTGTAGATGTTCACCTCCACAAACATGGCCTGTGTGAGGCTCGTGTTGGAGGTTGCTCAGCCCAAGCTCATGCCATGCAGAGGGAAGACTAAATTGCCTGAGGAATGCAGCTGTCTCTCACCCACCTCCTCTGGAAATGTCTGAGCCTCCCAGAAAAGACGAGGAAAAGCACAAACCCCATGCTGTGTTTGATCTGAACTGTGCTTAGCCTGTCTCTGTCCCCTGAAACTATACTGAAGTCATTTGGGGTGGTGAAAAGAGAGCTTGCACTAGAAATAGAAGATCTATAATTAACACATGGCCCTAACACAAAATAGAATCTCAGTGGCCCCTCAAAGTTAGGAAACTTAGCTTGGAAATGCATTCCAAGTTTTATCAGATTTCTCTCATCTGCAGAAACAACTTCCTAGATATGGTGTACTTGCACGCCCAACAGACTGGACCCAGATACATTCTTTCGTTTTATGATTAAAAAAATCCCCCACTGACACACATCATGCACATGTAAGTAATTTGAAGCCTTGAAGTACTAACCCTTCCCAGCCCGAAGCAGGGGCAAGTTCCTGCTCTCTTCTCACGGGCCTGTTATCATTGTGCAAGCTTTCATTTTGAAACCCCAACTCATGTGAAAAACACCAAGGTTAGTGAAAAGGAAACTCAGTCTAAGCAACCCAGATGAAAATGCTGTGTGTCTGTTAACCCCATTCTTTATTTCTCCTCTCAGGGAGAGACCATTTGTTCTCCCAGCAGGCCAGCTCATCCTGCCATATATGAAGTTTTCTGCAGGTATGATGTCCTGCACACTTGAACCTGTATCCTTCCATGCCTCCAAGGAGGGATGTGTCTAAAATTCAACAAAGGCGAATGCAGGGTCCTGCACCTGGGGAGGAATATCCTAGGCACCAGCACAGGCTGGGGGTGACCTGCTGGGAAGCAGTTCTGCGGGGAAGGACCTGGGGGTCCTGGTGGACAACAATCTGTCCATGAGCCAGCAGTGTGTCCTGGGGGCAGGAAGGCCAATGGGATCCTGGGGGCACTGGAAAGAGCACTGCCAGCAGGATGAGGGGGGTGATCCTGTCCCTCTTCTCAGCCCTGGTGAGGCACATCTGGAGTGCTGTGTCCAGTCCTGGGCTCCTCATCAGGACAGGAGGGACATGGAGCTCCTGGAGTGGGTCCAGCAGAGGCTGCAGAGATGATTCAGGGACTGGAGCATCTCCCTGGGGAGGAAAGGCTGAGGGAGCTGGGGCTGTTCAGCCTCCAGAGGAGACACTGAGAGGGGACCTCATCCATGTGTGTCAGTGTCTGCAGGGAGGGGGCAGAGGATGGACCAGGCTCTGCTCGGGGGTGCCCAGCAATGGGACAAGAGGCCACGGGCAGGAACTGATGCCCAGGAAGTTCCAGCTGGACATGAGGAAGAACTTCTTTGCTGTGCAGTGACCGAGCACTGAACAGATTGCCCAGAGAGGGTGTGGAGTCTCCCTCCCTGGGGATATTCCAGAGCTGTCTGGACACAGTCCTGTGCCATGTGCTCTGGGATGACCCTGCTGGAGTAGGGAGGAGGGACCAGATGCCCCACTGTGGTCCCTTCCAACATTATCCATTCTGGGATTCTGGGATTCTGTGGAATGAAGATTCCCAGATCTTCACTATTTTTCTGTACTTCTCATAGTATGGTCACAAGGAATGACCTCAGATGCTTTCATGCCCAGCCTTCCTCAGGAAAGCTGCTTCTGCTGCTGTTGCCTGGTGATCCAGATATGAGAAAGTTTATAGGGCAAGTTTTAAGTGATGGAAGATGAAGAATAAAGTAGAGTTGAAGCTTGCAGAAGTCCAGTGTCTAAGTGCTTCCAGGAAGATTTGAAATACAGTGTCACAGCAGTAGAAGGATCATGGCAGTAGAAAGAGCAAGAGTCCAGTAGACTGACCATGGGATGGGATGGATGTAGGAGACATCAGATTTAATGGAGAACTGCTTCTTGACTTTGGCCAAAGTAATCAATATTCCTGCCTGTAGTTTTTCCACACATAAAATGGACACAATAATATTTACTTTTTGTGCTTTTGTAGTGTTATGATTAAAAATTACTTAACCTCTTAAAATCCCTATGGAATATGTGTTATCCAAAGATACAGATAGGAAAGACTGCCAATAGACATTAATATCTAGGGAGAAGACAAGGAAATGAAAGCAAGGGTATTAAAGGTGCCAGAAAGAATAAAAGATGAAACCAGGAAGGAACAAAGATTATTAGAGACATATAACTGCTGGACAAAAAAGGGAGCGGAGGAATATGATAAGGAAAAGGTAAAGGAAAGATAACTCTTCATAAAGATAAATGGAAGAAAAAGAAGAGTAACAAATATGAACAAAGAGAAAAAACAGTGAGGGAAGAACTGAGGAAGATGTGCTAGTTTCACTTAGTAGGACTTGTTACCATGGAAGTACCACCAAATGGGCTGCACATGAGAAGGAGAGGGTAGAAAATAGAAAAAGCAGGAAAGCAGATTAGCAGGGGGAAAAAAAAGTGTAAGCTGAGCCTAACATTGTAATGATTTTTTTAAAATTATTTTGTCAGTAGCTGTGGTTTTCTTTGGAAAACCAATGTTTTTTGTTAAAAATAGTTTTCAACAAAAATCTTCAGTGTTGGTCAAAAAGAAGAACATAAAATCTAAGCTTGGTAACCAAAAACCTTTCTGCATTATGCTTAAAACTCCCATTTTTTCGGAGTTTTTTATGAAAACCTGATGTTTCTGTGGGAAAATCATCACTTCCCAGACACGTCTATTTTTAGGCCTGTGTTCTCAATTAGCCTGGTACTCATTTGCAGAGGGGCTCTTTGAGCACTGCAGCAATGTGGTGTGTCAAAGGGTTACAGAGGGGCCTGCCTGGTACTAAAAAGCCACACCGGTGACTTTATGGCAGCTGCCAGCCAACCTTTCTCCTTCTCTCTGCATCTGGAAAGAGAGGCAAGAGGTGTCAGATGTTCTGGTGAGAACTTCTCGTAGCAGAGGATCATGTTAAAGAAAGTGAGTGGTAAAAGCACAATGTACAAGAATCACAGAATCACAGAATCACAGAATGGTTTGAGTTGGAAGGGACCTTAAATATCATCTTGTTCCAACCCCCTGCCATGGGCAGGGACACCTTCCACTAGCCCAGGTTGCTCAGAGCCCCATCCAACCTGGCCTGGAACACTTCCAGGGATGGGGCAGCCACAGTTTCTCTGGGCAACCTGTGCAGGGTCTTCCCACCCTCACAAGGAAGAATTTCTTCCTAATATCCAATCTAAACCTCCTCTCTGTCAGTTGGAAGCCATTGCCCCTTCTCCTGTCACTCCAGGCCCTTGGAAATAGTCTCTCTTCATCTTCTTTGTAGGCTCCCTTCAGGTCCTGGAAGGCCACAATTAGGTCCCCCCAAAGCCTTCTCTTCTCCAGGCTGGACAATCCCAATTCTCTCAACCTTTCCTCTATCCCTCTGATCATCTTGGTGTCCCTCCTCTGGGTGTGCTACTTAGCAAAGCTGAATCCTGAATTGTGCTTTCGGTATGTGATTGATCCCAGCATCAGCCACAAGTAATCCTTTTGCTTCTGCTGTTACACGTCTGAATCATCAGCTAAACTCTGCACTCTGGGAGAGAACCTGTGGTGGCTCTGTCAGAACACACAACCACAGTACTAAATGCAAGTAAGTCACTCGAGCGTATCTGTTGCTTTCTGCCCACAGAAATTTGTCTTAGTGGCTCTGTTCCCACTTACAAGCTTTGTGCTTGAGGGGATGAGAAAAACTGTCAAGATGATCATGGGAAAGTTTATACATCCAGCGACTCAGTCAGCAAAGCTCTGGGCGTAACACGCTGCGAGTGCATCAGCTGCCCACGGATGGGCGTTCAGCCTTGGAGCAGGTTAGCTCTCTGGAGCCATGGATCTGCTCCAGCACCTGCCTCACATTGACAACCAGAGCAAAGCAGCAGTCTGAGGGGCAGGAGGGCACCATGCAAAAAGTTAGCTGCCAGAGGACTCTGAAATATTTTGATGGACAAACGTACACTTCCCTCTGCTGCGAAGTTGAATATTAAGATTTCTGATGGGTCTGGCATCTCTCTTACCTCACTCACTGCACCGAAGCTCTTCACTGGGCAGCCTCCAAGCTTTCTGGCACCACTGCCAGAAAGATCACATCCCCAGTAGCAGCAGTTCCTTGCTGTGATGGAAACCTAGAGACCTGCCCCTGTGGGCTTCACCGACCTGGCACAAGCGAGCTCTTGTATTTGTCATCAGCGGTGTTGCTATGGCCACGGCACACAGGTATAAACCTTGCCCAGGGGACATTGTTACAGGAGAGCAGGGTGCAGCCCAGGAACAGGTACTGCTTTACTCACATGATTTATTTTCATGACTGTCGGGGGCTCTGGAGTTTATCCATTCAGTTGCTTTTGCAGGAAATCTCCTTACAACAGAGCACTAGTGCATTTAGTAATAATATTTTACATCTATATCGGGCTCTGTGCATTCCAAGTGCAATACACATTCATTCATCTTATCTTTTTATCTCATGACAGTTGCCTGCAGCGCTGAGTTGGTTTGATCCCAGCCTCACAGACTTTTCAACAGTGGAATTGTTACCTGACTAATTATCCATCTAAGTCACGACGACGGACTGGTGGCTGGGCCCCGCTCTCAGTTTTAGCCAGCAGCTCCTGTCACTCCAATGAGGGGGCTCTGGGATTTTCTACTGTTGAAGACAGGGAAAAGAAAGGGTTAGGGTTAGGATTAGGGTTAGATCTTGGAGGCAATTTCCATTTAGTTTGTTTTCACCATGAGGGTGTTCACCAGGGGCAAAGTTCTTTCCGGAAATACAGATGCACTTGCTGTTGATTTACAGGAAATGCAGTCAAGCATCTCTGTATTAATTTTACCCACAAGTAATAGGGAGATGAGGAGACTTATATCCCTTCTCCATTTGCTGGCTCCAAAATGATGCACTAATTCAGTGTGAAGTCTGTAGCCGTGCTTTTAGAGAATATTTATATTAAACTGGTAGGTCACTGGTTGCAAATAGTAATATTTTCCATATTAGAGGTCCTCTTGCATGCTGCAGGCAGCTCAGGTCACTAAAGTCCAATACTGATGAACTCAGACTGGAGGAACTGCAACAAGGATTTCAATGAAGGTGTATGTGAAGTTGCTGCAAAGGATGGGGGAAAATTGTCAAAATTATCAAAAACTATGAGGTCCTAAGAGTTGGAACCATTATAAGGTGACAATTTTCAAAAAGCTGAACTGATTTAGCTCTATCAAAGGAAATTAAGACAAATGGAACAAATGATCTCACACTAAAAACACAACAGAAGTGGCTTATTTAGCTCTTTTTTAGCCTAGGGAAAAAGAATCTCAGCAGGTATATGACTTTTCTTTCTGAAAATATGTGAAAGAGAATAGCTATTTAGATTAAAGACCATGTTTGCACATATAAGCTACACTTAGAGAACTATAAGCAAGAAATCAGGAGAATGTTTCAAACCATCAGAGGAAGGAGGTTTTGGAGGAGCTTCCAAGAGCAGCCGGAGGAGAAAACTTTTTACCCAATTTAAAAATAAAAAATTGGAAGAACCTACACCCTGTGTTTTCACATGGTGTCAGAGAACAGGACTCAGCTACTTCAGATGCCATTTCCAGGCCCATTTCCCATGTCCCTTCCTCTTTCCCCGCCATCCCAGATATTTTTTTCAGGTTAAATGTGTGGTTTGGAACTTTGGTGTTTAATATTAATGCTGAACCACTATGACAGATATAAGTGGGGAAAAAATGCTCCAAGCTTAAGTTTTCAAAACTTAGTTTATTCTTAGGAATTAGAAAACACCTGGGAAGGCACCCTCACTACCCATCACCTCTCCCATCATGTTGGCTGCCTTCGGGACCCTCCCTTGTAGCAGCAAAATGAAACAAATCAGCACCATAGTTACTGTTTTTCAAGCGACTTCCAAGAATTTTCTTATCAGGGTTGAAATGAAGCAAACCACGTTACATAACGCTGTGTAGCCTGGATCCAGCAGCTCTTGGGGTTGCCAGGAACATCAGCTGTGTGACACAGACGGGGTTCTGGGCAAGACTGATGCACTTTTAGAAAATGTGTCAGAAGTCTTTTTTTTCCTGAGAGGTTTTTTGCAACCTGCTACCCCCAGTTTTTGCTACCTCAAGCTTCACTCGTAAACCTGGAAAACTGTTCAACAGGAATTTTATGTTCAACTAATGTTTTAAAAATTCCTTAAAACTTACCAAGCTACTTTCGACATAGAATCACAGAATGATTTGGGTGGGAAGGGACCTTGAAGATCATCCAGTACCATCCCCCATCCATGGGCAGGGACACCTTCCATTAGCCCAGGTTGCTCAGAGCCCCATCCAACCTGGCCTTCAACACTTCCAGGGATGGGGCAGCCACAGCTTCTCTGGATAACCTGTGCCAGGGCCTCACCACCCTCACAGGGAAGAATTATAATATTATAATAATATCCAATCTAAACCTACTCTTTCAGTTTGAAGCCATTCCCCCTTGTCTTGTCACTACAGTTCCTGATGAACAGTTCCTCCCAGGCTTCCCTGTAGCCCCTTCAGATACTGGAAGGTGCTCTGAGGTCTCCACACAACACGTCTTCTCCAGGCTGAACATTCCCAACTTTCTCAGCCTGGCTTCGTAGGGGAGGTGCTCCAGTCCCCTTATCAACTTCATGGGCTCCTCTGGACTTGCTTCAACAGTTCCATGCCCTTCTTATATAGGTTCACCCAGCACCTCACAATTGTTCTGTAGTGAAAAAGTAAGTTTGCCGTGGAATTTGGTATTTAAGACAGTATTGGATCTTGTGTCATCTCCTGATGAAGTCCTTGTGACCCAAGACAAACATATTTTTATGCCACTCTTTCCAGTTCAATATCCACTGCTGTGTATGTTGTGTCTTCTGCATCTTCTTTGTGGCTCTTTTCTGCTTTCTTCCTCTAACTGAAAAACTGATCTGTAGAGAGGAACTCCAGCACTAACACTGCATTCCCAGCTCCAAAGATTTGGTTGGCTTACCTACTAAAAAAAAAAAATTGTCTTTCTGACCTTCACTTAGGAATTTCATGATAGAGAGCATGATCAGAAGCCACATTTGTTGACTGTATTGTGTAAGACAATTTGTCAGGTACATCAAGCCCTAGTGCATTCGAGACACAAATGGACAAATTTAGGGAGCTGAAAAAAAATCATTTAATGAAGCCAACAAAAGCTGCCGTGATTGACTCAGTATCTCAGTTTGTTTTTTTCTTGAGAGGGGCATTATCTTTTTTGCTCAAGTTATTGATTCAAGGCAAGGCTGAGTGCAATTCTCCACTAGGATCAGCTAGAACTCTTCTGGCTTCAACATGGTGCTTGAGGAAGCTTGAAGTTTAAAACTCTAGCGGTCTCCTGTTAAAGGATGATCCACTGCCCCTAAAAACTCTTCCCATGTCCCACCCTTCTCTCGGCATTTGAGATGACTCTTTTAACACCTGTGAAGAAGGCTGATCTCACTGCCATTTGATTTTGGCCTGAGTAGGGGCTGGTCTGTGGGACTCTCAGCCGAGAAAGCCTGTGCTTTCCCAGCCTGGCAGAGCCAGGTCGGTGACAGCTGAGCTTCCTCTGCTGGTCTGAGGGGTGGCTTCTGCCTGGGAGCCTTCACCACCTAGTTACTAGCAAGGTTTCCCCAGCTGGGGAGGCACTTGCCCTGGTGCCTGTGATGGAAGAGGAGGAGGAGGCTGGTACTACAGCTGGGCACCATCTGCTGCAGCCTCCCTTCAGCTGCCAACCGTGTTTGGGTGCCCGCGGGGATGTGAAACTGCTGTTTGCTCACAAGGTGTAACTGTTTGACAGCCCAGCCTTCCACGTCCTTGTTGCTCCATCTAGTACAGTTATTGCTGTCCCAGCCTTTGATAAGGAGAGGGCCTGAGATAGCTACTGTACTTTCAAGTCTGCCTCCACATCAGCGGCTACCTTTCATCTTTGTTTTATTGCCAAGGACAGAGACAGACAGGCCAGACCCACTGGCTGGCTAATAAGTAATAGGGAGCTTTGCTGAGCCCCACAGTCCTCCTCATCAGGTGGTATATTTTTTATACATATAGATGTATACTTTTTTTTTTGTATCTATAGCTCCCATAGCAGGAGGAGCACCAGCCCATGGTGCATATGTACATCAGTGGAAACGCATGTCTGCAAAGGGACTCAGCTGCAACTGAGTAACTCGACAGGTAGAAGAAACTCTGTCGGCCCTTTGTTCTTTGCAGTCCTCAAATATGACAGCTTAATAATTTTCTAGACACAAAATGCCACAGAGATAAAGCAAAGTTTATAAAGGACAGCTGGTCACATCACAGAAAAATCTGGTAGTATATAAAAGCAAAGAAACTCAAAGTTCAGGAAACATTTGTTTTCCTCTGAACTTCCCTATTTCCTCTCTCCGAGCACTCACAAAGCTGGAATTTGAGCCTGAAGGTTCCTCAAACAAATATAGCTCTGTCCTGACATCACCATACAGTTCACCATCAATGCCACATTCGGTAAATTGTGAAAGTCAAAACCCAGTTGTTTTGTTCCAGCTCTTCAAATGCACAGAGGCACTGAAATTTCGCTGAAATAACCAAAAGAGGAGTTTCCTGTAATAATTAGCTTATGGCTTTGTACAGCTTATAGTGTCATCAAATATATTCAAATTTAGACCTGATTTATTACCCACTAAAGTGAGAACATCTCAGCACTTTCAAAGCCCAATTTTAGCTGACAGAAGCACTGCCTCAGCAGGAGGGATGGGGTCCTAGCATTTCACCTCTCATCACTTACAACTCTGTGGAGGCTCATCAGCCTCTTTGCTTGGATTTCCACCCCACTAATCCAGGTTGTATCACTAAATTTCATCTGGGAAGACAGGGTCAGGTCTTGCCTTTTTGTGTGTAACACAGTTGAAATCCCCCACGTGAAATGCCACCACACAAAAATCGGCATTGGCAGGGGGCAATTCTGATCTGCCACATTTTGGTCTGCGCTATTTAGGTTTTTTTGTTGCCTGGGCAGCTGTTGTGCCAGGTGCAATGCAGAGAATACACGACCAAGAGAAGGAGCCCAAGAAGGGGGACTTTCAGGCAGTTCATAGCCTTCTCTCAATAACAGCACATTATTTACCTTGAGGACAAGGGTTGGTTTTTGTAAAGTGTATAATTACGTGTGTCGACTGCACAGAACTGTCCCTGACCTCCAGCATAATTAGTCATGTGGTTTCTTGTAAGTGCTTCTTGGGTGCCTGGATGAATCACCCAATTCTGAGGTTTGTCATCAGTAATTTTTGGTAACACATCTTAGCCAGCAGCATGATTATCCATATTTGTTTGCTTTTTACTTTACATTCCTTTACCAGAAGACCTTTGGGGAGATTGGTGGCCTTGTGCAGCTCACAGTCTGAATGTTAAGACGGGGCACACCAACCATGTTTGTTTGTGATGTCTTAGCGACCATACAAAAGCCCTGGGGCCTTCACAGACGTGTTGGAGGATGCACTCAGAACTACATGGAACTTTCATTCTCAATCAAGCGCCACAAGGTGTGGAAAAGCCCATAAGTAAAGCTATGAGAACAAGGGTAAATTTAACCCCATTAGCTTTCCAGAAGGATGTAGATATTGTAGAATCATAGAATGGCCTGGGTTGGAAGGGACCTTAAATATCATCTTGTTCCAACCCCCTGCCATGGGCAGGGGGACACCTTCCACTAGCCCAGGTTGCTCAAAGCCCCATCCAATCTGGCCTGGAACACTTCCAGGGATGGGGCAGCCACAGCTTCTCTGGGCAACCTGTGCTAGGACCTCCCCACCTTCTCAGGGAAGAATTTCTTCCTAATATCCAATCTAAACCTGCTGTTCGTCAGTTGGAAGCCATTCCCCCTTGCCCTGTCACTCCAGGCCCTTGGAAATAGTCTCTCTCCATCTTTCTTGTGGGCTCTCTTCAGGCATTGGAAAGGCACAATTAGATCCCCCCAAAGCCTTCTCTTCTCCAGGCTGAACAATCCCAGCTCTCTCAGCCTTTCCTCACAGCAGAGCTGCTCCATCCCTCTGATCACCATGGTGGCCTCCTCTGGACTTCCTCTAATAGATCTGTCCCTCAGAGTTACAGAATCACAAAATACGCTGAGTTGGAAAGGTCCCACAGGTCCAGTCCAGCTCCTGGCTCTTCACAGGACCATACCCAGGAATCCCACCCTGTGCCTGAGAGCGTTGTCCAAATGCTTCTGGAGCTCTGTCAGCCTTGGTGCTGTGCCCACTGCCCTGGGGAGCCTGTTCAGTGCCCAACCACTCTCTGAGGGAAGAACATTTTCCTGATATCCAACCTAACCCTACCCTGACACAACTTCAGGCCATTCCCTGGGGTCCTGTCCCTGATCCCCACAGAGAAGAGATCAGTGCCTGCCCCTCCTCTTCCCCTCTCGAGGAAGTTGTAACTGCAGTGAGGTCTCCCTGTTACGTCAAAGATGTGAATGACACCATGTCTCTCAAGCAGAAGCCTTGCGTTTGCTGTCTTGGAGAAGATATTTGGGATGGGGCAAGGGGGAGTGAAGGGTGCATAGTAGGAAAAAGGAAGGGACAACCAAGCTGTCCCAAGCAGGCCCTCACAAAGTCCTTGCCTGTAACAAGGCTTTTAAACCATGCCATTGGAGGCCCGTGACTCCACAAGGGCTCACCCCCCAGCAGGCTCAGGAAAGGTGTTGGAACTGGGACTGACAGATGGGAAATGACAGGAGGGCTCCGTGTGTGGAGATCTGAGGCTATGCAGGCCTGAGATATGGAAATACTTTGCTTAGCATGTATTCATGCTGGAAAACCTGCTACAGTATGTCTGTGGCCTCAGTGATTATGAAAGAAGGACGGATCCCACCACCTCATGCATAAACAGACTCTTTCTGTAACATTCTGGTTTAGTTCAGACAGACCTCAGTATTGGCTTAACAGAGCAGATTACTTGGTGACACAGAAGAATGAAATTTTTTCCCCTGGGAAAGGAGAAGAAAACTTCTCCTGCAGAGTCAAGTTGTGAAAATCCAGTTTTACTCCAAACCTGCACCTAGATTGGGTGGTCCAGACTGTCCTTGAAACAAGTCCAAGCGCAGATTGGAGAGTAAGTATCCTCATATCAAGCACTGTAAGGCCAATAAAGTGCAGACAATGCTTAAAAACTGTTCTTTCTGGTGCTTTGAGAAGAGAAATGGAGAAGCTACACAGCTAATTACAGCAGGAGCTATAATTGCTCCTGCTGTGGTCCTTGTCCTTGTCCATTTAAATTGGTCCATTTAAAATGGACCAAATCAGGACAAGGAGTAAGATGTCACTAGAGGTTGAAACACTGTACTTTTGGATTTGAAATTTCTATAAAAATTAAATACCTTTGTTTTGGAGAAGTTCAGATCACAAAGTAAGTACTTCAGCACAGAGGCAGTCCCCTCCTTTAAAATCCCAATTTGAAGCAATGAAACTTGCTGTCCACTCAGTTTATTCTGAAGAGAGCCTTGGCAGGATGCAGGACTTGGCCATCCAGCCACTGGTTCTCAGCTCTGGATGCATTCTTGGTCTCTTATAATTCAGTGCTGACCGTATTATTTTGCCTTTCTTTTTTCTTTTAAGTATATGTGGGTGCATATGAGCTGTTAAAAAGCAATTTACATACCTTACCTACACTCAGCCACGAAGCAGCCACAGAACTTAACCCAATAAATCACAACAAGGGGAAAAAAAGAGGAGGCAATGGGGAGGTGCAGAGTGAGGGCAGCAGGGCGCTCACTGCCTTGGCCAGAGCTGCCAGCCACCCTCAGGCTCCAGAAGGATGTGTCCACCAGCAAGGGTAGCTACCACAGCCCTGTTTGAGCATGGCAAAGGGTTTCAGCCCAAAGGAAGGGGAGGTGGGTGTTTCCAGTAGTTTCCAACAAACAGTACTCACTTATTCAAAGTCTGCCCGGTTCTGTTCCAGTGTAGTTTCGCTATCTGGCCAGCTCCCATCAGTAACTTCTTCAGGACCCATGAAAAACAGGGACATAAAAGAAAATACTTTCCTGACATAGGAGCAGGATCTTTGCAGAAAAACAGATAAGAGGAAGAAAGAAATTGCTTTTTTGGAGCATGTTTGCCAACAAGTCCCCTCGTCCATTGTCCATTTCAGTGAACACATGTTGGTTCTTGGTCTCCCTTATCATGGATCCAGTGATAAAATCATAGAATGGTTTGGGTTGGAAGGGACCTTAAAGACTATCTCATCCCAACACCTCTGCTATGAGTAGGGACACCTTTAAGTATCCCAGGTTGCTCAGAGCCCCATCCAACCTGGGCTTGGACACTTCCAGGGATGGGGCAGCCACAGCTTCTCTGTGGCAACCTGTGCCAGGGCCTCATCACACTCACAGGAAAGAATTTATTCAGTATATTTAACCTAAATTTCCCCTCTTTCAGTTCAAACCCAACTGAAAGCACCACTGAAAAAAAGGTGTACCAAAGGCTGGAGAAGAACTAGGGTGAGCCTGGCCACAAGTTCACACATTTGCCACCATATGGGGAAGCATGCCTTTCCATGGGAAAAGCCACAAAAAACTTTTTATCCAGTGTCTACCCTAGGATATAAGAAAAGGTGATTAGAAAGCTTTCCTGTTTCACCAGTGGTATCAGGATGTCTAGCAAAAGAGACCATCATCTCATACTCACCTCTTTAGTATCCTTCTTCTTCCTGCACACCAGGACAGCGGTCTGGGTGAGACATTCCAGGTGCCATCCACCTTCCTGAAGAATTCTTCTGTGATTGGTCTTTTCCAGTCAATCTGCCAGAAAGCAAAGGGCAAGACAGTCAACACAACAAGATGCAACATTCTTGGCTTCTGTGTTAGAAAATAAAAGGCACAGAACATGTACTCATGCCTTAAAATAAAAAAAAAAAAATATTTAAGATCTATGGAGACCCAAAAAGAAGTGTACTATATAGTGGTCTTTATGTAGATTTTGCTGATCTCATAAGTTTGATGGTGACCAAAGCCTTGAACTTTGGCCTTGATTTTAAAAACATTCTGGTGCTCAGGCTGTTTTTCAGTGATGCAACAAATCAGCTCTGGGGCTCCTGGCGTTGGATCAAAAACTCCAAAAGAAATGAGGCATGAAGCTGTGACCTTATACAAAATTCAGTCTGCCAATGCATTTTTGGCAAGAAAACCTGATAGTTAAGCATTCCAGGAACAGGCTTTGTGCTTGACCAGGGCAGGCCTGGGGAGCAATGACGTTGGCACATCAGATACTCTGTCTCCTTTGGTAGGAAAGGCACTAGACATCCATGCCTAATTTCCATCTCTCAAGGAGGGCTAGTGAGCAGGGGATGCACACACCTAGTATTAATAGTGGTGGAAAGATGGTCTTGTGATGGGCAGATAAAGATGGCCTTGTTGTGATGGGCAAGTGATTAGAGGCAGAGCTGTGGTCCCTGTGGTCTGCTGTTGCATGAATGTTTTCCAGTTAGAAAAACCAACATGAGGCAGTTTGACCCTAATCTTTTCTCACCCAGCCCATTCAACCCTTGTGCTGCAGGTCACCCCACCAATTCTGCCAGTAAAAGATTGAAATGAGGTACCCGGAGAAGAGCACCTCTAACAGAAGTGATCATTTATTCATGTATTCATAGAAAACTAAACCAACTTAATTCAAAAATGCTGTTAAAATACTTACTTTTAGTTAAGAATTCTCAGACCTACAGCACCTCAAGGCACTATATAGGGGAAGGTAGTTGCTGTCACATCTCATTCCTCCCCCTCTCCCCACATCGACCAACCCCTTGTGCTCCAGCACTTCCCTCTTCCACCTCTGTGAGCCATGGTGACTAACTCAACAAAAAGCCACCCAGCTGGGCCCCAGAACATCCCAGCAGCTCAGAGAGCCAGAGAGATGGGCAGTCCCTGCTCAGTATCCCAGAGACCTCTGCCTTTAGCATACAGACACCTCCTTTAGCCGAGACAGATTGAGAGTAAGCTGCTGTACATTCCCCCTAGCCCATCTACTCCCATTTCTCCCACTCGTGTTTAATGTAAAAAGTCTATGTAAAAAGTCATTTTGGTTCTCTGGTGGGAAGGAACTCTCTTATTTGCTGTTGCCTGGTGGGTTTCCAGTCAGATAAATCACTTGCAGTGACTCACACAGCAGCCACTCGACAGCTACTTTCGGTGCAAGCTGAGCAGAGGCAGCACCTGACTGCGCAGCTCCCCTTAAAAGTCACATCCCATCCTGTCCCTGAACCTAATTTAAGAGCTTCTCTGTGTCCTGGCTCATTCCTGCCCATAGATATGTGTTTTTGTTCTTTTCTTTGCACCAGCACTGATGCTGATCCCACACCTAACCATTCCAACTTGCTAAGCTGAAAGAAAACTATTCCATTACTTTTTAGAAGACATTTGCAGACTTAGCAGGATGGACTAGCTTGCCTTGTGGATTACAGGAAGAGAGTGAGAAGGGGCAAAGCAGCCCTGGTTTGGATCAGCTGCAGCCACTGTGGAAGCTCAGCTACAACCTGAGCCCATGGCACATTCAAAACAAATAATGACACTCAGGACTCACCCCCTTCATACTGAGGGGGATGTTAGCTCTGAAACTGCACGGTGGTGATACAGATAAGCTCTCTGGCTGCTGGTACTTTTATTAGAAACATCCATCTAATAGGATAATCCTGAACTCAAACAGCTCTCCCCAGGGTCAGAAGCCACAACTATGCTCAGCCCATACAGAAGAACCACAGGTTTTCTCCACAACAGCTTCCTGTAAATGCCACACATTTGTCAATACAAAAATCTGCTGGATATTGGAAACAGAGAATGTGGAGACAGTATGAAATTGAACATAATTTAAAACAAATAACACAGGGACTACCACCAAGTGTACTATTGACTTTTAAACACAACTGAGTGAAACCCACTGGACATCTCCTATTTAAAAGAAGCTGCGATGCAATTTTGAGTTTGTTGCCCTGTTGCCACATATTTTAGTAATGCTGGAAGAGTCTTTGGCTCTATCTTGTCACAGATCATGTGCAATCTTACTGAAAGCCCAAATACAAACACAGAATTGGAGCAAATAATATACAAAGGGAAAATGACAAATAACTTAGGCCCAAATACACTTTAAGAGCAACCAGAGATAAGAAAATGGAAAATGAGGGACAGATACCCAATTAACAAAATATCTTCTTGAAATGCTGTGAGGTTTATGATAAAACTCTTTCACAGGAGCATTAGAAACAAAGCAGAAACCAGTTGGAGGCGGCAAGTGATGTTGTCAAGCAAAAGTGCAAAGAGTAAACAAAAAGTTCAAGGAGAGGATGCAAAGGTTAGTTCAAAATACTTTTAGTTTTAACATTTCAGCCACACAATGGCCGGAAGCTTTAACTCCCTCTGTGTCTCTCTGAGTGGTGCAAAATTGCACATCTATTTGCGTCGATGCTTTGTGGGTTATTCTGACAGTTAGCTCAGTATGTGCTCGCCTTTCTAACAAGCCAGGGCAGCCAGAGGATGCACTCCCTGGTAACATTAGAAGAGCAGAAAGCCACTTCAGAAACACGTGGCAGGAATGAGTAAGCAAGCCTTCCTAGTTGTTGGGCTGTGATATACTCAGCAATTCCAGCAGAGGAAATATTTATCTTAGAAGGGTGCACAGCTTCCGTTAGGTTTTCACTCCGGCGCTAAAACCTGCTGCTGAAAGCTTTCATGATCAGATGGTTTTCTTTCTTTCTTTCTCTGAGTCACAGCAGTGACTTTTGGTGTATGTTTTACCTGCTTAAGCAAACAGCCAGTGCTATTAGGTGGTGCACTTCAGGGGCCAAGCAGGAAGTTTGTCCTAACGTGCAGTGACAGAGCAAAATGTTTGCCTCCCATGGAAGCTGGTAACATGGATAAATAGCAGAGCAGATTGGCTGGGTCACAGGTAGGCAACCTCCCCTCCTCCAATAAAATCTGCCTTCCTAGGCTGGGTCTCTGGAATCCTAACAGTGCTGTTAGGCCAAGAGCAGAGATCCTCATGCCTGTGGTATTTGCTCAGAGGGCATGACCACTTTGGGCAAGTCTTTCATGTGAGTCAGCTTTAGCTGATCCATGGGAAAATTCTTTTGTGTTGTCAGGCAGGGTTTGCTCACAGTTTCAAAGGATAATCCGACTGAAAGGAAAATGCATCTAAATTTTAGCATATTTTGGTCAGCTCTTTGATTTAAACCTGGAGCAAAGCAAAGGATGCTCAGTTTGCTTTGCAGGTCACTTCTAATCAGAAGAGCCCTCAATAAGGAACATGCACTCCCTGAAATACACCCCCTTCTCCCTGGATCCTACATCATCTCTGACCACACCAAACACCATCTGTGCAAATACCGATGAAATAGATTCAGATGGAAAGTGTAAATTCCAATAATGATACCTGGAGAAAGTAAAGAGCTAACCCTGCAAATATTTATTGATTTGGTTACCCTGTGTCCTGCCAGGTTCTTTAGTCACTCAGAAAGGGGCAGCAGGGTCAGGGCAAAAGTAAGGCAGAGTACCTTCCACTTCCATTTGGTGTTCCTGTGTTAGGAGTATCCAGGAGCCTCCATTGCCCCATGGCTGCAGAAGAGTTGTTCATTCAGAACTGGTCAAGGGCATTGGAAATCCTTGTGTCATTTTATTGCCTAATCCATGGCTGTGACAGTCAGGCCTCTCTCAGTTGAATTCACTGGTGACAATGAGGATGGCAAAATGCAGACCTACCTTCTTCCAATGCCTTCCAGGACCTGAAGGGAGCCCACAAGAAAGATGGGGAGAGACTATTTCCAAGGGCCTGGAGTGACAGGACAAGGGGCAATGGCTTCACACTAACAGGGAGCAGGTTTAGATTGGATATTAGGAAGAAATTCTTCTCTGTGAGGGAGGTGAGGCCCTGGCACAGGTTTTCCAGAGAAACTGTGGCTGCCCCATCTCTGAAAGTGTCAATGACCAAGTTGGACGGGGCTCTGAGCAACCTGGTCAAGTAGAAGGTGTCCTTGTCTATGGCAAGAACGAGTTGATCTTTAAGATCCCTTCCAACCCAAGCCATGATTCTGTGAATACACACCTTGTGTATCCTTGGGATCCTACTGCCATGTAAGCACATGATGGTCATTCTACAATGGTGAACACATCGTGGGCTTTCAGAGCCAATCTGGCTGAATTTTCCTCTAGTTCAGTTATTGCTTCCCTAAAAAAGCCACATCCCTTTTCCATGGTACCTCATCTAAAGGCAAGGTCAGGAACTAGAAGGGCTTCATATACAGGTCAGAGAGAAATCCTGATCTTCTGGGATAAAGAACTTGGGGACAAATGCAGGGAAGGAAGATCTTGCAAACTGGATGCATGGACACAGTAGTTTAGTCTGGACTCTTGGCTCATATGAACTGTCATAGTCTATTGACTTCAGTGGATCAAACTGTGTTGTTCTACACCAGCTGAGATTGTAATTGTAATTGTATTGCAATCACTCAGCCATCGGTCACGTCAAGAAAGAAGTTGCTAATCACACATTTGGGTTTGTTTTTTTTTTTTTTCCAGTGTAAGTTGCCAGTCCTTTTTTAATGAAGATAACCTTCAAAATGCCTTCAACCTCACTACTGCTGAAAGTCTGTCAAGGTGAGCTCTCTCACAGAAATCAGGTCAGTCACAGCTCCTCTGACCCTTTCTCACAGCAGGCTGTGAATCTTCAGGAAGTCAAAACACAAGATCCACAGCCTGAATCACAGTCCAGCCCCAGCATCCTCATGAAGTAAAGGATCTGGGGGCTGCTGTGAAGATGCACTGCTCTGTTACCAGACCTCAAACAATGGCATTGGACAGGTCATTGCAGGCTGACACGTGGTCAACAGGTTACTGGAGATCCACAAAACTCTAAGGAAGAGCGTGTTTTCCTAAATCTTCTCCATGCGAACTTAAACAATTCACCTCATGCTTGCAGGGAGCTCTTCCTCCTAAAGACTTTGACACTGTGTCTCAGAGCATTCTCCTGGAGAAACTGGCTGCCCATGGCTGGGATGGGTGCACTCTTTGTTGGGTAAAACACTGGCTGGATGGTCAGGCCCAGAGTTGGTGGTGGATGGAGTTACATCCATCTGGTGACCAGTCAGTGGTGTTCTCCAGGGCTCAGTATTGAGGCCAGTCCTGTTTAATATCTTTATTCATGATCTGGATGAGGGCATCATGTGCACCCACAGTCAGTTTGCAGGTGATACCAAGTTGTGTGGGAGTGTTGATCTGCTGGAGGGCAGGAAGGCTCTGCAGAGGGATCTGGACAGGCTGGATCCATGGGCCAAGGCCAGTGGGATGAGGTTCAACAAGGCCAAGCGGTGCTCCTACATGTGGGTCACAACAACCCCCTGCAGCTCCAGGCTGGGGTAGAGGGACTGGAAAGTGCCCATCAGAAAAGGCCCTGGGGGTGCTGGTGACAGCAGCTGGACGTGAGCCCAGGTGTGCCCAGGGGGGCAAGAGGCCAATGGCACCTGGCTTGGATCAGCAATAGTGTGGCAGCAGGACCAGGGCAGGGATTGTCCCTCTGTGCTGGGCACTGGTGAGGCCACACCTCAAATCCTGTGTCCAGTTCTGGGCCCCTCAGTTCAGGAAGGACATTGAGGGGCTGGAGCAGGTCCAGAGAAGGGCAACAGAGCCGGGGAAGGGTCTGGAGCACAGGTGTGATGAGGAGCAGCTGAGGGAGCTGGGGGTGTTTAGTCTGGGGAAAAGGAGACTCAGAAGGGATCTTATTCCTCTCTACAGCTGCCTGACAGGAGGCTGTGGCTAGGTGGGGGTCGGGCTCTGCTCCCAGGTAACAAGAGGAAATGGCCTCATGTTGCACCACGGGATGTTAAGATTGGATATTAGGAAATTTTCTTCATATAAAGGGTTGTCAGGCACTGGAACACGCTCCCCAGAGAAATAGTGGAGTCATCATCCCTGGAAGAGCTCAAAAAACATGTAGATGTGGTCCTTGGAGATGTGTTTTAGTGGCAAACATGGAGGTGCTGGGTTAATGGTTGGACTCAGTGATGTTAGAGGTCTTTCCAACCTCAACAATTCCATGACTCTGTGATTCTAAGTGTTTAGTCACAGGTAAGGTGAACCCCATGGGAAGATTTCTGATGGCCTGCAAATGCAGAGAGAGTAGAAGTCCCACTAGATGTCCCTCTGCCCCTTTATGCCATGGCATGGTCTTGACATTATGAACTGTCACAGCTGTGTTCAGGTGCTGGGCCTGTAATATGGGATCAACAGATCCCTGTTACATGGAGATTAAGGAAGATGCAATATATGAACAGCTAGGAGATGCTTGGATACTGCAGTAATGGAATTCATAAATGTGCCCGATGCCTGATGGCTGCCCCTGCAAATAACTACATATTACTCAATTCTGCCACACTTGTTTCTCATAAGAGTCTTTCAAAGAACAAGTAAGAGCCTCTGGTTCTCTGGAGCTGTAGAGGATATCCTGATGAGCACTGGAATTCTCCATATGATCCAGCCCTCCTGGGGATACATACTGACTATAAAGTCTTCAATGTCTGCTGATATTTTCACCATTTAACAAAGGTTTTATGAAAATCCATTTCAGCCTCTTGGCTGTTTATGAAGATTTCTTGTGGCTACTGTTTGCATGTTTGGTGTTCCCACAGATGTTTGCAAACATTTTGTGTGTATGTTACTTACGATATGAAGAACATGAAAAGTAAATACAGTGGGAAATTGAGGACATAACATTCCTCAACACAAGTCACTGGAAAATCATTTGGAGGTGGTGTATCCTGTATGCAGAGGTTTCCACAGGTGTTCTCCATAAACTATGTTGAAAGTCTTTGTCTTACAAAGACTCCTACAGAACCAGTCTACAGCCCTGCACACTCAGACCCTCACAGTTGCATGAGGCTCCTCTGAGCCCCATCAGACAATTATTTCAGTACTATGGCCTGTCCACTCAAATTTTAGATGACTGAGTCACTCCTGAAGTGCACAGGCATCCAAACCCCCTTGAAATTATTGACAGTTAATTAGACATTTAAGCACACTAAAGAATTGGGGGTTTGGGTAGTGCATCAGGTGGAAGAGGGTACAACATTCACGTTTACAAACAGTAAATGGCAAAGTGACAGCTGACTTCGGTTTTATCCTAGAATCAGCATCCAGGTGCTGTGCTCAGGGGATATCCCCTGAGGTGCTGCCTCAAGCCCTGGGAGCAAGTCCAGAGGAGGGACACCAAGATGATCAGAGGTATGGAGGGAAAGGCTGAGAGCATTGGGATTCTTCATCCTGGAGAAGAGAAGGCTTTGGAAGGATCTAATCGTGACCCTCCAACACCTGAAGGGAGCCTACAAGGTAGATGGAGAGAGACTATTTCCAAGGTCCTGGAGTGAAAGGGCAGGGGGGGATGGATATTAGGGAGAAATTCTTCCCTGGGAGGGTGGTATGGTCCTGGAACAGGTTGCTCAGAAGCCCAACTGTGACTGCCCCATCCCTGGAAGTGTCTAAGGCCAGGTTGGATGGGGCTCTGAGCAACCTGGGATAGTGGATGGTGTCCCTGCCTATGGCAGGGGGTTGGAACGAGATGATCTTTAAGATCCCTTCCAAGCCAGGCTGTTCCATGATTCTATGATTCTGTGGCTAGTCTCATGTGCAAGAGTCATGGGACAGTGTTGTGTGGGAATCTTTTCTATAGCATTTTTCTGAGATGCTGTTGGAGTAGGAGGGCTCTCTGGAAGATATAAAGAAGTCCCAACACCACTCATCAAAAAATGAAAAATCGAACAGCTCAGCCAGAGAACATTAGCCTTGCCTCCAAACCCAAGCTCAGCTCTTCTGAGGTCGCATCCCCCACACCAACCATGTTGCAGGGGTTCACCTGCAGTATTTCAAAATGCTGTGCTCTGGAATCTAATGCTGATCTGTACAGATCTGAACTTTTGGTCTTCCACACTTTATGTCCTCCTTTGGCACTCATCCTTGGCCACCTAATACAGCCAGCTTCCTGAATTTCATGCAGCAGCCCCCCCAAGCCCTGAGGGGAGCTGCCTGCAGCAAGCTTCCCTCCCTCCACCACTGGAGTCCAGCACCCAACTATTTGGCATCTTTGACTCTTCTGGAAATGAATGTAGGCTTTTGCTAAAGATAGGAAATAGAGAACAGAGAAATATCTAATCATCTAATTGTGTTATGTTCTGAACAAGTCAATTGTTTTATGGAAAGATAACATGGTCAGACAGCTATGAGCTATATCGAAATCACACTGGAGTAAGAAAAGAGCAGAATTAGGCTTGTGTCCATGGCCTTGATTGAGACATTTCCCATCTTTCCAATGTGAGACATTCACTAGATAAGTTGTTTTCTGTGATTACTTAATTCCTTACTGAAGGGACCTGTCTCTTCCTGGGCAATTTCATGTCACCTGTTGTACTTTTGATGTCTGCTGAAAAATATTTGCAAGTGACCTTTGTCATTATGAAAACACAATAACTCACCTACTAATACTGCCAAGTATTTTATGCATTTAATACCGAGCTGTATTAAATGTACTCTTCACCTGGAGTAGAGGAGACTGAGGGGAGGCCTCATGGCCGTCTGCAGCTTCCTCATGAGAGGAAGAGGAGGGGTAGGCTGATCTCTGCTCTGTGGGGACCAGGGACAGGACCCCAGGGAATGACTGGAGCTGTGTCAGGGGAGGGTTAAGTTGGATATCAGGAAAATGTTCTTCCCTCAGAGGGTGGTTGGGCACTGAACAGGCTCCCCAGGGCAGTGGTCACAGCACCAAGGCTGCCAGAGCTCAAGGAGTGTTTGGACAACACTCTCAGGGACATGGTGGGATTGTTGGGGTGTCCTGTGCAGGGCCAAGAGTTGGACTCAATGATCCTCGTGATAGAATATCCTTCCAACTCAGGATATTCTATGATTCTATGGTTCTGTGATTCTATGTTTCATGTCTGATACATGTAATAATTTTTGAGTGATATTTTCAGCCTTAGAAACTATTAGTAGCACACTTTCCCCAGTCAGTAATTCAGGTAACTCAACCTACCCCCAGAAGCACATCAAGTGTAATTAAAGCTAAAGACTGTTTAGATATACGTACTTACTGGTATTTTTGATAGCAGGGCTAAGAATAATTTGCATATGAGATAGAATCCAGAACTCAAGTTTGTGCCTGTAGAGCACAAGACTTTTGCCTTTAGTTTTGAAAGCAGGGATTGCTTTCTGGGGTACTGGGATTATATTCACAGAGGGTTTCTCGAAACTAGAAAAGCCACCTGTGTGCCAAGGCACAGGTTCTTTTCCACACTTTATTTGCACACAGTGCTTTCCAAAAGCCTGGCTATAAGGCAGAGCCTTCACTACTGGACCCAGTAGTGAAAATGAGGCCTGGGAGGCAGGGAAAAGGCACCATCCCAGCACCTTGCAGGAGGCAGAGGACAAAGAAGGAATGGGATCCGGAGTCTCCCTTGTGGGAATCTGCTGCTAAAGAGCTGTAGTCAGTCCTGATCTTGTCACTCAGCTCTTGGCACAGCCTTCTATTCCTCAAAAACTCCACAGAACATCTGTATCAAGCCATCAAAGTACCTGATTGCAGGTCACTGATCCTTCTGCAAGGTACCCAGCTCCACAAATGTAGTTACAAACAGAGGCCATTTCACCTGAGTAGAAGAACAGAGAGCAGAGGACAAGCTTCTGGCACTAATAAAGAGCTTTCCGGAAATCTGGAGCATTTTTCTTTCCCCCTTGCTTTTTACTTAGGTCACAGCTTGGGCTTTTCTAGCAATGGCTGGGAGCCAAATTCCCTAAAACTGCTAGAAAGGCAGTTCTCATACTATTTACAGCATAACTGGAAGCCAGAATTAGCAGATATCTCATGAGTAAGCTCATTCTCATGAAATTTCAGGTCCAGCTTTGCTCAGTGGGGGAGATAGAAGTGTTATGGCAGGACCATGTTAAGCTCCATACAAATATTACACGCCCAGACTGGTGTATTGCTTTAAAGTGAAGGATTTTAATAAAAGGTGTGCCAGCACCCAAAAAACAGAAGGAAGGGAGTTCCCTAATGACTGGGTTATCTCATATTCTGGCTGGGAAAGATTGTCAATGCTCCTTTTTTCAGGAGATAGGGAATATGGTTTTGATTTCTCCACTTTTTCCCAAACAGACCTTTTCCTTTCTCTAAATGAATAGTTAATTATTTGGCTGTGAGGAAAAAGAAGACACATCCCAGAAAGGTCAACCCATTGGGCTTCTCCTGTATGGCAGCTTTTCTGAGGATCCTTCAGGTTTGGACTCAAGCAGTGAGACAAGTTGGGGTGAGAAACTCCAGGATGTGGGATTTGCTGCATGGCCCCCACTGTAAAAACTTCATTGCCAAGGGAACTTCAACCAAGCAATGCACCTGGAGAGTTAAAGTGCGCTAGGAATGAGTATTTCAGAGCCTCAGGGTGGCCAGCATTGGACTTGAGGACCAAATAAACATACTTTAATAGCTTTTTACCAATGTGTTCTTCCCTGTTCTAGTTTCTGGATTTGCAGATTGGTGTCTACATTTAGTTTTGTTCTACTGTCAAGTAACAAAAGTGAATATCACACAATTGTTCTAGATGAACTCCCAATCTAAATTTTCTCTTTCTTTAATCTGAAAACACAAGATAAACCTGAATTCATAAGAGCATCTTTTTGCTAGATAGCTATTTATTTCATAATTCAACAGCACTTGAGGTTCTCATGTCAAACTTTAAAGCAATTTGAAATGGTGATTTATGAACTAAAATGGCATGGAAAACTTGTCAAGAGACACAGGACTTCATGAGCCTCCCTCCACAGCACCAGCAGGACTTTCATGTATTTCAATGTGTTTAGACCTAACTTTTAAATTGTGCTCAATGAAGAGCCCTTTTCTGTTTCTGGTAGAAAGGAAGATCTGTTCCTATGTGCACTGGACACAAGGGCAAAATTAATTTTTTAGTATATATTTAAGAGCAGGATCAAACCTCTATTTATTTATACACCAATTAAAAAGTTCCATCCTTCCAGCTGGGAAAATGCTGTCAGACTAGATTTGTTGCGTACTGTGCATTTTATTTTTGGAGCAGGGAGCTAACAGTAAGTTGAGAGATATTTTTTTTCCCAGGAGAAAAGATATAGTGAATGTTTTTAGACATTCCTAGAATTAGATCAAGTTTTGAACTGAAGGCAAAATCAGTGGCTCATATCATGAAAAAAAATAGAAAAAGAAAAAAGAATATCAAAACCTGTGCAATTATATCAGGTACACCACTCACAACAGCAATTATTGTTATTGTTATTTAGTGATCAATACCCATTGCAACCGACATCTGGGAATCAAGACTGATTTCCATCTGCCTAATGTAATCCATGGTGGGGGATGAACAGCTGGAGAGCAGCCCTGGGGAGAAGGACTTGGGGGTGCTGGTGGGCGAGAGGCTGGACATGACCCAGCCCAGAACCCCCCGTGCCCTGGGCTGCACCCAAAGCAGCGTGGGCAGCAGAGGAAGGGGGGGATTCTGCCCCTCTGCCCCACTCTGGGGAGGCCCCCCTGCAGTGCTGCCTCCAGCT
The DNA here is from genome assembly GCF_036250125.1 of Pseudopipra pipra. Lineage (NCBI taxonomy): Eukaryota > Metazoa > Chordata > Aves > Passeriformes > Pipridae > Pseudopipra > Pseudopipra pipra. The sequence continues at coordinate 7,581,040 of NC_087553.1, forward strand.
CTGGGGGCCCAGCACAGCAAGGACATGGAGTTCTTGGAGCAAGTCCAGAGGAGGGACACCAAGATGATCAGAGGGATGGAGCAGCTCTGCTGTGAGGAAAGGCTGAGAGAGTTAGGATTGTTCAGCCTGGAGAAGAGAAGGCTTTGGGGGGACCTAATTGTGGCCTTCCAGGACCTGAAGGGAACCCATGAGAAAGATGGGGAGAGATCATTTGCAAGGGCTTGGAGTGACAGGACAAGGGGCAATGGCTTCAAACTGCCAGAGAGGAGGTTTAAATTGGGTATTAGGAAGAAATTTTTGCCTGTGAGGGTGGTGAGGCCCTGGCACAGGTTGCCCGGAGAAGCTGTGGCTGCCCCATCCCTGGAAGTGTCCAAGGCCAGGTTGGATGGGGCTCTGAGCAACCTGGGATAGTGGAAGGTGTCCCTGCCCATGGCAGGGGGTTGGAACTGGATGATCTTTAAGGTCCCTTCCAAACCAGACCATTCCACGATTCTATGATTCTGTGTTTCCAGGGAAAAAGAGGTCACTTTTCAGCAAACTCTTACTGTTTCCAGCACATCGGTTTCACTTCTTCATCTCGCTCATGCTTGGTCCTCATAGCAATCAGCACAGTGAACTTTTCATGGTAAGGCTTTTCCAGTGCAGGGTAAATTCTAAGCAAATTGTGCAGAACAATTCCATGAAGTGGATGGAATGCACATTTGTGATTTGCTTTAGAAACCTAACTGCAGAATTTACATTCCTCAGGGAACAGGAACATTTGCTCTAATGACATTTCTTCCAGTAAACCAGCTTGAAGTTCAAATATTTGCAGCAAAATATTTCTGATGGCCATTAGGATATGTGTATGAACCACAACAGTGCCACAAATAAATTTTAAGTAGGTCAATGAGACAATTTCTAGAACTAGTCAGGAATCAAGGATTCCATTACACACCTAAGAAAAAACTGGCACCACTGAAAAAAGTATTTCCCAACAGAAGCTGAAATTCAGAAAAATACGTGATCACCATCTGCAAGTCAGTTGAATGAAGGTCCATCAATTAAATTATTTCTTTTACCTCAGTTAATCTTACTGGACACAAAATTCAAATCATGGTTTTTGAATCACAGTCCAGAAAGACGTGACGGGTCTCTCTTGAGCTCAGGACATGAAGAGAACAGGGGTAGATAAAGAAAATATTCCCACAGGATATTTTCTTTAATAATACAGAATAGCACAGAAAATATTCTTTTTCTTTGAAAAAAGGCAATTATTTAATTTTCTAATTTTCTAGGGATATGGCAGGAAGGGTATCCCATGGTGTGGGAGTACCTGGTGCATGAACAAGTGCTTAGAGGGAGGGATGCCCGAAGTGTTTTGTAACACTTACAGTAAACCCACCTAAACTCACTCCTCTGGCTCTGACTTCATTAAATTGATACACTGGGCCACCACATAAAGAACTTGACACGGTAAATTTCTGAGGAACTCCCATGTTGCTCGTTGGGACATGTTAGAACTCGTGAAACTTGACAAAAATAAGAACACCTTTCATTTTCCTCACTCAGCGAAGCTGAGAAGGGAAAACTTTCAGCCAAGGACAGACAGCAGGACTCTTCAAAGGCAACTCATGCTCCATCAAAAACAAGTCCTGAAGGAAGAGTTTGGACATGCAACTAGCACATTTGTATGTATTACATCTGTGCTAGTAGCAGGTTAGTAAAAAGAAGGCATTACACCTGAGAATGTCTGCATTATGAAATATTTTACATCTTGGCTAGTTTTTAATATTCCCAAAGCAAAAACAGGTCATCCCTTCTTTTAATTCAAGAAGCATTTATTTTCCTTTTTGTACAAAAGCTTCTAACAAAATTACATGTTTGGGATTCTAAACTTCTGAAAATCCACTTTTTCCCAGGATAAGATGGGAAAATATCCTCCTCAAGAAAGAAAAAAAAAAAAAGAAAAAAGAAGGAAGAAATAAAGGAAAAAGAACTCGAGAACTTGCTAAAAAATTTAGTCATTAACTTTTCTCAAAGTCTAGCCTCAGTCTGAGCAGGAGTCTGACTCTGCTGCTTTGTTAGGATGGAATGATAGTTCCATGATGGAATGATAGATAGAAGAATGGATAGTTTGTGATCTGATATCTCATAAGGAAGCAACAGAAGGGTTGCTTAAACATCCCAGCCCCAACGTGTTGAACCAGAGTCCTGCTCTTCCCCTTCCATCTGTTCCAGGAGAAGTCAGAGCACCACAGAGTTCTTCTTTCAGCCCGACAGATCCAAAGACACTCTTATCTGGGAGAAAAGTGCCCTCAGGGGGGAACAGTATGACATAAACCTTCTGCCAAGACTGTGCTTGCTCAAGGGCTGGCACTGGGGACATCATTCAGGAGAGCTCAGGAGAAGTGGGATTAGAGCAAAAGCTGCTGACACGTGTTGAATGAGACCTGTGCAAGACTGTTGGTCAAACAGCACATTCCCTAAATTTGCATCTATTCCAGGTGCATGCTGTGATTGGTCTCCACAGGGGGTAGGGCCAAGCCAAAGGGAAGCAGATCAGAGGGTTTGGTTTTGGCATCCACAGATTTGGGTGCACAGCCACACGTGAGCAGGAGCTTAGCCTGCCATATAGATGGGGCATCTTTATGAGGGAGAACCTTCCAAGCCTGGGTGGGCAAATGGAGCACCAGGAAAGGTGCTCCAGGAGCACCTGCCAGAGCAGGAAGCCAGAGCCTTGCTCTGCTTTGTGTCTGCAGGAGTGGCTGCTTCCATCCTACAGCCCCAGCCTGAAAGAACCAGCGTTGGGCAAGGAAAGCTATTCCTGGAGCTGCAGCAAAGCTGGTTGAAGGACAGAGCTGGCTCTGTGTCCATTCCACCATTTCCAGTGCAGATTTGTGGAAGCAGCAGGACAGTGTTCCCTTTGCACCCATCCAGCTGCTTCCTAGACCCCAGTGCACACACCCAGCTGTGCCTCAGCCCAGCTCAGCTGGCTGACCTTGGATCTGACTGCTGGGAAAGAGCTGAGAAAAGCCTTACTGGGAGGCTCTCCTCTTCCCTTGGGAGCCACCTTTAAGCTCAGTCCCTCAGTCTTTGCATGAGCTACAGAGCAGGTCACCTCAGTGATCCATGCCTGGGTCCTGACTCATTTTTCCAAACTTTTCTGGCCATCAGAGATCTTCTGGCTCCTCCTGCTCTCTGGTGTTCAGGTCCTGTGACATTTTGCATTCAGATTGCACCTGGTTGGTGAGGGTTGGAGACACCACCCTCTCCAACCTTGTGGTCTCCATCAGCTCCCAGATTGCCTTCCCATGGGAAGCAGTTCCTGGTATCATTAAACTCTCTGCTGTAGCTGCTTCATAACATCAGTGAAGACTCAGGAGAGATAGCTAAGCCATGTTTATTTACCACCTCTTTAAATCAGCTGGATTTAGGGACCTGTTTCTGATGTTTGGTGACCAGAAGAGATCCCCTGTGTGTCCATTAAGAGTGGGAAAGGCTTCTGCATTTGTTTTTGCTATCAGGAAAATATTGTCCCCTGCAGTGTTTTCCCCAGAGATGTGTCCTGCTTATCTTCACGTGACTGAGAGACTGGAAAATTCATTATTTCCTAGAAAGACTATCATGCAGCCTAAAAAAAAAACCTCAGCGTTATGAAATACTAAGAAAGAAAGAACTTTGTGACCTATGGACCACTGAAAGTGTGGCCCACAAAAATCCCAGAGAAATCAACCAATATGTCCCAGGGAGCAGCTCTCCCATCTCCAAAGGTGCCAGAACCACCAAAAGCCGTAGGAACTCAGATATCTGAGATGGCAGGTCTTTACATTCCCCACCAATTCAAAGACTCCCATGAGCTCCTAAGCAGCTTGGGGACCTCCAAGGATCTCCCTGTTCCCTCATAGTTTGTTGCAATTATGGTAAAGCTATGTTTCAGGCAAGATGACATAAATGTCCATAAGGACAATTTGCTATTCAGGGAGAACTGTCTTTGTGCAGTTCATGAAGACCTGACCTGCCATGATTATTCCTATGATTTGACACTATAATAAAAGAAATAAAGTCCCATGCAACCATTTGTTTTCCTTTTTCAGTGACCATCCCAACCTGACACAGCTGTCCTCTAATATCCTTCCCCTTTAGATTAATTATTTCCTAATCACACAGTATTTTTTAAGCATTATGAGTGAAAGAAGGAGAGAGGAAGGAGATTCATTTTAAAGGTAGTGCAGTGCCTGTCTGGAAGCCCCTTTCCCAATCCCTATCCAAGTGTGGGAGGGTGTGTTTCTTTAAGGCTGGTTGTGTGTTCATGTAACAGGGCAAGTGCATACGTGAAACAAGCTTCTGCTGAAACTTTAAGTCTGCAGGGAATTTTCTAATGATCGTTTTTAGTTAATAGGCACAAGTCGTTAGCCTGAGCTGGGAAAGCCTTTTTTTGTGTGTGCCAATTCCACCCCCTCTTTTTTTTTTTGTCATGGATTTAGTTCCCACAGCTAATGCACCTAATAATGAGACTGGGCAAGCGAATGGCAGTGTAATGATATGGAGCTTGTTTGGCCCTGACAAAGAACACAGAGAGCGGCTGGACGGCCTGAACGACAGGCCAAGGGCTCTTTTCATCCCAAATGATCTCTCCCCTTGCATGCCACCGAATCTCTCAGAAGGAAGGCTGCACCTCAGGATGGGAGAGGTGTCCAGCAAGGGCTCGGCTGTGCCCCACAATGCCCCCCACAATGCCCCCTGAGCCCTTGTCACAGGGCTTTTCACTAAACGGGAGTCGAAACAGAGGAACAATCAAGGGTTAAGCCCTCGACTGGATATTTTAATTGCTGTTTCCTAACACACATAGGCACCAACCAGCTACAGGGAGGGAAAACATCTTTAAAACCCACCAGGCAGGTTACAAGGGCCTTGCTCAGCCACAGCTCCCCCAGCTTTGGTGGAGAGCAGGGGATGGTATTCTGTGTTTTTAACCAGCATTTCCCCTGCAGTGGTTTCACAGAATCATGGAATCATAGAATCAGCATCCCTTTCCCCTTCCCCTCCCTTTTCCAGGCAGAGTTAATGAACACCCAGCAACTCACTCCATGGCGTCTGTGTGCAAACAGCTCCCACTGAGCCAGTGAAAGCTGCTCCTGCAGGAATTCCATTAGGGCCTTTTCCACCCTGGCCTCCCAGAGCACTCCACAAAGGAAGGAGGATGCTCCTGCATATCCTGCCCAAACCCCTTCCCATGGTTCATGTTCCATAAGTTCAGGCACCAGGACTCCCAGATGTCCTCTATTGCTACGGATTTGGCTTCATTTTTGCACTTGTTACAGCCCACCAAATCCTCCTCAACTCAAGGAATGGGGGAAAAGCAGATTAAAATCACTGTGGGCACAAAAGACATTGGGGTGGGATAGGGCTGGCAGCAGATGGAAGCTTAATCATGTCCTGGAAGACCCTACTAGGACTCCTTCCCTTTAAGAGGGATCCAAACAGAGGAAATTGTTGTGAGCTAAGCCTTGATAATCATAAATACGAGGAAATTATTATGGGTTAAGCCTTGGTAATTAGAAATATTTAGTATTACATAAAGTATTTTATGAATGGTACATTTTCTGAATGGTACCTTTTCTGAATGGTGTATTTCAAGTTTTTTTCCTGAAAATGTTTCTTTTTCCAGAAAAATTGCCTCATATTTTAAGGAAAGAAAAAAAAAAAAGAAGAAAAATACTGAAATTTTTTTCGTCATCTATAAATCTTTTATCAGGAAGGAGAAGTAACAGATGATAGTCCATCTAATACTCTCATTTTCATTCTGTCAGCGTTGTTCATTGGAGTGAACAAGATCTTTTTTTAAGTAGCTCTATGGATAAGTAATTTGAGTGAAACTACAAAAGAAAATACAATTTACTTTATTGTATTTTACTTCTTACAGAATATCTGCCAGAAAATGATCATATTCTCTGTACTGTACAAAAAAATTCAGCACTGAGGAGATTTTTTTTTTAATAATTTACATACTATCGCATTATTTTAAACAGATTTCTCTTGTTGCTGGAAGAAATAACTTGCTTTGGTGTAGCTGAGTCTATGACATATGTTTCTTGTCCTGAGCTGGATGACCATGAACATGAATGTGGAAATATTGACCTACCCAAGGCTGAAATCTGTATAGACTGGTTGTTTGGGATAAATAACTGTGTAAATGCTCCCAGACAGCTGAACTGAGTGGAATATTAGTATGGCTGGAGCAAATTCATGGCTAGATTTTAATGAACGCTCAGGGAAAAACGTTTGCAGAACCAGTTTGATTTGAAAGTGTCTGATGAGGCGCTTCTCCAGTGCTTGATATATTGACAAGACCACCATAAAACTGCCTTGGACTCTCTTTATGATCCTGTAATTAGGCACAGGGTAGATTCCATTACACAGAAATCAGGTTCATTGCTTCTCTCTGAAGAAAAATACTGATTAATCTTCGCCTTGGTTACGTCAGGCAGGTAGATGGCACATGAGGTTATGGATTCTGCTTTGCTGCCACATGCTCTAGAAGGAAACTCAAGACGCAGTAGTCTGGGTTAGAGGTACTACTGAGGTGTAACATTATTAGTTTTTTAGTCAGAACCTTTTACTCTGCACTATAAAACCCCCCATTAGCATTTTCTTTTCAGATGCTTCGCTGCATCGCAGCTGCTGTGACTCTGCAGTCAGGAAAGCAGAACCGGTGTGACTGCAATTCAGGAAAGAAGTTGAAAAGAGAAAAGGAATAAAATAAGGCTTTCTAAGACAGCTTGAAGAAAGCATGCCAATTAAATTTTTAACGAGAGACAGAGGGTGGGAAGGGAAAAAAAAAGAAAGCTAAAAAGCTGGACAAACCTGAGGGAAACTGCAGAGGGGAGAGGGGAAGGAGCACAAGGGAACCATAGAAATGAGTAATGGGATGAAGGATGAGGTGAGGAAAGTTAAGGCATTGAACAGCAGAAGCACATGCATTGAACCAAATTACTGAGGGAGGAGAAGGAATGGAAGACCAAGAGAGGGGATATGATGAAACAAGGAAAGAAAAGTCCTTGCAAGGAAAGAAGAATCCACACAGAAACAAGGCAGAAAGCAAAATGGAACATGATCAGGACAAGAAATCTTTCTCAGAGCAGTGTTGTCTCACCGAGCAGTAAGAAAAAGGGAGAATCGATATGAAATGTGTGCTACTAATATAGTGGATTGGTTCCCTGCATTTGCTCAGCCTCTGTACCTCATTGCAAACTTCAGGTGTATTTCTTGGAGTTGGTGGAATGTTTCTGAAAATGAAATGTAATATTAAGGGCATTTTTATTGACCAGCCTTCATCATAATAATTTCAGAGTGAAAACTATGGCTTATATGACAAGAACACACAGATGTTAATATTCCAGAATAATAATATTCTAGAAAATCCTAAATAATTTGCTCCAACCTATCAAGCTATAACGGTGAGGAAACGCAACTCATTCTCTTCTTAGGACAAGCCTCATGTATCATTCAGCACAGTGAGATGCTTAATTTGACTAGCAAATAATTTGATTTCTTGTGCACATACAGAATACTTGGCCAAATTGGAACTTGGACTTCCTGCCACCAAATCAGCCACTTTCCAATAAAACCATCAGAACTGCAGGTTAATCCCCAGGTACTAAATGATGAATCACACACAAATACTCTTTTTCCTAACTATACTTCTGTAAGACAGTCTCAGAAGTTAAGGTTGATAAATATAAGACTGGAAGCTCATTGATGTTGGCAAGCTGCACAGTTGTGCTCAAAGCTAGGGAAGGCTGGAGCTTTGCTTCGTTTTCTGGTGATTAATAAGCAGTATCAGAAGCAAGAAAACAAATATATCCCAGGGACCATAATAATGGTTAAATAAATACATCCCAGGAACTACATCCTATAGTCACACACATTTCCAAAAACTGCTGAATTAGAATACAAAGTCCCACTTTCAAAATTCTTTAGCCCACCAAAGATATTAAATTCTAATAAAAGTTAAAAAGAATTGCTCCTTTTCTGTCCCTTTTTTGCAGAAATATAGTTAACATTTAGGAATTCTGTTCTCCACATATACAGCATATTTTACTCAATTTTACCCCTGTATTGCAAAGAAACTTTGCCTTTGGCTTGTTTAAGCTGAATTTTTTAGGTGTGTAGGTGCTTTAAAACAAACCCTGTCAAGCAGAGACCATCAGAAATTATATACTCTTTCTGGAACCTTCCTATGCTCTGATATCTTTACAGAGTATAGACACATGATCCATTTCACTTCTGTGGCACAAGAATCAGAAAGTTTGGGTTTTTTTTTTAACCTATCTCCTACTTTCACTGTCCCTTTTTTTCCTGTCTTCATTCCATTCTGATTTTATATATTTTGACTATTGCAATACAAGTAGAGGATTTGTGTTAAAAGACCTGTGCTGAATAGCAAGCTTGAGAAGTAGTCCCTGGGAACCTCATGGGGTTTAACAAGACCAAATACAGGATGGTGCAGCTGAGGAAAGGCTGAGAGAGTTGGGATTGTTCAGCCTGGAGAAGAGAAGGCTTTGGAGTGACCTAACTGTGGCCTTCCAGGACCTGAAGGGAGCCCACAAGGACGACGGAGAGAGACTATTTACAAGGGGCAGTGTCTTCAAAGACAGAGGATAGGTTTAGATTGGATATTAGGAAGGAATTCTAAGAGTGGTGAGGCCCTGGCACAGGTTGCCCAGAGAAGCTGTGGCTGCCCCATCTCCGGAAGTGTCCAAGGCCAGGTTGGATGGGGCTTTGAGCAACCTGGGATAGTGGAAGGTGTCCCTGCCCATGGTAGGGGGTTGGAACTGCATGTTCTCTAAGGTCCCTTCCAATCCTGTGATTCTATGATTCTGCACCAATCTGGCCTCACCTTGAGGTCTATCTGGGGGCAGTTTTGGGCATCACAATATAAAAAAGATATTAAGCTGTTACAGACCACTCAAAGGAGGGACACAAGCATGGTGAAGGGTCTGGAGGGGAAGCCATATGAAGACCAGCTGAGGGCACTTGGTCTGTTCAGCCTGAAGAAGAGGAGACTGAGGGGAGACCTCATTGTGGTCTGCAACATCCTCATGAAGGGAAGCAGAGGGGGAAGTACCGATCTCTTTACTCCCATGACCAGTGACAGGGTTGGAGGGAATGGCCTGAAGCTGAGTCAGGGAAGATTTAGTTAGGTATCAGGAAAAGTTTTTTCACCCAGAGTACTGGAACAGGCTCCCCAGGGCAGTGGTTACAGCACCAAGCCTATCTGAGTTCAAGAAGCATTTGGACAGCACTCTCAGGCACTTGGTGGGATTTTGATGACTGTCCTGTGCAGAGAGAGGAGTTGGACCTGATGATCCTGATGGGTCCCTTCCAATTCAGCATATTCTCTGATTCTGTGACTGATGTTTCTTGGAGGACATTGAAGCTCTCGGAAATGAGTCATTACCTTACAACAGTATTAGGGAAAGAGCTACTTCTGTTGATTTGAGGTTCGTTGAGGTAAAGCACATGTTCAGTGGAAGCAGGAGCTCTGAATGGGACATCTCAAACATAGCTGGAATCACAGTGTAGTCATGTCAGTGATTTGCACCCTGGTACCAAGAATAAATATTTATCGAGCCTTCCTTAAAAAAAAGTAACAATTGTTTTGCTTATCATTGCAGGATGTCGTGTACAAACATTTACACTTTCTCATCGTTCCCAGCAGCCACAGTAAACAGTGGCTTTGCACTTGGTGGGGAACACCAAGTGTCACATCACAAATTTGGGGGCAGTGAAGAGCCCTCTCGCAGCACCACAGCTCAGGTGAGGAACCTCTCCAAGGAAAGGTGTCTCCAGGTGTGGGGGAGTCAACCTTGCAAGTTCGTTGCAATGCTCGTTGCACTGCTGTGTGTTCCACATGGATATGACACTGTGCAGCCCCTCACACAGTAACTCCTAGCAGAGTGGCTGTGCTCTAATGCCATTCAAAGCACAAGAATCAAGCTGTACAGCCTACAAATGACATTTCTGAGGCTCCCTAATATTTCCCACCCAGCTCAGTTTAACCAGATCCTGAAATGAGAGAAACGGAGGCAGCTTCTGTGCTCTCCATGCCTGTCTCAGGGGCCTTCTGTGTTATAGCTGCTCTGGAGACCTCTCTTTTGGCCAGAGAAAAACATCTTAGGGACAGACTGTTGAAGGTATGTATGCACCTAAAGGCACAGCCAAACACCCACAGAATTTTTCAGGAACACCCTGGTGCTTTTCCAGGGCCAATCTGCATCTTAAGGTGCCCACATGCCTTTGAAAAGTTGGCCTTTGGCCCCTTATCCCTATAAAACTATTTCCCCTGGAATAAATGACAGGCAATCAGTTTAAGAATGAGGCACTCCCTTTTAAATCCAGTACAAATAGTGAGAGAAGATAAATCGCCACAAGACCGGTGACTCCAGATAGACGTTTTGCCAAAGTAACTCATAACAATATAACTTTTAAGCCACCTCAGTATGTTAACGAATAGATAAAGTGGTTAAATCCTGTTACAGACAGTTTTTTAATATAGTTCTCACTTTGCAACTGTTTTCCAAAATTAAGATACTAATGTCAGAGTTAAGGAATGTTAAAAAGAGGTTTCCTGAAAGCTGATTTCCATACTGACTTACTGAGATGCAGATGTGAATGAACTATTAGATGTTTTAAATAATAAAAATCTTATAATATTAAAAAAAGCTAACACAAAATCCCTCAACTATCTGAGGCAAGGAAGAAAATTCCTTCATGGGCACAACGGTGCAAAATTCTTCATTATAATGTAGGTGATCAACTACTTTCAATGATACCAAATTATACAGATACAATGAGATAATCCCCCAAGAGATGTTTTTCACATGTGCTTGAGTTGCATCTGTGTGTTCTCTTTGCTGAGCTGTAATTGTCCAGAGTGATGAGGTTTCAAAGTCCTGAGACCTTTCCACACGTTACCAGTTTCCTGCAGCTGAATGAACGGCCAAGAGTTTGTACTGGCCTTCTAATCACTTCTGGTGTTCTTCCTAGTATCTAACCTAAATTTCCCCTCTTGCAGTTTGAAGCCATTTCCCCCTTGTCCTGTCACTCCAGTTCCCACTGAAAAGTCTCTCTCCAGCTTCTTTGTAGGTCCTTCAGGTACTGGAGGTGCTGTGAAGTCTCCACACAACCTTTGCTTCTCCAGGCTGAACAGCCCCAACCTTCTCAGCCTGTCTTCATAGGGGACGTCCTCCAATTCCCTTTTCATCTTTGTGGCCTCCTCTGGACTTGCTCCAACTGTTTCATGTCCTTCTTATGTTGGGGGCACCAGAACTGTGTGCAGTATTCCAGTTGTATCCTTTCTGTGTCAGCTCTATATCATTTGCTATACCCACATGTCAGCCTGTGCTTCTTTTACACATCAGGGCAATGATGCCTTTCCTGCCCATCTAGAAGGGAAGAGAAAAGATATCTATTTGTCTCTTCCCCACAGTAACTGGGAATAATAATAGCAAAATTCATTTAGAAGCTTCTGGACAAACAGTTGTGTGTGCTAAGAAATGAGAAAATCTGTGCTTTCTACTGACACTGCAAAGTCCTTTGAATTAGAGAAAATGTTTCTCCAGCCAGAAATCACACTGATTTTCAGAAAGATATTTCTGATTCAATTAGTGTTGTAATGGTTCCGGCTCACACATTTGTAAAGGGAAAAAAAGACACACATATGTCAACAATTCTTATGAAGAGGTGGGGGGAATACAGAAGGTATTGAAATACACTCAATATACTAAAGTATCTTCATATTTTTGTGATCTATCATTAACTTCTATCCAAACACTCATTCAGTGCACCTTTACTTAAAGTTTATAATAGCTGTGAAACAATCTATAGAGTGAACTCTCACTTGGGGGAGCTCTCCTGGCATTGTTGCAGGACAAACTTTATTAATAAAACAATAGCAATAAAAATACTGGAGTTTACATTCATCTCTATTAATGCTCACTGACAAAGAGTCTCAATGACCACTAGTTATAAAAAAAACCCCTTCCAGCAAATTCAGACAATCAGGGATGACTGAACTGACTGATAGGGAGGAATGAAATCCATTAACAAATGAGGACAAGGAGGAGGAAAGTTATTGTTGAGTTAAAAAGAGCAACAATGAACTCCTTTTCGAAGTGTATCATCAGTTCCAGAAGAAGGACAATAAGTTGGAGTTGTCTGCAAAGGAATGAATATCCTGTGAGTATAAACTGTTGGTAAATGGCAGGAAAGAGACCTCCTGGCACTTGTGAACATGTAAGAAACATCTGGCATCCCAAACCTCAGCCGACATAAAGTGCACAGTGACACCCTGGACTTCAGAGGGCAAGTAGCCTGACGAAATTTCAAAATCACAGGATGAGAGGTTGTGGGACATATATGTGGGTTTTAGTTTGTTGTTTGTTTGTCTAGTGAAATAATAATTAAAAAAAACAATAAATAAATAGTTCTTGAATTTTGCTGAAAATTAAGTAGTCTTGCATAGACAGAAAACCCAATGAAACCCATGGAGATTTTATCTACTTTGCCATAATTTTAACCTCTTTGGCTGCAAAACTTGATGCTGATTTACATCTTCTGAGGTAGCATCTCCCTTTCTAGAAAGTGTTCAAAGAAATAGAAAAATGTTCAGTGCGGGAGAAGTCTAAAGGGTTTGGGTTTGGTTGCATTTCAAGAGCACCCGAGGGGGCAGAGGAGCAAAAAAGATGCTGTAGTCTGAGTTGTGAGTCTCTCCACATTAGGAGAAGAAGGGATAAGTAACTGAGGAGAGAGTGACATAGTCAGAAGAGACAGTGCCATTAAAAACAGAGATAGGAAATAAAATAACTTTGTTTGGAAACAGGTTTTTTTTTTTTTAATTGAGAACTTTCCACATTTTATTTTGACTGATTATGAAGCAAGAAGAGAAGTGATGATGGGAAACCAACGTGACGAAAAAGGCATTGGGAGAAGGAAAGAGAGAGACACGAGGACATGAGATGCTGCAGGCAGGAGTTGTGACAGTAAAATTCTCTTTACTCAGCCATGACTGTAATGGGATCCAATGGCTGGAACAGGAAACAAGACCAGCTTAACAAATAAGAAATAATATCAAGGCTAATAATGGCAACCACCCACCAAGGGAACTGCTAGAGGCTCCAACACCATCAATATTTAAGTCAAGAACGTTTTTCTAAGAGCTTTGCTTTCAGTTGTCTGAATGAAATGTGTGGGCTTTCTGCAGAAAGCTCTAAATTCTGCACCATACAGACGATCCAAATAGTATTTTCTGGCCTTGTACCATGACCACAAGACGTTTAGCCCCGTTGCTGGGAATAGCATCCTGAGGTAGATCCCTCCCAGTGGTCAGTCACACCTCCCAGACCCATACACCAGATCTCCCTGAGAGCACCACCAGTGTAAAGCATGTGCAAGCAAGAGAGAAACCAGACTTCTTACCCTCAGTCTTCCCCACTCAGAAAACAGGACAGCTGCAGAGGCTCAGCTTAAAGATGTGGTGTGTGCGGTGGTGGCCCCAAGCCACAGATGCATATTTCAAATGTAGAGCAGACCGCTGTTTAAGAATTTTTAAGTTGGAAATGTACTTCAGCCTCATAGCAAGACACCAACCTCCTGTGAAACCCAAGTATAGATTTGAACTTCACTGTTCCACCAAAGCGTGGGTATGTTCAGTGAGCTCCACGTTTAATTTAGTATCATTTTCTAGCTAATCAGCACTGAAAAGGAGGTATGCTCATGTAATGCATTGGCTACTTCTCTGCTGCTACCTTAGGAAAGACATTTTGGCTTATTTATTTATTTTTTGTGTGTGAGAAGTTGTGTCCCCAAGCATACCCATATTCTTTAGGAACACTGATGTTCAGCCCTTCCTTATCTCCCAGCAAGCAAATTTAGCTCCAACATTAGCAACTGCAACATTTTTTTTCTGATCTTGAGATCACCTTTTTACGAATTTTGCCCAAAGCAAGACATACCCTTTGCATTTGTACCATGTTTGTGGTCAATTAAACACCATGGCCACCAGCAGAGCTACGATTCAGAGCTCTGGAGGCACAGATCCTTATCAGTCAGGCTGGGGAATAATCATGGAATGGTTTGTGTTGGAGGGGACCTTAAAGATCATCTTGTTCCAATCCCCTGCTTCCAACCTTCCACTAGACCAGATTGCTCCAAGCCTTGTCCAACCAGGCCTTGAACACTTCCAGAGATGGGGCAACCACAATTTCTCTGGTCCACCTCTTCCAGTGTCTTTACTGCCTGGACAGTAAAGAATTTCTTTCTAACATCTAATCTGAACCTACTCTCTTTCTGTTTGAAGCCAGTCCCCCTTGTCCTGTCATTACAGTTCCTGATGAGGAGTCCTTCTTTGGGAATAATAATAATAATCATGAGGGAAGGGCTTGCAACCATGTACACTTCTAACATATAACAGGGCCATTTAACAGATTTTTCAGACCAGAAAGTTTCATTGTGATCATCTGAGACTTCAGAATCCAGGCAATAATGTCAATATTAAGGCCAGAGCTTCTAACTGAGTTAGATCAAACCATAACACTAATCCAAGAAAGCAATGAAGATCCTTTCAGCACTCCCCTGAGAAGCCATGCCAACAGTTAGTGCCTGTCCTCATTAAAAATGTGCATCTTGTTTCAGACATGAGCTACCTGGGGAGATTTATAACTGGATTTTGTTACACATTTGTCTACACTGAGAAAGGGAACTGTCCCGCTCTGCTCTGCACTGGGGCAGAGCACCTGGAATATTGTGGTGGTTTTGGGCACCACAATACAAGATAGATATGAAGCCATTAGAGAGTGTCCAAAGGAGGGCAATGAAGATGCTTGAGGGGAAGCCGTGTGAGGAACAGCTGAGGGCACTTGGTGTGTTCAGCTAGAGGAGACTGAGGGGAGACCTCATTGCAGTTACAACTTCCTGGGGAGGGGCAGAGAAGGGGCAGGCACTGATCTCTGCTCTGTGGAAACCAGTGACAGGACCCCAGGGAATGGCCCAGAGTTGTGTCAAGGGAGAGTTAGGTTGGATATTAGAAGGAAGTTCTTCACCCAGAGGGTGGTTGGACACTAAAGGCTCCCCAGGGCAGTGGTCACAGCACCAAGGCTGCCAGAACTCAAGAAGTGTTTGGATGATCCTTTCAGGCCCATGGTGTGGCTCTTGGGGATGGTCGTGTGCAGGGCTAAGGGTTGGACTCAGTGATCCTTGTGGTCCCTTCCAAGTCAGCGTATTCTGTGATTCTGTGATTCAGTGAAATGGTTCCTCTCCAGCTATAATTATCCCCCCTCATGGAGTTGCTCTCAATCAGATCACAACTTCACCTGCAGTGGGCGGCTTGTGGGTTTGACCATTCCAGGTCACAGGCTGACACCAGCACCTGAGTATTGCACCTGAAGCACCTTCTTCCTGGGCTTTTCCCTGCCTGCCAAACCTCCAGCTGTCCAGCAGCATCAACCCACAGATCAGTGCCAGGCTCTGGACACCACTGCGGCTTAATAGGGAAAACACACGTGTGTGTGTGTGTGTGTGTGTGTGTGTGTGTGTGTGTGTCCCTGGGATCTGCTGATTAAATGTTTTCCTTTCCCAGGGGATATATTTGACATCAAGATAAAGGGGCAGCGTGGAAAACAAACTTACTTTCCACCACCCCCCCTCCCTGGAGTTTGGTATTGTAAAACAAGCCGCTCTGGCTGAGATTCCTTTTGAAAGCTCCCAGTTATCTTAGCAGCTGCAATATAAACTGCAGTCTCCTTGAAGTATCTCCCTGCCACAGATCCCTTCCTGGTGTGGGGTGGAGGGGCAACAAATACCATAGTATTCACTGGGAATGATGTATTTTATGTTAAGTTCAGGCATTTTTTGAAGCTGGCTAATGCAACACCGCAAGTTTTCTTTTGGAGCTCTGCTAAACTGACTCAAGCAAAAAGTGATAGCGTCCATCTCTCTGCACCTCATTAACAGTATCTCCCTTGCCTTTTGTTTTGGTCATGATGAACTAGAGTGAGAAGTAGAAGGGGTGATGGTTATGAAGTGTGTGGGTGAATGGCGTAATCAGAGTGGTTCTGCATGAGTGTTGCTTGTTTTGGTATTAAGGCTGTTTGAGGTGCCTCCTGCTGAACCAGGTCCCATGCAAGCCAGCTCACGTCTGTGTGCTGTAGAAGAAGCATTCCTGTCATTCTGACACCCTGTGAGGATGATGCCTGGAGTACAAGCACCTGTGATAGGTACTCACAAGACTTTCAGTCGGTACCTCCTGTGGTCGCCCAAAAGGATCCTTCCTCCTCTGGCCTTTGAAGGGGAGGGACCTGGCTCCGTGAGGAGGCTTTAAGAGGCGTCTGGGCTGTCTGGTAGGCAGTGATCTCCACACTCGAGTTCCTTAACCCACTCCATTTCCCCCCTCCCTTTCTCAGTTTCCTCCTTTGTGGGTGTGAAAATGACTCGTGAAAAAAAGGAGGAAATTGGAGGTGCCAGGCTGGAGAAGACATGGGCTCCCTCTTCTGCAGCTGATTTGCCACTACAAGCAGCAGCCAAAAACCTTCCCCCTCCTCCGAAAGCCCCGGGCCCCCTGCCAGGCTGGGGACGATGTTCCCAGACGTGCAGCGGCGGAAACCCTGCGCCGGGTCAAGCCAAAGGCACGGCAATAAAGAAGGAGCAGGTCATGGAAACCTGTTTCCATTATGGTGCCTTGTAAATAGCCTTCCAGATTATCTTCTCGATTATCGTGCCCTACCTGTGCTGTTTCCAGCTCCGAGGAGCCGAGTGCTTTTAAGCCTTGCAGCCGCACCGATGTGGCAGAAAGTACCTGCAGGGGCAGAGGACCAGCAGGAACCCTGTTCAAGGGGTTCGATGTCTCTGGCAGAGGGTTTTTCCCCCTTCTCAGGCAATTCCTGGCTTCCTAAGAACACTCCATGGAGGAGGGGTGGCTCCTCAACCACGTGCATCATTCGTTAAACTCTTGAGAGCTCTGTCTTATCCCACCTCTCACCATAACTTGTACTTTAAGCTATGTCCTGCAATTGAAATCCTTTTTCTCTGGAAAACAGATTTGCCACTCTTTCAACTCCCTCAAAGAAGCAAATAAATGAGTAATGCTTCCAAAACTACCCAGGTAACTCAGGAGCTTGTATCCCATTGTTTTTCATGCTAAGCAATTCTGATTAATTTTTTTTTAAAAAAAACTTGGCCCAAAATCTAATTTCCCAAAATAATTAAGGCACTTTGGAGCCACAAAGTCTAACTGTAAATTGAATTTGGTTTCATAAGTCGCTTGCATGCTTTGGAAACACTCACCTTGATGTGGCAGCCACAGTGTGACTGGCAGCACTCGTTACAGGTTGTTGCTTTCTTTACCTAGTGCAGTGATGGGACTAGAGGGCTTGAGCAGGGAGGTGAGACCACATCACCCACTGTGGTGCCTTCCAACCTTACCCATGCTGTGACTCTATGAAATGAAGGTGAATTTGTCCTTTATTATGTGTAGCAATGGCTTCTCTTTTTTCCTTTTCTTCAAGTGCCCCGAGACACCAATAAATGGAGCTGCGCTGCATCAGCAGTGCTCCAAGACCCCAGGGAAGGGGCAACTCCTGCTGCAAATATTGGCCAGCTGGTATGGATGGGAGAGGTGAGGATGCTGCAGATGTCACAGCCAAGAAAACAAAGAGGTGACAGCAGAAAGGTGAAAAGTTCCCCAGCTTCCTCTTGGTGATCATGGTCAGAGTCACTGAGAAGCTGAAAAGTCTACAGAAAAGAGAGAGCAGCAAGGGCTGAGATAGAGCATAGCGGGAGGAACTTCAAGAAGAGGACAGGGGAGAAGAAAGAGACACAATGTAGGGTAATCACCAAGCTGCTACTGCTGGTCTTTATCATGGTGTAAGCCAGCAAATATCTCTGCAAAATCAATGCAGATATACAGGGACACCACGCCCATAAACCAAAACTGAGCCCACAAAATCTGCCCTGTCGATTCCCCGATTTTATTTTATTTATTTGGTTTTAAGTGAGAACTTAACAGCTAAAGCTTTTATTTTTGCTACCTGCAGAGAACATATGTAATGTTTATGAATTTCTATATTAGTATATTTCTGAAATTCCTCCAGTCATAATCGCTTCATGTGGCTTGCACGGAAAAGTGCTTCACAGAAGTGCTGTAGCGTGCCACATCCACACAACCCCATGGGTGACACTGAAATGCAAAAGGCCACGGATAACTGCACAAAGAAAAATTCACAAAGTGAAGAGCTGCTCAGCTGCTAAATCAAAATTGCTGCCTTGGGTTAGTCCATTGTGCAGCATATCAGAACAAGACGTAGGTGATGCTGACTTGTGTTTGCACCTTCGGTGTTGATGTCTCTGCAGCTCTGGACAGCTTTTTAAAATTCCCTCTCCCTCAGTAAATGTTTTAAAATAAAAAAAAATGTGAAAATTAGAATCCTTATTCTAATGACCTCCGAGATCATTGAGTCCAACCTGTGACTGATCTCCACCTTGTCAACTAGACCAGAGCACTGAGTGCCACGTCCAGTCATTTCTTGAACACCTCCAGGGATGGGGACTCTACCTCCACCACTTCATAGTGATAACACCACTAAGGACTTTTTTAGACAAAATAATCATAGTTGCCAATACCCATACCCAAAATTTGCTTATGGAAATGCCAAAGTTTTGACAAAGCCTTGGGAATGGTTCTAGGTTCTCAGATGGAGCCTGTTGAAGCAAGGCAGACCAAGAGCAACAGTGAGTTGTGCTATCCTGTTCCTCTCTCCCAGGGAGCCATAAAATCCCACCTTCTCCCAGCAGACCCTCTTCTCCTGAGCTAGCCACTTCCCTCTCAACTTTCAGCTGAAGCACCTCCACAGGAATTTTCAGGCTAAGGAAGCCAGGTGACCTCTCGGTAAATGGTGACTTTAAGTTTCTTCCGTTACTCCCGGATGAATCAAGGAGTGGGATCAATTTTAGTACAGGCAGTGATTTGGTTGTTGCTTTTTTCTCACTCCAAAACAAAACACTTCAAGTTGCACCGAATAAAGAACTCCAGGCTTGAAACAGGATGTTCTCGCTCTCCGGTTAAAAAACAAACAACCAAGGAGAAAAACCCAACTGAACAGAAAAACAGATAAAATGAATGGTGAAAAACATTGACCAGGAAGAGAAAGTAGTTGTGTCCCCTTTTTCCAGTTCCGAGTGCTGAGCCTAGTTTAGACCACTCCTTTTGCCTTAGGATACTCTCATCTCTGAGAAGTGACTTCACCACCTCATTTCTTTCACCAGGAGATGAGAAGTCAGAGCTACTCTCAATTCCTTGGCTGACTTGAGTCCTCTTTGCCTAAATAAATGTGCAAGAGATCAGAGCCTGTGACTCAGATGCTCCCTCTCTTTGGTAAGTGTCCTGAGGACAGGCTGGCAATCAATTTATTCTCATTCCCAACCCTCCCTCCCCACCCCTGCTCCACAGCTTGGTAAGTATTTAAGTATTCTACACAGAGCAGGATGGCTCTCATAGGAGCAGCCACAAATATCACCAACCAAAATACCCCAACTATAATGGAAAGTTAAAATCATGTTACATCAGGAAAAAGAGAGGCTTGAACTTGTCTCTCCCACATCCTTGATGCTAAGAGATAAAAAGGGAGGCATAAATTTTTCCTTTGGTTTTCTTTTTTTTTCTATATTTTTTATCCAACCAACTTTTCAACAAATACCACATTTGTGAACAGTTTCCAGACAATAAAACCAATATTTTTCACAGTAAAATTCCCATTTGCCACCAAGAGGGAAGAAAAATCACCCAGCTCTGTTATACTTACATGTACCTGAGCTACAACTTCACGTGAACTTGAATCCTACCCTGAAAAAAATCTGCAGTTCACCAAGACCAACATATACACTTGAGAGACCTCAGCACCATGGTCTGACTGTCCCAACATACCAATCTAATTTTAAACATTTCTTGTGATGAAGGGTGAGGATCCAGGGCAGGGAGAGGGTTGTGGCCCTCCCCCATTTTACCAGAGCAGTGACCAGCACCTCCCTTGCACACCCCCATGTATTATATTCCAGTTTTCCTTGTCACACTTTGTATAATGTTGATTCTGTGCTGTGAAGGGTGTCTGGCTCTCCCCTTGACTAATCACTGGGTGCTGGAGGATCCTCTCTGGAGCTTGAGAACTTGACCTCTGATGACACAAGGCTGACAGGGATGCAGATACATGTGGCTCCCCTCATTCATCCCCACTCACCCCAGGAGTTCTCTTCTGATGCCCTGTCAGCACAGGCTTTTAGACAAAAGATACTGGTGAAATCAACACAGGCCAAAGGAATGTGGCCTTCTGGCCTAACTGCCTTTGATTGATATTCTTTATTTCAACAAAACCTTAACTTGGTTCAAAATACAGTGTACAACCTGTTTTGGCATTTCCAGACAGGACATGTCTGCAGAACTTGCAGGGTCACCGAGGCAATGTGTTTCAAAACAAATAATGGGTCTCGCTTTCAAAATCGCAAGGTCACTTTATCTGTACATATTTCTTCTGTAGTCTGCCAAGCTGTCCCTCTAAAAGATTATCATACCAATACTCTTATTTACTATCTGCCTTACAGTAATGCCCAGAGGCCTGGCAAACCAAGGGTTTCCCCTTAATGAGACACATCCCCTGCCCTGCAGAGCTTCCCATCCCACCGGGCTGTTTACAGACAGGGATTTGGGGAAAGCTGAGGCCTTGGCGCTGAGACAAAGGCTGAAGTTTATTTTGGGAACTATTCCATTCCCCTTGTACATCCCTCTCCAACACAAGAGTCCCCTTTTGCAGAAGGTGAGCCCACTAATGCCCTCCTGTGTGGAGCTTTCTACACATGCCATGGGAGCATCCTACCCACTGTGCCCAGCTTCTCATCCCCCAAGGAAGGGGGAAGACACCACCAGCCAGGAACACCAGGAAAGCAACTATGATGTCAGACATCACACCCTTCACGTAACAACCCTTATGAATGGCTCCTTCCACTCTTCCTGCTCTCCACAGGAAATTTCATGGTCCCTTCCCCTCCTAAGAAAAATTGCAACTCTCTCAGACAAAACTGGAAGCATTTAAAAGCTCAGGCTATGGTTGGCATTTACTCTATGCCAGATTTTGATCCCTTTAAATGAAGAAGTGACAGAATTTCCATGAGAGATAGGGAGTCAGGAGAGATTTCATGTGCAGAGACCTCTGTCCTACAACAATATTTTACTGGAAAGCTAACTATAACATGGAGGTATTTTACAGCTCCACCCTTTGGAAATGATTTTCTTAGAGAAGAGGAAAAATGTTTAATGCCCTGGTTTTCTAACAGCCATTTAGCCCCTACTTGCAAACAAAATTTTTCAAAATATTTTCCTTTCCTATCACACCCTCTCTCATTTCTTTGGGTGTCAGCAACTTCTTCCCTCTGATGCAGCGGCCCTGCCTTCCACCAGTGTGCCTGGCTCCTGCTGCTCTCACATTAGGAAGGAATCATTTGTTGTCCTTTGCGAAGCCTGCCAGGTACTCCTACATGACAAAAAGCCCCAACTGTGCCTGGGGCAGAGCAGCTACCCCCCTCTTGCACAGTTCTAGCTGGTTAATGAATAGAGCAATACCAGGATATCCCAATATTTGAAAAAGACACTTCCAAAGAAAACAGACAAGTGCAGCAAAATGCAGTTGCAAATCAGGAAGGTGGAGGAGGTTTCTTTGCAAGTCTGTCTTTAGCCCATCCTATCTAAGAGAACCTCTCTTCAATGTAAAAAAATAGGGTGCTGTCCTAGTTTGGACAGCTGAGACCAGTTCATCATGGTATGGGTGTAACCCAAAACTGTGTATTCTATAGCCTTCCATGCCATTTCCCAGAAACTGTTGTCAATAGACTATTCGCACCCTCTGCCCATAGAGCCTGACTCCTCAGGCTATAAACTAGGTGTTAAGAGGCCTGTGAGATAGGAGGATGCTCTTGTCCTCACACCCATTGTGGAACTCCCCGCCCTGAGGGAAGTACTGAGCATTCCTACCTGAACTGGAGGATATATAATCTTGGAGTCTTGGAACATTTTTAACCACTGGTGGGATCCAGAGGAAGACTGCAGCTCATCGCTCTCAACCAGACTTAGACCATCACTGGACTGCAATCACCACTTTTGACCAGACTGCAACAGCTCTCCCACCAGCAGGTTCTTCCCCTCTCCCTTTACTTTGGACTCAAGCGGGGCCCAAGGGACACCACTTTGTTCATGCCCAGGGTACTGGGTTATACATTTGGGGTTTGTGGGTTAAGACCAATTGTTTGTTTGTATGATTGTACTTACTGTATTATTTTAATAAATTGTTATTCTGACTTATAATCTCTCCTTTGAGTTGAGTTCATTTCCCCTGCTGGTTAACTCTAAACAGCACAGGTGCTGATGATCTTACACTTAGGCCTTTATTTCTGGAAGTGCTGATACCTTCACAGAACCTCACAGAATCACAGAATCATTGAGGTTGGAAAAAACCTTCAAGATCATCATGTCCAACCTTTGACCAAACACCACCTTGTCAACCAGACCAGAGCACTGAGTGCCACATCCAGTCTTTCCTTAAACACCTCCAGGAACACTGACTCCACCACCTCCCTGGGCAGCCCCTTCCAGTGCCTGACCACACTTCCAGTGTAGAATTCTTCCTGCTGTCCAACCTGAACCTTCCCTGGCACAGCTTGAGGCCATTTCCTCTTGTTCTGTCACTCACCTGAGAGCAGAGCCCGACCCCCACCTGGCCACAACCTCCTGTCAAGCAGTTGTAGAGAGTGAGAAATGTCTCCCCTGAGCCTCCTTTTCTCCTGGCTGACTCCCCTCAGCTCCCTCAGCTGCTCCTCAATCTCTAAGTCATCTTTACCATGTGACCTCTCAAGCTGCTGCATCAGGGACTCATTGCCAGTGCTACTTGCATTTATCTTCACAACTTGTATTCTGATGAATTCATTATATATGTGAAAGACACCTCTTTCAAACAAAGTTTGCCCAGTCCTCTCTGGAGACTGAGAATCCATGAAGAAACATCAAAGGAAACAACTAAGAATTTCTACCTGGAGAATTCTGCATCACAAACACAAAGAATTTGTCTGCCTGTTTTCAGACTGGGACACCATTAAATACTGAAGTGATGAACTTAGTCTTTCTTAATGAGATTGTATCTGCTCAGCTGCTCATAACATGTTTTAGGGGTAGTGGGTTTTGTCTGGAAGGACTTTTTGCCTGCATTGGTACCACTAACCACAACCAAGTTGTCTCTTAGCTTTCTTTTGGGTAAACTAGACTTGGTCTTCTCAAGTATAAACATTACAACAGATACCAGGAATCACAATGCTCACTAAGACACATTAACTAAACTGCTTGCACCGATGAGAATCCTATCTGAGAATCTGAAGAAAACAACAACATTAACATGGGAGAAATATATCAAAGGAGATAAAAGCTGCAGTTCAGTAACAGCAACCTAGATGTTTCTGCAGTTTAAGATCAATGAAGGCATGACCAAGATCTTCAGCCAGTGCAAACTGCTGCTGATGGGGCTATAGCAATTTGTATAATTTGAAAATGATCTGGCCCAAGGTGGGTTATGGCAATTTGTATAGTTTAAAAATTACCTGGCCCAAGGTAGACATCACCTTTTAGCACTTCTAAGAGAAAAAAACCCCACTTATTAGTTAAGCTATTCCTCAAACATACTACTAAAAAATGAAGCCTGTATTTTACCTTGGACTAGCTGATCTTAACAGCAGTATCAAGGCATAAAAATGGCCTTCTGCCCAATGTAACCTCAACCTAAACATGCTCATATCCCACTCTTCCCAGACAGGTAAGTCATTGTTTAGTTAAATACACTGCCCCACAGCCCCAGAACCAAAAAAACTGAGAATGGGACCCTATGTGGAATTGAAAAAACAAAGGGTTGGACCTCACAATCAGCATCCTGGGATGAGCACACCCAAAATCAGTGCAGCCTCAGGTTATTTTGTATGTGGAATATCACAGTCTTTCAAATAAAAACCACATTTAATCTAAAAGAACAACAAATCACTCTCCATTCCTCTTCTCAAGGTGCTTAGGAACAGGTGGGAGGTACTTACTCACACCTGTGTACCCGCTCAGCTTTGGCTGTATTCCGAGAATTGTGCCAACAGTCATGACCAGGCTGTATCTCAGTGAAAGATCTTTGTTATCAGGGCTACTTATTGTCCAACACCATCCTCCCCCCAGAGCTGAGCAGATGAGATATGACTTCCATTATTAGAGTCCCATCTCTGATCAGATGGCATCTCACAAACTGCCTCTCCTTGATTTCCTGTGCTACACAAATTTCCTCACTTCCTCGAGGCTGTAGGAGATGTGGGATTGTCCAGTCTGTTCAGCTGAAAACCTCTGGACACAAAACAGCTGCTTGGAGAACCATCACTTTTACAGAGATAGATGGTCAGGAGCTGCTGGAGGCTGAGGTCCAGAACCACTTTGTTACCAGTGATTTATGTGACACTCATAATTTCTAAAGGCCAGCTGCTTCCAAAAACAGCTACAAACAAAGAGGCCAGACTCTAATCTTGGTTATGGCAGTTTATCTCTGCAGTTACTCCCAATTTACACCAGGTAAGCAGAGATCTGGATCGAGCTCCGTCTCGCTTTGCCTTGGCCATAAATAAGTCCATTGGGGTTTGTCTCGATGATGTAATGCAAAACCCCACATGTATTTGTGTCAGTGGAGCTGCCGTGGGGGCAGACAGAGCCAGGATTAGCTATTTCCCATGTTTTTCAGACAGGGCAAATTAAAGTTTTATTCCTAGCCACCATCCCAGCATCCCGGCGTCTGTCTTAACTCCCTGCTCCAGACAGCTGCTTAAATGTTGTTCCAAATGTGGTGTTAGGGGCAAACAACAGGGATACATCCTGTCACTGAGTCTGGAAAATCCCGGGATGAGACAGCAAGGGCAGTGATCATGCTCTTCAGTACACTTTTAACTATAAGGCCCTAGGATTACAGGGCAGGAGGAGTTTGTCACTCTTGGTAAGGCAACCTGCAGAGCGACTGCTTTTCAGACAGAAATATCTTAAAGGCAGTTCCTACAAATCTGGACTGTAACCGGCAACACAGGAGTTTGCCCGAATTAAGGCCTCTGTACAATCAAAATATTAAACAATCATTTAACCGTCTGCAGCTAAAAGTATAAATATCCAAACACATGAGGAAACAGGCTAGAGTAGAAGGAAAACACAGGTTGTAGTAGAAGAAAATGTGGTGCTTGCTATCAGGGAAAGTCAGCTACCTTCAGTTTCTATCTATCTCTGTGGGGAGAGAAAGGCATATCATGCTACGCTGGGTAGCATCTACATAATACCTGTATGGAGAGGTCCTTGATTTAGCTCTAAAACCAAAATACTGCTGCTTCCCATCACATGCTTGTAAATCTCATAGTAGTGTTTAGGGCAGTTTTGTCTTGATCTCCTGGGTTGCTGTAGCCCAGTGTGAATCTCAGCTCTCCTATTCAAAAATGTTTGTATTCTGTCCCTCAGTTGCAAGGAAATGCTTGAAAATATATACTGAGTGATGACTACTAGTGAAAAAGAGTGAAAAAAGGGAAATAATAACTCAAAATTGGAGCAGGGCAGGGTTTGGGAGAGGTCCTCAGAAAGTGGAAGCAATGCCCACGTCACTCTGTCACTCTCTCATGTGCACCCAGAATGTTGGTGCAACCCACCCCACCCACTCCGGCACAGCAGCCCTTTGCCACCCCGTGACAATTTGGGGAGATATCTGAGATTCAGGTGCAGGCACTGAGAGACTCAGCAGCATTTTACAGACTGCAGCCAGCCCTGGGTTTGCATCAACACTTACAGTTCTCAATGAATCAAAGAGTGGCTGTGTTAGAGAAACCAGAATAAAACACTGGGCACAACATTTGCAATGGTTACAGAGAAGGAACACAACAACCCTTCCTAGACTGGCCCCTGTGGGCAGACCAGAGCAATAAAACAGGCATCCTATTGGGATACTTCCATCCCAGTGCCCTGCCTGCAAGCCAAGTGTCCTGTGTTCTTGTGCTGCAGCTCTGGTCGGTCCCCTACCAGCTGCAGGGAGGGCCCCTCTCCCTTTCAGGGCCTTCTGCTCCCAATCCTCCAGCCTTCATGCACAGCCAGCCCCCAAGCTCTGCACCTCTGCTCCTGTAATTTCCATTGACTGGGGCCCCTTTCTGCAGTTGGAATTGGTCAGTAGGAGCAGCCGCCTCATGCAAACCAAGTATCTTCAAGGAAACACATCTGAGTCAAGAAAGCCTGACCCTGGAAATAGGGTGAGTGTCCTAGAAAATAAATCATAGAATCAAAGAGGGGTTTGGGTTAGAAGGGATCTTAAAGCTCATCTAGTTCCAATCCCCATCACGGGCAGGGATACCTTCCACTATCCCAGGTTGCTCAAAGCCCCATCCAACCTGGCCTTGAACACTTCCAGGGAAGGTCTCTGATTTTCCTATCATCATCACCTATACAAATTGGGTTTCCTGCACAGAAGTAGATTCTGCAGACCACCAAACTCTTCCCTTTTGCTCATCCTTCATTAAAACAACAAACATACACTACAAATTAGTAGATTTCAAATAATTATAAAACATATACAAAATATATAAATAATAATCCCATATATCTAAATATTTTTTAAAAAAAGAGGAAGGAAAGTAAATCTGACTTCATTAGAGACAAAACACACCACTTCTTCTGGGTACATTTCACCAATATATGCCAGTACAGCAGGTGCATTCCATGAAATAGGCACACATGATTAGGGGGGTTATTTTTCATAGAATCATGGAATGGCTTGGGTTGGAAGGGGCCTTAAAGATCTTCTTGTTTCAACCCCCTGCCGTGGGCAGGACAACTTCCACTAGCCCAGGTTGCTCAGAGCCCCATCCAACCTGACCTTGAACACTTCCAGGGATGGGACAGCCACAGCTTCTCTGGACAACCTGTGCCAGGGCCTCACCATCCTCATAGGGAAGAATTTCTTCCTATTACCCAATCTAACCCTGCTGTCTGTCAGGGGATAGCCCAGTAGTCCTGTTCCTCCTGCCCTTCTCTCATATAATATAAACCTGCCACATTTTGTGACAGGAAGGCAGCTGAGTCCAACAGTTCTTGTGGATATTTTGTCTGCAACTGCACAAACCAAATAAGAAATACTTTCCAAACTCATAACAAGTCCTCCCAAGAACACTGGGAAATGAAAAAAATCTACCTGTGAGTTACAGCTGTAATTCCCTGTTCACCCTTGAGGAGCCTGGGGGTCTTTAAACAGTCGAACTGAGAAGGCTTCAAGTGACACAAAAAATCAAATTAATGACCTATGTGCGTTTCCAGACACATTACCTTATCCCCTCAGTCTCTGTACTGGGCACCGAGCTCTGCTTGAGGCTTTAAAAGCCCTGCCTGGCACTGTCCTTACTGTCATCTCATTCCTGAAAGCCACAGTCTCCCATGACAGCCAGATTTAGCAGGAATAAAAAACTGGTGTGCAATACATGGAGGCTTATGAACTCTGCCAGAACTTCCATAGGAGATAACCCTGCTGCATGCAGAGATAAATGTGCACAGAATCTGTATGTGCAGTTGGTCCCTCACTGGTGATCATTTTGCTCCTGTTCCTGCATTCTCTCATAAACTGGAGAGCAGTTACAAACACAGCTGAAGCTGAAAATAATATAATGGGGAGGGAAAATGTGTTCGAAAAGAGTTTTGAATGAAACCATATCTTTTATAAAACTATTTTCATGGATAAATCAATTTTATTTGCAGTTTGACAGGCAATATTCAGAAATTTATGCTGATCACAGAACAACACCTGCTTAGTTTTCTGATAAGGCACCGAGGAAAATCAGCTTTATTTTTAAACCAGCCAAAATGTTTGTGTCACTCTGGAATTTCCCCCAATATTGCCACTTGATGATCATTTGAGCAAGTTTCCAATAGGAAAAGGTGTTCATTACTCCTTGAGTTCAAAGGGAGTCCCCACCCGCCTCGCATCGCCTACGATTCCCCACATCGTGCCATTGCCCCTCCAAACTAGCACTCCAGAGCTGAATGGCTCTCCTGGCAGATTGCTGGGAGCCTTCCCTTCGGACCTCTGAGTGTGCAGCAGCCAACTGGCCTGCGAGGAGCAGCAGAAAACAGTTAAGATAAAGAAAGCACCCAAAAGTTTGGATGCCTATCTGAATACTGGCTGCTTCCATTAGTAATAATCCATTGTGCAGTGAGAGAGCTGCTGCTAATGACCCCTGTTCAGGAAAGCATTTAAACAGAGGCTTAACTTTGTCCCTATTCAGGCTGGCACTTATGTCTCAGTTTAAGTGCTGTGCTGAATAGACTTTTTTTCCTGAATTGGGGCCAATTTCAGTTCATCATCCCTGAGGAACAGATGCATTCTTTTTCCCCATTCTAACAAATGTGGAAAAACATGTAGCTAATATTTAACATGGAAGAGAGGATAGTCTAGGACAAAAAGAGGAACCTCCTGGCTTCCTATCAGCACCCCTGTGTTCCCCTGGCTCTCAGTGGTACTCAGTTCTCTTGGATGGACGGTGGAGGTCACTGAGATCCAAAAGGACGTGTCACATCTGGGTGGGTTGATGGGTTGCGTTCTTAGGAAGCAGCAGTTTGGGGTTTTTTTGCAAAATAATGTAAGATTCATGGGAGAAAGAGCTACAAAGTGCAAAATATTATTAGTCATTATTTGAAGAGTCATGATTACCCCAGTGGTAAGAGCACGTCTCATTTCCTAAGGTTCAGCTATGGCCTTATGAACAGGGGATGGGAGGGGATGCTGCAGCTCTACTTATCATAGAATGGTTTGAGTTGGAAGGGACCTGAAAGATCACCTCATTCTAATGCCCCTGCCATGGGCAGGGACACCTTCCACTATCCCAGGTTGCTCAGAGCCCCATCCAACCTGGCCTTGGACACTTCCAGGGATGGGGCAGCCACAGCTTCTCTGGGCAGCCTGTGCCAGGGCCTCACCACCCTCACACACAAGAACTTCTCCCTAATATCCAATTTAAACCTCCTCTCTGTCAGTTTGAAGCCATTCTCCTTTGTCCTGTCACTTCAGGCCCTTGTAAATAGTCTCTCTCCATCTTTCTTGTAGGCTCCTTTATGGCTTGACATTGAGAAAGAACCTCTAAAAGGTATAAAGGGCTGTTAAGCATCAAGTTCCTGCATCAGTCTTTCAGATGCCCCCACCAAAAATTCCAGAATTGTTTTTTTTTTTCCAGCAGGATATTTGCAGGCAGGGGCAATACCCCAACCATTGTCCTCTGCTCTGTAACGCAAGGGACTCTCATGCCAGGAGACACTTCTCTTCCCAGAGGAGAAGGGCCACCTGAGCCCCTGGCAGGGATGTCCAAGTTACCTGAGCATTCAACACAAAAATAGGCATATCTCTGCATGAGTTCAACCCAAGGAAAGAAAAGAGACATTGAGACTTTTGACGTTGTGATGGAACTGACGATGCTCACACAACACATCCTGCAACTTTAACAGTCAGCAGTATTGGCAAACTAAATGCTGTTTATATGCAACACAAGCAGCGGAGGAAGGAAGCAGGAAGACTAATTAAAAGTTTTCTAGGTGGTAAACATGATGACTAGAATCCACAGAGCAGCCCTTGGTCCTGCTGGGAAAACAGTATCCTGATGTCTTTAGTCCCAGTACAACTCACAAGCATTCCTGTCACTATGATGCTAAAAACAAATTAAAAGAGACGTGGACATTTTCCTTTAATTTCACTGAGCTCATTTTTCACGTGAAATGGCAGAAGAAGAGGAATATGAGGAAGGCACCTCTAAAGTCCCTGGAAATGTTTTGCCAGAAAA
Organism: Pseudopipra pipra; assembly: GCF_036250125.1. Taxonomy (NCBI): domain Eukaryota; kingdom Metazoa; phylum Chordata; class Aves; order Passeriformes; family Pipridae; genus Pseudopipra; species Pseudopipra pipra. The sequence goes on from NC_087553.1 coordinate 7,610,965, forward strand.
GCTTCAGAATCTGTTGCAGGGAGCCTGGAAAAGTGAAATCCACATTGAACTATGACAATATTCTCAATACATTCAACATATTTCACAAGCTCCAGATATGTAAATACAGGGACTGCTTTTTCCCTCCACACAGGGTGCAGCTTGCAAAGCCTAAGGAATTTCTGGTTGCATTTTCTTATATATGATCTAGTAGCCTTCCTTTCTCTTTCATATTATAAACATATTATTACAAACAGGCAGTGAATAGACCTTTTTTTCCCCCTTGTATTACTTTTTTTAAAAAAAATGAATTGTTATCAGATTTAATGATATGATAAGCTTTAAAGTTCCCCTGGGAAGCTACCACAGCCATACTGATTTACATAAGCATTTTCCTACACATAATACAGCATGCAGGCTCTCTGATCTCATTATTCATTAGAAAATTAATGATAACTCTCAAACGTGAAAGCAGAGCAGTTCTGCAGAGAGTGCTGGAAATTGGCTAGTTCTCGACGCGGTAGTCATTTTCAATTTACTGCCTTGAAAAAAAGATGCTTTTAAGCAAATAAAAGGGTGCTGACATCAAACAGATACTTGTCTTGCTGCCAGGGAACGAGATGCCTTTTAAGGCAGGAAGGTGGGACTTGAGTGATGTGAATAGGAAGAAAAGAAAACAAGCCAGTCAGAGTTAAGCAGCTCTACCCCATTCATGAAAAATGTCTAGGCTCATTTCCTCATTGCCAGAGGTCTTTTTTGCTTAAATTCTAAAGCCCGTGCTCTGTTCTTGCCAATAATAAATAGCAGCCTGTTGTTAGAAAAAGTGCAAACTATGGAGTTTTTTAAGTGCTTTTCCCCAAGCTACACAAATTGTGACATCCCATAGACCAAGAGACAATGTTAATAAACCCCTCAAAACTTTGCTGATAACTATATCCTGAAACTGAGATTGTTGTGGAATGAACTATGGCATATTCGCTCCTGGGGAGCAAGAGCTGATAATCAAGGATGGAGTGAATTGCCATATGACTGAGCAGATTAAGATCTGATTTTTATCTTGGCTCTATTTAGATGACAGGACCAGCAGTGGGAAAGGATAACTCCTCTGTACAAGTCTGCTAGTTTTGGATATGACTAACAAACAGGATGATTGTTTCTGTCGCTGTAGTAACACAACTATCAGAGCATTGGGAAGGAGGGAGGGCTCTCTCACAGTGTCTCAAAGTGGAACACCTTTGTGTTCATCTCTTCCAGCAAAATGGATGAAACCTGTGCCTGCTGCTTGTTGAAGCAGATATAATCTTTCTTTGTGGGATTTGATTGCTGCTTTTTAATGCAATTCATAGCTCAGATAGCAACAGAAATTGCTCTGGGGTGTGGTAGAAAAGGGATATTAGACATGCACTGCAACATCCTGTTTTGGAACTAGTTTAGTATGAGGCTTACAGGCTCAACATTACAAAATTCTGCACTCAAGCTGTCACTTGCCAAATTTTTTGCACATTAGTTTTCTGTTTTTTTCTTGCCTGTGATCGGTAGCAATATAAAAGGAAACATCTGGTTCTGCAGGGTCTGAATTAGGGGATGCCACAGGAAAAACACTCCAGAGAGGCATCAAGTTGGAAATAACCAGGCAACATTAAGAATGTGTGCCCCTTGCAAATTCTTCCAGTAGGGAACAGAAATCTGTCGCTGAGATGGAAATTCCACCAGCGCAGAAAAAGCACCACCATCGTACTGATGCTTTGACTGCATCTTCAATATCCATCAGAATATCCAACAAATAGAGGATGCAAAACAGTTACACAAACTAAGAACCATCCAGTTATAGCTGTCCCTGGAGTGTCAGCTGTAGTTTGGAGAAAAAGACTTTTACACCTTTTCTGAGTTGAGATAAATGTCCTCCAAGGGAAGCAATGGTTCTCTCTGAGAGAGAACACTTCTATGGAGGTCTAATCATAGAATCATAGAATGGGTTGGGTTGGAAGGGACCTGAAAGATCATCTCACTCCAACCCCTCTGTTATGGGCAGGGACACCTCCCACTACACCAAGTTGTTCCAAGCCCCATCCAACCTGGCCTTGGACACTTCCAGGGATGGGGCAGCCACAGCTTCTCTGGGCAACCTGTGCCAGGGCCTCACCACCCTCACAGGGAAGAACTTCTTCCCAATGAGTATATATGTATGGGATTTAGATTAAAATCTCTGATGGTTCTTTATTAATAATTGGAGCTGTTTGGCTAAAATATCAAGACACAGTTGCAGAGACAAAAAGAGATTTCCAGTCTGGAAAGAAAAGGAAAATCTTAGTTGTTCTTAGGTGATTCATCAGCTGCAAGACTCTTACATGGAAGCCCTCAAATCTGCACTAGGAGCTATGGAACACAAAATAAAAATATCCACAGCATAAATCTCTGCATCCCCAAACCTGCAGCTGAGAAAAATGTGATCAACATGTACAAATATCTGGAGAGGGCCTGAATTCCAGAAAAGCAAAGAAAGTGTCCCACTCAAAGCAGCCAAGGGCAACCTCTGGCACACAACAAAAAGCATTAGATACAGCAACTAGAAAGTCAGGACAGAGATGAGATGAGAAGTAATTTAGCAAATATTTCCCCTTGAAGTCGCAGTTCAACAAATCCTTGAGGTTGACAGAAGACAACACTGAAAGTAACAGATCTGGTCTCCTGTGCCACTCCTCCCTTCTGCCAGCATGGGTCTTTCTGCAGCCAGGTGAAATGTCCTGGGGAATTGAAAAAAAAATAATATTTTTCTTTAATATGTTGGGTTTAAGCCAATTTTTTCTCTCCACTAAGACTCAAGAAAAAGAGTAGACAGCTGACACGGAGCAAAAGTAGGACTGTTTCTTTAGACAGCAGTGCCGGCTGGTTTTAAATGTCTGTGGAACCACCTGGGCAGCTTGTATAGTTAGACTAGAAAAGTGATGAGCATGCCTTTAAAAGGAGTGTTATAGCTAAGGATGCTCCCAGGACTACTGAAATTAAGGCCTTCCTCTAGAAATCTCAGAAAATGCGTTTGAAAGAAGTATGCATGGGATTAGTTGCGCCTTCCATGACGGCAGGAACCAACCCTCCTCCATCAGGGAAGATTAAGAAGCAAAATTCTCTTTAAAAAGCTCAAAATGCCAACCAGGTATGCCACATATAAAATCAATAGGACACGCTTTGTCTCTCTGGGAAGAAGTCATGAGTTTTGAAGGAATGTTATGGATACTGAACACAACTCACCGTAAAACTATGGAGTGCTGTAATAGTCCTGAAAAAGTGAACAGCAAGAAAACCATGCAAACTCCAAAGAGTTTGCAAAGGAAGGTGAGCAGAAAGGACCATGGGATGATAGAAGGCCATGAAGGGGAGAGGTGGGTGATCCATTCTGCCCGTGAACTGAGTGACCACAAGAGTTGGAAACAGCAATCTTATGTGACCGGATTAAGGCGGAGAATTTAATGTGAATTAAACAGGGTATGGAAAAGGTGTAGGAAGCTTCAGAGAGATTCACTTGTGTCCAGCAAACCTGAAGCTTAACTGTGAAAGATAACCTTTAAGGTATGAGATGACCCTAGGTGGATGACCTGTAAATTTCTGCAGCTCAGGAAAGCCTCAAGAAAAACTCACTCTGAAGACCTGAAGACCATGCCCAATGAAAATGTCTCACTGCAGTCTGGGGAAAATCCTAGAGGACAACTGAGGGGATGAACTGAGGCCAGGGATGCTCTGAAATTGGAATCTTCTCTTTTTGTAAGAGTTACAAAATGCCCCAAAGCTCTAATCAAGTCCCAAACATGTGGGTTTCCTCCAGTGGGCTTTGCACTGTTCCTTGTAGGTGATGTCTGCAATTAATGCAAGAGGATCTGGTAAACCCAAAGTATTTCTAATTATTATGGCTTGGCTAGTAAACACGGACAAACCCTTGGGTGACCACAGCAAGATGGAAAACTGAAGGCAGTGGGGTAGATTTCTCACCAAACTACAGCCACCAATTTGAGGGCTGATATTGCCTCATACTAGTTTCTGTGGAGACACTTTCTTATGGAAGTGTGTAAGGTCTTTGGCAATAAGCAAGTCATGGAGAGACACTGACACAGGACAAGTGCACAGTGTCATACTTCTAGTTCAGCCCCCAAGTTTGGAGCCTGGATAGCAGTGCATTGCTGTGGGCTACATTTTTAAGATGGGTGCCTAAATCCACAGTTCTGCTTCTAAAAGCAGGTACTTAAGAATCTAAAAATAGGTCTGCATAATTATCCTTTGGAAAGCAGTTTTTAAACTGTGCAGCTGACACTTGGGAATTCCAAGTGGCTGATCAAACTGAATAGAAAACTGTAGCTATAAAGTGAATGAGACACCAGACTAGATTGAAAAGACCAGCTTATTATGACTAGAAAAGCCAGTAGCACTTTTCCCATGATCACCAGCACTCTCATTTCCACAGTACAAAGTCTAAGGAAGATGAGAATTTAGTCCAGTGTCCCACATCTGGATATTGCCCTATTCTATACTTTGCCTTGTGCTTTTATCAGACTTGAATTTTATTTCAGTGAGATGTTCTCTTTAATTGGCAAAGTTTGTATAGGCAGCCTGTGTATCCAGGAAGTTATTAACCGCAAACCTCTGAATCTGGGGGAAGAGAGGGGAGGGCAAAATTACTGGAAATTGAGATTTTTTAAAAAAAAGTGGTGTGGGTACTAGCTGAAGAAAGCAGAAAGTATTCTGTATGAATCAAACTGAACAGAATAAAACTGTGGGTGTGGAAATCTACACTCAGGAGTCCCTCACATAATCTCTCTCTCTTTCAAGGCAGTCATACCCAGGATGTGCACCTGGTACCTGCAAAGTGACACACAAACAGCAGATGTTGGACTGCAGGATTAGAACTGTAGAGTTGCTTCAAAAAAATAACAATAACATCAGTTTTAGTATTGCTATTCCTGATGTGAGCACTGCTTTAAGAAGTATTAATGCCTTGAGTATTAATGTGGTGCTACCACATGTACATGGTCCAGCACAAAGCACAACACCTGGTGTGGCACAAAGCCTGCTGGAGCAGGACTGACCTCTCAACAGCTTCCTACGACCTTGGACCAACAAGGTGAGATGACACAATGCTTATCTTGGCTTCCCGTGGAGGTGACATTTGTGACCTAAATTAGATTCATCCTTGTCTCAAACTACATCCAGAAATGCATCATTTCAGATGAGCTCAATGGTGGAGAAAATTTTTCCTTTCAGAACAAGGATATCTAAGAGACATCAGAACACTGAAACTGGGAATCCATGTTTCTGTCCTCTGACTGGTGACCCTGCCCACGGCAGGGGGTTGGAACTGGATGATTTTTAAGGTCCTTTCCAACCCAAGCCATTCTGTGATCCCCCCATGATTCTATGAGTCCAAGGGAAGCCTACATGGCAAGCTCAGATGGATATGTCCAGAGACAGGCAAGACAGCTGTCATTCTTCTGTTGCCTTTAAGCAGCCATATCACCTTGGTGTTAGGTGAGCCTAATCCTAACTTGGATTTCCAGAGAAATATGAAATTGTATAAGACTTTTCCTGCAAATCATATAAACTTCTTTTTGGCTCCTGGAGGGTGTTTCCATTACATGCTGGTAGCAGGCGGCTTGGGATAGAGATATTCCAGAGAGGCAAAAAATGTCTGATATGATGGTCCTAGTCTGCTGCAGATCCTGGAATAATAAGAAGGTCAGCTAGATCTGAAGCTCATCCTTTGGGACAGAGAAGACAATTTAGTCTTCTCCACTGGATCTGTGCAGGACGTGATCTGTAGAAGATCCCTCACAGTTTTTTTCTCCTCCCCTCTGCAACCTAAGAACCATTCAATGTTTTTATTCCAGTAGACATGCTGATGTTAACTCATACAATTCTAAATGAACATTTGATGTATTTAGATCCATATTCTGTTATATTTACAAGGTGCTTTGCACATTTCACTACGAAAGTTTATGCTGTGTAGCAAGATGAAGTTCACCATGACTGATCATTTCATGTGAATATTAAACATAATTCAAAGTGATGGATCTCAAATAAACAAGTGCTGGAGTGTTTTAATAAGATCAAACTCCTTCAATACTGGAACAAATGTTATTTTTTCCCTTTAAATCCTTTAAAGGGATTTTTATTTTTGTAATGTAAAGAAGTAAGGAACATAAGTAAATGCTTAATTTTGATTCCTCAAAGTTCGAATTACTCCAAAATGTATTTTTATGATTATTCTGGTCTAAAATACTTTTTTTTTTTAATAGCAGGGAGATCAATCAAATTCTCAGTGCAAACATGGCATGTCCTGGATGATGGAGGTTATGGAGTCTGACCAGCAGTGTTCCTAAGGCAATATGGAAAGCCAGAACCACACAGCTCTTCCTCTTTTCTCATCATGTGCTGCTCCTCACTGATTTTAAGGACTCATTATATCAGAAAGCTCAGAGAAGATGCTGGAAGGCCAGGAAACTTGAAAAACCCTCAGAGTCGACAGTCAGTGTAAATCTGTGTCAGCTCTGTGCCTCTGGGATTTCATGGCATCTGACTCCCAAATATTCCCATGGAAAAGGCCAATCACTGGGATAGAATTAAGCTCTTTGCAAAGGTTCCACATGACATCTGTGCTAATCTCTGTTGTACCACACCTTTTGGAACTTTTTGAGCTCCTAAAACTGAAGAGGAGAGTAAAGCTACCCTTTTTCTAGAGAGTAAGTCCTGTGAGGAGCAGCAGAGGGAGCTGGGGGGGCTCAGCCTGGAGAAAAGGAGACTCAGGGGGCCTTCTCGATCTCTACAACTCCCTGACAGGAGGTTGTAGCCAGGTGGGGGTCGGGCTCTTCTCCCAGGTAACAAGTGACAGGAGAAGAGGAAATGGTCTCAAGCGGTGCCAGGGGAGGTCCAGGTTGGACATCAGAAGGAATTTCTTCACTGAAAGGGTGGTCAGGCATTGGCAGGGGCTGCCCAGGGCGATGGTGGAGTCCCAGTCCCTGGAGGTGTTCCAGGAACACCTGGACATGGCGCTCAGTGCTCTGGGCTGGGTGACAAGGTGGGGTCGGTCACAGGTTGGACTCGATGATCTTGGAGGTCTTTTCCAACCTTAATGATTCTGTGATTCGTTTTGTGGTTCCTTATGGTGTGTACCTGTCCTGACAGCTGTGCTATCTTATTTCAGTGGGATAAATCTGCACAGCCCTGTAATCCATGACATTAGCCTTTCCCAGACTCCTGTGCCAGTATGAAGAGTACTGGACCACCATCCCCATCCAGGCACTTTGGCACAAACAGCCAAGAAGATAAAGCAGTAGATCTTGTCACATGGAATAGGGATGACTGCACTGCATTTCTTTTTACTTCTCTGCATCTGATAATGATGTCCTTTGGAGGAGAACTCTTACTAACCCCGTGGCAAACACACATTGTATGATTTGTGTAGTGCTCTTGTAAAAGCATTTTTGTGCTCAGTTTGACAGAGATGAGTTTATTGGTATCAGCTGCAGCACCAATAAAACATAGATGCTTTAAACAATGTCACTGATGGACATAACATAGTTAACACTGATTGTGTTCCTAGACACCAGGGGGACAGCTTCTTGCAGTAGGTTGTAATTAGTGGGGGTTAGATCATGCTTTAATTTGTTGCTTAGTTCTCCCATGGAATTGGTTCCTTGGGACACATGAGAGAGGAAAAGAAGTAACTGGAAAAGATGTTTCCCAAACTTTTATTCCTGTGACTTGCCCTGCTGTAGCCAATGAAAACATCCACATCAGTAGCAGACTTGTGAAATAGGTTTCTTCCTTCTAACTAAACTGCACAGAGAGGAACGTAAGTTACAGGATGATAATATCGATCCCCCAAAGCCAGGCACTTCCTCCCAGTACTTCACATCTTGGCTGAGCATTTTTGCAAGATTTCTTTTCTCCATAGCAAGCACTGGGAGCTGGGAACAAAGACAACCAGGGAAGCTAGTGACACTGCTGTTTCCCACCCTGCAAGCCCAGCTGATGGCTCGGAGCGCGGAGCTGAACGGTGCGTCGCCTCCTAACAAGGACAGCAAGCCTGAGAGTGTTTGCCTCCACTGCAATTCAATCAGGGTGCCTTGCAGCTCGAATTGCTACTATTTTGTGGGTCACTACCTCCTCCAATATTCTGTGCCCTCTCTTGTTTTCTTTTCATTTGCTATGCAGGCTCGCAGACCTTCCTGCTAGATTTCACTTGGGAGGCCCAGAACCCCAGTACTGCAAATCCTAACAGGACCTTGATGGATGTTAATGTCTCTGCCTTTCATATCATTTTACCAGTGGAACCTTTGATCTATCAGCAGTCTTTATATCAATGCAGTCATTGCATAAAACTGAGAATATGACAAAAATATCTGCTGTGCTAATGCAGAGTATTTCCCCTTACCCCTCGTAAAAACACAGTACTGGGGGGTTTATTTTGACCTCCGAATGTGCCATGAGGGTAGAACTGGGAGCAAAAACTTTTTTTCCTTTTTCTTTTTTTTTTTTTTTTTTTAAAAAGCGTTCTGGTAAAGGAAGTTGTAAAGCAACAAGTACTGTACATTATGATTCAGAGCAGCAAGGGACAGCTGGAGAGACTTGATTGGCTCCAGCCCAAAGAAACAGAGGCTTCTTGTGACCAGCTGCTGTGCTGCAGCATGAATGACAAGGGTAATAATTGATTACTAACTGGCAGCTCAAAAGGAAGAAAGAATTAACAAAAGCAATGAGGTGCTTTACAGCTTGGTAACTGTAAAATCAGCAGAACAATTAGGGGAAAAAGAAAGGGGTTTCACTTCTTACCTTAGTGTTACAAGGACAGTGCTGGTTAGTATAAATCGCATGACAAGCAAGCCAGAGGGGCAGGTCAGTAGGTAATAAGGGGGCTCTGCACACCCACAGGTCCCGCAGGATCATTCAGCAGATTTGCCAGTGAGCAGCTAGAACTCCATCAAAAGCATCCAGCCATGCCAATGACATTGGTAGGCAAGGCAAGGTCTCTGAGGCACCAGTCATAATATCATAGTGAGGGTGAAACCTCCAGCAAATGGTGCATTGTGGCAAACCAACCCTTTGCCTTTCAGAATAAACACATGCCCCTTTTTTTTTTTTTTTTCTTTTCCTTTTTTCCCTTCTTGTAAATGGCTTTTGTGTTTACCAGTAAATGCACTGGATGCATTGTTTGCTACACCTTTCTTTAAGGGGCTTGTAGTGACCTCATGCTCTGGGCCCTCTGAAACCTTCTGGTCACTGAGAGCTGGGCTCTGCCCCTTTTTTATGCAGAGTGGCACCTCACTTTGGGCCAGATCACTGCCAGCATGCCAATGCAAGGAGTAAGGGGGCATAACGTGTCCTGTGTCTTGCTTCTCACACACAGGGGAATAATAGCCTCTGCCCTTTCCTCAGCCCAAGTGGGGAGAAGGGAGAACTTGATGGATCCTTCATTTCCTTTCCCAAGGCATCTGGCAGCAAGAAGCATGTGCTGTGCCAGCTACAGGCCCGTCACGGTTTGCTCCCTTCCCAGAGCAGCAAGGAGACAGGTCTGTCCCAGCAGGAGCTCAGCAGTGGGTGGCTCCTTTTCTGGTCTAGCTCTCTTTGAGCAGAGCTGATAAAATCAATGGGATTAATCATGGGGAAAGGTATCATTCAGCATGAGCAAAGCTGGCAGCCTCTGGTCTGACATATGGAAAATGTTCTTCTAGCGGGGTGAAGCCTCTTCAGCCCAGCCCACTCTCACCCCTTCTCCCGCTCCAGAGTCTGCCATCCTGGTGCTTATGGAGTAACTCCTTACCCCGGCACCTTCCAACTCCCAGTTGATAAGGCCCATCTCTCCTATTTTAGCCATTTAAAAGCTAAACAGCCCATCCAATTTGGGGTTTTAGTCATCTTCTACAGCCACTACAATGAAAGCTCTTCCCCCTGAGCTGAATTCTTACTACCTACCTCAGATGACTACTCAAGGATGGTGCACCATTCACTTGTGACACCGGGCTATAAACTTGCCTCGACAACTAGCTAAGAGCTGACTTTGAATTTTTTTGAGGATAAAGACACTGTCATGGCCTGTTTGGGGTCTTACTCTGACCTTTGAGACCAGTGAAGTAAACAAGTAATGCATGAAGGCAATTGGAGTTGGTCCCTCTCTGCAGTCAGAGGCACCACACCCTGGGCAGGGAGGACAGTGGGCTCAGGATACTGGCGTGGCATTCCACCACCAAGGAAAGCTGCCATGACAGAGGGGAGCTGAGCTGCTCCAGGACAGGGTTAACTGGGGCTGTCTTTGCTCCCACTGAGTGGAACACTCATGGAACAAGTTTCAGACAGAGGAAATGGCAGTGGAGCTCAAGATGTAAAAATGCAAATGGTACAAGGGGCATGTCTTCATCAGTTCACCCTTGAAGGCTACCCTAAGAACTGTAGAGGGAACTTTACTAGAAAGTCTACCAAAAATTCAAGGCCTGGGGGTGGGTTGGCAGGTCTGGGGTTTTTGTTGTTATATACACAGTGCAAATATGAGCTTGACTAATCTAAACCTTGTGCTGCTTTCTTACACTGCGAGAGCAATTACGATTGAGAAAAAAATCCCACGCATCACCCAATATGGAAACACTTTTTTTTCAAGTTTGACATTTTTACATTTTTACTGACAGGGCAAAGCCTGTAATTTAACTGGGCTCCATTTCCCATAACTGCTGAGAAGGGACTGGCCCCTCCTCCGCATTTCTCAAAGGACTTATGATCAGAAAGGCGGCCATGGAAAATCCAAAGGAGTTGACTCTATCTATCATGAAACACTGTTGGACCAGGAAAATTAAAAAAAAAAAAAAAAAAGAAGAAAATAAATACTTTCTCCCAAGGGTCTTGGTGTGTGCACATAGTGATTGTGAACTTGTGCAGCAGAAATGGCATGATTTTGAAGAAATAAAGTATTTTTGCCACTTATCAAGAAAATGAGAAGCTATTTTGCTTTTCTTTTACTTCCACATATTTTTGTTTTTATTGTTCTTATTGCTCTTTGAAGTAGGAGCTCCACAACAGGAGGGGAGGAGGAGGGGAGGAAAAGGGGAGGAGAAGGGGAGGAGAAGGGGAGGAGAAGGGGAGGGGAGAAAAGGGAAGGGGAGGGGAGAGAAGGGAAGGGAAGGGAAGGGAAGGGAAGGGAAGGGAAGGGAAGGGAAGGGAAGGGAAGGGAAGGGAAGGGAAGGGAAGGGAAGGGAAGGGAAGGGAAGGGAAGGGAAGGGAAGGGAAGGGAAGGGAAGGGAAGGGAAGGGAAGGGAAGGGAAGGGAAGGGAAGGGAAGGGAATGTTTGGGCTCTGCTCACCTTGTTAAAGGTGATGGACCCTCCTTAGAGTGTCAAACAAATTGACACTTTGAGTGACAAAGTATGTACCAAACAAGACACAAAGTACCAGCATGCTGGCCCAAGAAAAGTCAAGTAGCAGCTGTTTCCTCCAGAGAAGGTGTAAACACACAGCTGCAAGGAAGAAAGAGGAAATAATCAGGTGGTCACAGAGACAATAGAAACTGGAAACTGAGCACAAGTTATGTCATCACTGCTGATCACGTTTTTCAGAGTTTGGAAAGAAGTAAACATTAAAAATAGAAGCCCGTCTCAAATCTGTAAGGGCACAGTTAACTTATTCTCTCAGCCCTCCTCCATGCACTGTACCCTTGTGCTGGGAATGGGAGGGTGCCACAGGTGACTAGAAGAGATCTCTGTGGTATTATGGCATAAAAGTGCTCTGAGCATCTAGAAGCAGACAGAAGTAAGATACACATTTGCTCTCCAGACCTCTCCAGACAGAAAGGTGAGTTATTGTATGTGCTGTTAGCAGATAAAACCTTGTTTTCAGTGACTTATCACTTTACCACATACACTAAATACTAGTGTAACCTATGGAAAACCTTTGTCCATAGTGGAAAGGAATATCATTGAATCATAGAATCAACTGGGTTGGAAAAGACCTCAGAGATCATCAAGTCCAACCCTTGATCCAATCCCGCCGTGGTTACCAGCCCATGGCACTGATGCCACATCCAGTCTCACCTTAAAAACCTCCAGGGACGGTGAATCCACCACTTCCCTGGGCAGCCCATTCCAATGCCTGATTACCCTTTCTGTAAAGAATTTCTTCCTAATACCCAACCTAAACCTCCCCTGGCACAGCTTAAGACCATGCCCTCTTGTTCTACTGCTGTTTCCTGGGAGAAGAGACCAACCCCCACCTGGCTACAACCTCCTGTCAGGGAGTTGTAGAGAGTGATGAGGTCTCCCCTGAGACTCCTCTTCTCCAGGCTGAGCCCCCCCAGCTCCCTCAGCCTCTCCTCATAGGACTTGTGCTCCAGTCCCTTCCCCAGCCTTGTTGCTCTTCTCTGGACCTGCTCCAGCCCCTCCATATCCTTCCTGAACTGAGGGGCCCAGAACTGGACACAGCACTCGAGGTGTGGCCTCACCAGTGCTGAGTACAAGACAAGAATCATTTCCCTGCTCTTGCTGCCACACTGTTCCTGATCCAGGCCAGGATCCATTTGCCTTCTTGGCCACCTGGGCACACTGCTGGCTCATGTTCAGCTTCCTGTCAATCCAAACTCCCAGGTCCCTTTCTGCCTGGTTGCTCTCCAGCCACTCTGTCCTCAGCCTGTAGCCCTGCATGGGGTTGTTGTGACCAAAGTGCAGGACCCGGCACTTGGCCTTGTTGAACCTCATCCCTTTGGAATCAGCCCAACTCTCCAGCTTGTCCAGGTCCCTCTGAAGAACCCTTCTGCCTTCCAGCAGACCAGCACTCCCCCCCAACCCAATGTCACTTGCAAATTTGCTAAAGGTACACTCAATCCCCTCATCCAGATCATCAATAAAGATATTAAACAGGACTGATAAAGATATTAAATAGGACTGCTGGGGTTAAACTGTTGGTTTGGTTTTTTCCTAGACATTAGCAAAAATAGTTTAGCTGATTATAAGAACAAAGAGGTGGAAAGCCAGATTGTCTTGACCACATCTTGAAAAAGAGTGTCTATGTGGTGAAGAAAGGAACTACCTACCTGCAAGTGAACTCTCTGCCTGACACAACTCTATTCATACAAGTGGGTCTGGCTCATCTGGCTTGTTCAGACAGCTCCAATGGGACCTATTTAGTGAAAAGGACAGTACAGGAAAGTGTCTGTAAGCTCTGTGAAAAACCCAAATTCCCGTGTAAAGCATCGTTGAAATTTTTCAATAGCTTTCCAGCAACTTGTCCTGGTCATTGCAGGTTTCTGAAAACACACTAACAAGAGGACAAGAGCTGAGCAGCAAGATGACTAATAAATTATTAATTGTTATCATCATCATCACCACAGTATTATTCCACTAGATTTACCAGTTGGGAAGGAAGGGTAATTCCTCTCTGTCAATTATCAACTCCTCCTGAAAGGGCAACACTGTCTCACAGAAACTTCCAGACATTTTTCCCTGCTTTGCTTTACCACCTGCTAAATGCCTTAAAATCCACCATTGCACCCCCACAACTGCAAGCTTATTTTATGGCTTCTGCTATTCCACAGAATATTCTACAGAATTCTGGAGGGAGCCCAGAGGAGGGCACCAAGATGATCAGAGGGATGGAACACCTTTCCTAAGAGGAAAGGCTGAGAGAATTGGGATTGTTCAGCCTGGAGAAGAGAAGGCTTTGGGGGGACCTAATTGTGGCCTTCCAGGACCTGAAGGGAGCCCAAAGGAAGATGAAGAGAGACTATTTCCAAGGGCCTGGAGTGACAGGACAAGAGGCACTGGCTTCAAACTGACAGAGAGCAGGTTTAGATTGGATATTAGGAAGAAATTCTTCCCTGGGAGGTGGGGAGGCCCTGGCACAGGTTGCCCAGAGAAGCTGTGGCTGCCCCATCCCTGGAAGTGTCCAAGGCCAGGTTGGATGGGGCTATGAGCAACTTGGGCTAGTGGAATGTGTCCCTGCCCATGGCAGGGGGTTGGAATGAGATGATCTTTCAGGTCCCTTCCAACACAGGCCATTCTATGGTCCTTTGATGATTCTATGAAACTTCATAATAAATCAAAATACACATGGGTTTTGACAATAATATTCCATGGGCCCATTTAAGAAATAGGAGAACATGGAGCATCATTAGATATTAGGAATAAGCTCACAAAGGTATAGAATAAAGTGGGAAGGTGCCTTGTGTGACTGTAATGAGATTAAACTTACCCTGTGATTCAAATTGAAAGCAAAAGGAACTGATGCTCTCATGGCTTGCAAATAAAGGGAGGGGTAATATTAAGCAAAACTGAAAGTATTGCAGAATAAACACCTATTCTGTGGTTACACATTCTCATTTCTTCACCTACAAAAGTGCAGTGTTTCCCCTCTGCTGCCATCAGAAGGAAAAAATCATGATTTCTAAAGCAATTTCATTACAGTAGAAGTTATAGCAGCACATAGTGCAAGACCCTGGGAAAACTGTTCTGAGAAGAGCGTTGGTCTTGTGGTAAAGCACTGGACAGAGATTTCTGTAGTGGATGGAGCTCCTGAGTCTTGAGATGTCCTGTGTCTGATCGAGTCATTCAGTGCATCAATTCCCCAGAGCACCAGATTTACCCCTCTTGTGCAGAGTAAATTCATGACAAAAGTACCATGACTCTGCCTTCTGATGGTGGGCCCCACACAGCAAAGGCTGGAGATTCCCAAGTCTGGAACAAAAGCACCTGGGGAAAAAAAGGTTCAAGAATTAAGGCACATAGTGGGTTTACAGCTCAGTATTTGACTTAGTCTTGTGCATTTTTTCATTAAATCATCACAGTAAAATACAGGAACAGTTTTGGGAGGTGAGATCTGCAGAACAACCTTTGGACTAAGGTAGCTTGTGACAGCCTAGCAGGTAGAACTTTAGGTCAAATGAAGGAGACCTGAATGGCCTGAATTGGAAGGGATCTTAAAGATCATCTCGTTTCAACTCCCATGCCATGGGCAGGGACACCTTCCACTATCCCAGGTTGCTCAGAGCCCCATCCAACCTGGCCTTCAACACTTCCAGGGATGGGACAGCCACAGCTTCTCTGGGCAACCTGTGCCAGGGCCTCCCCACCCTCACAGGGAAGAATTTCTTCCTAATATCCAATCTAAACCTACTTGCTGTCAGTTGGAAGCCATTGCCCCTTGTCCTGTCACTCCAGACCCTTGGAAATAGTCTCTCTTCATCTTCCTTTGGACTCCCTTCAGGTCCTGGAAGGCCACAATTAGGTCCCCCCAAAGCCTTCTCTTCTCCAGGCTGAACAATCCCAATTCTCTCAGCCTTTCCTCTTAGGAAAGGTGTTCCATCCCCCTGATCATCTTGGTAGCCTACTTTGGACTTGCTCCAACAGGTCCATGTCCTTTCTGTGCTGATCTCCAGGAGAAGATGTGTGCCAGGGATGGTCCTGCAGGATGGTTACATCTGAGCACTGTGCATCTGGGAGCAAACCCAAGAGGGAGGATATGATCTTGCAGGATGTGTCTGTCACCTTACTTGAAGTTTTGAAGACTAGGTTACGGGAAAGGCAGCTCTTTCCCTCAAACATGCCTCCAAATCTGGGCCCTTCATGCTGTCTCAGAAAAGCAATGCAAGCACAGAAGTGTTCCGGTGCACTTAGAAAAGTGCCACTGATGAGAGATGAAATGAGTGAGCACAGAGCAAAGCTCTCTCAGTTCATTAAAATGTAAGGCTTAGAGCCTGGAAGAGGGGAGGTTTGAACCAAACCTATGGAAAACTACTGTGAAATTTAATAGAAAAAAATATTACAGATTTTGAAGGTTTGTTGGGAATTTACGTCCCCCTGAAAAGGTTTTGGGGGTTTTGAACTCACTTCCTTGAAATCTGTTCTCACATATTTCTGTGGATCCTCCTGGATTCATACCTATTACATTTCACCAGACTTTTCCATGCAGACATGCAAACTGAAACCACAGAAAATATTTTCATGCACCCTCCACCCTCCAGAGCAAACCCACCACGTTCTCCCTGACTCCAGTGAGGTGTGACGTGGCAGCTTTCTCAGAGGTGCCAGCCAGGCAGAGAGGCAGCACAACCTGGGTGGAGGGAAATAAAGCCAGCTTTTAGGGAAAAATCCTGTGCTCCCTGCTTTTTCCCTTCTTTCTTTTTTCCCTTCTGCACAGCACTATATCAATAGACTCAAAACTCCGAGGAAGTTTATAATCCTGTTTTAGTAGAGACTGGTGACAATCCTAAATATAAGGTGTCCACAAGCTACCAGATCCAGCTCTGGTGAAAGTTAGTGCATCTCCTGTTGGGACCAAAGGGAGCTGCTCCCATTTGCATTAATGCTGAATGTGGCCCCTTCAGTGACTTATTTTTAATTGTTGGACATGGTTTTAAAAAAAAAAAACTGGAAAAATGTGCATTCTATCAAGTGTTGTGAAACTGTGTGGGTTGGAGAAGGCTCAGTTTTTAATAAAGGAAACATTCATTGCATCCCATTTCAAGGACTTCCATTAGATAGAAGGGAGGCAGCAAGCAGGAAGCTCAAGCCTTGCTCTTGCTAGTTCTCCCTTTGCTACCAAACAACAACACTTTAAATGAAAAGGAAAAGGAAAAAAAAGGAGGGAGGAGTAGGAAACTGTGTAACCCTGGAGGCCAGAGAGGTTTCCTCACCTTTGCCAAGGTCAGAGCTCGGCATCACATAGAGTGTGAGAGCGCTGGGTGCTAAGCTGGCTCTGTGGGAATCCTAACTGTATCCCATTGAAAGGAAAAGGTGACAGATGAACCATTTTCCAGCTACTCTCAGGTTAAGTTTTGAGAGGGTCCTATGAAATGTAAAAAAAACCCTAAATAAAAAAAAAAAAAGAGTAGTAGTATTTTAGAGGCAGATTTAAACAAATGTGAAAACTCAGCATATGCTCCTTGAGTCATTTCCCAGCATACCCACAGTCTTCAGTCCTATTACGTTTCCAAAGGCATTTTCCACCAGGATGGAAGAGTTTTAGGTATAGTTCATTCTTCCCAGCTTCCCTCTGCTCTGCTTCCTCCTTATTGTTTTCATCTGCCAGTACATCCCGGCCTGATTTGTCATAATTTCATGTTGACATACTGTAGTAAGACAATTGCAGCTGCTCTCTCTGAAGAATGCAAACAGGGATCTGTCATCTCCTCTCCCTTCCTCCCCTCCCCCTCCTGGGAAGGATGGATTTCACTGGGAATGACGGGAACATCGCCACCAAGCAGCGGCTGCAGTCTGCCCGTGCACAGGGGCTGGCAGATGATCCCTTGTCACTCACACCTTTGTTTGGATATCACAGTTTCTGCTCGGGCTAAATGCTCACCCTTCCAAGTGTGTGTGTATGTTTATGTAGTCAACTCCAGGATGCAAACGGCATTCCTCTTATCATAGGGAGAGAGGATATGAGCTCATTCATAAGGAATCCCAGCTCTGGGGTGCCCCACTCAGTTAATCCAAGCATCCCCTGCATGCCCCTTCTTCTGAGAGGGTGGAAGAAAAGCAAAGCACAGTGCTATTGGCTTTTAATAAGGGGGATAATATATTTCAGAGAAGAGCTCAGACAGGAGAGGAAATGAACTTGGCTAGACAGTCACTTAAAATAAAAAAAAAGGGGGAGGGGATTTGCAAAACTCATTCCATTATTTCATGTAAATATACTTGGCTGGGTTAAGACAGGCTGATATAAGATGCTGAATAAGACTACAGGCTGCCTGTCCCCTTTAGACAGATTTAGCAGCACAGCACCATTTATTAGCCTGCTTGATAAAGAAATAAACAGATTATAGGCTTGGCAGTTGCTGACTGTCAAAATAAGCAAAGCTCTAAATGCTGTGAGCCTCTGATCTTGGAAAAAGGCCCTGGGAGTGTTACAGCACCCAGGGGCTCCACCTGGGCTGAGGGATCTGCTTGTGTGGTGTTCTTTGCATGTCTGGGCTTAATACTGGAGCGATGAGCAGCTCGTAGTGTGGGCACAGGGCTCAGCATCCACACAAACAGGAGTGCAACTGGGACACAGCAGGGCAGAGGGAAGGTTTCCTGCCCGGGGCTTTGGCTGAGCACACAACTCCCAAGTGGTGAAGTAATTAATAAACGAGATTTAGGTGGAAGAAGAGCAAGGAAGGCTGTTGGCATTGAATGGCCAGGTTGGATGGGCCCTGAGCAATGTGGTCGAGCAAAAGGTGTCCCCACCCATGGCAGGGGTGGGGTGTAATGAGATGATCTTTAAGGTCCTTTCCAATACAGGCCATTCTGTGAGCCTGTGATTCTTTGGTTCTATGCATGGGGTGTTACTGGTCCAGTGGAGGGCTACAAAGATGTTTCAGGGACTGGAGCATCTCCCTGAGGAGGAAAGGCTGAGGGAGCTGGGGCTGTTCAGCCTCGAGAAGAGACACTGAGAGGGGATCTCATCCATGTGTGTCAGTGTCGGCAGGGAGGGGGCAGAGGATGTGGTGCTACTGTTCAGGCTCTTTCAGAGGACATTAAAAAGCTGGAAATGGTTCAGAAAGGAGCTTCAATGATCCTGAAAACCTGTTATGAGACCAGACCTGACTCCCACCATGGGCAAAGCAGGAAGCTATCACTGAAGAGGGCTGACAACTCAGGCTCACACCAGAAGGCTGCGCGAACGCAATGTGCACAAGTAACCTTCTGACTCTTGAGCTAGAACGTCACCCATGAGATACATCTTTCCTTCGAGATTTTATTCAGAAAAACATGCCTGAAGTCACAGAATCATAGAATATTCTGAGTAAGAAGGGACCCACAAGGATCATCAAGTCAGCTCCTGGCCCTGCACAGGACACCCCAGCAATCCCACCCTGTCCCTGAGAGCATTGTTCAAACACTCCTTGAGCTCTGTCAGCCTTGGTGCTGTGCCCACTGCCCTGGGGAGCCTGTTCAGTGCCCCACCACGCTCTGGGGGAAGAACCTTTTCCTAATATCCAACCTAACCCTCCCCTGACACAGCTCCATGCCTCTTTCCATGTTTCCGTCTTGTCCCTGCACAAGTCCATAATCACTCAATCAGTAGGAACAGGATCATCCTTGTACAGTACTGAATTAAATTATTAGAAGTAGAGACAGATACACATTACAGTGAAGGCAACTTTGCCAATGTGTGGGATTTATTGTCATGACAAATCCATGATTCTCTTCTGTTTAAATTTCCAACTCCTGAAGGTATGTGGTGACATAAGCAACTCACTGGTATTCTTTCAGTGATTCATCTGTGTTTGTTTTTGATGGGAAAACTTAAAAATGTAACAGTAGATGAATGAAAACTGAAAAATGTGAACAGAACTTGAACTACTTCCTAAATCTCATTTTTCAACCACTCCCGTAAATACTTGCAGCCTGAACTTTTGGCACTGGCAATATTTCTTATGCTTTAAAGTGCAGGGTGCAGATCATAGTTTTTAAAAATTAATGGGAATTTATTATCACAAATATGCAAACTTTAAGACCTGTAACTTTGTAACTGGTTTATAATTTTCAAAAACTATTTTTAAAACTTTTTAAAAAAAAAAATCTCATTATGTGACTTTTTACTAATGTTTTCAGTCACATGATAAAATTTATTATAAAATAACAATTATAAACCACTTGGCAAAAATTATTACAAAATAATTCGAAGGGAAAACACAAATTGGAAATTAAGATGATTTCAAAACCTTTATCATATTTACTGATTTTTCAGTTCAGCTAGTAATTTTGAATACTGTTTTCACACCCTAATCTCGAATTGATTTAAAGGAGCCCCGTTGTCAGAAGAATTCGGTTTCAGCTGTGAATGTACAGCACACAGAAAACCCAGTTCCTCTAAGGCATCACATTATGAACAGCTGGAAGTGAGGCACAGAAGTTCACCAGCCAGTTTAAAAGCTCTGGCTCGTAAGGAATTGCTGGAGTTAAACTCTTTAAAGTGCAGAGGGTAGAATATCCTGTACTACTGTACTATATCCTACACTGGATTTTTCCACATGTGCAGTGGTGAGCATGAGAAAGGTGGCAGTTGCTCTTTCCTCAGGGTTCAAATGGTGAGTTACGGGGCTGTGCACTGATGATAAAACAGAACCATGGAATCATTAAGGTTGGAAAAGACCTCCAAGCACATCAAGTCCAGCCTTTGACCGATCACCACCTTGTCAACTAAACCAGAGCACTGAGCACATTGCTTTGCCCATAACATGGGTATGGTTGGCTGGGAAGATCTACTCCCCCCTTCAAAAAAATACATATAACACTGATGAAATGAGGTTTGCTCTTTTTCACTTAAAAAAGTAACTTTTAGTTTTCTCATTTTTGTTTTTTAAAAAATAACACTCGCCCAAACAAACGTTCTCTTCAGTTTGGGAAGAAAAACTCATACGCTTTCCAGATACAAACGTTACATCCAGAATTAATAAGCTTCCTTGTCAAATATGTTCTGGCAGAAAAAAATTCCACTGTTTCCTCCATTAGTATACACACTTGTACACAAAATTTCATGCATGTTTCTTTCCACTTCTACTCAGTTGACTTGTAAAGGTCTAAAAGGCTTGCAGCAGCTTCGGTGAACGAGGAAGAAGAGCAGTGCATCCATTTTACAGATGTGCAGCAAGATTTATCAGATTTACTCCAGGACACACAAGAAGTCTGTGCAACAGCTGGGAAGAAAACCCCAAGTCCTAGTCATGTGCTTTAGCCACAGAATTATCCTTACTCTTGGAAAAGCAGAGGGGTGCTTTTGTGGAAAACAATGAGTTGTAAAGCCTGAGGAAAATAAACTCTCCCAGGCTTTTTCTTAAGCGGGGCTGGAGAAAGATTTGTAATGGAGGCGTTGCTTGTAAGGATGTTTAAATGCAGATTTTGGTCCTATTTGTAGCCTGGTTTGCTTTAGTAAACAAATATGTACATGTGTTTAGGTGGGTCTGGATAAACCTCCACCAGTGAAAGACTCCTTCACAAAACCAGTGGTGCAGAGAAGAGCTCAGCTTCCCCCCAGTTCGCTCGCAGGCAACTCCACGCCCAGGCCACCCCACTGATGTCATAAATGCTAAATTCTTTCATCCTTGTTTGAAACAAGACCTCCATTATAAGCCCCATTTTGACTCCCTCTCCAGAGGAAAAATAATCAGCCTGAACTTTCACAGGCATGATATTAACTCGGGGTAGAACGTCCTTTTAGGAAACTTGAGGCTAACTGAACAAAGTTTTCAAGAAATCTTTGGGTGAGGGAAGCAGGGGGCAAAGGAAAGGGTGACAAGGAAATACACCAAATTGAGCTGGTTTTATGATTTTCTAGCTCACTGTTTAGGAAAAACCTTTAAGTCAGGAATAACCAGGGGGACTAGGCAAGCTTTCTTTTCCACACGGTACCATGAAATGCACACACTGACCAAGCAACCCTGGAGTGGCCCACACCAGGAGTGTCAACACAATGTGGAAAGTAGCTCTGGAGAAGCTGGAACAGCCAGCATGAACTTTGAGACTTTAAACCTGTTTTAACTGAGCAATTCAGGTGATGAGGGACCTCTGGATGTTGCTAGTCCAACCCCTTGCTCACAGCAGGGCCAATTCCAAAGCTGGATGAGATCTCACAGGACCTTGTCGAGTCAGACTTGGACAGTTCTCAAGGATGGAAATCCTTCGCCTTCCCTAGACTCCTTCTCCTGAGCTGCGCCACTTCACAGAGAAGAATTCTTCCCAACGAAAAATTAGAATTTTTCTTGTTGCAGTACGTGGCCCTTGTCTCTGCTCCCTTCTCTGTGCACTTCTGAGGAGAATCTAGTTCTGCCTTTTCTAAAACTGTCCTTTAGCCAGCAGAAGTCTGCACACAGACACACCTGAGACTTGTCCAACCCAGTGCCCTCAGACTCTCTTCATACAGAGAATCACAGGATGGGTCAGGATGGAAGTGACTACAGTGGGTTTTCTGGTCCAGACTCCCTGCTCAAGCAGGATCATCCCAGAGTACATGGCACAGGATTGCTGGGAAGCAGCTCTGTGGAGAAGGACCTGGGGATCCTGGTGGACAACAAGGAATCCATGAGCCAGCAGTGTGTCCTGGGGTGCACTGGGAAGAGCATTGCCAGCAGGTCAAGGGGTCTGATCCTGCTCCTCTCCTCAGCCCTGTGAGGCACATCTGGAGTGCTGTGTCCAGTCCTGGGCTCCTCAGGACAGGAGGGACATGGAGCTCCTGGAGCGGGTCCAGCGGAGGCTGCAGAGATGATTCAGGGACTGGAGCATCTCCCTGGGGAGGAAAGGCTGAGGGAGCTGGGGCTGTTCAGCCTCCAGAGGAGACACTGAGAGGGGACCTCATCCATGTGTGTCAGTGTCTGCAGGGAGGGGGCAGAGGATGGACCAGGCTCTGCTCGGGGGTGCCCAGCAATGGGACAAGAGGCCACGGGCAGGAACTGATGCCCAGGAAGTTCCAGCTGGACATGAGGAAGAACTTCTTTGCTGTGCAGTGACCAAGCACTGAACAGATTGCCCAGAGAGGGTGTGGAGTCTCCCTCACTGGGGATGTTCCAGAGCTGTCTGGACACAATCCTGTGCCATGTGCTCTGGGATGACCCTGCTGGAGCAGGGAGGTGGCATGACCAGATGACCTACTGTGGTCCCTTCCAGCCTGATCCAGTCTGCGATCCCTGTTTCCTTTCCAGGCCTCTCCACAGTCACCTCCAGTTTCCCAGCTTTACAGGCACACACTGGTGTTTTGAGCATGTGTGGGTATCTGAAGTGCTCACTCGAGGATTTTTCCAGGTGGTGGGCACAGCTTTCCAGCTGGTTCAATTCCACCGTATTCCACTGCAGACTTCAGATTTCCCTCTGCCATCTGCACAGAAAGAGAGTGCAATGGACAACCAGGACAGCACAAGTCAGGCAGGCACTGCACAGCTCTGAAAACTGGCTGTTCCACAGCAGACTGTGGCTGTTGAAGGCACGGTAATGCCTGAGCCCAGTGATACTACATTTGTCTACATGAAATGGTTCTTCATCCAGCTTGGAGTGAGCCCTGAGGACTAAAGGTGGCCAGGTTATTCAATTCCTCCTCACAGTAGCAGGGGGAAAGGGAAAAGAGGCATGATCAAGATATCCATGGATGACGGTCAAGCCTTCCTGACGGAATTGCATTCTGGGGTCATTCATAGCTGAAATAATAGCTAACTCCAGGGGAGCTGCCTGGGCCTGGATCTTAGAACACAAAGAATTTAATGTCTTTTTTTATGGTCTTATTTTTCCTGTATAATACAGGTTCTGACTGTAGGTGAAGACTCAGGTTTTGGTATTTCCTAGAATCCTCTCCTTTCCTTAAATAATTCAAGAAAATAGTATTAACACAAGTTTTTGCAAGGAAATCAAAACCTAGGTATGTCTGGTATGTAGTAGAGATAATCAGAGCAATACTGAAGCAGCAGATGACAAATTTTGCCTTTCATGCATCTTTGCCTAACTCTCCAGCACTTTTGCTGCCTAATTTGTCCTCCACAGGCCCTCAACCTGATCTCTGTGTGGCTTCTTAGGGCCATCTTTGAGGGGGGGGAAAAACCAAACAACAAACCGACAACAAACTTGTCAGGGGAATATTTTTTCCATTTTCTTCAAAAACAAAATACCCACACACCCTGAAAGCTACAGCAGCCAAGTTCTGGCAGAACCATCAGGAAGGAGACTAAGCCCAGTGGCAAACTGAAGACCTGATGTGCTGAGGCAAATGATGAGAGAAGTTAGAGCTTCCTATTTCTGAAAATAGGGAATTCCCAGGTCACCAGCAGAGCATGTATCATTTCCTGACATCTCCAGAATACCCACTGACACAAGGCTTCTAAAACCACGATGTTATTCTGGTAGAAAATCTATTTTGCTCTTACTTTCTGACTTAGACAACAGTCGTAATATTTTTCTCCTCCTGAGGTTTACCCAGTTGCAGAGCCCTGGTAAGTAAAGAAACTTGGCTTTTCTAGGAATAGGTCCTCTGAAAAATCTGTAGTCTTTTCAAGCTTTCTAAAAACTCTTTTTAAACCTTTTTTTTTTTTTAAATAAATAAAACCCTTACTGACATGACCTTAAAGACTCACTAGCACTTCTACAGAGCAAATCCATACATTAGCTGCATGCCTTCAACATCCATGAGTAATGAGGCATCTCCAGCCCCACAATAAGGTTTTGATGCCAGACACCACTGCCATGTATTTTCTCCCTCTAATATATATGCATCTGTGTGTGAGAAAACCCCACCTTCAAATATGGTATGTCTTTTTAGAGACACTTTCACATGAGAGAGGGAGGCTGAGGTAATCTTATTATCACCAAAACATTGTAAAAACAGCAAAGCATTGGAGAACTTTAATCCTTTTCTAAATTATGGACTGAGAACATTACAATCATGCTGTGCACAAAGGCAGAGCTGTAACTTGACAGGCTTGTATAATTTACAGCCTCCACAGTAAAAGAGGTGTTTTTATTAAATGACTGCCTGAATTTCTACAGCCACTTCAGACTCTGATGATACTGGAGAGGTTTGCATTCTGCTGCCATCATTAAAATCCTTCCCTTTCACCACAAGAATATGGCTGGGATTCAGGTTCAAAACCCATATCCAGTTATTTATCTATTACTGCTCGTCAGTTCAGAGCTGAGGTTATTTATGCTGGTACCTTATTTCACACACCTTAAATAGCTTTTGTTTCTCATCTTATAAAGCTGAGTTTCCTTTATCAAATAAGCATAAAACATTAACTAAACAATTGCCAAAATCCATTTATCACCAGGAAAATGCCCTTTGCAAAGAAGGCCTGTGTTTTATGTTCACGTATTCAAATTTCTATTTAAACTAAAATAACATCCAACAAACAAAGAACTGATGCTTTTTTGCTGACTGCAAAAAAGTACCTAACAGTAATTTTCCCTTCCGTATTGTACACAAAAGAAGAGCATTTGTATAGTGAAATACTTTTATCAGAATCCACAAAAGAATATTTTTGCACTGATAAAATAAGACCAGGCAAATAGGGTAAGTGACTTCAATCTCAACATTACAGTGCATACTCTAGAAGGATGTTTACACTGCTGGAATGAAAACAATTCATAACCAAGCTTTTAACTTAAAATCAGTAACATAAATATTTATCAGAGTAGTGTTTTAAGGCCTATATTACTGAACTATTTCTGTATAATATTGGGAGTGACAGCTATTGTTAAAATTGAAATGCTTTCATAGCAGAAAATTAACTGAAATCCATTTAGCCAGCATGGAATTTTGCATTAGTGAGTATCCATTTACCAGGCTTAGAAAACTCAGGTCAGAAATTTCAGACAGATAGACCTTATCCTGGGAATGTGTTTTGTCTTAGCTTGACCTCTTCTGTGAATCCCACTGATATTTAGTAGAGAGTCTGCATCCTTCCCTCTTTTAACACAGGTCCTTGAGGATGAATTCTGGATATCATTGCACAGTACACAAGCAGCTGCTGAGCTTTAAGGCTGTGAATGCCACCACTGACTCCAGTGCAAGCAGATACACACTTAAAGTGACTGAAATTCTCTTTACTTGGTGAGATGCACAGCCCTCAAACACTTGCAATGCCAAGGCTTCGTGCCTCAGGTGGTCATCCTGGGATCATCACTCCCCTTTCTCAGGAAGAAGCTCCCTGGCTTTTCTTTATCACCTTTGACGGAAATCCCTCTACAGTCTTCAAAATTAATTTTTAATCTACTTGCCAAGCCCTCTATTGAGGCAACCAGAGGAGAAGCATAACAGCCCCAACACAAATCCACAAACGAAACTGCATCTTCAGGCCATCGACTCACATATGACACTCTCTCCTCCCCTCCCACAGCTACTGACGTGACATACCTCCCACAGGCTGCTGTGGGGACTTGGGCCAAGCTCAGAAAGCCCGTGGTGCTCCTTGGCTTGCTTGGCAGCATCAATTCATTCCCTTCCCAGTTTCCCAGCTCTTCCAAGACAGCACCACAAGCCCTACCTAGAGCTGCAGATGTCGTCTCCACATCTGTACCAGATTCCATCATGTCAACACTGAGGCCAAAGTAATCACAGAATCATTAATGTTGGAAAAGACCTCTGAGATCCTCGAGTCCAACTGCTAACTCAGCACCACCATGTTCACCACCAAACCATGTCCCCAGGTGCCACAACCACACATTTTTGAACACGTCCAAAGACGGTGATTCCGCAGCTTCTCTGATGCCTGATCATCACTCCAGCAAAGAAATGTCCCCTAATATCCAATCTAAACATCCCCTCGGGCGACTTGGGGTCATTTATTTCCATCCTGTCGCTTGTTACTGGGGATAAGATTCCAGTCCCCACCTGGCTACAACCTCCTGTCAGGGGGTTGTAGAGAGCAATAAGGTCCTCCCTGAGCCTCCTTTTCTCCAGGCTGAGACTCCCCCCACCCCAGCTGCTCCTCACAGGATTTGTGCTCCAGACCCTTCATCAGCTCTGTCACCCTAAATAATAAACTTGATTGGATCTACTTGCCTCTGTCCAAACCCCTAGAATTCCTATATCCAGGAGAATTAAGCAAAGACCACGAGCAGAGACTCACCAGTGGGACTAACCCACCTCAGCCCTGTGCAGTGGCTCATCTGAGAAACATTTACAGCTGCTTGAGGACCATGGATGCTGTATCACTCATTCCATATGCAAACTTTATTAGGCTGTTTTTTTCCCTCCATCTATCTCCTGCAGGAGTAAATTGTACTCAGAAATGCAGTTTTGGAAACAGGTGGTTGAAGAGGAGACACGAAAGGGAGAAAAAAGAGAGGTTTTGTCAGAATGGCCACAGATCAGAACAGAGGATGGTCAGTAAGCTGGAACATCAGTAGAGGTGAAATGTGCTCCTCGTGTGTGACAGAAGAGAGGAGAATGCCAACTGGTTTAGTATTTCCCTGACTTTACAAGTCTAAAGGAGGTATATTCATAGTCATGGAAGCCTTATTACCTGCTGTGATGTTTTGCACACCAACTTGCACAACTTTTTAACCACTTGAGCATAAGAATGGACTGCGGATGGATGGGGACAGAAGAACACACCACCAAAGAGCTCCAGGTCAATGCTTCTACATCTGCAGCACCACCAGCACTAGCAGAGAATAATTGTTGTTGAAATTCAAGGTTTACCAGTCAAAGAGGGGTGTAGTTATGCCCACCCCAGTCAGCAAGATCTATGTGCACTCAGGCCCATCAATAACATGAAGGTGGTGTTGCTTAGTTACCCCGTGGATAATGGCTGGAAATGGAAGGGAATCTAATTTCAGTTTTAAATCAGCTGTTAAATCAGAAAAACTTAGCATCCACGATGCTGACCTTTTTAATTGACTATGTATTTTTATATGTATGTGTAGTCCACCCAAAAATAAGTCCATATGTAGATGTATGTATGAATTTAAAAGCAAAAGGAGTTGAATTTTAATCAGCACTTGATTTCAACTACTTTCTGTAAGAGTTTTAAGAGAAGGGAAAAAAAGATGTCAAAAAAAATCCAAACTGCAAAACAAGTGTCAAACTAAGCTTACATGAAATTTCACACCAGTTGACCACCTAGATTAACCATGGAATTTATGCTCCATTTTCATGACATCATATTCCTTCAGAGTAATTTCAAGGCACCACTTTCATGAACTTGAACAGAGGGAGTTGGATTTGGTCACAGAAAGACACCCTCCTGATTGCTTTTCCAGGTGGCATCTCTAATATTGTGTCTGGTATCTAACGCTGTTCCAACTTTCAGTAGACTTTTAGGACTCTCTATATTTGAATGCTCTGATGCTTAATAAAAATTGACACTTTTGGTTCATTTACTGTTCTTGTCACACCTGAGCATTTCATGGTGGCTAACGAAGTACAAAAAAAACTATGGAGGACTTTCAAAATCAGTTTGGGAATTCTTCAAAACACAGTTTTCAGACAAAGGACTCTGTCAACCTTTCAGAAGACTGGTTAGGCATCCAAAGCCATTAATGAACAAAGCATCCACTATCCATATGATTTTGGGAAGGGGATGTGGTAGTTTAGTCTGGGCCTTCCTTGGTGGCCAGTTTGTAACCAAGGAAGTGCCCAGATTAACCCGGTATTCCCTACGATTTTTACGTAAGCCGGGGTATAAGAAGAAAGGAGGAGAGGCCTTTGCCCTCTTTCCTTCTGGCAGCTTTGGAGGTGGGGGTTTCCCTGTTGTTGAGTCTGTCGGGTTGGGGAGCGAGGCCTGGTCAGGCCTTGCCGACCCTGGGAGGTGGGGGTTGCCGGCAATGGTTCCAGAGTGACTTTCTGTTGTCCCAAGGAGAGTAGTGAGATATTCTTTGCTAATTCTCTCAGTTGCTAGATCTTGGGCTACTGATCGTATATATTTTATTTTGGTTTTGTTCCTTTTTCCCCTTCCCCCTTCCCTTTCCCTTTTCCTTTTGAAATTGTACATATATTTCAATTGTATATAAATGTAATATAAGTGTAAATATATTTATATATATATTGCTTTAGCTGCCTCTCTCTCGTTTCGGTTCTCTTGGTTTTTTTTCTTCTCTTCTCCCTTGGTTTTGGGTGGGGGGGTAGTTCTTGTGGTGAGGTTTGGAGACTTGGCAGGGAGCCAGCTTCAAACCACAACAGGAGAGAAGTCAACTAATTTCATTGCCTTGTGTCTCATCCATGAAAAATAAGAATTATAATCTTGATAACTCAAATTTGATCTTTTTAGTCATCTCGATGTGTCTGTTACTCAGAATGAGGATCTTTCCCTCTATCCAAGTAGAGTTATGAAACTAGCAGTAATTACTAACGATGAGATGATGATTCTGTAGTGTCCATGCCCTCAATACAAAGAATGGGGAAGAAAATCAACTCTAGCAAAAAACGAGACTGTGATGACACAAGAATTTCCTTGAATTGATGAAGTCCAACTACTGACTTCACACAGGACAACCTAAAAATTAAACCATATCTCTAAGAGTGTTGTCCAAACGCTTCTTGAACACTGTCAAGCTTGGTTCCATGGCTACCTGGGGAGCTTGTTCCACTGCTAGGCCACCTTCCCAGTGAAGAACTTTTTCCTAACATCTAACCTGACCTTCCTCTGATGCAGCTTTAAGCCACTCCCTTGTACCCAGAGAGAAGAGATGAGCCCATCCCTCTCCTCTCCCCCTCATGAGGAGGTTGTAGACAGTAATCAGAGGGAAAGAATTAGGATTATCTGAATTTGCAGCAATTCAGAGGCTGTTCAGATCTGCTATATGGAGAAAAATGTGCACTGCTCAGTTTACCTCTTAATTCTGGATTTTACCAGTTTTTCTGACTCAAGACCTGTAGCTACTGCAACACTGTCCTTTACTGTGTTTCCTGAGTGAGTCTATTAAAAACCTGAGCAGCTCCTCTGGTTTGGGACTGCTGATCCTGGAGGCAACCTGACAATAGGAAAAGTCATGTTTTTAATAAAAAATGAAAGAAGAGACACTGTCTGGCCTACCCTTGCCCTATAAGATTTACCATTCTTTCACTTCCCTCCATCTCCAGTATTAGAAGGTGGTAGAAATAGAGAGCCCCTGGGATGAGCCATTCCAGCAAAATGTTTTCCAGTCAGATTTGATGTCTCAGGCTGGCATGGGCAGGTTGTTGTAACACATTCCATGATCAATATCACCAACCAACCAACACAACCTCTACCTCCAAATCAGTCTGCTCATGTATCATAACTGAGAAGAGACTGAGGAACTTTGAATCCCTGTAACACCCTGTAACACTGCACACTTCCAGGAAAGGTTTTAGGATCATCACACCCCACCCGACAGACAGCTGAGCCATGGTTCAAAGTCCAAGGTCTGCACCTATCTAGGAAAAGAAAAATGGTTGTCCACAGCCTGGTTAAGGACCTTAACCGCTACATAAACCTGTTGAGGTGTTGCCAAGACCTATCAATGTGACAGGCAAGCTTATTTGTTCTTCTTGCTCCACAGGCCTAAGTGACTGCCCTGATTGCCTCTAAGCCCATCACAAACTGCCACACCAAACACTGCCTGATCCCACTGCCCCTGGGAGCTGTAACCATCCAGTGCTCCAGCACTGCTGAGGCAAATGCTGAGTTTTTAATGACACCTACTGCACACAAAGAGCCATGGAAGCTCCCCTGGATCATCCAGCACACACACAAACTGTGGCAGCCAAGTGTGTGTTATCCCTCGGCACCTGGAAAGGGCAGCAGGGCACATCTCTCTTCTCAGCTGTGGCATAGTTTCAGTAGCGCTCAATGTGGCCCCAGAGGCATTTCCCTGGATGTAAAACACCGGGCAGGCTTGGATTTATTTTTATTTTTTATGGAATTTAATGCTACCAGTATGTTGCCTTCAGGAGCCATAGTGCAATAGAAAATTAATCCAGTCTTAAGCAGCAAAGGGGAATGCAATGAACATATGCATGAACATATGATGTAAACAACAGGCTCAAAAGCCCTGCACTCCCTGCTCACTGGGTTTTGCACTACTTGCACTATCCCAAATACCCTGGGATGTGCAGGCAGCCATCTGTCCTTCCTATCCTTTCAACTACAAGCTCAAGGTAAACACCCATCAGGCAAATGTTTTGGGGTCTTCCACAGAGAACTGGGGCTGTCAAAGGGTTAACCTGGGGTACTAAAGGCTGTAATTTCACAGCTCACATGCAGAGGTGCAACCCTGTCTCAGGAAAGCCAGCAGGACCACCCCAGCTTTATCATTTCACAGCTCAGGAACAAAGGTGCTGCATTGCCCTGTCTCAGGAAATTCATCCGGACCTCGGAGGCAGGGAGAGCTCTCAGCTGTACTGGGACCTACCTGCCAAGATCTGTGTGCCACAAGCTCTGCAGCTCAGCTGATTTCTTGCTGAACTAATTTGGGGGACAGGGACACACACAGCCTAAACCGGCACCACACTAGTGCAGCTTCAGCAACCAAACAGCTTCCTGGTGGGTCAGGCCTCGGTGCTGGCTCCCTGCCTGACTCAGGAGACTCCACCACTGGCACAAGAGAAGACTGAGAGGGAATTTCATCAATACAAATACCTCCAAGGCAGGTGTCAAGAGAATGGTACCAGACTCTTTTCAGTGGTGCCCAGAGACAGAAAAAGGAGCATAAACTAAAACACAAGGAGTTCCCCCTCAACATGAGGAAGAACTTTACGTTAAGGGTGGCAGAGCCCTGGAACAGCTGCCCAGGGAGGTCGTGGAGTCTCCCTCTCTGGAGACATTCCAAACCCACCTGGGCACGTTCCTGTGTCACCTGCTCCAGGTGACCCTGCCCTGGCAGTGGGGTTGGACAATGATCTCCAGAGGTCCCTTCCAACCCCAATCATTCTGATTCTGTAAAGAGAGGTGAAGGGGTCATGTGAGGAGGGGGCAGGACTGCCCTGGTAAGTCCAGTGGCTGTTTGACCATGTCACACCCTCGGGTGCATTATCTTAGTCTTTTCATACAAGGGTTAATGATGTTTAATTGTTTTCCAGATGGGAATTTCACCAAGGAGTGGTGGACCTCACCCACAGGCACATATCAATGGGTAGCATGTCTTAGCCTCTCCTCCCTCTTTAGAAATAGTCCACCAGTGCCCCAGGTGTCTGTAGGTAGAGCACAATGTCAAGCAGAATCCTAGACCTCCAGATCAACAGTTGTCTTGCTTTCTCTTCAGGCTCTGACTGATCAGTGAGAAGGAAAAAGAAAACCTACAAAGGTTAAAATATATCTACCTTAGTGCTGGCAAAGAACAGGGAAAAATCATGCTGGAAATCCAGTGGTTTACCCTTGGAAACTCTGCTTTGCTGATGCACTGAACTGGAGATGAAGAAGAAACCAGTATTGGCACCAGAGCTTTGGGTCTTCTTCAGCACACAAAGCTCTTTCATAGGCAGAGAGCAAGCACAAAGCCTAAGCCCAGCCTATTCCCATTCCCTGCTGGAGAAACAACCAGGCAGCCTCAGGAAGACAAGTAAACTCATGACTCTCCAAAAGAGTGCAATGGATTAAGCCAGGTGGAACTGGGCTGTGGGGGAAATGTTTTAGGTACATTAGGTCTGTACCCAATCTGATTGTGCTGCATATGCACCTCAATTTACTAAAAGTGTAGAGGAAGTACAGTAAAATTTTACAAATGTATTTTCTACACAAATCTGTGAGCACCCATGAGCTTCTAAGATTATAAAATACGTATCCCCAAAACCAGATGGAGAAGTACAGCTCTATTTATAGCCTTGCTGCAGTGACTTTTCACAGAACAGGCCACAGACTGCTTGACTGAAAATCCATTGGTGCAACCCCACATGGAAGGCAAACTTAAACTACAAGGTATTCATTGTGCTTACTGAGTAGCCAACAGCGTATCAGTCCGGGTAGGGCTTTTTAGGAGCTGGTATACAAAAAATACCACCCCATCCATGCTCTCCTGCTACCTCACTTGAAGGGTAGACCACACTGCCTCACTGGGGTTCAAGGTCTGATCTGAGCTCCCAGCCTCAGGACTGCAACTCCCCTCTCCCAGGAAGCAACACCCCACAGTTTAACGTGGAATCTCTGCCAGTCAAAGCACCTGGAGCCATCTCAACATCACACTGACCTGAAACGAAGTACTGTTGGGAAGCCTGCTAGAAAGAGTCAGATAGTTTTGAAAATCTCAGCAAGATTTAATTTTTTCCTTGGAATAAAGGAAATATTTTGTGGTCACTGAATTGTTATCAAGTATTCAATGCAAGTAGCTCTGTTGGAGCACCAACACGCACGGGGAAAACTCACAGTATGAAATGCCAGATGTATGAGGATCTAGTTTTGATTTTCATTGTTTTCTCTACCAGATGGTTTTATATCACATCCCTGACCCATGACTTGCAAAGCATTGAAAATTTAGCAATTAAAAAAATAAATTTATTATATTTGAGCTCTCATTTTACTGCTTGGATTGCATTTTGTTGTGATAGCTACTTGTTAAAGTTCATTCTCTCCTTCCGTGCAAATTTTTCTCTTCCCCAGCACTTGCAGTGCCTACATTCACCCTTTGGATTAGAACATTTATATCTCCATTATGAGCTCACAAGCTTGTCCTTCCCCTCATTGCAGAGACTCTTTTCCTTTAAATGAAGAGTAACTCAAAGCCTGGTCACTCCAACATACCCACTTCCATGAAGTCATAGAATCAAAGAATGGCCTTGGTTGGAAGGAACCTTAAGATCATCTCACTCCAACACCCTGCCATGAGCAGGGACAACTTCCAGTGTCCCAGGTTGCTCAGAGCCCCATCCAACCTGACCTGGAACACTTGCACGGACAGGGCAGCCACAGCTTCTCTGGGCAACCTGTGCCAGGGCCTCACCACCCTCCCAGGGAAGAATTCCTCCCTAATATCCAATCTAAACCTCCTCTCTGTCAGTGTGAAGCCATTCCCCCTTGTCCTGTCACTACAGTTCCTGATGACAAGTCCCTCTTCAGCTTCCTTGTAGGTCCCTTCAGGTACTGGGTCATTTCAGACCACAGGTGAGACGCCCAAATGTCCAAAGAAATCAGTGATTAAGTTTGCTTTCCTTTGACTGCTTAGGAGTTGATGCCTACCCTTTTGAAAGTGCCCTTTGGAACACAGGCTGAGGATGACACCTTTGGAACACAGGCTGAGGATGACACCATGGGAAAGCACTTCCAGTCACTGCTTATTTGGCAGGGAACTGTTTCATCTGGTGGTGCATCCAGTAACACACCCTTCCCAGCAGCATTCCGTCTCCCCAGGACAGCCCAGTGTAATGTAGGGTGGTCATGAGAATCCCTCATGGTGTTAAGTCCAGCTTCTGTACAAAATACAGCAGGAAACAACAAGGAGGGCCTGGAGGAGGTGGGACATCATTAGGCATCTCCAGGGGAAGCAAGTAATGGGAAATAGGCAGCAAGAGATTCAGAAAACTGGGGATTTGCCAGATAAA
Organism: Pseudopipra pipra; assembly: GCF_036250125.1. Taxonomy (NCBI): domain Eukaryota; kingdom Metazoa; phylum Chordata; class Aves; order Passeriformes; family Pipridae; genus Pseudopipra; species Pseudopipra pipra. Next base: position 7,644,855 of record NC_087553.1, read on the forward strand.
TTTGATTAATTTGTGGATGGGTTACACAATTAGTGGATGAAAGGAATACAAGAGGATGTGATGTGCTTCAGTTTTACTAAAATATCTGATCCTGTGTCCTATGAAACCATCAGGGGAGAAATTAGTCCAAATTGGCTTGGGAAAAAAAACACAACAAACAAACATGTGGGCAGCAAACAGGCTGGAAGGCCAGAAAGAAAGAGAAGTGAAAAAAAGCAATGAATCATATTGGAAGAAGTTTGTTTTCTTCATTTCTGAGGTGTTAAAATGATCGTTGTTAGTACTGGTGTTATTAAATTGCATTCAGGGATGAATGACGGACCTGTGCATGAATGGAAGTTGCAGATGATAATAAATTGGGAAGAAATACAAACACGAGTGGAATTTGAAAAAAAAAAAATCACCAAAACAAAACAAAAACAAAACCCCACAAAAGTCAGAGGTATTCAGGAGTTTCTTAAGGAGACAAACCCAGCACTGTGGATTCTGCTCACACAGAAGGATTTTGGAAGTCCAAATTCAGCTCAGCTTCAAGCTGAGTGAAAATTCCACTCTTCTCCACAGACAAAGATTTCATCAGCAATAACAAACTGCTTCAGGACAGTCCTGAGGGTTTCAGTCTGTGTTCAGATTTTCTTTGACAGAGAGATCACACAAACTCTATATAATGTTTCATTGAAAAAGTTGTTTCAAAAAGAAAAATGACACTATCTTATTTAAAAAATGGGACTGGATCTTTTCCTGAGTTTTCCTTTACGCTATTTCAGAGACAATGAAACCAGTTTACAAAAGAACTCGACATTTTACAGGCTTGCTATTTTCTAATGAAAGCTGTCTGATCTGTCCTTCTCTCCTTGTATTTACCTAGTACCCTTTTATCTTTGTAATTAAAAATAGTGATAGTATATTACTGATATGATTGTCTCCATGCCTTGTACAAGAAATTCTCATTTTTTTTCATTCTCAACAGCAATTCCCATGCTATTTTGTTGGACTTTGATGATCCTTGTGGGTCCATTCCAACTCAGAATATCCTGTGATACCTAGTGCATACTGTTCCCACTGCTCTCCAGTCCCCAGGACTGGCAAACAGCCTTTCCCTTTCCACATCATCAAAAGCTTTGCTTCCAGCTCGGCTCAGCACTAAAAACTCTGCATCTGTCACTTTTGTGTCACTTTTATGTTTCTGCTGGGTCAGCTCTTTGTGGGGAAAAATAAAAAAAACAACAAAACACCACAAAACAAACAAACAACAAAACAAACCAGACAGTACCATTGATCTTCCTCCACAGAGGTAGTCTCTAGACTTTTATTAGGTCTCGTGGCTTCTTTCTGTGCCCCCCCCAAGTTCTGGAGCCACAAATTATGGCGAGAATTTTACCTTCACAGGAAAAACAAACAAACAAACAACAAAAAAAAAACAACAAAAAAAAAAGCTTGAAAGTAAGGTTTCAGTGTTCAAACTTGAATGAAACAATGAAACATACCACTGGTTTTAGGCTTGTGAATTTTAGGGGGTCCTTGCTCAGGGTATGTTAAGGTTTATGCTGGCAATGTAGCAACGCTCACACCAGGACAGAATCATAGAATCATAGAATCATTGGATCATAGAATGGTTTGGGTTGGAAGGGATCTGAAAGATCATCTCATTCCAATGCCCTGCCATGGGCAGGGACACCTTCCACTAGCCCAGGTTGCTCAGAGCCCCATCCAGCCTGGCCTTGAACACTTCCAAGGATGGGGCAGCCACAGCTTCTCTGGGCAACCTGTGCCAGGGCCTCACCACTCTCACCGGGAACAATTTCTTACATTGTTGGATGCCATCCACCAACTTGCTACTTTACTATTTTACCTCCTCACCACAAGGCTTTGTCTTGTCTCCTGCTGTCCCAAAATCCCCACCATAGCTCTGCCTCAAAATCCAGCTTGGACTGTGCCACCGCTCAAAGAAACCTCCATCCTTCAGAAGAGAAATCACACAGGAAAGCCTCTGACAACTTCTTAGAAGCTCTTTTTTCTCCACACCAAGATGGTTTTGACTTGATAATGACTCAAACTGTGACCTGAGGACTTCTGGGTAGAAAGTTTATGGATATGAAGTTCTATCCCTGACTGTCCAACCTCTTAACCACCAACAGCTGGGAGCAGAGAGGAGGTGGGAGCAATCCAGCAGGGCCTCACAACGTCCCCCAGTTCCTGATCTCCTTCCATCCCCTCTAATACTGGCAGGTAAAAAGGAGCTACTCTAAGGCTCACGGCCTCATTCACACCTCACTCAAGTATGTGATGTGTAACTGGAAAGTTCCTACTGTGGCGCATGAGGGAAGAGCTTTATCAAAAATGCCACCCAGTGAAACACCTCAGAAGTGGTTAAAACTGGGCAGGATGGTGCCTACCAGCAGAAGACACTTGGGCTCCCAGAGATATCAAGAGACACAGCAGGCACACACCTTTTCTGGTGTTCCATCTGACCTTCCAACCTTCTTTCCCCAGTGCAGATGAAATTTTAGCAACTTAGGGAAAGGAGGTGGGAAAACTCCCAGATGAAGAGAATTATGCCTGTGACTGGCATCCATAGGTGTAAACATCACCTCCATGGGAGTTGGGAAGGAGATTGAACTGCTCTTTGCTTGCTCCAGCTGATGAATGCAATGCTTCCATGAAGACCATGAGTTTTGCTTTTCTCTGGTCAACCACAGCTTAAAGGAACATGTGGGTCACCACCCAGGGCTTCTCAGAGCACCAGAACCTCCAGAGTTCCTGGCTAGTGGTCGGTGTATCCTCTGAACACAAGCAGCCTCCTGACTGACAGAGCCTTTGGAAGCCATTTGATGAAGAACCAATTTTAGGGAACAACAGTGAAGTAAAACTCCCTGTTAATGCAGGAGCTGACCATCCCAGCAAAGTCCTTGATCTATCCCACTCTCCCATGACACAATTTTTTTTTTAGGATTTTCTTATGGAGTGCTGAAAAATTTTCTGAGCTCCGATGGATTGTTGGGAATAAATGGTTGATGAACCCCTTTGAGTGTGCAGCGGCCTGTGATGTGCAGAGGACTTCCCTTGGGGATGGAGGTGATCCCTTCTAATCCCAGGCTACTTTTTAGAGCAAAAGTTTTGTTTCTATTGTTTACAAAGTACTGTCCCCACTAATAAGGTTTTATAGATAATACTAATTCCTCAGTGCAAAATATTAAGTCACTGTGTAAGCAATCCTACCAAAATACATTGTTTTCTTTGAGTCTTTGGCTAAAAGCATTTACCAGTACCGTGTTCCTTCACCTCAGCTCCTCGCTTTGCTCAGATTACTGCCAGATTTCTTAATTCCCCGTCATGCCAACTGAGATTGTGCAGGATCTCTGGGCCAGTACCACGCTGCAGCCTGTCAAAATGTGATGGAAGATGGCCCTGAAGACTTCCTCAACTTAAACCGCAGCTGTCACTTTCCATCAGCCCCCACTGCTGCAGCTTAGCTCCTGCTGGCACAGCACCCTCTGCACAGTTTAAGCTGTGCTTCTCACTGCAGGTCTCCACTTTTCACACAACTCACACTTTTTGCTCTCCTCCTTTTGCCCCCACCAAAAAAGCTTCCTCTTGTTACTCTGATTTTTGTTCTCTGGCCCTGTTCCTTCTGTGCCTAAGGTCCCACACACTCCCTCACACTGCCCCTTTCATGCTTTCACCACAGTTTTAATCCATCATAAGGAGAAATAGGAAACAAAAGGATTCTGAGGGACCTCTTCAGTGTCAGGTAAAGAGTATTTACAATAAGGTGGGGCCATCTCCCCAGCATGAGACCCCACTCTTAGGATGACATTTCATCCCCTCTGTCCCTGTGTGGCTGGAAATCCCAGCCCAGGCTCCCATTATGTTTCTGGTCGCACGTGTGGCAGCACAATGAGAGGCAGCAGGTGGGTCTGAAGGGGAGGGCAGGGAGCCCAGGGCAGAAATTAGTTGGTACCATTCAGCATGCTGAGCAGCAATCACAGGACACCAGAGGCACTGCCACTGCCAAGTTTCTGCAGGGGGCCGAGGAAGGGAAGAGCAGCATGGAAAGGTCTATGGGACAGTGAAAAAACTCAGCTATATTTCATAAGGAGCACCTTTCCTGTGTGAAGATTAGTAGAAGAAAAACTTGTTGGGAACTGCCCACAGTGGAACAGCTGTATCCCAAATACCACTATCGCCTTCACACTTCCTTTCCTCACCCCTTTCAATTACATGTCCTGATCTCACTGGTGGGATGAAAACGGGGAATAACTTTTCCAGAGCAAAATCTGGCACTCTGGCTTTGTGTTAGGTTATATGACAGCTAATTCAGCCAGAGTACTGCACTTTCACCAGCTGACCACAAGATAAACGCCCCTCAAGTCTGACTCCCCTCCACCAGGCTGTAGTGGCTACAGACCTGCACCAACAGGCAGGCTGACATTTGCCCAAAGTTGGCTACACTGTTTTCAGCTGTTAAAAATCAGGTAATATTTTCCCTCTGCCCTTCTATCACCTGTGTAACAGGTGAATGCCATGGAAACCTTCACATATTTCTCCTCTCAGCTTTCTCATTGTTGGGGAAGTAGATCACAGGTCTGTAACAGCTGGGTTGCCCTAAGAGAAGGTGGAGATGAACCTGGATCTCCTTGCTGGCACACAGACAGTGTTTCCCCAGGTGCCTGACTCTGCACAAACACAAATCAATGGTACAATCTTTTCTCCCAGTAATCTTGCAATACTGGATCTGAGACAAGAGACACACAAAGCAAAGCAAGAAAACAATGGGACACAGCTGAGCCAATTCAGATCAAGGATCCACCTGTAAACCCGTATTTTGCCTCCAGCTATTCCCAAATTTCTTTTATTGCTTGCTTTTTCTGTACCAGTATCAGGCCTGGGTTTGATGCTTCCCTCTGCCTCTCACCATACTCACACCAGAGCCCACCACTGGCAGTGTCCCAAGCAGCTGTGACACAGGGCTCTCTCAGGGAGGCTGAGCAGAGCTGGGCACAACTCTTGTACCCTCCCCTGTCCATCTGTCTGTATGTGCCTCCCCCCATCCTGAGCCCACACTGCTCTCCCCATCACACACAAATGTCCATGCTGGCAGAGCCCCTTGGCAGAGGGGGTAAAGGGTGGCCAGCTCTGTGCCAAACCCATTGTTGGCTTCTCTCTTTCCTCCTCAAAAAAAGCCTCCTGTACTTTTCTTGGGGTGAGCTTCCCACAGCACCAGGATCTGCATCTGTCCTTGTGCAAGAGTGGACTCTGGATGGTGGCAGCTAAAGGGGTCAGTCACTGCTGGTTTGCTTCTTTCTTTTTTTTTTTTTTCATATATATGGAAGAATTACTTCAAGAATGGAAAGAGAAGTTAAGGAAAACCAAACAAATTAAACTGATGTCCCCAGGGCCCACAGGCAAAACCCAAGGCTGTAAGGAAACGTAAGTGAGATGCAAGAACAGGACAAATGTACATTATACTTCCCCACTCACGCTCCCATTTCCATCCCCTCGGGAGACAATGGCAGCCACTGTGCCTGGCTGGGCCCAACAGCTGGAAAAATGTACTGAATCGAACCTCAGAGCATGTCTGAGATGGACACACATCGAGATAACTGTATCTGCTTTCCTTGGAGACAGAGGGAAGCTCTGTGATTCTCACACGTCCGATCTGGAACTGACAGGGAAACCCTGATCCTCCCTTAAGCTCTAAAAACAGGGGCTCCCCTCAGAAGGCCACGTCCAAGTTACACGGCAGACAGAAATTCAGGCATTAGACTGTGAGATAGCACTTCCCTTTCTGTCACATGAAAGATGAGTTCATTAGAGAACATCCTCTTTCAAGCCTGTAGGGAAAAGCTTGGAGGCTCCCAGATAAAACAGCTTGAGTTATGTCTTCCTTCTCCTCTAGTGAGTACAAGCACAAGGATTTTTATTGTCCACATTAGCAACATTGCATCGTCCAAAAGACCTTGTTCATTTATCAGCTTCCTTAAAAATCTTTTGTTCACAAGCCTGCTTGTGTGTGAACACAGAAAAAAAATTCAACTCTATCTAGTATCAGCCTGCAGCTGTTCACTGACAGAAGGACTCAAAAGCTACGGATATGAACATGGGAAAATCCACCCAAAGCAGAAGGAAGACACAGTGAGCAACAGCTGCATGACAAGAATATGCTGTTTCTGTAGTGTGAGGGGAAAAGAAAAAGCTACAGTTACAGTAAGCATCAGAAAGTTATCAACAAACAGTATAGTTGGGATTCAGCTCAGTAGATAAGCAAAATTACTTCTACTTCTAAATTTTTCTAGGTATCTGATGCTCTTCTGGACATATGTTCTGATTCCCAGCAGGGTTTGGAAACTCCGAGCCAGGAGTGGGGTCCTTTGAACCATCTTCTAAGTGCTGGAGTCAGCAGGTTTCAATCTGTCCCTGATTTTCACAGGAAAAAGGACAAAACGAGAAAAAACACAAAAAACCAAAAGCCCCCTGTCCCCCAAACCTGCTAAATCCTTTCAAAACCCTACACGTAATATTCTGATTATTTATAACAGGGTTGCGTTTGAGACACGTGTGCTTTTTATGCTTCCTTCATCCAAACAGATCCCAGGCACCAGAGATTTTCAAGTGTGTTCTCAGGACATCGATCCTCCCTTGAGTACTTCTCATGGAGACCCCATAGACAGAAATAGAGATTAATGCTGGCTTTTCCAGCTCTCCAGGAGTTTTAGCTTATATTTCTGTATGCATCCCACCCTTGAAATCCCTCTACTTTATGATTTACCACCTCAGGGATAAATGACTATTAAAATACACAGCAGAGTGATTGTGCAGTTTTTGTAAAAATAATCACCCTCTAGAGATGTGCAAGAAAATCTATAGATCCAAACAATGCAACAGCAGAGCTTTATCTGCACTTCCCTGCTTCTGGTTCTCTACCACCCTTTGTCAGCCCCTTTTCAGGTCCTCTTAGGAGGACTTTTTTCTCAAGTTGTCCCCACATCAAATCGAAGCCTTTCTTCCACAGCTCCCACTCACAAGGTACTTGTCTCCTTATAACGGATTCTCTTCAGCAGAGGTGTGTCCCCTTAGTGATTTTTTACCTTCCAAGCTTTGTTTGTGAACGGCTTCTTAGCCCTGCTTCTAAGGGAATGCTTGTCCCTCAATCTCAGCCTGCTCCAGGGAATCTGTGCAGCCTGACCTTCTCCAGGATGGAGCAATTCCTTTGTTATCTGAAGATAACAAGCCCATTCAGGTGCCAACAGTCTCTAATAGTCCATCTATTCATAGACAGAGAAACCAGTTCCACTCCCTTTTTTCCTCGTGAAACGTTTGTGAGATAAAGGAACAACAGAAGATGGTGCCGGAACATAAGGGTGGAAATCACTTATAAAACGAACCTTCCTCTCTGAGGAGGGAAGTGTTACTGTTCAGGTAACATTGGAATGGCAGTGCTACTCCAGGATGTGCTGTGGAACTCATGTAGGACATCGTTTTACATCACAGAGCCTCAGCTGTTTGCAAAATAGAAACGATGCTTTCCTAACCTCTGGGAAGGAGGACATTCCTCTGTTCCGAGGATGGCAATTGCTGTCAATCAGCCTTATAAATAAAAATTTGAAACCTGAAAAAAAGACACAGTTCATCTCTGGGCATCAGAACAGCCCCTAGTCCAGTGCCCTGACTGCCAGCAGACAAGACCTAAGGAAGAGCTGAAGAACAGGATGAGGAGCTGGAAACATTGCCCCAGGAACTAACTCCCTTTCAAAGAGAGTATTGCCATGTCAAGATGAGGTGAAAGCCCAGGTGAGAGTTTCAGCATGCAGAGAAATGAGACAGCAGCACAACAGTTTTGCTTGGGGTACAGATTTACACCATCAGGGATGAGGAAAGAGCACTGCTCACAACCAAGAATGGAGCCAAGGGAGGAGACAGTGGAGGACATCTGGAGGTTTCAATGAAGAAGAGCAGTGTGGGACATATGCTACTAATTTTCTTAGTTAATAAGGCAGTTTAGTTCCATTTACCAATAAACTCCACATCTACAGATCCTGCACGCTACATCCTGAGCTATAAATATGGAGTTCTGGCAATGGGCAACAATGGGCAACCTACCTCTGCTTCTTTCTGCTTTTCAAATACTCAGGAGACTTCAAGGGGATGGACAAGCATTGCATCCAGGCAAGCCCTGATCAGGCACAAGGATTCCTAACGAAGCAAAAGTTAAGTTCTTAGCCTTTCTTAACAAAGGTTCTTCCAGCACAAGGGTGGTGCAGCACTGAGGTACTAGTCAGAGAGACTGTGGGATCTTCATCCTTGGATATTTTGCCTCGACAAGGCCCTGAGCAACCCAATCTGGCTTGGCCCTGCTGTGAGCAGTGGATTGGACTAGACTGCTTCCAACCTAACTCTTTCTATGAGCAGTGTTTCCCCCAGACCTGTGTATATTTACGTGCACTAAAACAGCTGAGGGGCAGCACCACCCTTTAGGGGGCAAAAGGTCATGCATTGGAAGTTGTGTCTGCCTGTTAACTCCAGCTCCAGAATCAGGGAAAACAGCAATGGAGAAAAGGGTGTCCTAGTGGAGAGTGAAAAGCAAAATGCTGCAGAAGTAAGGGAGCAGAGATGCAGAGAGTGGAGGGCATTTCCTCTGCCAGCCCTTGAGAAATCCCTCTCCATTGCCCAGCTGCTGCTGAAGGGCTTTGCCCCTGTGGAGTGATGGAGGAGCTCTGGGAGCTCTCCAGGGGCAGCAGCAGTGGATTTCGCAGAGACCTGTGAGAATTTCTTTCCACTTCAACAGGATGGCAGCTATCATTTCACCAGCCCTCCTGTCTCTGCCCAAACAACCTTCTCACCCGCAGCAGTTTTTCCCCAGACCAAACAGAAACCTCTTCAGACCTTTGGATGCAACTCAGACAAAGCACACCTGATTTCACCATGCCTAGCAAGGCACCCCAGTCAGTCAAAAACTGCTGGGAGCTGAAATCTGAAATAGCTGGGGCTTGAGCTTGAAACAAGGATGTTTGTCACCCCATTGCACAGAGTTACTAAGACCTTGATTGCCCATTACTCACTCAAGTGCCCAGCAAAGCCTCAACAAGGGCAGCAATGCTGAGCACGAGATTTTGGGGGAGTTCACAGGTGAGAGGGGTTTCACACCACCCACTATGCCTTAAACCTCAATAAAGTCATTTGTTCAAAAGCCATGTGGCACCTGGCAAGGGACTGAAGACTCTGGCTGTAAGTGCCACCGGGAAAAGGGGGGACACCTTTCAAAATGCTTCCATTTCATCATTAACTTTAACATGTATACATCTTCCTTTGGAGCACATTGGTGCTGGGACACTCCATTTTAGGACTAAAACGCTGCATTCCCAAAAGACAAGGAGAGAAAAAAGAATTCAATGCTAGTACTGTGTTCAGGTGATCATTAATATTATATGCAATGTAAAATTTTAAGCTATTATGTTTCAAAAGCAATTATTCCAGGTGTAGGTGTAATTGCCACAGACTAGAATAGTAAGATATCCAAACTATTTATCCATGGGAATAGCTTTTAATTCAGCAGTTTTGGAAGAAGAAATTAAAAAGTAAAATTGTTTACCTCAGTAGAGAACATTTATTCGCACTGTTTTATTTTGTGTTATTATGGTTTTGGGGAGTTTATTTGTTTTTATTTGTTTGTTTCCTTGTCAGGCGATAAAAGTTTATTCATTGTTTGTTTGATCATCTTAAGAAGGAAATCAACAGATTTAGGGAGTTTTCTGGAATGCAAAGGGGACATCCAAAATACTGTATCAACCGATTATTTAAGCTGGAATACCTGTGAGCCTAATATTTCTTCATGGACAGTTTTTGATGCTTTTACAGAGTTAACAAGCCAAGCTTTTCTTCCCTTTAAAAATCTACCTGTTTTCAGAACTTGGATGTGCTCTACACATCTGCACACAATGCAAAGACCGACTTATCCCCAGCACATACTCATTCACCTGGCTTCCAAACCATAATCCCATACTGATGTAGCTCTATATTAAATGTCTCATTCCTTGCCAGACAATATATGCCTCATATGTTTCTGCAAACTATTCAGCACGGGAACCTGCGTCAGGATAATTCTCTTACCTTTAAAATACAGCTGCTCCTGGAAGTAAATATTTAGCAGCTCACAGCAATGTTAAGACAACCAAGAAGTGCAGGATCCCTTCCCAACTCCCCATAAAAGCAGCAATTTGCTCTGGAGGTCTTTCCCTCCCCTTCCCTGTTTGCATAGACCTGGCCATGCTACACACGTGTATTAAATCTAAAATCTTTGCCTCAGTGTAGACAGAAAGAAAATAAAATGGAACTGAAGCTCCACATTTGTTTTAGCAAGAAGAAAACCACATGTATTGGATCAACACTGAGAGACCACAGAGAAAAGTCAGAGCATTACTTTTGAAGGAAGGAGGGTATGTCACAGCAAGATGTTTTAAAAATTGGAGATCAGCTAAAGGTTTGGGGACAGAGAGTCTTTTATTGATCTCTCCTAACAGTCTGGAAAGAAAAAAAAAAATTGTTCATTCAATGTTGAAGTTCTTGAACTACATTGATAAGAACACCCCAGAAGGCAGGGAAATCACCCAACAGAATTCAAGAGGTTAACAGCAAAGTCATTTAAAGCAGAAAAGGAAGCTGATTCATAAGCAGTGAGGAGAAAAAAAACAACAACAGGGATTGTCACCTTTAGCTCCTGTCATAATATTAATGGTGAAATAGATACCAATGGTTCATACCTGTAATTTGTCAGAACTGTTCTTGCTCTTTCAAATATCAGCTCCAAAAGCAGGGGGAAAAAAAAAAAAAGAAAGAAAGAAAGAAAGAAAAAGAAAACAACAGAAGACTGATGGTGTTTATGCACAGTTCTGCATACCAGGGACCTGATCCTGTAAAATGTGCCACGAGTGAGCTTTCCCTTTCAGTTGACTTCCTGGCGTGTGGGAGGCACCTGTTCTGTGTTCCTACTCCCTGGAAAGGAACAGCAGCCTTATCACCCGGCTCACCCAGGAGAGGATCGAGCACTGGCTACAAAGTGCTACTGTGGCACCCCTGCAAGATAAGGCTGTGGCACCAGGGGAGTCAAGCAGCGCACAATTTTCCCTGTCTCCTATACAGCGAGAAAAATCCCAATCCTAGGTTTAAAGCTCCAGCAGAAAATTTCTCATCGGTTTCAGCTCCTTTGCTTCAGGAAAAACTGCAAGATCTCACCTTGATTCTGCAGTTCTCCGTTACCACAGGTTATAGGTTCTCTAGAGATTCACAGATCCAGTAATTGCAAAGCCAGAACACATCACAGGGATTATGTATTTGATAAACCCACACAGTAACTCCTTCAGCTCAGTGAGTGGAATTTGTGGCAGAACATACTTTTTTAAGTTTTAACCTCATGTAACCTTAAAGACACAGCTCTAAACGACACAGAAGGGATTAAGGAAACTTGCAGTTGATAAGTTCACTTTGCTGTTTGCCTAAATGTGGTACCTACTACCTCTACTATCCTAAATCTCCCTGAATTTCTCACTCATGTCAAACCTGGGAGTGTCTTTGGGCTAACTGTGATGAATTTACTAGGTCTTCCAGCCTAAAATTTGAGTCCCAGGTATATGATCATTTTTGTAGCTGGTTTTTGACTCCCTTCCCATCTTGCCTAACAAAGAAATGTGAGTGGATTTGTGCACTCCTTGCACAAACACAGTTTTTCTAATTATTACTCTGAAGAAGTTCAAGCTAAGGAATGAGAAAAGCTAAAGAAGAAACTGCATAAAGCAGAAAGAAGTGATCAATTCAAAATATGTTAATCAATCAACAAGGATTCATTAGTTAATGCTGTTAACTGTTGTGCCTGCATGAAATCTCCCTGCCAAAAATAGTTTTATTACAGGGTATATTTCACCTGTTCAGTACTTATGTTCTCTAAGGTGGCTGTTAATTATAAAGCTGCCATCACACAGGTTTTGGGTTGAAAATCACCTGTACAATTAAAATACTCCTTGAAGACACATGGCTTATGAGCAGCAGACCCTGTGGTACCCAAATCTTTTTCTATCTTTCATCCAAAACCAGAGGAAATAAAAGGTTATTTTTATCATGTTGTTGCTGTTGAATGCACGGCACAGAATTATACAATTTACCTTTGAACAGCTAAAAATCAGACATATAAAAAAACAAAAACCGAACTACCAGGATAGACTGTTTCCAGTGATTGATGCTGGAATAATTTTATTTCAAATCTATTGCACATTTTAATATTGACGGTGTTTGTTTGCTTTCAGGGCTTTCCTCAGCTTGGACAGTGGAAACACGTTCATCTGTTTCTTTCTTGGCTTCCAGTCGGTTTCACTTTCAGATTCTCATGTTTCACACTCCAGCCTTCAGGTTTCAAGCACTGCGAGGGTTACTTATTTCATTTAAACAAACAAAAAACCTGCGGCCGCAGGGCACACACACGCAATGTGTCTGTTGGTCTGCAAAGCTTGAGCCCATCCTGTCCACTGAAGCATCTTCACGATTTTTCTCTAGGATTTGCAGAGAGAAGAGATTAAACAAATAGGAGTGATGATGAAAAAAGCATCTATTAAAAAAAGAAAAAATAATAACAAACAAGAGTTTCGCAGGGCTCTCAGACTGACCTCAATAAAACATCATTACATCTCGCCGATTGCATGATTAATGTCGGATTAATGATGAGGAGCTGCGATACCGGACTTGATGCCCTGAAGGAGTGACCCAAGACCTAAATAGTGACGGCGGCATTGCCTCTCGGCGGCTGCGGTGGGGTTCGGGAGCAGGACAGCCCCTTTCCCACGGGGCCGCGGGGGTGGGAAGGTGGCGGGGCCTGTCCCGGGAAGCGGATTTCCCAGGAGCGCGGTTCTTCCGCGGGAGCGCCCGCCCGGGGCTGCGCCCACTCCGGGGATGCTTAATTTGATCATTTATGCTTTTAAATGGTTGAAGCAGCTCAGCAAAAGCAGAGCAGCGAGTGCGAAAAGAGGTTGTTTTTTTTTTTCTTTTTGTTTGTCGGTTTGGGGTGGGTTTTTTGTTTGTTTGTTTGTTTTGCGGGGGAGTTTTTTTGTTTGTTTGGGGTTCTTGGTGGGGTTTTTTTTTGGTTGGTTTTTTTTTTTTTTTTTTTTTTCCGGAGGAAGGGTGGTATTTAACATATGGCACTCGGTAATCTCTACACGGAGGCTGTTAAAACATCTGCTGCCTCCCAACGCGTGCGGCAGCGCCCGTGGGCACGGGGACAAGGCGAAGGGGCATCTCGGGCACAGCCGCGCTTCCCAGGGCCGGTGTTTCCCAGCTGGAAACGGGCACTGCGCCTATAAAAGTCGTCGCACAGGGGCAAAGAGTTTGGGGTTTGTTTTTTCGTTTTCTTTTTTCGCTTTTTTTTTTTTTTTTTTTTTCCACGACGTTGCTGCAGATCAACGGCACCTCCTCGTGCAGAGCTGGCATGCTTCCATTTATTGATTTAGGGAGGCTGTTTTTCCTTTCCTAACGGGACACCCCCATCGCGCACACACACAGAGCAAGGTGGCCCTTGGCTGCTCCCCCGTCCGCCGCCCCATCGCGGGGTGCGGGGGCTCGCCCGCATCCCTTCCCCTCCGTGCCCCAGACATCACCCCACTTCGGAAAGTCGGTGCCGGACAATTAGGACACCCGTTATCCTCCTCCCTCCCCCCCCCCCCCCCGAAACCCACATAAATCACAATCGCTGCATTGTCGGGCTACAAAGCCAGACGGGAGCGCTTATGAATTTAAGTTTGGAGAAGGAAAACGTGCGCTGACACAACACGCTCCCTGTTCACAGGAGTAGCCAGGAAGGGGAAATGAATGGTGGAAGTTAAAGAGCCTTTCATTGCGGAGCGCGGCGGGTCCCCGCTCACCGCCCTTGACGGACGGCAGGGGGGTGCCCCCTCTGCGCTCCCTTCCTTCGCCCTCCCGAAAACGCGAGCCTTGCCAGGCAAAGCTCAGCCCGATTCCGCCCCCGGTAAGCCTGCGGCTCGGGGGGGTGCGGCTCTGCGAGGGGCCACACACGGTGCCCGGCGGCTCCCGGCGTTTCGCGGACGGGACGAGGGGGCGGCGGGGATGATTTTGCGGGAGGATGCTGCTACTCGGCCCGTCCCGGCTTTATTGGGGGTTGGGGGCGGCGGGAGGAGGGCGGACCACACTCCTGCTGGGCTTTTTTGGTGGTCAAGTAGCCCTTTGCTCCGACGGGAGTCCCAGCCAGTTTTTGCCAAGGAAGCCTCGCTGCTTGACTCCGACGGGAGTCGGCGAAGCCGGTCCCACCCCTCCCATCCTCTTGGATGCGGAGGGCCGAGGGCTGGCGTGGGAGGGGGCAAGTGTGCCCACTCGCGGGCATCCACGGCCGCTCACCCCATTTGCCCCCGGTGCAGCTGCCGGGATCGGGCGGTGCATTCAGGTGAGGGAACTCCCCTAGCCCCCATCCCTCCGGATGCCTGCTCTCGAAGCCGGAGCATCAAGCGTCCTTAAAATATAATCTGCCCGGTAACAATCAGCGCGCAGCGGCGAGAGCCCCAGAGCCATTGGCTATGCAAATAGCGGGAGGGGAAGCGGCGCCCCAAACTCCCCCCGCTCGCACTTTTAAGGCGGTATTTCGATGCCTGCCGCTCCCCCCCGCTCACCCAGCCCACCCTCCGTGCCGCCCAGGGGCGGGGGGCCGCGGGGCGGCCGCTGCGGGCACCCAGTGCCCCGCACGCCCCGGCAGCGCTTTTCCCCTTCGGGAGCCTCCGCTCTGCTGCAGCCGCCGGAGACTCCGCGGAGTTGACACATTTTGCAGCTCCGACCAAGTGCGAGCAGGGTGGAAGTCACCCGGTGCGGGACGTAACCCCTCTCACCTCCCCCTCCGCTCCCCCAGCCAACCTTTCTCCCTCCTTCCTCCCTCCCTCCCTCCGCCGCTGGGTTTCCTAGAAAGTTATATCAGTGTGGCCATGCAGCGCTAAGGCGGTTCGCGTGCTCGAAACACGTCTATGTGCCGCAGGAAGTAGCGTGGTGGTTGTTAGATTTCGCCCCAAAAGGCGCCGCGGAACCCCCACCCCTCAAGGAGTGGGGTTTTTTTTTGAGGTTCTACCCCTCTCCGGCTGCAGATTAAGGAGGTGCCGAAGCGGGGAGGGCGAGACGTGCATCTGGCACCCTGCTAAGCCAGTACGTTTCCCGTTGGGTACCGAGGGGAGCCCACAATTCCTCGCAATGAGAGGGAAATAGATTGGGACGGGCTCCCGCAGAAGGAAAAGTGTGTAGCGCAATTAATTTGGTTGCTAGAAGGAAGAAAGAGAGAAGCTGTCATTCGTGTGTGTGTGTGTCCCTATACGAGGGCCTCTTGGTTCCTTGTTAGCTTATTGAGAGGGAGGGGAAAAAAAAGCGTTTGATGTTACGTCTGACCAGCTGCTGTTCTCCATAATAACAAGAGAGAGAGAACTGCCTGCCCTGACGAGTTGCGTCACTTCGCTTCAACTTTAGGCTAGAAATCAAGAGAGAGGGAGAGACAACTTTCAAGTGAGGCAGGAGCGAGCTGGAAAGCCCTGTCTCCTCCCACCCACCTACCCTGTCTTCCTCCCACCCACCTACCCCTCCTCCTTTACCCCTCTCCTTTCCCCACCCCTTCCCCCCCCTCCAAAAAAGAAAAAAAAAAAAAGAAAAAAAAAAGGAAAAAAAAAAAAAGAAAAAAACCTTTCCCATCAGAGAAAGAGGGAGATCTCTTTGGAAACATGGAGCTGCTGTGCTGCGAGGTGGACCCCATGAGGAGAGCTCTGCCCGACCCGAACTTGCTCTACGATGACCGCGTTTTGCACAACTTACTAACCATAGAGGAGAGGTATCTGCCCCAGTGCTCCTACTTCAAGTGCGTCCAGAAGGACATCCAGCCCTTCATGAGGAGGATGGTGGCCACTTGGATGCTGGAGGTTTGTACACCCTGGGAGCGGGGGGGAGGCAGAGCGGCCCCGTCCCCTCTACCCCTGCAGCCCCCTCGCCCCTCCGCTCGCCGTGGGGTTCCTTCTTGTTCCTTCTCCCCCGCTTCCTGAGCTCCCCTGGTGCGGGAAGGGGCGCGGGGGCACCAGCAGCCTGCGGGGGAAGTCGCCCCTTCCGGGGGGCTCCGTGGAGCGGGTGCAGGAGAGGGGAGGAAACGCGGCGTGCTGGGGATGGGGGTGGTGGTGGTAGTGGGTGAGTTGGAAAAGTCATTTGCAGTTAAAAAGCAAAGCCGCCTCCGGGAGCGCTTGAGTTCGAGGCATTCCTGGGAAAAGCGAGTTGCGCCCGGGGCAGGGCGAGGGTCGGGGGGTCCCCCCGCGTTTTGCCCGGCGAGGGTTCCATGCCCACGTATGCACTGGGTAGGACGTGCCTGTTCCTCGCCATGTTGCGCTGCATGCGGGCTCTGCTCGCCGGCGCCGAGCCCGGCTTCCCCCCTTTTCCTTTTCCAGGGGGTCGGGAATGCCTCCCCGGCCCCGCGGAGCGGGACCCCGGGCAGTCGGGGTCCCGTCGGGCGGGCGCCGAGCCCCCCGTTCGCCCCGATGCCCCGGGCGGTGCTGCCGCGGGCCCAGAGCCCCGCAGCCCCGCCGCCCATCCTTTGCCCCTTCGCATCTCCTTCGGGGGGCACCTTTCCCTGTCCAGACCCCCCGGGTCGTAAAGACCAGACTCCCCGCTTGGTTTTCGTGTGAGATTTGTAGTTTTTCTCCGCGGCGCCGATTTTTGGTGAATTTTTGAAAGAATTTCGCCCCTCGCTCCCTGTGCTAAAAGGATCCAGGCGGCTCGGGCTCTCCCCACCCCACCTCGCCTTCGCTTCGTCTCTCCCGTCCTTTCCCCCCCACCGCGGGATCGGGGGCGCAGGGCTGGCGGACACCCCGCGGGGAAATTTTTGCAATTGTCGGAAACGATAGGGGAACGTTCCGGGATGCCGCCGGCCCCAAAACCGGGACCCCTGGGGATGTTTTGATATTTTTTATCGATTTTTTGAAAATATGACGAAATAAAAAAAGGAAAAAATTGGGTCGCAAAAAAAAAAAAAAAAAAGTCGGAGGCTGCTCGCTTGCTGCTGGATGGGGCTTTTCGGCTCTCCCACACAGTGTCTTGAATTCATTTCTTACTGAATGAACTAAAGGAATGTGAAAGCCGATTGACAGCCTTCCCAGCGTCTCCGGAGATCTCCCCCTCCCCCAAAATTTAGCTCCCCGGGAAACAAAAATAGCGGGAGCCAAAGCAAGGGAGGCAGTGGGTTTGTTTCGTGGGTTCATTCATTTATTTATTTTTTCCTTCTTGTCTCTTTCTCTCTTCCCATCCCTTCTATGTGCCCCCCCTCTGACCCCATCCATCCCTCCCCACGCTCCTCGCCTGCAGGTCTGCGAAGAGCAGAAGTGCGAAGAAGAAGTTTTCCCTCTGGCCATGAATTACTTGGACAGATTCTTAGCTGTGGTGCCCACTCGGAAGTGCCATCTGCAGCTGCTGGGGGCAGTGTGCATGTTCCTGGCCTCCAAGCTGAAAGAGACAATCCCCCTCACAGCCGAGAAGCTGTGCATATACACGGACAATTCCATCAAACCCCAAGAGCTGCTGGTAAGCAGCCCCCTTATCCCCTCCTCTTTGGCAGTGCCAGCATCGCTTCCCTGCCCTTCGCTGGCACCCATCACTTTGCCACCCATCTCCTCACTTTTTTAAAAAAAAAAAACAACAACCCCACACTTTCCCCAGGTTTCTGAATGGCAAGAAAGCACTACAGCCCTCGGGGGGTCATCCAGAGTGGCAGGGGGACACACACACGGGGACATCCCCCTGTCCTCTGAAGCTGCCTGGCCGTGCCATGCAGCGCTCAGACCTCCTTCCCGCCTCATGCGGGAAACCCTGGGGTTGCCAGGGTTGCCGTGGGGTGCTGTGGTTGCCGGGAGGATGTGTCGGTGTCCCGCTGTCCGTGTGTCCCGGGGTGTCCCGGGGTGTCCCGGGGTGTCCCTCTGTCCTGTCCCGCGGGGACACCTCGCCGGGCGCACGTGCGCGGGGCGGGCGGCGCGGCGGCGCCACCTGGCGGCAGCAACGCGGCCGCGCCGGGAGCGGGCGGGGGCGGCTCCCTGAGGAATTCGGGGGGATCCGCCTTGGTGGGGACGTGGGAAGGGGTGGCTCCGGTGCCCCTCGCGGCGGGTGTTGCCTGCGGGCTATCGCCGAGGCCGGTGATATATGTGTGTGTGTAAATGTCATCTTCAGAGAGGGCGGACCGGCCTCTGCCCGAGGGTGCCCAGCAATGGGACAAGAGGCCACGGGCAGGAACTGATGCCTGGGAAGTTACAGCTGAACATGAGCAAGAACTTCTTTTCTGTCCAGTGACCAAGCACTGGAACAGATTGCCCAGAGAGGGTGTAGAATCTCCCTCGCTGGGGATATTCCAGAACCCTCGGGACACAATCCTGTGCCATGTGCTCTGGGATGGCCCTGCTGGAGCAGGGAGGTGGGACCAGATGCCCCACTGTAGTATCTCCCAGATTGACCCATCCTGTGTCTGTTAAACCATCCTGTGCCTGCTAATTCTCCATGGAGGGCTCAGCCCAGACACAGAGAAAGCAGAAACAAACTGAAAATTATTGAAGGAAATAGCTAATAATTTTTGAAGGGGATAACTAACATTTACCTGGTGGTACAGGACGCTGGGCATGCACAAGAGCCCCTTGGTGACATGGATGCTCTGTCACAGAGATGCAAGTAGCCATACATCTGAATCCCAGGAGAATTTCTCCTATGAATCACTGAGAATTTAAAGATATTCACATGGCCATCTGAATCCCAGGAGAATTTCTCCTCTGAATCACTGGGAATTCCCCCTGGGGAGGGGCTGGGAGCTCATGCTTCCTCAGAGTAAAGAGGCTTGCCCTGCAAAGGCTGCAAACTCATGGACATGCGTTGTCCCCTTGGTAATATGGACTGGCAGAGGAAGTGCTGTGGTGCCCATAGGAGAAGATGCAGAATGATGTCCCTACTTTTTTTGTAGGATTTAGGCATGTGTTTTAATTGCTTCCCTGTATTCAGTCCTCTAGATTTACTGTTCCACGTCACATCAGAAATATTGGGAAGAGCAGTCTTTAGTTTACGTAATTGCCATTACGTTCAAACATTTTACGGGTTTTCTTGAGAAAGGAAAAAAATCCCCACCTGGTTTTTGTGGCCTTTTGCTTATATGTGGATGTGAGACTTTTCAGGCTGTGGAGGGCTCTGTCATAATCCAGTAGGAATGTCCGTAGGGAAGGTAAAGCGGGCATCTGTTCAGGGAAACGGCTGCAGGAATGGCATCGTGGGGTCCGTGTTTATGGTTTCTCAGTAACGCTGGTTGATGTCTCCTCAGCTGCAAAATTAAAGGACTGCTTTTTCAATTTGCCAGCTCCACTGGGGCTCCCCCACCACACCTGGCTCTGTCAGGGTTGTTGCATCCTCGGGACGCAGGAACCAGCGCGTGGAATTTAGTGAACACCAAATAGCTGGTGGATGAGACAACAAACGAGTTGGAGGCCTGAGCTTTGTTCACTCTGTGGGGCACTGAAAGGTGTTATAAACTTAGTTTTAGTTTAGGTCTAGCCCTGCTTGAACCCTGGGGCTGGATCCTTGGGCACCATTTCCACATGGAATCCCTTGGGCACCATTTCCACATGGAATCCCATTGCGGGGAATGGCCAGTAGTTACATACACGCCCAAGTTTTCCTTTGATTTTGCTGGGAGTTTTGGGTGTGCGAAGAATGTGGGAATGGATCCTGCTTGATTTACTGGCAGATAATTTACACAGGCTACTTCTTGGCTGTGTTGTTTGCGTTTCCTTCCTGCAAAGCCTGTCTTGAAGTAGTTTAAGCACCATCAGATTTATCTGCAGGACATTTTGAATACAGTTTTGGGAGGGAATGCCATCAAGCTAACTTCCCAGTTTTGAAAAAAAGGAATGTATATCTAGGTTATTTTTGTGCATGGTTATCCCTAGGGCTTTAAATGGCTATAAAGAAAGGACTATAGCCATTTAAAAGAAGTTACTAGGAAAGGACCACAGTGACCTTGGCAATATCTAATTGCAGGCTAAACTTTCTGGGTGGGCATTCAGCACTGGATGCAAAAAAAAAAAACCAGTAAAACCTTGGCAGGAGCTGCCAGATCTCATTATTTTCAGTAGAGCTTGACATTTCTGGTGTTTAAAGAAAAAAAAGAATATAAAGTCAACAACTTCAAAGCAGTAGAGGCGTATGGAAAAAAAGGTTTGAGCAAAACCAATTTAGCAGTGATAAAGTTATAATCAGAGAAATAAGTGAAGTAGGGTTGGTTTATTTTTTCAGTTTTGCTTATGGCTTTTCTTCTCTTCCTTCTGCTGCAGGAATGGGAGCTGGTGGTGCTAGGGAAGTTGAAGTGGAACCTTGCAGCCGTCACCCCTCATGATTTCATCGAACACATCCTAAGGAAGGTGCCTCTCCCTAAAGACAAGTTGCTTTTGATCCGGAAGCATGCGCAGACCTTCATTGCCCTTTGTGCAACAGGTAGGGCTGAGGGGCTCTGGGTGCTTGCTGTGAAGTTGAAAGGGCAGATTTGTTACTGGTGGTACATCATCCCCTCCATCCATACACAATGTGGGAGCAGCTTCTGAATCCCATGGGACTGTTGTGAATCAGGCCCCCATTTACGGTGTAAGACCAGAATTCCTGCAGTGGGGAGCTGTGGTTCCATTGCAGTCCTGCTCCTGCAGTGCTTGTGCAGTGAAGTCTGTAAGGCTGGGTTAGACCATACTGTTCTCTGCCCATTCACTGATTTTTTTGAAGATTGTTTGTAAGGACAGATGTGGGACAGCCAAAATACTGGAAGCTGTTATAGTACATTAGCCCAAAATATATTGGGCTAATGCATTGCATGAATGTGTTCTTAAATTTTTCACTAACTGGACTCTGTCCAGATAAAAGGTAAAAATGGTATCTTAACGTGTGTGATACTACCACATCCCTGAAACATAGGGAATGACAATTCAGAACGTAATGACTTTTAAAAAAAAAAATAATTTGGATTCTTTTTCTAACTTGACTCCCAAGAAAGCAGTGAAACAAATGTGTTTCATATGGAACATTACCTTTGTGTCGTATGGCTGAATACGGTTTCTGAAGGTTTAAATGAGGATCATTGCTTCTGTGGAAAAGAGGCTTTTTAATTTATACCTGTGTGCAAATCAGTTTTTGTTTGGTTGGTTTTTTTTGGTGGTGGGCTTTTTTTCCCTCAGTGAATTTTAGAATTTTCATCCAAAGGGTTAATGGTAAGACCATTTTTTGGAAGCCAGACCTGGAACAGATAGACAGCATGCTGTATTTTCCAGAGTTATTATCAAGTAGTGTATGGCTCAGTGTTTGAATTGAGTAGTTTGACCTATCTAGTCCTTTGTGATAGTAACTGTTCTGCTTGTGTGTTTGCACAGAGGAAAGGAAGACTGGGTGCAGCTTTTGGGTTTGAATGTCTGCTGCTGCTTCTTGGTATTTAATAGGTAGTGACTGCTTTTAAAATGTAGGCCAGTTTTTCCTACCCCTGTCGGTCAGTTTTAGAAAATTGTATATGGGCTGTCTTAGGGTAATTGATTTTCTGGTTACCATGATGCTCAAGCTTTCCCTCCTTTTCCCTCTGCTCCATGATCCCTTTTCACACAAAAGCCCACAGGGCTCGATAGAAATATTGCTCAAATTCTGCAGGATCACTCTTGGTAATTTATCAGCCATTTCAGACTAATCAACTTTATACTTTAGCATTAATATGTTCAATCAGCTTTGCCTTCTTTCTTTGCCTCCTCCCCTTACTCATAATTCATTCACACTGCCTTTCCCATGGGTATTTCTCTGGATCCTCACAACACCATCAGCCATCAACCTCCAACACATCTGCGTGTGGTCTTCCAAACCAGACCAGTCTTCCCTCTCCTTTGTTGCTTTCACTTCCTACAATAGTGTTTTGGTTTGTATGTTTTTATCCAAGA
Organism: Pseudopipra pipra; assembly: GCF_036250125.1. NCBI lineage: Eukaryota > Metazoa > Chordata > Aves > Passeriformes > Pipridae > Pseudopipra > Pseudopipra pipra. The sequence continues at coordinate 7,666,838 of NC_087553.1, forward strand.
GGACATTTTCTTGAGTGCCCTAGAATTTCATTATGCTTTAACTTTTCAAATTCTGGTCTATAATCCTTTGCCCATGAAGTTTCCCATAAAACCAAACCATTGCAAGACTGGGGGCCGTGAAAGAGTCTCCAAAGTCTATGTTTTCTTTCCACTCCATGAATTCTCTGATAGTTAGCTCCATGCTTTAGTAGTCCTTTCACTGAGATCCAAATTTTCCATCCCTTAAGCCTAGTCATGCAGTTATCTCATGTGTTTCCCCCATGTGATCTGCCTCTCATGTTATATGTCTCCAATGCATGAACTGAAGTCCTTTATGTAGAGTTTAAAGAGGCAGCAAATCGAGATTACAAATGAAAGATATAATTCTGTGTACAGAGCTTCCCAAAAGTCAGGGCACTGTGGTGCTGGCTGTAGGTTTTCTTTTCTTCTCATCCCATTTTCCACAGACCACTGTGTTGGCATTTAGTTTTGAGGAGGATCCCCAACCCTTTGCCATTTTGAAAGCAGAGGTCTTACCCAAGCCCTCACTCCCACATTCTCAGTTTACCAGCGAACTCCTACCCCCATTTCCATTGTAGAAATGTTGTAACTAATGTATTTCCCTTTCACTGCCACTCTTTGAAGAAAAGCCCTTTCTCATCAGACTTCCTTCCAGATCCAGTTGTCATTTCCTTTTCTTGTCCTGTTTGTTGCAGAGCTCTCACCAGCTGTTCTGTTTGTTCTTTCTCTTTCTCCCTCAAAGCTGCTGCTCTCCACCAGCTTGGGTTAAGCCTGGTTTTTCATTTCCCCATTTGGGTTCTGTCAGCAGTATGACCTCCTTTGACGTGTGGCTGGCTCTTCCCTTGCTCCCTCCATGTGTGGTTGACTCTTTACTGTTCCCAGACCTGACCTTGCTGCCTGGCTCACAGCTCTGGTCTGGAGCACAGCAGTGAATCCTGATTCATCTCAGCACAGCTTTCTCTGCTCTCAAGTACTTTTTCTTTAGTGTATCGCGCAAAATCTGGCATATTTTGAACTTTATTCCTCTAGCCTGAGTTCTTCTTCACTGCCTGCTCCATTTTAATCTCCCAGCAAAAACATTATACCCGAAATTCCCAAGTGTTCCTTGCCTGTACAAAGCCAGCTGTGATCTCAGTCCTGCAAGACTTTGTGTCAGCAAACAGAGAGGGAAGCAACCATGAACAGTTACTGGGTGTTCTGCTGGATGTGTAGGATCGCTTTGATACTCATCTCTATTCTCCTTTCCCTGTGAACCTCCCTCAAAAGGAGATGATAACTCAGTTCTTCTGTGTATTCCTTTCAGTCATGTTTGATCATTTTGGCATTCTTTCCCTTTCTCTGCCTTTATTTTGAACCCAGTTCCTGAAACAAGCTGCCTGGATATAAACCCACAGCCTCTCCCCAGTCCTTGCAGTGATTAATGATTCACATGAGCATGACCGAAACTGGAATGTATCCCTCTTTGCCCTTGGTCCCATCTGAACACATGGCTGCTGAGCAAGACAGAAGCTTGTTCCCTGAATAATAAGTTTTCTCTTTCTGCTGCCCTGCACTTGCAATGGTCTCCATGAGAAGGGGGTGTAAGCAGCATCCACCCCCAGCCCAGGTGGTGCTGCCAGTGCCATGGCTGTGCAAACAGGGAGCTGTCATTGGGAGCGAGCTGATCTATTGGCTGGGAATTGCCCGTGTATAAGGACAACTTTCTTCCAGCTACCTTGCTCACTGCACAGTAAGACTGTAGATTGACATTATGCTCAGGCATAGCCTGATCTGTCACCTTGTCATTCGTTTTCTCCTCCCACTGGTGGCTCCTTGTGCAAGGTAAAATCTCCCTCAGGAGGCTTCTGAAATTTAAAGGCATTGAGAGGCTGCATTTGGAGCCTTTGTCCTTACAATATGGCTTGGCAAAAGTGATGCCTACTGCTTCTTTCTTACAAGGAGAGACTGCAGGAGCTGAGCCTGTTTAGTTTAGACAAGAGAAGACTGGGAGAGGAGCTGATCAATCCATAGAATTTTATATCTCAAAGGTGGATGCCAAGAGGATGGTGTCAGACTCTCTTCAGTAGTTGCCAGTGACAAGATGAGCAATGGCCATGAACTAAAACACAACGAGTTCCACCTCAGCATGAGGAAGAACTTCTTTACACTGAGGGTGGCAGAGCACTGGAGCAGCTGCCTGGGGAGGTAATGGAGTCTTTGGAGACATTCCAACCCCACCTGGACACATTCCTGTGTCACCTGCTCCAGGTGACCCTGCCTTGACAGGGGGTTGGACTGGATGATCTCCAGAGGTCCATTCTAACCCTAACAATTCTGTGATTCTGTGATTCTTCAGGATGAGAGAATCCTGTTTAAGCCCAATGGAGATGTCCTTCTTTTGCTCGCTGGGATCGTGTTGCTTTTCCACTTTGCCCACACCTCCATCTGTCCATTGCTTGCACCCTTCATTCCCCGTCTGGCTCTTTGCACAGCACTCCACAGTTTGGAAATGTTTTTTCAGGGGTTGACTGTGTGCCTGTTCTGTGCTCCAAGCCAGGGAGTCAGTCCTGGAGGAGTGGGAGAGGGCAGTGGTTACAGGGGTGTGTGTGGAACATGCCACACTGCTGCTGGAAAGAGAACCATGCATTGTTTCCTTGATTTCAGAGTGCCCTTCATTTCTTCTTCTCTCATCCTGTTCAGAGTCACAGATGCACAGCTGCTTCCTGGTGTTCCACTCTCTTCTTGGAGGCTGCACCTGCCACTGCTTTGGTGCAATATACCCCTTTCTGTGTGAGGACCTGGAAGGGGCTGATGTGTTTTGGGGAAGGAGAGCCTGTGCATGTCAGACTTTCAAGAAGAAGAACTGCCTGTTTCTGAACACGAGCTGTAATGGAGAGACTTATCTCAGTGAGGAGCTTTGCTGGGTTTTAGTTGAGTGGAGTGCAAAACTTGGAAGGAAAAATCTTTGCAGACTTGCAGGGACAGAAGGCAACTTGTGTAAAACCCTGGACTCAGCCCTTTGCATGGTCTGTTCTCTGAATCCTACAGCGAGTAGGATGTTCTCATCATGGCTGAAGTGCAGCACCTCAGACCAGTGGCTTTCAGAGCCTGTGTCAGTGAAGGGTTTAAGAAAGAGTAGGAAAATTTCAGCTTTAAGTCAGTTTTGTACAGTGTGCCAAACCTCTGCCCACTGTCTCTGGGACATTAATCATCTGCACTTGAAAGCTGAGAAGCCTTTTCTTTAACTTCTGGGCCAAATCCTGTGTCCTTCACAGAAGTTCTGTGAAAGTCAGTGGGAGTCTTGTCTGAGCAAAGACTGCAAGATGAGGCCCACAACCCTAGCAGTGATCTGGAGTGTAACCACACAGAATGCTTTGTAACACAAGAGGCGTGTTTGGTCCTCAGGACTCCTGCTGGGCAAGCCTTCTGTGCATCACCTTCTCATCCAGTGTAAGCTACCAGGCTCTGTCCCTGAAAGTGTGATACGAGTTTTATCTGGGACATATTCTTTGCAGAGGGAAAGAAAGAAGTCTGCAGAGGCTTCATTGTGTGAATTAATCTCTTTGAAAATTAAATGCATGTTGCAAAGGGGCAGTGTTTGCACAAATACTTCTTGCATGGCAGAGGGAAGAATAATCCAGATGAATTTATTGCTATACAAAAGAAGGCTCTTGCTTGTTCCTGGGAGGGGCAGCTCCTATCAGTATAGTGAGCCTTCCAGACGAATGGAGCCACAAGAATCAAGGAATTGCCATCAACAGGTAATCAGGGCCTGGGCAATGTTTCATGACCAGTCAAGTCTGGGAAGATGAGGTAGAAGGAAATGAAGCAAGAGAGCCTGTGCCGAGACAAGCTGGCATTATTTCAGAGCTGCCAGATAAGTTACCCTCTTTCCTACCAGCTGCAGGTCTGACCTTTGGGTGCTTTGAGCACTAACATCATCCTGATCCTTGGTTGGGCTTTCCTAAGGAAGGTGTAGAATAAGGGGAAATAATAACCAGTGCAAAGAGTTGTTCAGGAGTAGTATTTACAATCAGTTACTGAGCATATTGTGGTGACTGTGCATATTACATAGGCTGGAATGCTGGAAGTGCATTTGGATCAAAACAGGCAAGAATTAAATTCACTACTACCACTGTTTCCCTTATACCTTTCCTTATAAGCTAAGGAAAGGTATGGTTAAATATAGATCCATGCTTGTCTTCGTAGTACAGTCATTGGTTGGGGGAGGTTTGAGGCTGGTTGTGACCATTATCTTTAGATTGTTTTAAAAAGTCAGGTATATAAATACTTGTTCTCCTGATGGAGGTAACATACCCTTTTTTTCTGTCTTCTTTTCCCGTCTTTTTTTCCCTTACCTTCCCTAAGACAGCAGTTTCCAATTCTGTAGTTGCAACTCCGAAAATAAACCTCTATCAAACTATAGAGATGAAAACCAGCTGCTCAAAAAAATGACCAGCAGCCAGAGCAGCAACCAGGGTCATTGTAAGAAGAGTTCCCCACCTGGCTTTGACACACCAAGAGCATTCAGCCTGGATATTTAGTCACTTGTTTTTAAGGTCCTTTAGGAAACACATGATACTGAAATGGGAATGGGATGGTGTCTTGTGTTTATTGGCTGGGAATAGAAAGTAAAGCAAGTCCGGCCTTCTAAAAATCCAGTGTCTTCCCTTGAAGTGTTCGTGTTCTTGTACACTACGTGTTGTGACAACACTCCTTGAACTTATAACAAGAGTCTTTTGTACTTTCCCGTGGAATGGCATAATCACAGAATCAGTTAGGTTGGAAAAGACCTCTGAGACCATCGAGTCCAACCTATAATCCTATAAATCACAGCAAAGTTAGAATCAGAGCCATGCCTTTGATGCAGGCTCTGGATGCCCAATAACCAAGATCTGGAAGAAGGATTTAGCCCACAGCCTTGCTTCAGGTGTTCAGGAAGAAGTGCTTTGGATATAATTTCATCTGTAGTTCAGGGTTCATCATCCACAACAAGAATTTGAAGTCATTTGAAGTTTCAGTTTTACATGTTTAGGTCCTCTGTCTCCACGTTTTATTTATTTTTTATTTTTTTTTTAAATCTCAGGGCAAATTTTTTACTTAGTTCTGGGAGGGAGAGTTTTACCTGGGTGAAAACCGAGTGAGGATGGCGGGCCTTGGCTTGTTGCCATGGGGGAAGTGGAGATAGAGGTTTGTAATTGAAAATAGCATGTAAGAAGCTTGGTTTGAATTTCTCAGTGGAATCTAAGAGACTCTGAGGGCGGTTCTGCATCCCCTCAGATACGGTACTTAATATTTATGCTTTCACTGCACCTTGACAAACACTTCACGTAGTTATTGCTTTGCTTGAATATGGAAATATGTTAATTATGACCTTTATTCTGCTGCCTGCTCTTTTCCTCAGCCTTTTCTATTCAACCCTCTAGGTGGCCCAGCACAATGTGGCTCCTTTTCTTTCAGTGAGCTCTTTCCACACTAATAGGGTCCAGGGTGATGTGGAGAACCATGTGCACAAAATTGGTGCACCACCCCCCATTCCTTTGTGGGCATGTCAGGTTAAATTCATATCAGCAGGAGGGTCACTGCCATGATTTTCAATAGCTCAAGATGAGGTGATGACTCCAGACAATGGTGCCACACTCTCCAGTTGGAGACACTTGCCTCACCAGTTGCAGTAGTTAATTAATATGCTAAAAATAGAAGCCAGTGATACAAATCGCTGCCTGTTGTACAACAAAGACTGGGCATGTGTAGCTTTGATAGCCAAGTTTATGGTGCTTGTTATGGAGGGAAGTTAGTTTAGAGCTAGAGGCGATGTAAGACTTTCTGGATGCTGAGCTTTAGTCACTCTGGGCCTCTGGCCATTTGCTCGCTGTCTCATTTGCATTATGAATGACATTAAGGGAACTAACAAGGTTATTGGGCATAGAAATGTTCACATGTGACCCCACGTGGAAGCAGACCTACAGCAGTGCTAGTTGGCAGGGACACTGTGCCTCTTTATTCAGCTTCCTAGGAAGACAGTTTCTGGGAGTAGATGTAAAATCAACCACGAGAACACCACTGTCGGGATAACGTGGAGGTCTTGGGGCAAGCCCTTAGGAGGTGGGGGAGTTCAGAGGGCAGGCTGGACCTGTGTCCTCTGCTGAGCCTGCTGGTGAGCACTGAGTGCAGGACATGGGAGCTTCCTGCTTGGAGTTCCCCACCAGCCGCTCAGATCTGGGTGAAGCTGCTCCTTGGTGACTACGAATGAGGGTGTGGGTCCATCCCAGTCTCTGAGTGAGTCCATTTCTGCCTGCTGCTGGCTCAAAGGAGGGGTGGCACAGGGTGGGTTTTAGTTCTCACCCACTACATCATAGCTTCAGTAGGGACTGTGAAAACACTGGCAGAGTTTGAGAGGTTTCTCATCATCTTTCTACAACTTTCCTGAAACTCAAGACGAAGAGGGGTAAGTCATGGACAGTCCATTGCTACCTGTATAACTAAGAGACAGTTTGGTAAAGCCCAAAGATCAAACACAGCAGTTGCTTCCCAACTTAGGGCCACATTGGCCAAGTGAAGCCTTGTTCACACCAATAATAGCACATGGGATTTGCAATCCCCAGGAAATACAGCGTGTGCTAGAGGAAAACAGACTCATGTCCATGTAATCTGTTTTAATTTATGCCTTTTCTGAAGAGATTAGTGGGGTTGCTGAGGAACCACTCAGTGTAGATCAGAGTGGATTTTGGGGATGCGAGGTGTGCTCCATAGATGTTTGACCATTCTTAAGTTTTACAGGTTTTTGTTATTTGCTCTGTGAATCAGGAGGACACCGGACAGTTCACTCAGGCACATAAACACTTGCAGCCTTTATAAAAACCTCTTGTTATCAGAGTCCTTTAACCATTCCTGCTCTTCTTGTTGGACTTCCGTAAACTGGTGTATACTGGTTTGTATAAATCCACATGAGGTAAATGTGAAAACAGTTTTGATCACAGAATCATTAAGGTTGGAAAAGACCTCTCAGATCATTGAGTCCAACCACTAACCCAGCACCCCCATGTTCACCACTAAATCATATCCCCAAGTGCCACATCCACACATTTTTGAAGACTTCCAGGGATTGTGACTCCACCACTTCCCTGGGGAGCCTGTTCCAATGCCTGACCATCCTGAAGGAATTTTTCCTAATATCCAAACTTCTCTTAGTGCAACCGGAGGCCATTTCCTCTTGTCCTGTCCCTTGTTCCCTGGGAGAAGAGCCCAACCCCCACTTGACTTCAGCTTCCTTTCAGGTAGTTGTAGAGAGGAATAAGGTCTTCCCTGACCTTCCTTTTCTTCAAAACTTGTGCTCCCGAGCTTTCCCCAGATCTGTTGCCCTTCCTTGGACACACTCCAGCCCTTCAGTGTCCTTGTAGTGAGGGGCCCAGAACTGGACACAGGATTTGAGGTGTGACCTCACCAGTGCCTGGTACAGGGGGACAATCCCTGCCCTGGTCCTGCTGCCACACTATTGCTGATCCAAGCCAGGTGCCATTGGCCTCTTGCCCCCCTGGGCACACCTGGGCTCACGTCCAGCTGCTGTCACCAGCACCCCCAGGGCCTTTTCTGATGGGCACTTTCCAGCCCCTCTGCCCCAGCCTGGAGCTGCAGGGGGTTGTTGTGACCCAAGGGCAGGATCCAGCACTGGGTCTTGTTGAACCTCATGCTGTTGGTCTGAGCCCCAGCCTGTCCAGATCCCTCTGCAGAGCCTTCCTACCCTCCAGCAGATCAGCATTCCCACCTGACTTGGTGCGATCCACAAACTTACTGAGCACTCAATCCCCTCGTCCAAGTCATTGGTAAAGATATCAAAGAGAAATGGCTCCAACACTGAGCCCCGAGGGGCACCATGAGTGACTGGGGGAAAGTGCAATCATGGAATTGCAATTCCTGTTACTTTGCATCCTCAGGGCTGTGTCCTGCACTGAGGAGTCAAGGCTCTCCTGTTGACTCTCTCATCAGTGGGGCCAATATAATTTCATTTCCAAGAATCAGCTTTCATGGGTACAGTGGGTTCTTACTGTGATAATAGTGCATAATTATTACTTTTAGAATAATGGCAGTCTATATTCCTTGCTTCAGTCAGTGGGAATTTGTTTCTTTTGAAGTGTTTGTCAGAGTGTGCCTGCTGAGCTCCCCTGGTAGGAAGCCACGCGCAGTGGTGGGCTTGCAGGTGGCCACCTCCTGGCGACTTTGTGAGACAGATAAATTCATGTCAGGGTTTCAACTCCTCCTTTTCTCTCCATACTTCTAACTTCTCCATCCTGTTCCAGTCCATCTGAATGAATGCTATGACCCAAGTCCCATTCTTACTGGAATACTCCAATCCCAGGGACATATTCCAGCCCGGAGGAGAACATGCTGTCTCCACAGCTCTTGAAGTATCTGCCAGCTCTGAGTCTAGGAGGCCGAGAACAACTCTCTGTGTGTCTAAAACTTGAGTGGTTACTGAGGCATCAACAGGGTTACAGAATTTGTGCTGGATGCACAGAGAAGATTTGGGATCTGCAGTTGGGCAGTTTTCTGGAACAGTCTGTTTCTATAGACTGAATAGATTGCTGGTGGTTTATTTCATACTAAGTATTGCTTTGCTTTACTCTGCATTCGCCTCCAGTCTCCCCATGTGAAAACTAGTAGAGGAAGGTTTGTTAATGAGTTATTGTTGAGCCAAAGAACTTGAAAATCAAGTTTAATTTTAGGAATATGTCAGTGACGTAGAAGATCTGAAAATGATCTTTAGTAAGGCATGCTGATAAACCAGGTCCTATGGCAGCATCCTAAACCATAAAATTGTTATATAAAGACCACAGGATTTTATCTGATTTTCTCTTCTGATTTCACAGATGGGTGAGAGGAAGTTCTGAAATGTATTTTCAACTTGTTTATTAAGAAATAGTAGTAATGACAAATGGGATCTTTTTTTTTTTCCTTTGATTACATAGCTATGGGCTTTAAGTGTTCTCACTTCCTAATTGCTAAGGTAGTAAAGATGAACTGTTAATTAAAATCTCTTTCCCGGGCAGGTCTTTAAATGCTCGAATTAATTAAGTCTTTAAAAATTGACGTGATTAAAAATCTCATTTTGGTCCTTTGTGATACCTTATTCCAGTTAGTTTTCCAGTTATACAGAGAGGTCTAATGTGACCAAGACCCAAATTTCTGACATAAATTACAGAAAGCCTCCTTCTTCTCTTTCCTTTTCTTTAAAACTAAGGAAAGACTATTAAAAATTGTCCAGGTTTACTTTATGCATCAGTGAGAATAAAAGACTGAACTGCATTTCCATTTTAATTTGCAGGTCTGTTCCCCCTCCTTTGACTGCTTGTGATGAGCAGTGTGACTAATGAGCTCCACGGGACCAAAAAGAGTGGCACTTTTCCCTTTCTTCTCCTTCCCCGGGTTTTATTCCTGGGTGTGGTTTTTTTTATGTTGCTTGCCTCTGATGTTTTGCAGCTTTTCTTGGTCTGGGCTTGGACTAATTCCCAGATCTGTTCTTGCAGATTTTAACTTTGCCATGTACCCACCATCAATGATAGCAACTGGAAGTGTGGGAGCAGCCATCTGTGGCCTTCAGCTCGATGATGGGGAGAGCCTCACGGACCTCCTGGCCAAGATCACAAACACAGATGTGGTGAGTGTCCCACATTCCTTTCCTCCTTTCCCTTCTCAGGGCACAGTGGAGCACCAGACCATGAAACCTGTCCTGATCCCGAAAGCTCAGTGGAGCAAGGCAGAGTGATGCTTCCGAACTGACTTGCAGACATGGAACCAGCTTTTGAATCTCTAAAGCTCCGTGGACTCCAGGGATCAATTTTTATTCACCCTTACTGGTTCAGCAGCTTGGTGGGGAGAGGCTGTTCTTCCTGCCCTGGCTGGTGGTCCAGCACTAAAGCCCCCTTGGGTAGCCTGAGCGATGGGGCGAGCAGGCAGGCAGCATTCCCTGGGGGTATAAAGTAAACCAGGAGGTCTTGTGGTGGTGTTGGTCCTGTGTTTGCAGCCTTGAAAACTGCTCTTCTGGCCCTCGTTGAGGTATCATCTAAAAATAGTTGGCTTGAAGGAAGTGAATAAGTAGTCTAGTTTACCGAAAAAGTTGAGGATTTCGATAAGTCTTTTTTTCTTATGATCAGATTTTCGATACGATCCTAATTTTCAAGTGCAGTTCTGTGGCTTCTCATGTCTTTTGATTGGAACTGGATTTGCACAGAAAAAGGGACATTTCTAATTCTGAATGCAAATCATAGAACCATGGAATGGCCTGTGTTGGAAGGGACCTTAAATATCATCCAGTTCCAACTCCTTGGCATGGGCAGGGACACCTTCCACTATCCCAGGTTCCTCAGAGCCCCATCCAACCTGGCCTTGGACACTTCCAGGGATGGGGCAGCCACAGCTTCTCTGGGCAACCTGTGCCAGGGCCTCTCAACCCTCCCAGGGAAGAATTTCTTCCTAATATCCAATCTAAACCTGCTCTCTGTCATTTTGAAGCCATTCCCCCTTCTCCTGTCACTCCAGGCCCTTGGAAGAAGTCTCTTTCCATCTTCCTTGTGGGCTCTCTTCAGGTCCTGGAAGGCCACAGTTAGGTCACCCCAAAGCTTCTCTTCTCCAGGCTGAACAATCCCAACTCTCTCAGCCTTTCCTCACAGCAGAGCTGCTCCATCCCTCTGATCATCTTGGTGTCCTTCCTCTGGACTCGCTCCAAAAGGAAGGACATTGACGTTTTTGGAGCGAGTCCAGAAGAAGCCACCAAGATGATCAGAGGGATGGAGCACCTCTGCTGTGTGGAAAGGCTGAGAGAATTGGGTGTAAGGCCCTTTTGCAGCATCTTGCAGATTGGACAAACTTTTATCTCCTGTGTTGAATTTTTTTACCCAGATTGTTTCAGTCTGAAAGCAAATACCTACCACAATAGCTCAGTAGTTCTTAAATGATTAGAAGAAAACAAAATGGGCTTTTTTTGAATTGAAAATTTCTTTACACCTTTTAAATTTAGCAGACTTTTTTTGTCAGAAATTTGCTTTTTGTCATCCTGGTGAAAATCTTTCCAACTGAGACTATGTTCCTTCGGATAAAAACAAAAAGACACTCTTCCCAAATAACAAAGAACTCTGAATGTTTTACTGGTCTCATCTCCTTTCCAAATATCTGTTGGCACTGGGTAGAGACAAACTTTCTTCCCTTTGCTCCTGGGGTCAGCCCCCAGCAGCACAGACAATGGAGGAGAGTTTCAGTCCCCAAATCGGAGCACACTTGGGATAAAAGGAGCTTCTGGATAATTTAATTGCTAAGAAATAGAAGTCTCTGCAGAAGTTGGAGGTGCTGTCATTTTTTTTCAAGGTGTTTCCGTTGTTGTGACCTTAACTCCCTGCAAGCTTTGAAGTCTCAGTCCAACCGAAGGTGACCAATATTTTTAACTTGGACAAAACAATGTATTTTTCATTAGCCAGCTATTTGGATTTGGGAGAAATATTTTGGTAGAAATTTCCTTCGTGACTTCTGCATTGGAAAAATGCAAAAGGGCCCAGGACTGGAAACTTTCATCCCACATGTTAACACTTGAGAGAGAAAGAAACAACTGAAAACATGGTTTCAGGGGCAGTCTTAGCAATAGGTAGTAATACCAGCCTCATGTGTAAAATGTATTGTTGGAAAAAAATGTACTGGCTAGATTGTGTAAGAGTTAGCCCAGGGCTGTGTTAATAAAGAGTAAAGACTATTGTAATATATTTTACACTAGGACTTAATTAAAGTTGAATGAGCAGATTCAGTTCTCTCACTTCCTAATTTCTGATGCCTGAGAGCTGTTCTTGCAGTGACACAATTAATTCCTTGTCACTGTGCGAATGATTTTGTTTTCAATGGGGAGGTTAGGGAAGAGGGGGAAGTGAGAGTTCCTGGGCTTCAGGAGCATCACATGGTAGAAAAGCAGGGGAACTCACAGAAATTACAGTTCTACAGAGCAAAAACTTCTTGCCTCCCTGTGCCTCGTGGCACAGGAACCATCAGGAGGCTGGGGGAGGGTCCTTCTCAAACCAGATGGTGCTGGGGCCTTCTGATCCTTTTTGGTTTTGGAGTGTGTGGTTGCTTAGCATGGGAACAGATGACAGGACTTTCCTATTGGCTTTTCAAAAGATGTCACTGTCCGAGGTGAATCATAATTCTATGATTCTATGAAAAATTTCAGCTTCAAAGCTCCAAGCATATGAAAAGAGAGAGTGATAATGAAACCCTGATGCAGCTTAACTGCAGTGAGCTCTTCTGAACTTTGACTGGTTTATAATGATAATTTAAGGATGCAGTCTATTTGCTGGGAAATAGCAGCATAAACCAGGAGGCTGAAATCAATGGAGTTACTCTAGATTGTAATTACACTAGAGCTTGATGTTTAGTGCTAAAATGAATGTTTTTAATGTATATTTCATCAAGAATTAGACCAAAAAATATGTTATTAATAAACAACATGTAATTTAGAGCCCAGCTGTTGGGTAAGCAAGCAACCAACACGCTGGTTGTTTGAGACACATTGGTGTTGGATATCCTTGTAGGAATCCAAAGCAGTGCTCCAGACTTTAGACAGGATTGCACAAAGCATCCTGTCAGTGTCATTCTAAAGATAACAGTTATTTCTGATAAATCGGTGCCCTGGGCTGTTTGGCGAAGGGTAAATCACAGCCTGGAGAAACAGTGACAACAGGGCCATGCAAACCTTGGTTTCATTACTCCTTCCCCCTACCAAAATAAACACCAGGGAGCTGCTCTTGGAGGAGCTGAGAAGCTCAGTAGCCTTAGGGGTAGTGAAAGTAGCTCTGCGTGGTGTATTTGAGTTGCCTGTTGTGGTTGTTATTGTCCCAAAGAGTCATTGAGAGCTACTCCCACATAACTTAGGGAGGTGATTTGCCCCCTCTACTCTGCCCCCATGAGATCCTACCTGGACACCTGTAGGTTGTCCTCAACATAAGGACGTGGAACTGTTGGAGCAAGTCCAGAGGAGGCCATGAAGTTGATAAGGGGATTGGAGCACCTCCCCTATGAAGCCAGGCTGAGAAAGTTGGGGATGTTCAGCCTGGAGAAGAGAAGGTTGTGTGGAGGCCTCACAGCACCTTCCAGTATCTGAAGGGGCCTCAAGGGAAGCCGGGGAGGAACTTTACCTCAGGAATTGTAGGGACAGGACAAGGGGGAGTGGTTTCAGACCGAAACAAGGGAAATTTAGTTTAGCTATATGGAAGAAATTCTTCCATGTGGGGATGGTGAGGCCCTGGCACAGATTACCCAGAGAAGCTGTGGCTGCCCCATCCCTGGAAGTGTCCAAGGCCAGGATGGATGGGGCTCTGAGCGACCTGGGATAGTGGAAGGTTTCCCTGCCCACAGCAGGGAATTGGAACCGGGTGATTGGGTGATCCCAATCCAAACCATTCTGTGATTATGTGATTATGTGATTCTGACTTCACACAGCTCTGCAGGATGGGGATTGCATGTTCCATTCTGTTCTCCTGCCAGGGGGTGGGAACATTCCCTTTGTTGTTGCTTGCAGAGGAGAGGCTGGTGGGCAAAGAGTTAAGAGACCTACTCACAGGAAACCGTGGAGCTCCCTGCGCATCTCTTGGTGGGTCATTGCAATGGAAAAACAAACAACTCAGGAAGTCAGGAATTTCCATAGCATCCCAGATCAGCACTCCAGTGGGAGCAGTATCCTGTCCCTGGTGGAGCTCCATGCTTCGGAGGAGGATACCAGCATCCCTGCTGAGCACAAGTATGAGATGTGAGGAAGGATAGCTGAGTGGGCAGGGCACATTTTAAGGCCTTGCAATCAGTATTCTGCTTTGCCACAGACCTGTGTCGGGTAAATCCATCCTTTCACTTCCTGGATGAGCAGCCATCCGTCAGTTCAGTGTGTCAGCTTGCTAGCCTTGGGTCTGGGAGCTGTCTCCCTGGGCATGCCTGGGAGTGTTCCTGTAAATCATGTCCAGGGCAGGTGTGCCCTGGCCTGATTTCTGCTTGCAGGGAATTTGGTCTGGGCCCCCAGATCTCCTCCCAGAGGAGAAATACAATAAGGTTTCTGAGGAGCTGGAGAAACCACTGCAGAGGTAGGTAGATGAAAATCTTCACCTTGGACCAGAATTTTTTAGGCTTAAGTCAGTGAGAACAAGGCACGCAATAAGTTTTAGACCTCCAAAGGCCCCTTCAGTCTCTTTTCTATGATGCCAAGTAGAAATGTTGAAACTATTATATCATATTAAAAATTTTTTCAGGGTTACATCACTGACAAAAGCCAACAAGGTTACATCCCAAATGAAGCTGATAGTATCTGTTTAATTAGCTTGTAGCACCATGGTCACCAGAAGGGCTAGTTGGGTCCACTGTGTGTGATCAAGGGGTTGTATGTGCACACGAGGAGCATCTTCTCTGAGCCCAGCTCTCAAGGTCGCATCCAGATGGCACAAGGAGTTGTCCTTCCCCAGCTTCAGCAGCTGGGAAGAGGTTTTCAGCCATTGAATATGTGGAGTGGGGCTGTTTTGAAGACTGGACCCACAATAAACGGCATTTAAAATGTCTCCACTTCTGTGTGCCACAGACATATGTCTGTGCTGGGATTTTTTTGTCCCCCAGTCCCTTCCTAAAGATCCCTGCAAATTTCTGCCCAGAAACGAAATTCAGAACCCCCATGCTCAAGAATTCAGTTTCTGTTGAGCTGCAGTGTAAAATCATGGAAATCTATCTTGAATGGGTCGCAATTGAACATTGTCCCTACAGCACATACACCATTTATCCCTTCCTTTGTAGTGTTCAGGGCCTGTGGTTTTGGAACCAAGAAACAGGACTCGCTGTATCTTATCCTGCCTTATTTGTTGCAGACCGCATTTTGTATGCAAGGAAACAACAGGCAAAATAGCCTCTAAAAGAAAGGAAGAATGAGATAGTTTCCTAAGTTGTCTTTGCCTGAGTTGGCAGCTGCTCCATTTCATTCAGCTTTTTGTTCCCTAGTGAGTGCTGTGCGTGTGTAGCAACAATGGGGTGATGCAGTTACACCGCGGGCTCATGGCGGAGTTCCGTCAGATCCATTCATAAATACGGCACTCCGAGGAAGCCAGGCCCCCTGAGGAACCCCGAGGAACCGGCTCCACAGCCAGGGGAGCTCACAGGCCATGGAGAGTCTGGTCGGAGACTGGCCCTCGA
This sequence comes from Pseudopipra pipra, assembly GCF_036250125.1. NCBI lineage: Eukaryota > Metazoa > Chordata > Aves > Passeriformes > Pipridae > Pseudopipra > Pseudopipra pipra. The sequence continues at coordinate 7,682,012 of NC_087553.1, forward strand.
CCTCTGGCGGGGAATCCTCACTCAGCTCTGTGTGACACAGGCAGGTTGTCACAGCTTTTTTAAAACCCCCTTTCTCAATAAACCCTCAGGGCGTTTGTTACAGCAGGGTAAAATTCCCAGCTTTTCACAGCTGCAAAGTATTACCTGTTTGAAAGAGCTTGAAATCCCAAGTCACACTGAGCAGGGAGTACCATTCCAGGTACTCTGCCCCTGGATCACCCTTGCTGGTGTTTTGGCTTTACTCTCACTTTTTCCCTGTCCTAAAAATATTGTTCTCTCCTACTGCAATGAGAAATAACCCAGAGGAGCAACAGGAAACAAACTGACTGTTGAAGCAAACAGTGAAACTGAATCTAGAAAGAACACTGGTGAAAGTGCTGGAAAGGCCTAAAGATTGCAGACAAAAATGTCCCATCTTTCATATGCTTAATGCTAGTCACCTTATTTATTGCATCACTGCAGTAATGTAGCAATAGTAAGTGGAGAAATTCTGGCATAGATGAGGTTTTTTGGGGGTTGTTTTGTTCTTAAGATGAGATGTCCTTGTTAGTTCGCATGAAATGCCCTTTGGAACAGCACATTGCTTTTCTGTACTTGCAGGTGGAAAAAGAGACATAGACACTTATCTGTGATTGATGCTCTTTGTTACAGTAGCGAAACCACACATTTAGGAGGGAAAATAATTTTGTTTTTAAACTGCACCCGTGAGCTGTGAGATCACTGTGATACAGTAAATACAGTAAATGGATATGATATTCCTACAGCAGCTTTCCAGGCTCTTGCTCTGGAGAATGCTGGCGAGCTCAAGGACCAGGACTCGGCATACGAAGGCCCCACTTTGGGAAGGAATCCCTGTTTATGTCAACAATGAAGCATGTGCTCTGGAGAGGTTTGAACTGGGGCTTAAATGGGAACCAGTGGAGGAATCCAGCCCTCCCTTTGTAGTCAGGAGTACAGATGAAGCGTTCCACGTTGGAATTTATGTAAACCCCAACTCTTTAATGCATGTATGATTGCTGCTTTCTTAGATTATCCAAGCAATGCATACATAACCTGTGAACCATATTGTCACTTCAGATATATCCAGCATCCTTCCCATTTATCATACCAGGTAAAAAAAAAAGTCTTTTCCTGATTTCCCTTTTGCAATTAGTTTTAAGCAAGAGGAAGAGATCGGGGTGTTAATTTGTGAATTAATTAATGTATATGTGGAAGACCAACCACCCTTTAACACAAAAATGCTGGAAGGTGTTTTAAGCATTCCCAACTTTGGGGCTTGGAGCACTCAGCCAAGCACCTAGGGTTTGGATCTAGGTTCCTAAATCCAGTCGGGAAATGCAGGGGCATCAAAAAGTGTCCAGTAGAGGAATAGCTCAGTATTTTGCACTGTTTGCATACATATATTTTGTATGTATATATTGCTTGTATGTATATATGTTATATATAACAACGGCCCTACTGTTACTCTTCAGCAGCTGATTGTAAAGGAGAGTAGGGTTGCATTTGGCTTTTGGAAGGCCTTGAGAAATGATCCACTCGGGCAGCAAGTGGGATTGTCCTCAACCTGGTTTTTAACTGGCTCAGGCTTTGGCCTTATTTATTCTGTGGTTCCTGATGCACAACCCCTCACCACATAGGTAAGATCTTGTCAAGGGCTAAGCAATATTTAAATTTAGCAGAATATTTTAACCTTGTTAAACAGTACTTTTGTTTTCTTCCTTAAATGCTGCCATAATGTATTTTTTCTGGATTCCCAAATGAGTGCCATCTTGGGTGTGCAAAGGCTGCATTGCTGCAAGGTTCAGACCAGTTTCCACGTACCCAGATGTTTCCCTAAATTTAGTTTCTAATAAGCAGACAAAGGTTAAGGTGCTTTCTGGAGTAAGCTTTTTTATTTCTTCTCTCAGGCAAGACCCAAACTGAGGTGTTAAAGGGGAATCTAAAAATCACAATACAAAAAGCACTGTGTCCTGAGGCACTGTGGAACAGACCAGAGCTGAGTTCATTCCTTCTATAAGGCATGTCTTCCTTCTGGTCAGAGTCAGGGAGCACCTAATGGGATCCTGGGGTGCATTGGAAAGAGCATTCCTAGCAGGTCGAGAGGGATGATCCTGCCCCTTTCCCTCTACTCAGCCCTGTGAGGCACATCTGGAGTGCTGTGTCCAGTCCTGGGCTCCTCAGGACAGGAGGGACATGGAGCTCCTGGAGCGGGTCCAGCGGAGGCTGCAGAGATGATTCAGGGACTGGAGCATCTCCCTGAGGAGGAAAGGCTGAGGGAGCTGGGGCTGTTCAGCCTCCAGAGGAGACACTGAGAGGGGACCTCATCCATGTGTGTCAGTGTCTGCAGGGAGGGGACAGAGGATGGACCAGGCTCTGATTGGGGGTGCCCAGCAATGGCACAAGAGGCCACGGGCAGGAGCTGATGCCCAGGAAGTTCCAGCTGGACATGAGGAAGAACTTCTTTGCTGTGCAGTGACTGAGCACTGAACAGATTGCCCAGAGAGGGTGTGGAATCTCCCTTACTGGGGATATTCCAGAGCTGTCTGGACACAATCCTGTGCCATGTGCTCTGGGATGACCCTGCTGGAGCAGGGAGGTGGGAGTAGGTGTAGTAAATACACAACTGCAGTCCCTGTATGCTTATGGAAGCTCTGGACAGATTCAGAAGGAAGAAGGAGGTAGAAGAGGCATGACTGAAATGGTTTACCTTCTTGTGATAGCCCTCCACTATTGGCATTTGAGTGATCTTTGTGGAGAAGCACACTGCTGCTCAGGTGGGGTGGGATCTGATGCAGGGAGTACCATTATCCAAAGGGGACTATTTGGGGGGGGGGGGCAAGGAAGACTTGAAACCAGCCGGATAAAGTCTATGGCAGAAACCCAAGACAAGTTCCTAAACCAACTATAAAATGCCTCTTCAATATCCTCCCCTTTATTTTTCCTTTTTTTTTTTTCCATTTTAATTTATCAGTCCAGCCATGATTTTGCAAGATGGAGAGGATATGGGTCACAGGCTGCTCCTGGAGCTTGGAGCCATCGTGACTGAAAATCCCAGTAACTGCCAGTGCAAAGCAAGAGCCTGTTAGTTAACTCAGAGTGGCTTTCCCTCATAGCTTGCCAGTGAACTGTAAATTCCAGTTTAAAACTGAAAGCTAGGGGCCAGTATAGGACTTACAGAGGTGTAGAAAAGTTCAGGAAAACTAATTATGTAGAATATGCTGCAGGATCTTTCCTAGTGGTTGTGCTTTCTTTCAAGATTGTCATGAATGGAAGTTGAAATCTTCAATTCTTATTGACTTGAATAAGTAGATCATGCCATAGAGCTGCTGATTCCTCCTTCCACTTATTTTCACTGCCAGCATTTCCATCACAGCCATGAAGCTATCCCTCATCAGACACAGAAAAGCTTTTCTTTTCCTTCAAATACATTTCAAGTGTGCTAGTAAAATCACCTAGGGATGAAAGAGTTTCAGAAAATAATAAAAAAAAAACCACCCCAAAAGTTAATTGCCTTTTTAGTTCTGTACATGCTGAAGTAAAAATAAAACTATGGAATGGAAAGTACCAGAACTATTTTAATCATTAAAACTACTAGACCATATAGAAGAATGGGGAAGTTAATCCATGTGACACACACTTAAAGTTTTTTATAAAAAACAACAAAGGCAACCCTGCAGTATTCTGAAGGAATGGCCCAGTCCCTTTATTGGAAAATCTGGGGCCACTGCTGCAGTGCATTACAGTGTTCTTTCAAGGAAGATTTGCTGAAAACAATGCAATTCATGTTTTATTTCTTTGATACATTTGTAAAGCTTTAATTTTCTCTTGTCAGGGCGATCTAGAGCAAAATGAAAGCCCACTAGTAAAATATGTACACATACAGCAGATCCCCATGAAACTAGGAAGGGTTAAAAAAGCTGTGTCATGGGAATGCCAGGTTGTTTGTCCTGATGGCTTTTTTGTATTTTGTATGTCACTGAACTTTGAATTGACAGAAAGTTCCAGTGGTGCCCCCATTCATAAAATAAAGCCACTTGCCTTATCACACTATGACAACTGGGCTGGTAATATACTGTAAATTAGGGGGTTTTTTCCTTTCACCTGTGAGATTAATATCCAAGGAGCTTTAGTATGCAAATGGAAACACTTTTTTGGGAAGCTATTTCATGCTGAATGCAGTGTGCTGGTCATTTTACCACAAGTTTCATTGTTTTAAAGAGTTCAGTGGTACATTATTTTAGGTTCAAAACAAAAGTATAGACCAGAGAAATAATACACAGTGGCCTGTGGATTCCCATATGAAATAAAATCCATGTGGCAATTCCAGTCGAGGCCCCTTAATTGATTTTATGTACAAAATGAAGACATAAGAAATGACCCGATTTCTCCATAGGGCTACCTAGAGATTTTAGCATCTTCATACATTAAATGAATCATCATGTTGCCCATCAGAAGTTTGTATAGTAATGGTGTAAATGATCATATCTAAGGGTGTTTAGGAACTGACAAAGCGGACTCCAAATGCTCAAGCCTCATGTTCCTCCTGTCACCACCCTTCCTTCCCCAGGCCTGGCTGCAAGGAAATTGCCTCATTAAGCTTTTCAGTCTGAAGCTGCTTTAAAAAAATCTGGCTTGTTTTCAGGAGGACAAAATATTTTGAAATTGTGCACCACTGTGCTTTAAAAGAAAGGATTCTTATAACAAAAAAAAAAAAGTGCATTAGGAGTGTAGTCTGTTACAAGAGTCTCCAAACGGGTGCCCCCACACTGAAAAATGTCTTGACCCATGAAGTGATTTTTTGCCATTGCCCTCTTACAGGTTACGATGGACTTAAAACCTGCCCATGCTAATAACAGAGGATTTTTTTTTTTAGCTGAGTTTCTGGTAGCTTTTGCCAGTTTCAGGACAAGGAGAGGACAGGAGCCAAGAAAAATGGGTGTTCACAAGCTAATTGCACCCATCACAAGCATCAGTGTAATCAGCAGGAGAGATCCTCCTCCCTTGGCATGTTTCCCCAGACAAATCAAACCTCCATGCATGAATATGTCGAACATCTCCAAAATAACCTGATGTTACATTGGGAAAGTGGGGGGTGTTGGTCAGAGCCCATCTCCCCAGCAATGCTGTGGCATCCCACAGAGGATTCCCAAGCACCTATGGAACCCTGTGGAGTTCAGTGTCCAGCTCTGCTCTTCAGCTCCTCTGCCTGAAAGTGGCAATGGTGATGCTGAGTCTCACTGCCCCTGCCAGGGCTGTGCTGTAAAAATCCTCCTTCCAAAACCTGTGTTCCTCTGCTCTCTGAAGTTTTTGGGAGAGTCCCATCTCTCAGGCAGACTGAGACTGCAGGAAGTTTTTGCAGTGTTAGTACCTTTTCCAGTGTTGTAGAAGGACTGCTTTTAGAAAATGCCATTTATCACACACAGCACCACGTGGCAACCTGCACAGTGTCATATTGATACTCCCAGCCCACCGCATGTAATTGTGTTTATACAGTCACAGCTTGGGTTTTATTTTTCAATTTCTGCTATTATTGTTTGTCAATGTTTTCTCACGCCTTTTTTTTTAAACCATATTATTTGGTCTTCCAGCGTGTCATCAAGAATATGGAACATCCCGTAAATATTTTAATAGTCATCTTCTTAATGCTGTGTCAAGTTTAAGGGTGGTGAATCCTTCTCAATTATTTCTGTATTTATGCCCTCATGTTTATTGTCGGACTCCTGATGCTCAGGGTTCCCACATTTGTGTATCCTGCTGTTTCTCTGAGTGTTATGTAGTATAGTTTGAAATACAGTGGCTTCTGAGGCTTGGCTGTGTGTTTTTGACTTACATATTTTTCTAGTATCTAGTCTTTGCTTTATTGTCTTCTATGAATTATTGCCAATAACTATTCCTAGGGCTGTTAAAACAGTCCTGCTCTCAGAGTGAAGAGCACACCCTACATTTCCTCCTCCTTTGCTGCTGAAATCACTTTTCTTCTCTAGAATGTGCTCAGAGAACAAATTCTGCCAGCAGCAGTGTGGCCAGCAGGACCAGGGCAGGGATTGCCCTTCTGTACTGGGCACTGGAGGAGCCAGTACCAGTGTGTCCAGAGAAGGGCAACAGAGCTGGGGAAGGGTTTGGAGAGTAAGTCTTATGAGGAGCATCTCAGGGAGCTGGGAGTGTTAAACCTGCAGAAAAGGACGCTCAGGGGAGACTTCTCACTCTCTACAACTCCATGAAAGGAAGTTGTAGCCAGGTGGGGGTCAGGCTCTGCTCCCTCTCAAATAACTTAACCCTGCATAGGAAAATGAAAAAAATCATATACCCTTCATTTCCTTGCTTTTTTTCCTGCTCAAGACGACCACACAAATCATAGAATCATAGAATGGCCTGGGTTGGAAGGGATCTTGAAGGTCACCCAGTTCCAACCCCCTGCCATAGGCAGGGACACCTTCCACTCTCCCTGGTTGCTCAGAGCCCATCCCAGTCTGGCCTTGAACACTTCCAGCGATGGACATCTGCAGCCTCTCCGGGCAACCTGTTGAGCAAGGACCAGTAAAATATTAAGATTTATAGTCTAATAAATATGGCATTAGCACTGTTTAACCCAAGCAGTTTGTACACAGAGGTTGCCCGTGAGAATTCAAGGTCATTTTGCATCAGAGCAGACGCTCCTTGGGGAACACCAGTTTGATGCTCTTCTGACTAGTGCCCAGTAAGGAAAAAAAACCCTGTAAAGAAAAAAACCCTACCTTGTCTCCACTAACACATCAATTTGCTTTCTGTCTAGGACTGCCTTAAAGCTTGTCAGGAACAGATCGAAGCGGTGCTAGTAAACAGCCTTCGGCAAGTCCGGCAGCAGCAGCAGCAAAGCAATCCTTCCAAGACGGTGGATGAACTGGACCAGGCCAGCACTCCCACAGATGTGAGGGATATCAACCTGTGAGGACATCACCACACAAAGTCACGCTTGCTCCTCCCAGCCCAGTTTATTTTTGTTATTATTTTTAGAGTGAATTTTTTTTTTTTTAATCTGCTCCCACATAGAGCATATTTAAACCTCTTTTAGGCAAAAAAAAACCAAACAAACAAAGAAACAACGACAACAAAAAAAAGACAAAACAAAAACTGAATAATGAAAAAAAAGCATTTGGTGCCTGTGATGTTCTACAGAAGGGAATCCCACAATATATTTGGTAATTGCTATTTGATTATGTATCAGTGATATTAAATGCTTATAAAAGCATACAAAGTAGCTAGATCAATGTAAGCCTGCATTTGTGGGAAGAAAGTAGAGTATACTTGTCTGTGTATTATGACCTAGTGCATACACCCCTTTTTTAGATTTAAGAAAGGAATCGTGTGTGCGATTTTATGGCTTGACTAGATTGCAAAGCAATAGAATAAGGGGTTTAGGGCAAAGTGGGAAAAGATCCCCAAAGCAATTGAACCATTTTGAATGCAGAAGAGATTTGCTGATCTGTCACCTCTGTTATTAGTCAGAAGTGTTTGTTGGATCTCTGTATGTTAGTTTTGTTTACTCTTGCTGTCTGTGGTAGCTGCTACCTAAGAAAGAAGATGCTTTATTTTACCAGCCAGAAGAGCAGGTGTTTTTTGGTTTTTATTTTTAGTTGATTTATTTTTCTTTTTTCTTTTTTTTCTCGACTTCCCCTCTCCCTTCTTGACTTTTTTCTACTTCTCCTTCAGAAATGGTTCATTCTAAACACAGCAGCGTCTTTGGCATAAGGGCAATTCTGTTTACCCAGCTGTGGGCCAAGCCAAAGTTACCGAGTGTCGATGTTCAGTGGGGGAAATGCATGAATTAATCCCAAGAGGTTGGCTCTAATTAGACCACCTCCAGCCTTTGGATTGCAAGATGTGGTGGATCATCTATGAAAAGCATTATATTCCTTTCCAGTGCTAATACTTCACATCAATGTTAACTTCTGGCAGCTTCTTAGCTTGGCCATCAAGACATTTAAATGATGCTCTGTCCATCTTCCTTTTTGACATAAACCTCACTGTGTTAAAGAAGATGAGATTTGGTTTGATCCCTCATCTACCTTCCCATCTTCCCCCACCACCCCCGCACACTTTTTCAGCATTTCATTAACTTTATTGATCCACAGTGAGCATTTTTTGTAAACCATTTCATTCGAAAAGCACTTTGAAAATTGTTCCTAAGGGATTAAATGAGATGGTTTATGACAATTCTGCCGAGGAGGAAAAAAAAAAACAGAAAAAAAAAGAAAAAAAAGGAAAAAAAAGAGAAAGAAGACACAAAAACAAGGCCTATAGCTTTTTATAGTCAATATTTTCCAGTATTTGGTGTACTTGGTTAGTTGAGGTGTTGCTGGAAATACCAATACCCACTTCAGATGACATTCCTGTCATGACATTCCGGAAAAAAGCCTGACCATCTGTATTGTTCAGTGTCACAGAAGGATCTTAATAACCACCTTCATGCTCATCTGTGGACAAGGCAAGAACATTCCTGGTGCAACAGACATGATGGGAAACATCGAGGTGTGTGACTTGGAGTTTTATTACAAAGGTGTATTCAGTGTACTTGAATTTATTTTCCTGCTCCACCTGTAACAAAGAGGCATTTAGATGGCAAAAGGAGTTGGAGCAACCTGTTTTTTTTTTTTTTTTTTTTGCACAAATGTATTAACAGTTTGCAGATATCCAATATGAAGCTGTTGGTTTGAAATGTTAATGTTTGCATTTTTAAGAAAAAAATCCAGAAAGAACATGCTACTTCGAAGAAAATTATATGTATGGACTTAGCCATATTTGGCTAGATGAGGGTAGAAAAATGGAGTAAGATTCTAAGGTTTTGTTGGGATTTTTTTGGTTTTGGGGGGTTTTTTGGTTTTGTTTTGTTTTTTTTTTGCGCTGCTAAGAAGCTATGATTTGTTTCATTCTTATTCACATTAACAGTACTTAGCTGTATTGTTTCACTGAGTGTGCTGCTATTTTATAAACATTTTTATAATATATTATTTTACTGCTTAAATTTCAAATCCTGAAGTAGATGGTTAAGTGGAGATATGATGAGTTCTTTTGATTTACTGGAAATGCCCTGTACAGTCGTTTTTTTTTTTCCTAATAGCGTGTTCATGATTATTTTTTTTTATTTTATTTTTTCCTTCTTTCTTTTTTTTTTTTCTTTTCCCTTTCCTTCCTTATCACATCCTGCAAAGACGGTATACTTACCTCAGGTTTGCTGGACAAAACAAATGGTTCCCATTTTCACAATACCTCACACAGTGACAGTTCGGTTTCGCCCCGGGGCCCGCGCTCTGTCCGCACTGGAGAGGGGTTGCAAGCAGCCAAGGCGGGGCACTGGCTCCTTTTTTATCTTTGGTATTCTTGTCATAGTGGAAAAAATGCATTGACTCTCCACTGGCTGGTCCATCTTTCCCAAAGTCACAGGTGGGCACAGCCTTGTCCTCACCTCCTGCCTTGATGTTCCGCGCTGGGAGCGCCTGGAGTTCAGCGACAGTGTCTCTCCTGGAGGAAAAAAATAGTTAATGTTGTTGAAGCCAGACTCCACGCAGCTCGTATGGGACAGATCACACCATTCCCAGACAGCAAATGTGGTTGCATGTGCCAGAGGGTCCCAGATGGTGGGATGGCCTCTCTGTCATGGCATGAGCGCTGGCACCATGCTCATCATGTTTGTATGGTTTGCTCCCCTCTGTGCTGGAGGTCAAGTGTTGGCAGCACTAATATTTAGGGTGCCTGCCCCTGCTCTTTGTCTCCTGCATGCCCTGGTCCCGTGGGATCCCAGGGGTGATCCCTGCAGGATCACACCCCAAGAAAGGGGCTGAGGGCCACCGCCGAGGTCAGATCCGGTTGTGCTGGAAGGAGCAGCACCGTTCAGCATTCCCAGTCCCTGACAGGGACCTGGAAGGCCTGTGCTGGCCCCAGTCCCTCACAGGGACCACCTGGTTACTGTATGTTTAAAGTCTGGAAAACCTAGAACTTGAGTGTTTTCAGAGTAGCTTCCAAAATAAAATTACTGTCTAGTGCTCTCTTCTAACAGATGTTAAAGGGAGTGCCCTGTTATTGCAAATGAGGTGTGAGCGTCCCCCTCCCCCCGAATTGCAGAAATCCTAAACCTTCCAATGGATTGATTAAAAAAAAATAAGGTGGTGCGGATTATGCCTTCCCAGGTGCCAAAGGATTGGCAGAATTGCTAAAAGCATTTCTCTCTCAGCTTCCTATTGATGGTACTTTGTGATGATTTTCCCCTCCCTCCCGTTCCTGTAGTGTAGGAGCACCTCATAGTGTATTTATTTGTATTTCCAACATGCTTGTGAAAGAGAAGAATGATTAATCCCATGTCAATGTCGATGATTTGTGCTTGAGTCATCGGATGGCTCTTCATTACTCAGCAAGCCACCTGGCCACTGGATTTTTTCCACTATGTTTATTACCATGTTCTCATGTACCTCAGAAATCAGTCTCGGTTGCACAGTTTCTGTTCTCAAACTTCTTTGGGTTTTTTTTTGGTTTGTTGTTTTTTTTTTTTTTTTTTGGCTTTATTGAGTGTGATGCCATATCAAGTCAATGTTATTCTCTCACAAATGTGCTCTTTAAGAGGTGTGGATGTTTATGTGGTCAGGGGATGCTAGAAAGTGTGGTAGTAGACATCAGGGTAAACAAAAAGTATTTAGAAAGTACACAAGGTTGTTTTCAATGGATAAGACTCTGATACGGTGTAGTCTTGATTACCTTTTAAAAGGTCTTTGTTCAGTGTTGTCATTTTTATTAATAACCTGTTGTTTTGACTAGTTTAAAGATGGTTCTAAGACAAGTGTTTTGGCGGGATTAGGTATGCTGTATGGACAATAAACTCACCTTGACCTACATTTGCCTGCCTTGCTTTTATTCCTTCCCTGAATTTGGCTGCATTCCTCACTTTATGATGGTGTTTTCCTGGGTGTGATTGTGATGGTGCAAAGAGTGTGATTATAAAGCCTCTGATCTGGATTGGTGGTGTCAGCAGGCATACAAAATGTGCACTGTTGAGTGTCACAATCCCAGAACAAGCTTTCCTGCCTACTGGATAGGCAAATCCTGGCATGTTTCTTCTGTGAAACAATCCGGTGAGATTTAAGGAGAACAAAGCCCTAAAAGGTAAGTTACAGGATCAAAACATTTTGTTGGAATTAACTGGAGCTGGTGAAAAGTCGTTGTAAGGACATGGGAGTGCCTGTTTTTGCAACCTACTGAAATATGATTTAAATCCCCACTCAGTTATTTGTTGCATTGGAATGCTACTGCAAAAGTTAGGTGGTTTTTGTTTCTGTAATATTCAGGCAAACAGAGTAAAAGGAGTGGGATTTATGGTGAAGGCAGAGCCTCCGTGTGCTAAGCCTGTGGCCAGAGGTGGGATGCTCAACCTCTCCCTCTTCCACATCTGCTTGTGGATGTTTGCTGTGAAGTGACCAGCCTGTGTGATGTGCTTGGCCTGACCTCAGCATCCCTCCTCCACTGCCATCCAGCAGGAGTTTTCTCCTGAATTTGAGAGAGCAAAGAAGCACTGAAGAATGAAGAAGAGGCATTTGGGCAGACATGCTGGGGAAACACCATCATCAAGTGAATAATATTGCCAATACTAGATAAATGAAAGAAAAAAAACAAACTCAAAGATATAATGAACAGGGAGAAGGAAAAAAAAAAAGGAAAAAAAATCTTGCTGAAATAAACATATGAGCAAAAATAAACAGATATGAACAAATAGAAAAAATGATGGAAATATTAATTTAATATGAATATGAATTAAATATGAAATATGAATTAAATTAATAGGAATTAATAAGAAATTAATAGGAAACATGAATTAAATCAGGAGGCTGTGAATCAGGACATACAGATCTTTTTAAAAATAATCACATGACTTTGGGACCTGTGGCTTTAGGCAAAGTCTCCAAAGACTTCCCTGCAAAGTGGCCTGTGAGCCTCATATTTCCCAGGTTGTGTGCACCAAAGGTAGAGATTCTAAAACATAACAAGTCCTCTGTTCCTCTGGCCTCCATTTGACAATATGACCAACAATTTCTGGCATTTTGTAGGCACAACTTGGATCCTTTGAAGAACTGGAACTTGTGAGGGTTCTTACACCTTCCTTTTGTGGTCTAAAGCTCAAAGGGGTGCTCTCCAGCCTAATTTTGGGTTTTAGGGGATTAATTCCTTTCCTGATACAGTGTCACCAGCCCTGGAACTGCACGGATGTGCTCTGTATCTTCATGTTTTGAGAGGTTTGACTAAATCTAGATTTAGAAGGAAGGAGATGTTCTGTTGTCATTAAGTGAATATATATTTTCAGAATTGGGGCACAGAAGATAAAATTGAAATTAATTGGACAACAGTCTGTCCTTTCCTTTGAAGAAAGCTGGCTGGATGCTGAGAAGCCACAGAAAATAGGGTTAAGTTTCACTACTGTGTGGCCTGTGAAACTATTTTGTGTTGTCATCTCCTTACCATCTGCAAACAATCTCTGCCCATCACGATCCTATACTTTATATAAGTACAGCCTGAGGATTTTAAGAAGGGACGACACAGAAAAATCATGCTTAAAACAACTGGATGGGCACAGGCTGGACTGACTCCTGTGTTAATGGAAATTTCTGAGGCAAAGGAAAGAAAGCTTTAGCACCGAGATTCCAGAAAAAGAACCCCAAACACATAATTGCTTGGTGTTTCCAATCTCAGAATACGAGTTAGGTTATTTTTTATTTTACATTTCCCAAAATTTTTCTGTGGGGACAAGAAATGCAGGGAATTTTCCTTTGTGTTTCAATGAACTTATCCTGAATGCTTGTTCCAGGAGTCTTCAAAGTCTTCTATTGCAATTGCTGTGTGTTTTTTAATTTGTCCAGTAACTATGTAGTTGCTCTTTATTCCATGCTGCCCTAAAAACAAAGTTCCCATCAAATCTCATGCAACCAGCACAAGCAGAATGAAATTCTTTCCCTGCTGGAAGACAGTGGGAGCTCTTCAACAGATTAGTAATTTTCCTACCAACTCCACCTTGTTCATGCCTCATACTGTAAATTATTAGTCACCTCAGTAAATGTAATGTTGATGGAAAGGCAGGTAGAAAAGGTCTATTTTAACTTTTCATGGGTAAGAAAAAGCCCGGAAAACCACATGGCTTTGTAGCTCTGTTGCTGATACACTCTCTCACCTTTCTGCATCCCCTTGCAGGTATAAAGACAGAGTAGTTGCATTCAGGTATTAGAGAATTGTGGTAGAGCCTTCTCTGTGCTGCCAGCAAATCAAAGCTGGAAGGGCAGGGAAAGAGGCTATGCTCTGCTTCTTCACCCCCACAGCTTGCTGAATCTTTCCTCCCAGTTAAGGGAAAGTTTATTTCCAAAAGCTCTTTGGGGATCCCTTTAGATCTGTGGAGAAAGCTAAGTGTACCACATTTACTTTGTACCTACTTGAAATATTAAAAGCAAACCAAACACACTTTTGCTTTTCTAAATGTAATGATGATATCTCTTATGATGAAAGGCTGAGGGAGCTGGGGCTGTTCAGCCTCCAGAGGAGACACTGAGAGGGGACCTCATCCATGTGTGTCAGTGTCTGCAGGGAGGGGGCAGAGGATGGACCAGGCTCTGCCCGGGGGGGCGGGACGGGGGGGCAGTAATGGGACAAGAGGCAGGAACTGATGCCCAGGAAGTTCCAGCTGAACATGAGGAAGAACTTCTTTGCTGTGCAGTGACCGAGCACTGAACAGATTGCCCAGAGAGGGTGTGGAGTCTCCCTCACTGGGGATATTCCAGAGCTGTCTGGAATCCTGTACCATGTGCGTTGGGATGACCCTGCTGGAGCAGGGAGGTGGGACCAGATGCCCCACTGTGGTCCCTTCCAACATTACTCTGTGATTCTGAGATTGTGATTCTATTTAAAAGGCATTGTGATTCTATTTAAAATGATTCTCAAAGGTGATTTGCATTCCAGCTGTGTGCAGCCTCGGGGGAACAGGTACCACAATATTTTGACACCAAAAAGTGTGTGTGGCAGCTGATGTTACTGCTGATGCTTCCAGGAGATAACAATGAAAATTGTGGGAGTCTTAGTGAAGACACTTGCCAGGGAGAACATGAGGCCAGTGCTCAGGTGGGCTTCAAGTGAGCAGCTCCTTTGATGGACACATTAAATCAAGACCTGTTAGGATTACAAAGTAAGGTGAGTAAAGCTGAAGTATTTACACTTAGGTATGAAAAAACACCGAGGCTGCTCTGAGTTTTGCTGCATCCTGAAAGACAAGAAGAAAGGAGCTGATGCAAAGGGGAAAAAAAAAAGGAAAAAAAAAGGGAAAATGTCTGTGTCTTTAAATGCTTATCCTTCTGTGGAAATGATGGGGTGATAGCTTGCTCTTACTATTGAGCTTTCTCTAAAAATAAACTGGGATGTTGTTTGAGCTCTTCCAAAATGTAACATGCAGAAAGTACAAGAAGAATTAGGACAGAGCAGGGAAGGAGAGAGAGAGAGAAAGGTCAGCAGACCAGCTGCATTTGGCTCCTCAAACTATTTGGTAATACTTCTTAGAGCAAAAGCTCTGGTTCATCTGACAGGGGACCCACAAGCATACCTGAAGAGCAATAGATTGACCTTTCTGATAAGGAGGGTTTTCAGAACTTGAACAAAGTTGTGAATGGGACATAACCAGCTGAAGGATGAGGAATGAAATCAGCATTGTTACCCAGTACACCTAAACAAAAATTTCTCTCAATTTTTCCAGCTTCCTCAAGTTCCCTCTGAGAGGAGACCTCTTTGCAGCCTACAGCTTCCTCACAAGGGGCAGTAAATAGGCAGACCCTGATCTCTGCTTTTGTGGTGACCAGTGACAGACCCAAGGGAACAGCTGGAGCTGCATTAGGGTAGGTTTAGGTTGGATCTCAGGAAGAGGTTCTTCCCCCAGAGGGTGGTTGGGCACTGAACAGGCTCCCCAGGACAGTAGGCACAGCACCAAGCTTTACAGAGTTCAAGAAGCATTTGGACACCACTCTCAGGCACGTGGTGTGATTCTTGGGGTGTCCTGTGCAGGGCCAGGAGTTGGACTTCCACGATCCTTGTGGGTCCCTTCCAGCTCAGGATATGCCGTGATTCTATGATTCTAAGTTCAACTTCTCTGCTTCTCTGAGAAGCTTTTTATTTCAGTTTCTTTGGATTTGCTTCTTACCCACAACAAAGATCTTTCTGGAGCACGCTGATGGTTACTGTTTAATCTCCCAAGTTTGGGTATTAAGGCTTGGCCTAACGCTGTAGCGATTTGCAACGGGAATGCCTAAAACGCGGACGTGATTCTCCTTAACGAGCAGCAGCAGCAGAGCAAAAGATTGGGTGGGACGTGCCCTCCAAGGGAAAGGCGGTGGGATGGGGATGGGGATGGGAAGGTGCAGAGCTCGGGGTGGCCGCGCGGTGGCGGCACCGCCGCGCCCACGGCCCGGTTCGTGCCGGGGCTCCCGCGGGAGCTCCCGGGCATTCCAGGCCGGGAAAGGAACGGCACAGTCCCTCTGTGGGGTTTATGCATCTCTTCAACACCAGCGGGCACGGATTACGCACGGGGACAAGCGGGAGAGGACAAAGCTGAGGCAGTTCGGCCTGGGTTTCTGCTGGGCTGGTGTACTTGTGAGAGCAAGATCGGATCCCAAATGACAAGTGGGCTGCATTCCTTGATGATTTCACTTTTGTGTTCCTAATTGCCAGCTGTTGTTGCATGGAGACCAGACCAGTGTCATTTAATATCTTCATTAACGACACAGACGAAGTGCACCCTCAGCAATTTTGCAGCTGAGGGGTTGACACACATGAAGGATTGGAACCATCCACAGGGACCTGGGCAAGCTCCAAGAGTGGCCCATGGGAATCTCATGAGGTTTAACAAGATCAAGTGTTGGTACTGCACCTGGGTCAGGATATCAACCACCCTGGTATCAACCCAGGCTGGGGATGAACAGCTGGAGAGCAGCCCTGGGGAGAAGGACTTGGGGGTGCTGGTGGGTCAGAGGCTGGACCCAGAAACCCCCCGTGCCCTGGGCTGCACCCAAAGTAGTGTGGGCAGCAGGTGGTGGGAGGGATTCTGCCCCTCTGCCCTGCTCTAGGGAGACCCACCTGCAGTGCTGCCTCCAGCTCTGGGGACCCAGCACAGCAAGGACATGGAGCTGTTGGAGTGAGTCCAGAGGAGGGACACCAAGGTGATCAGAGGGATGGAGCAGCTCTGCTGTGAGGAAAGGCTGAGAGAGTTGGGATTGTTCAGCCTGGAGAAGAGAAGCTTTGGAGTGACCTAATGGTGGCCTTCCAGGACCTGAAGGGAACCCACAAGAAAGATGGAGAGGGACTTTTTCCAAGGGCCTGGAGTGACAGGACAAAGGGAAATGGCTTCAAAGTGACAGAGAGGAGGTTTAGATTGGATATTAGGAAGAAATTCTTCCCTGGGAGGGTGGGGAGGCCCTGGCACAGGTTGCTCAGAGAAACTGTGGCTACCCCATCCCTGGAAGTGTCCAAGGCCAGGTTGGATGGGGCTCTGAGCAACCTGGAATAGTGGAAGGTGTCCCTGACCATGCCACAGATGTAGGAAGCAGATGATCTTTCAGGTCCCTTCCAACCCAAACTGTCTATGCTTCTATGATTCTATCACAACTCACTCTGGATTTAGGATATTGTCTGATGTTCATGATATGAGATCTATATGATGATGAATTTACTAGACAGTCAACATTACTGAAGTTTAAAATTTCTATTGGGAAAAAAGATTCTCATTCAAAAATGCTTAAATTCCAGCTTCACAAAAGCTTTTCCTTCCCAAGATGACTTCCTCAAAATACTGCTCCTCATCTGGTGAGCTTCTGTGCTCATGGTAGCAGCTGTGCTTTATAAACATTTTGTTTCAATGGGTCAATTTAAAAAAACAGATTCGTAAACACAGATTGACACGATGTGCTGCTGCAGATCAGAGAAATTTCTGAGGAGGAAGAAATGAAAAATAAGAATGTTAATGCTGTGCAACTTCAGGTGGTCTCTTTAAAACTTTGCCTGAAGGGCTATCACTTCTGAAAATGGACCTGTATCAAAACACGTACTTATAAAAATATAGATGCCAACAGTGTTGGCTCATGTTTGATTCTTGTCCTTCTAAAACATGCTCAAGACACAGCCGGGGTCTCCTCATCACAGTAAAACACAGTTGTTCTTAACAGTGATACAACAGAAACAGGCCAGAGCTGAGTCATCTGGCACTGGCTCATTTACAGAGGAGAGACATGTCGCTGGTCTCACCCCTTGAAAATGTCAGCTCTGAAATCTGTGGAGCAAAAGCACTGCAGAAATATGAGGTTAATTCCATGCTGCCAAAGAAGATAAAACAGGAATGAAACAGACCTGCTGTTGCATTAAAGATTTAATTTAGCAGCTGGTTTAAACTATCAAATGAAACAAATTATGTTTTAGGCATCATTTAGGATGTGTTTGGTGTTAAAGCTCAAACCAGTTGCAAAGTTAGGTCAGATCTCTGTGCAAACCAGAATTTCTGATTTTTAGATAGCATTTATTCCATCCGGTTGTGAAATCCAAGAGGAAACACACTCAGCCATCTGACCAACTAACATTTTGGTTAATCACATTTTCTGTAATCCATAAAAATTCAGCTTTCTGAGGGTCAGAGGATGATTTCCAGTCACTTCTTGTGTTACTTTGTCCATTTCACCAGCA
Source organism: Pseudopipra pipra (assembly GCF_036250125.1). NCBI lineage: Eukaryota > Metazoa > Chordata > Aves > Passeriformes > Pipridae > Pseudopipra > Pseudopipra pipra. The sequence goes on from NC_087553.1 coordinate 7,699,727, forward strand.
GTAATTTCTAGGCTGCCCAGAGAAGCTGTGGATGCCACATCCCTGGAAGTGTTCAAGGTCAAGTTGGGCAGGGCTGGGATCAACTTGGTCTAGTTGAAGGTGACCCTGCCCATGGCAGGGGTGTTGGAACAAGATGGTCTTTAAGGTCCCTTCCAACCCAAACCATTCTGTGATTCTGCAGCACAGGGCCAGCATGGTCCCAGCTGGCTGTGGAAGCCCACACCACAGACACTTTGTACCCTGTGCACCGCCAGTCTGACACTGCTCTTTTGAACCAGCTTTCCTTTGCTGATGGTTACTCTGGGGTGTGATTTGGCTCCCAAGACTTTCAACTGCCTTGTTAGTAATGCCATTTGCATTTATCATAAAAATTTCGTCTATCATAAAAATATCAATGTACTGATACTACTCTGAGCAAAACCCTGTTGCCGATTAAGTGTTCTTAACTGAGTCGATGTAACCAGGCTGAACATCACCAAGTATTATGTGCTCTGCAACGTGACAGACTTACTGAATTCTCTGGTGCTGGAGCCGAGGAACATATTCAGTGCAGGCAGCTCCGGGTGCAGCTGCAGGAGGACCGAAGGCGGTGCAACAGTGTCACCGCCAGAGCGGCTCCTGGACGGTCGGGCAGGGAAGTTTCCTTAACACCAGAATCGTGAAATCACGTGAAAACCAGGGTTTTAAGGCGAAAAGCACCTGCTTACAACTGCAAAGTGACAATCGGAGCATCATTTAGGGTGGAGGCGATTTCTGAGTCCGGCTGCGAACCTAACACCGCTGAGCCCTGTTCGCAACGTGCCGCAGCCACGGGGCTTTTAAATCTACGTTAAACACCACCAGGGACGGCGCGCGGACTGTTTAAATGCTTGGAAACCCTCTCCATGAGGAATTTTTTTTTTTCCTGACGTCCCACCTGAACTTCCCCTTCAGGCCGTGTGCTCTCGTCCCGTCGCTGGTTCCCTGGGAGCAGAGCCCGTCCCGCACATGGCTACCCGCTACTGCCAGGGAGACGCCCGGAGCGACGAGATCTTCCCGGAGCGTCCTTTTCTCCCGGGAGCCACCTCCTTTTCCCCGCGTGACGTCACCGCGGGGCGCGAGGCGGGCCCGTGACGTCACCGCGGCGCGCGCGGCGCCGCAGTGCGGGCAGCGGGAGCTGCGCTCAGCTGGGATCCCGCCGGAGATCCCGCCTGGAATCCCGCCTGGAATCCCGCCTGGAATCCCGCCTGGAATCCCGCCTGGAATCCCGCCTGGAATCCCGCCGGAGAGCCCGTCGGAGATCCCGCCCGAGCCCGGCTCTGAGCTCACCTGAGCCCACCTGAGCCAGCCCTGCCATGGTTCGCTTCGGGCTGACCGTCGTGCGGCAGTGAGTACCGACCGCCAGCCCCGGGGCTGTGGGCGCTCGGAGCAGCTCCCGCTGCCTGCGATGGGCAGGAGTGAACCCTTTAGTTTGTATGAAAGCTGAACCCTGGGGTTCTCCGTTAGGGTAAGGACTGCGTGGGCAGCAGGGCAGGGCGGGATTTTGCCCCCTCTGCCCCGCTCTGGGAGGACCCCCCCCCTGCAGTGCTGCCTCCAGCTCTGGGGACCCAGCACAGCAAGGACATGGAGATGTTGGAGTGAGTCCAGAGGAGGGGCCACCAGGGTGATCAGAGGGATGGAGCAGCTCTGCTGTGAGGAAAGGCTGAGAGAGTTGGGATTATCCAGCCTGGAGTGACCTAATGGTGGCCTTCCAGGACCTGAAGGGAGCCCACAAGGTAGATGGGGAGAGACTATTTCCAAGGGCCTGGAGTGACAGGACAAGGGGGAATGGCTTCAAACTTACAGAGAGCAGGTTTAGATTGGATATTAGGAAGAAATTCTTCCTTGTGAGGATGGTGAGGCCCTGGCATAGGTTACCCAGAGAAGCTGTGGCTGCTCCATCCGTGGAACTGTTCCAGGCCAGGTTGGATGGGGCTCTGAGCAACCTGGTCTAGTGGAAGGTGTCCCTGCCCATGGCAGGGGGTTGGAACAAGATGATCTTTAAGATCCCTTCCAACCCAAACAATTCCATGCTTCTGTGATTTAACACTTAATCAGTAAAACTGATTTTCCTTTCTCATTTTCCTCCTCTTAAGAGAAACTCTTCCCTTGAAGACCTGGATCTTGCTGACGTGGTGCTGTGACCACAGTTAATTTTTACATCAGCTAGAAAACATGAGCCTGGATCAATTTGTTGAACTTGAAAAGTTCATGTGAGTTTCTTGCAGGCACTTTAGAAAGATGCCAGATTGTTCACCAAAGGGATGGGAGCTCATTTTAAAAGTACTGGCCTTCTGTGAACAGTTACGTGTTTGAGGCTCATCTTGAGGTCCAGCTGGCCAACACATGCCTTTCATAACAGGGCTCCAGAATCTTCCACCAACTTTATCCTCTCCAGCATGGAGGTGTAATTGTTATAGATAAATTATGCTGCATTGTTGATAAATCTTAAGTAGTTACTTCATTTCCTTTTATTCCAGGTGGGTTTGTCTTAAAAATATTGATAGCATGATTGGGGCTGACTGGTTGAAAATGGATTTTTGTTGTTGTAAAGCCTTTAGGTGCATCCTTTTGAAAAGAATCTGTGCTGTGTTCTGTTTTTCACATTCAGGCTCTGCTGTCTCTTGGTGTCCAACATAAGAACATTTTTTAAAATTCAGTAAACCGATTATGAGTCAATTTTTTTGTTGTTGTTTATAATCTCTTTCAGTGGAGAAACAAGATACAACAAAGACAAGATACTACAAGGTTAGTATCAGTTATTCTGCTGGAAAATCGTGGTGAAGCCCTGTAACCAACTGCTCAGCTGTTAAGTATTATTACAGAATAATATTGCAAAAAGATTGTTTAAATGCTTGAGTTGTTCAATCTCAGCTCCTTCTAGGAAGGCAGTCTTTATTAAATACATTTAAAACTAGACTTCACCTTAGTGGCTGCTGACTTGGACACACAGAACTGAAAACACACACTGGGCTGCTTGGATGTCTGTTGTAGGAAAATCAAGGCATCACTACGAGGGACCTGCTGGGGTTGTACTCTGAATAAATGAACTTTATACAGTGCTACATGTTGTGAGGAAAAGCTCATGCTCCTAGATTTTCTTACCTCTGTTTTTTACCTCTGTGACATTGCTGTTTACAGATCTGGCAACAGGGCTTTGTGCTCATAGTAAAATGAATAAAGAATATTTCCCTGCCTTACTTTCTTGGAAGTACCAGTGATGTATTTTAAATTCCAAGCTCTCTGGGTCAAATGATGTGCAGTGGGTTTCTCTCCCCTCTCCAGCATAGCAAGTGAAGGTAGCCTTGTGTTTTTGAGAGTTCTGAGGCCTATACCAGCATGGTTTTAAGTTTAAATTTTTCAGAGGTATAGATTAATAAAAATATCACTGATAGTGATCCTTCTGTGTTCCTATTCTGTACTCCTTTGTTTTGTTAAAATTGTGTGACTGAGTTTAGGGAAGACCAGAAGAGCAGTAACTTTTCCCAATGCTTGACTTTACTGAAGGAGAAGGGTTTTATTATGACTGAGCAGACTCTTTATTGTCATACTTGCTCAGCTGCTCGATGATCTAAAATTTGCATGTCTTAATGTTGATGGGTTTTGATTTTGCAGGTCAAGGAGTGGATGAGCCACTCTCTGCAACTGGTTTCAGACAAGCAGATGCTGCTGGTGTATTTCTCAGTAATGTGAAGTTTACTCATGTCTTTTCAAGTGACCTCCTTCGAGCAAAGCAGGTGAGTGCTTCTTGAGGCAACAATTAGCTGCAAAATTCAGCATTTATTTGCGATTGATGATGCAAAAATAATGCAGGGAGAGCCAAAAGCTGTTTTGATGGACCCACCACTGCAGTTTGAGTTGTGTAGAACTGCAGGAAGCCTCTATGGGTAGGGAAATTTTGTTGAGAACAGCTCAGTTGGGAATCAGTAAAGGCCAGCTCATTTTGCAGGATTTCATGCACTGTTGTGCCTGTGGATTTGTGGAAGAAATTCTGAGGAATCCAGGCCAATATAAGCAAAATCAAGTTTTGCTGTGAAGTCAGAGCAAGGATCATTAGATGTGCAGAGAGGTTGGATTTTGCCAGGAACGTCACACCTCTCACCTTGATGCATTATATGTTAAATAAAGAGGAAAAAAATGTAAATTACTGAGTGGGATTACATGTGATTTTGTGTGCAAGATTATGAAATACTCAAAATTAGGGAATCAGAAGTTTTAAAGTCAGAGATCAGTTGTTCTAGGACATATCTTCTGCGGAAAGCAGTGATTATATTTTAAATCAATAGTACTTTCTGACTTTCATAAAACTGTCTGGGCTATGTGCCTGCCTTAGGGGAGTTGGGTTTGGATTTTTTTCCTTGTATTAGAGACAGCCTTTTCTGTGGAAAGCATTTGTACTCTCACAATGGAGAAGACAGACCTGAATTTTTCCTTTGCCTAAAGGACATGTGTTTTGCCATTTCTTTGACAAGCTATCCAGACTTGGTGAAAGCTTTTCCAGAGATGTATAAAGGTGCAGTTTCCATGTGGTTGGAATTCCCTTTCTTGGCAGCTGCAAATCTCTGAAGTGTCTTGTTACTAAGCTGTCACTTCATAGATCAAATATGAGAGGAATGTACAAATTCTGTTGAAAAAGAGGAAATTCCAGCATATAATCATACAATTAACTATGCTATTCATATATACAAGGAAACAGACTCGACCCTATCTGAATTTTGACGTTATTCTGTGACAGAAATTTGAAGTTACAAGATAAAGCTTTTCCTAAGCAATGTGTTAAATCAATCATAAAACCTTATCAGTACAACAAGGCTGCTTCTTCTTTGCCAGAATCCAAGGAGCCTTTTCCAAGTGAGTTATTTGAACTTCAGTTTGGGTGTGGATGTTTGCACAACACTACCAGCAGATATTACCAGTCCAAAGTTCCTGTGAGCCCAGTACAGCCTTCACACTTTGGTGCCTGTAGGAACTGGAGCAGGTTGGCCATCCTTCAGTTCCCAGTTTAAGAAAGGCAGGGAGCTGTCAGAGGGGATCCAGTGGAGGCCACAGAGATGATCAGGGGTCTGGAGTATCTCCCTGCAGGAGCTGGGCCTCATTAGTCTGGAGAAGAGAAGACAGAGAGGGGATCTCATTAATGCACATAAATATCTCCAAGACAGGAGCCAGGAGGGTGGTGCTGGGCTCTTTTCAGTGGTGCCCAGTGACAGGACGAGGAGCAATGGCCACAAACTAAAACACAAGTTCCACCTCAACATGACAAAGAATTTCTTTCCATTGAGCACTGGAACAGGCTGCCCAGGGAGGTCGTGGAGTCTCCCTCTCTGGAGACATTCCAAACCCACCTGGACACATTCCTGTGTCACCTGCTCCAGGTGACCCTGCCTTGGCAGGAGAATTGGACTGGATGATCTCCAGAGGTCCCTTCCAGCCCTAATGATTCTGGGATTGGCTGTGGCAGCCAGGCAGGTGTCAGACAGATGTTTTTTGCAGTTGGATTAACTGAGCAGTTTTTAGGACCTGAGTCTGTCCCACGCAGTACATGTGAAGAATGTGTGGACACGATGGATTTGTGAGCAGTGTTATGCTCAAGATGGGGCTTTTATCCCAGTAAATCCTGCTGCCCACCTTTCATAGCTGCTAAGTGTTTCAACTCTTCTGGACTTTGAATTGTGAAGGAAAGTCCAGAAGCTTTTCCCAGTCTAGGCCATATGTCCAATTCTCACAAAATTCACCTGGAAAACTTTTTATTTTGTTGGTTTGGGTTGTTGGGCACTACTGATGTGATTCACCTTGGCTGTTGTGGTGTAACATGGTCTCTTTTCCATCCCATTGATGTGACTGTATATTCACTTTTTAGACTGCTACTGCCATTCTAGGAAAGAATAAGTTCTGCAGAGATTTGGAAATCAAGTATGATGCAAGACTGCGAGAGAGAGTAAGTGCCAGAAGAATTTGTTTTAATATCAAATACTGAAGAATTTGAAAATGTAGCTTACTGCTGATTGATATCTTGGCTTATTAAATCGTAGATTTAACAGTGGAGAGCATTATTTGCTGTGTTCTTAATCACTGAAAACTGAACTCTTCACATCAGGGACAATGAATTGTTTGCAGAATTGTGAAGCAAAGCCAAAATTTAGTGATAAATGTTGCAACTGTGATGCTTTAATGATTTAAATAAGGTAATATTTATTGTTTAAGGAGCAGCACATGACTGTAGCATTTCCTGTTTGAATCCTTTTTTCTCTCAGAAATTCCAGCTCTTCCCCTGAGACCAACAAGTTAAATGCCTCCCAAACTTCTTTAGTTGCTTTACCACCTGACTTTTTAGAAAAATATTATGGCTCATGATACCAGATTTTAGAAAGAATAATTTTATGTCTCTGTTACACTGTTTTATATGGTGTTTTTATGGATGTGTGGAAATGCCAGTACAGTGTCTGCAGGCCACTGGTTGTGAGTCACTACTAGGATAACAGGTATTAAGTGAATTGCACAAAAAGAAGCAAAGTACTTTAAAAGAACACATGTCATTGACCCTCTTAAGAAAGTTTTATTCTCTCATGCCTTGCTTTCATGATTTTTCTGGAAAAATCTTTAGGATTAGGATTTCATTTCCAGCAGCTTCAGAGCACTGATTTCTTCATATCTTTCTTAGTGTTCTTAGATTGCTGCTATTCTGCTTTAGAGAAGGGGATGGAGAGACTAAATGTATTTCAGTATATTTAAATTCTGAAGACTGTAGTAATTTATATATTATATTCCATGATAATTATGTTAGTGGCAATGAAGGATTAATCTGCAGAGATTTATCCTCTGCTGTGGAGATTTCAGAAATCTTGTAGAGAAAACATTTGTTTCTTACTTGTGAAAAATAATTCCCTTTGGTGCTTGTGCAAATGAAAAGTAAATGGAGTTTATCCTCATGTGAACAGCTGTGCACATAAGTGTTTGCAGTGTAACCTCAGTTACAAAGACACTTGAATTTTGTTAGCTAGGAGTGTGATTGGAGGAAACAATCTCAAGCTAAAGATCAGGCTGAAGGTCTTGTTTTGAATGTCAGTGCTTTGAATGAGATGCTACTCTTAATATATTTGTCTACCCAATATATATATATATATACACACACACATATATCTATAAAAATATATGTATTTTATATATATATATATATATATAAAAAAATACATAGTTTTAGAAAAATTTTAAATAGCAAATATAAAGATACCTCCTCCCCTCAAAATTGGCATAAAATATGAAAGGTGGTTAAACTTTCATGTTACATTGGAGAATTCAAGAAAACAAAACTGTTTGCATTGGAAGGGGAACAGGAGACCTGACACATCTTGACAACCCCTCTTTTTGTACCTTATCCCTCACAGAAATATGGTGTTGCAGAAGGAAGGCCCTTGGCTGACCTCAAAGCTATGGCAAAGGATGCTGGAGAGCAATGTCCTTCATTCACCCCCTCTGGAGGAGAAACACTGGATGAAGTATGGTATTTATTTATTTATTTGTGCTTTCCTTTTCTAGGCCGTTTTATCAGTGTGATTGCAGCTTGTGCTTCTTAGGAACTTACTGAGAGCTCAGCCCAACCAGAGGTAGTTGTTTTCTAAGCTAAAAACACTGCTTGGCCTTATAACAGTGGCTGCCAAGTAGGAAAGCTCTTTGCAACTGAAATATTGATTTTGAGATTGACTCCTCGTGAAAGAGGAGGATTTGCAGGAGGATGGTGGCAATTACTCTCAGCCTCGGCTTTCAAGGGGAGTTTGTACAACATCCAGTAGTTTGACACTGACTTCTGAGCCTTGTCTGTGATAAATATTTGTCTTTTAACTGAAGGAGTTGTAGCTCAGATTTCTGAAAGTCAGAACCTCTCGCTTTGTTCACAAGGATCTCTTATTTCTTCACGATCTCTTCGTTCTTCACAACAATCTCTTTGTTCTTCCCAATGTTCCCTCCTGGTCTTTCTCTTCAGGTGAGAGAACGTGCGAGGGACTTTTTTGAATTCCTGTGCCAGCTAGCTGTTGGGTTGGAACAGAAAGACCCTGGTGGATCCAGCAGAAGCTCAGGAACACCTAAAGAACAGTTTGTTTTCCCTTGGACAGACCACTGCAGTGAAGGAGAAGCAAGTTCTGAGGGCAGTGGATCCTCCAAAATGTTAGATGCCAATATACTGGTGGTGAGTCATGGAGCATACATGAGAAACTGGATTGGTTATTTGGTTTCAGATCTCAACTGTACTTTGCCAGCAGATTTAACCAAGTCCCAGTTGTCTTCTGTCAGTCCCAATACAGGAGTCAGTCATTTCGTTGTAAAACTTGAAAATGGGAACCTGTCAAAACCTGAAATCACGTGTGTTTGTCTTAACCAAGACTCTCACTTAGTGGATGTGGGAGCTGAATGTGTAGCTTCAAAAGTGTTTTAGCAGCCCCTGCAGGGAGGAGGTGGATTTAGATCATCATTTTGCTAAGCATGGGAAAAGTATCTGTAGTAATTACTGAGATGGACTGGAGTTACTGACACTAAACTGCAAGTGCTTACCATCCTGAAAAACCTCAAACTGCATGGTCCTAGTGCCCAGCATAAGTTTTCAGTAGCAAAATAAAACAAATATTCTTTCTGAACAGAAACATAACACTTCAGTCACTTACATATCTGCTCTTATAGCACATAATTTGAAAAACTCCTTTGCTTTACTCCATAATTATTTTTATGACCTCCATATAAAAGAGTTGGGGAGGGGAGAGGAATGGTACCTCAAAGATGAGCTATACTGTATTCTTGTTTTATTACAAAATGCTATATTGTAATATCAAACATACATGTTGTCTTAAAATAAATTTTTGAATGCAATAGTATAACCTAAAAAAGGAGCATTGCCTAGTGGGAAAGGTTTGTTGCAGAGTCAGGGGATGTGGCTCTGGCACTAAACAGCTGGGAGACTCTGGGAAAATCTCCTTCCCATTTGTAAAGTGGAAATTCTGATATACCTACCTCGCTGGGAGTATTTCCTAAGAAATTGTTCAGGTTGTTGTCATCTCTGTTGAAGAGCACTGTACACAAATGTAAAATATTTATTTTTAAGCTGCAAGCAGGAAGAGGAACCTTATGTGCACATAGTTGGAATAATGGTCTCTCTTCTAAAAAGGAACTTTATCAATAGGGGGAGTTGTACCCAACTAAAATCCTTCTGTCTGATTCTGTGAATATTTTTGCCTAGAATTAGGCAAATTTGATTGCTTGGCAATTTTTGATGTTAATACTGCATTCTTTCCCCTCTGGGATGTTTGTAGTGTTACTGTGTAAGCTTATCTGGTTTATGTTATTTATAATATCCATGTATTTTTTCTTCATTTGCATATTTTAAGCCTGTTCAAAAAAAAAAAAACAATTAAAGATTCCTGAATAGAACTTCCATTTCATCTGTATTTCTTGTGAGGTAAAAATCTTTCTTAATATTACTCTATGAACAATGAGTATGAGAAATGAACAATTACTCTACAAAGCTTTGTTCAGATCACACAACTTCCTTTTTTTTTTCCTTTTTTTTTTTTTTCTGCAAAACCCCAGACCAGATTTTTACTGTGAAAAAGACTTCCAGGGCTGATGTTTCAGTGCTGTCCTGCCTCATAACCTGGAAGCACTGATGTAAAACTGTTAAGGACATGCCTAAAATTGCTTGCGACTGTACAAAATTAACTGTTTGACTCAAGTTTTAATGTTTTATGATTTTTAAAAATAGTCAGTTCTCTGGGCTGTTTGTTCAACACTAACACTGCTGAAATGTAGGGGATGGAGTGGGAGGTGTTCAGTCCTGTGGTGACTGGAGGTGGGATTTTAGAGTTGTGTTCTCCAGAACCTGGAAATGAACATTAGGCTTTTTACCTGATTTTTACCTGTTTTTTGCCAAGCAGGGCTTGTTTATCCAGCAAATAACCATTAAACCCTCTGCTGCTGTATCTGGAAATTAGTCCATAGAGAGGAAAGTATATTTTTCACAGATGGTGTCGCTGCCCCATCCCTGGAAGTGTTGAAGGCCAGGTTGGATGGGGCTCTGAGCAACCTGGGGTAGTGGAATGTGTCCCTGCCTGTGGCAGGGGATTGGAATGAGATGATCTTTAAGGTCCCTTCCAACCCAAACCATTCCATGATTCTAAAGTGGCTTATCTGATCTGTAAAAAATGGATATTTGTATTCTGGTGTCAGCAAGGTTGGTCTTTCAATCTCAAACACATATAATTTGAAGGACTGGGTGCCCTTAAGCTGGGTTGGAAAAATCCTTGGTAGCCAACCATTATTGACCACATCATTGACCCAAACAGTAAGTTTGTACTTGTGAAATTAAAAAGGACCTGTTTAAAATCAGAAGTACAGAGATAACAGTGGCAGCTCGAGGAACTACTCAAGACTCGTTTAAAAGTGTCCATAGCACTTTTTCCCAACTAAAAGAATTCCTTCTCAATGTACTGAAGGGAATAAGTTGTGTTCTCAGGAAGGAAAAAAGGGAATGTGGGGCTTTTGCACAGGCTCCTTGAGCTCCTTCCTAGAGGCATCTTCCTAGAGGGCTCCTGAATACTAAATGATGGTCACAGCCAAGGAAGGTAGAACAGTTCTAAGCATGACTCATAACAGACTTAATGGCAGAGGGTGGGACAGGAGTTCATTCTTACTTTGCTTGTCCCTGGCAGTGCCTATTTATTTCAGGAAGGGCAGTTACATAGCAGGAGGCTCTCCTGTCAGTGCTTTAAATAGCTTGAACTCTTCTGGAATTGCCATGTCCTGAATTTTGTCAGTCATTCCATTAATACTTCTTGGAGCCAGAGTAACTGAGTTGAAAATGAGCCTCCTTCATCAGCTGAAAGATGACTGGAGATATAACACGTTTTTTCTCCCTAAGTCTGTAACTTCTGTCAAATATTTCAAAACACTCTAGTGATTTATGTACTTCTCAGTTTAAAAGACTTCTTTTTCTCTCTTTCTTGCCTACTCTCAAGCAGGTAATTAACATTTTATTCTTGCTGATGATGTAAATAACTTAGGAGAACATCTACCTTTTTAATGAATGCTTTGCCACTGCTTGGGTGATACTCTTCCCAGAGGGATTTTTGACTCTTCCTCTATAATACACTTCTTTAATGTGTTTCTAGGTGGTTAAAATTTAGACCCATGCTAAGAAATAGGATCATGTCTATAGGATTGTTTTCTTGAAGTTATTGTTACCAAATCCTTTCCTCTTTTGGTAACTCTTACACAGGGCAAGCAGATGGTAGGATGAAAAATACCACAGGGTGAAACCATTCAGGTTTTCTAAACAGCTCCTGTATTAATGAAGTAACATTTATTTTTCAGTGAAAAACTTCTGAATCAGAATCTCCCAATTCAGACTTTGTAAAACACACTAAAATGGTGCAAACACATCTGCCAGTGGCCAAGGGAGTACAAGTAATCAAGTGTGTTCTGCAGTTGCCCTGTTGTATTTTTTCCTTATTTATCTGCACTTGACATTGTAGACTAGCCTAGATGACCTTATAACCTGCCCTAATATAGTTATTTCACCTTTGTTTTGTCAGATGTAAGGTTCTCTGTGCATTAAAAAGTCACTAATTCTGGAAGCTTCTGAAGTTAATTCTAACCCCTGTTTTCTTTAGGTCTGTGTATAGTGCTGCTCTTTTCAAGTCTTTAAATTGACACTGAGACTAAATCTTTCTTCTTGCTTTTTTTTAATCAAGTGGCTCTTGTGCATTTGTGCAGTAAATCCGTACAGTTTATTGGGATCATGGGAGAGTTGCAATGATAGATGCTTCTGTTAGGAATAGCAACAGAACATAAATATTTGAGGGATTACTCAGTAGTGGGCAATGGATGTTTTGTCCCTGTGATGTGCCAGTCTCTAATTAGCAGCAGAAGACAAGGCCTTAACTACAGGGTGGATTTTCAGCAGTAGCTGCCAAGATGTGAGAGGCAGAGAAAGCAGATCAAGCTGTTAAACACACTACCAGGATCAGGAGAATTTTGGGCGATAAGAAAATGTTACATTCCTTTTGAACACCTTTCTAGGAAGGTAGTGCTGAAATAAATGTTAGAAACTTCTCAACTTGCCTGTCTGACTGTAGTCAGATCTGGCAGAACTGATGTGTGCTTGAAAATTGGTTAAAATAAAAGCTGTCTTGGCAGGCCTTTTCATCTGAACATCAGGAGAGAAAAAAAGGTGGCTGTGGAGATCACCAAAAACGAGAGGAAACTCAGCTCCTTTCTAAGCTGATGTTTTCTTTTGCTGAAGAGCCCAGTTGTATTCTGCTTCCAAAACAATAATGTTTCAAAAGGCAGGGGAGTTGTGGCCTCCTTTGATGGAGTTGTTCATGTTTAGCCGGTGCTTTATCAGACCAGGCTTAATTTGGAAAAGGTGACAGGAGAGAAAAAGAGCAGTTCAAAGCTCATGGCAGCTCATGTTCCTTAGTGTTGCTCCACCACCATCATCTCACAGGTCTAACCTCCAGCAACCATCAGGGGAGTGCTTTGGCAGAGAGCTCTGGTACTATCACAGTTTCCTTCCTCTAAAATAAAGATATTTTCTTCGTTCCCACAGTTCTCTGTTAGGGACTGTTTTCCAGACATAACCCTGTCTTTGCAATAGGAGGAGTTTTGGAGGTTTTTTTTTTCTTTTTTTCCTTCAGAACAGAATTTAGATCAGATGCATTCTCTGTCTAAGCTTTTGGCTGCCTCAGATCCACAGCCCACATGCCTGGACCTAAAATATGTCAGATTTCCCCCAGATGTGTCCCTCTTTTCAGGGCTTTGGCCGTGAACCTGAGGTTTTTGGATATATAGTGATCCCAAGGCAAATGGCAGCTTCATGGGCACAGTGTGTGAGCTGCTTTTCTGACATCCATGGATATGGAGGATCTGTGCATGCAGGGTATCCAGTGCTGTTCAGGAAGGTCTCCTGAACTGAGATAGCTCTGCTGTCACTTGCAAACAGCTCTTGGATTCCTGGCATACAGGGACCCTGTGGGACTATGGATGCCTCACCTGAATGCCAGAAGCTCCTGAGAGCACAATCAGAGGATATGGCACAGGAAGATGCTGGCATAAAAACCACAAATCATGAGTAGGGTGTTACCAGTCACCACAGGAATGCACTTGAGGTCCAGGCAGAACCCCTTTGGATGTAATTCTTTCCTTGTGGTGCCCAGCTGGCTGATCCATCCATAGCTGAACAGAAGAGGGATGATGCAACAGACTTGACTGTAATAAATCCTGAATATATTTTGGAATAAATCTTAAAAAGTTAATTTACTTAAACTTAAAGTTGAGGTAAAAAAAGAAGGTTTGATTTCAGAAGGACAAGAATCATAAAATTGGTTTAGTGATGTCAAGTATACTGAAGAATCACAGAAGTTTTATAACCATAGAATAGCAGAATGTCCTCAGCGGGAAGGGACCCACAAGGATCATGGAGGTCCAACTCCTGGCCCTGCACAGGACACCCCAACAATCCCACCATGTGCCTGAGGGTGTTGTCCAAACACTCCTTGAGCTCTGTCAGCCTCGGAGCTGTGCCCACTGCCCCGGGGAGCCTGTTCAGTGCCCAGCCACCCTCTGGGGGAAGAATCTTTTCCTAATATCCAACCTAAACCTCCCCTGACACAGCTCCAGCCGTTCCCTTGGGTCTGTCACTGGTCACCACAGAGCAGAGATCAGTGCTTCCCCTCCTCTTCCCTTTTAAAGCCAAGAATTCAAGAATTTAGTATGCTCATGTCAGATGAAATCACTAATCTTTATCCCAGAATAAAGCACATTTAAAATTACACATCTGTAAGCAAGTATTTTAAACAGATCTGTCCAACTGAATGTGGAACCATATAACTAGAGAATGGGAAATAAAATAATTTTTATTCAAGAAGAGAGGACAAAGCAATCTTACAGGACTGTCAGTTTGACCTTAATAACACTCAGGGCTGAATAAATTCTGAAGGAGAATGTAATTACAGACAGGAGGGGTAAATGAAACCTGGAATAAAATTGAGTTTTTACTATAAGTAGTTCAGACTTACGTGAGTGGTTATTTGATGAAATAACTGATGTATAGGCAAGGGAAAAATGATGGTGAATTTTAATTCAACATTTGACACGATGCCACAAGCTTAACTGGAAAAGGTAAATGTTACTTAGGAGATAAAAGAAGGTGAAGTAGGTATGCAAGCAGTTATTGGGCACAGGAGTAAGTAGTAATGTCCAAGGTGAAGCACTGAGCTTGAGTAAAATCAGTATTTAAGTTCCCCATGGGGTTATTTTTTTGTAATGACTTTGAATAAAATTTAGGAAATGTGGAAATGTTCATGAGAAAGCATCATCAATAAGTGTGTGGGGCAGAATAACATGTAGAGGAGGAAATGGTGAATTTGAGGAGTGAAATCAAAGACATGTCTTGAAATTCCCTATTGCCAGCTCAGGCTCTTCAATCCCAATGACAAGAATTCCCTCTATGAGCTGGAAAAAAATTGTTGGAACAACAAAAGAGGAGAATAACTTGAGGTAACATTGACCTCCTTCCTAAGCTTGTTGCTTACCCTGAACGCTGACAGGCAGGAGTGAAGTTCACTTTTGGGCACACAAATGGTACAAGCCCTGTATATCATTTAAATGCTCAGAGTAGGGCTGAAGAAGGGCAGACCTACTTAATAAAGCACCAAAAAAGTCATAGAAATGGAAGTTAAATTTAGTTAACTTGCCAGTCTTGCTACTTCTTGAGTCTTCTCTGAATCACAGACTGGGTCAGGTTGGTAGGGACCACGGTGGGGCATCTGGTCCCACCTCCCTGCTCCAACAGGGTCATCCTGATGCACATGGCATAGGATTGCATCCAGATGGTTCTGGAATATCCCCAGGGAGGGAGACTCCACACCCTCTCTGGGCAATCTGTTAGTGCTCGGTCACTCCACAGTAAAGAAGTTCTTCCTCATGTCCAGCTGGAACTTCCTGGGCATCAGTTCCTGCCCGTGGCCTCTTGTGCCATTGCTGGGCACCCCCGAGCAGAGCCTGGTCCATCCTCTGTCCCCTCCCTTCAGATACTTTTAATTTACCAAGTATCTTTTACCCTAAGATCTTGGAGCCAGGTTCACGAATATTTCCTAATGGGGCTGAACTGCCAGACCAGTAGACAATCCCTCATGGTCAGTCTAGACCTACTAAGACATTGTTTTTCTCATCATCTTTCACAAAACTTTTATACTTGTGGTCCCTGAAACACCCAGGAAGCTGCAACCTGTGAGGCTGGAACTCATGGGATAGGGGGACACAAAAATTTTCGGACATACCTGCTATTCAAATCCTTCTGGAATGGGGGATTTAGACAGACAATGCAGAATCCACCATTTGGAGCAAATGAAAAGTTTATTGGTGCTTTTATTAAAGGAAATAATCTCTATTATACATTATTATAAATATTTATAAATATTCTGTGGGATTTAAGACCCACACAAATAAATAAATAAATATTGCAACATAAATAATAATGCTTTCTTACCAGCTGGTGATTGCCAGCATTTCCATTGAAGAATTAATTCTTTTGATATTTTGATACAGTTGTCTATAGCTACAAATACATTTTTTTTAATGCAAAATCCACTGTGTATTCAGTCTTAGCTTAGGCACTAAATCCCCTGGCTACTAAGAGAGTGAGCAACCTGCTTACTTTGTTCTAATGTATGGATATAGAGATGGTGTAGAGATTAAACCCCACATTTCTCATCAAAGTTTGATATGGACAGAGATTCAAATTGTTGTAGGTCCATTGTCTTGGAGTCCCAGAGAGCCTGTGGAGCTTCCAACAATTTATGCAAAAGGCAAACTTTGCTGTTGTACTTGAAGTCCAGAGTTTTCAAGGAGCAAAAGCCAAGAACAGAAATCAAGTAAAGTTATTAAATAAAATCACACCTCTGCACTGTACAACAGACAGCAAGGTAAAAAGTCTTGCTGCACTTTGAATAAACAAGAAAAAGCACGACTCTCCACCCACCTGCAATTCTCCTGAATTCCTTAGAATCACTCATTTCATTCAGAAATTAATCAAAACCATGATGAGACAGAACTCTTGGTCTAATCTTAATCATTTGGCTTGTCCTGTGCTCCCTAGAATTTACATGAATTAGGAATCACTCTAGATAGGAAAACTATTCCAAGAGTAGTATCAGGACCTGTGACTTTTCTAACATGAGTTGAATGTTATAGATAAAGAGATATCATGTATTTATACATATATAGGGAGGGAAAAAGAGATTATTTAAATGCTGTCAGCAGGACAGACCCTGTGCTAAATCCAGAAAAATTCCAATGAACACAGGAAACATGGAGGGCCTTATTTTGATTTTGTTGCACTGATGTAACTCCAGTGAATTGATTTCTGCAGAGTTGCATCACAAATAACTTTCAAAGTAAATTTATCCATAACATAAATCAATCTAGGGGAAAAGTTCTGTAAATGAGAGATCTCTTGATTAATGGTAATTTCACTCTTACAAATATAAAGCATCTAGTATCTGCTCAGAACTGAATAGAAACATGGATGCTAATTAGATGCTCCTTTCTAAATACATACCTAATTTTCACTCATTAGATGAGAGTCTTCATTATAGTGAAACTATTAACAGTTTGACACTTACAAGGCATAAATTTTTGGATTTTTTTTCCCCCTGTGTAGTTCAGCAGTATGCAAAACAAACCATCTTGACACACACTATTGATTATTAGTAATCCTAGTACTTCTCTGTAGGTTGGAAAGATGCAAAACTAATGATCTTTACATTATTTTTCCACATCGTGATGCCAGAATTCAGTGAATGTAGAACTGTGACAGAGAAGCACTTGACAGACAGTGAGACTCTTCTCTTTTTTTCCCAAACCTCAGCTTTGATTCAGAAAGTGTCCAGAATTGCTCTGTTTACACAAGACCATTTAATCCTGTCCTGTCCTTCTGTCACTTGCTAGTTTTCCACATGTGGTGCTCTTATAACAGCAGAGTGGTCATTTTTTGACTCATAGGGGCATGAAAAGAGACTAAAGCTCCAACTTAAAAGCTAAAAACATAGAATGGTTGGGTTGGAGAGGACCTTAAAGATCATCTCATTCCAACCCCCTGCCATGGGCAGGGACACCTTCCACTAGCCCAGGTTGCTCAGAGCCCCATCCAACCTGGCCTTGAACACTTCCAGGTATGGGGCAGCCACAGCTTCTCTGGGCAACCTGTGCCAGGGCCTCACCACCCTCCCAGGGAAGAATTTCTTCCTGATATCCAATCTAAACCTCCTCTCTGTCAGTTTGGAGCCATTCCCCCTTGTCCTGTCACTACAGTTCCTGATGAAGAACTTACTCAGAAGGAAAATCCTTCTCTGGCTTCCTTGTAGACCCCTTCAGATAATGTATATATTACATATATAGTAGTTTTTATATAATAATATAACACACTGCCAGAGAGTTTGTCTGCTGTGTTTGAACACTCAGGGGCAGTGCAATAAGAGGATTTCCTGTCTCTGTTGGAATGTCAGATGTTCCAGGTCTCTTCCCAGTTACATCAGGAACATAATATCAGTTCATTCAAGGGATTTCTTTTTTCTTCATTGATGGAAAGTTAAGGTGATTAGGATCCTAAAAGGTTTGATTTCTATTATTCTTTTAAAAAATATATCTTTTCAGTCCACAGAGCTCTGGCTGGAAAAGTTCACTTGCTTTGTCAGTAATGTGTCATCTCTAAGTACAAAATCTGAAATATAAGGAACTTTTCCCGATGTTTCCCATTGGACATTCAGACTGAGAGTGTGTCAGACAGTTCCCTTTGCCTCTGTCCTCACTTTGCAGGCTCCAGGGTCGCAGTTATCTGGTGATGTAGAACCGGGGGCTCGGGTACCTCCGAGCGTCCATCATGGCATGGGGGTCATCGGGGTTCACCACGTCGTTCTGGTTGATCCTCACGGGTTCCCTGGGCACGTGGGAGAAGTCTGCTTCCTGTTGCAGGGGAGAGCCAAGCCCAGAGGTCTTCCTCTGCGGGACCAGGACCTGGTGAGGATCCATCGGATCCATGTCTGCACTCCTGGTGTTCCTGTGGGGCTTGGGGGTGTTGAAGCGGAACAATGGGATTTCGTTTCTCCTGGATAAAAACTGGGAGTATGGTGGCGGGTTCGTGCCAGGGAAAAAAGCTTGCTTAACTCTGCCTAAGCTCACCAGGAAGTTGTGTTTGGGAGATTGGTACACGTCGTATCCGTTCTCCAGCGTCCTGTGGTTGAACACACAGTCCTCTTGGCTGAAGTAATGCTGAGGGGAAAAAACATGACACCTGTGAGCAGAGGGGTTTGGCACAAATTAAAGAGGGAAAGAGGGATGAGATCTTGCTTTCTAATCTCCCAGGTCTGTAACTGAGACAACTCAGTAGATCTGAGATATATGCCCATGTTTTCAGCAAAGGTATTTTAATGATAACACTGTTTTCTTTCGGAGGGTCCCAACCTGTGGCTCTATGCTACATCAGGAATTCTGACTGGTCCATCACTGCATCTCATTTTGCCCTAGTTTACCCAAGCAGGATCTCAGATGATTTTAGTCAGCTCTACAACTCAGTACAATCAAAGAGGACAGGAAAGTATTACCTAAGTGGCACACCCTCTCTTAAATCTGCACCTACACAGGTTTTCCCCGCCTGGGCAGCACTGCAGCAGGCTGCACCTGCCCTTCAGCCTTGAGGCTTAGCAGAGGTCACTCACCGAGCCAAATATGTTTCCTTTCATGTCCATGCATAGGTAACGTCCACTCTTCACCCCTGTGATTATTACTGAGCCAGCACCCTCAGACTTGATCATAAGGGCACCTGTTCAGAAGAATGAAGATGTCAAATCCAAGATCCAGTTTGACCCTGCACCACTGCCTTACAGATCCACAGGTGCTCTGGCTGGAAGTGCCCTGTGGGAGTCCAAACCAACCTCCCACATGACCTGGGGTGTTGTCCACCCTGGTCAGCTGTGGCTTTGGAAAGCTCCCAGGATGGAGACCACCTCTCCAGGTGCCCTGTTCCAATGCTGTGCTAACTAACCTCCCAAAGACAACTTTTCTCTCTGAAGTCCTAGATCACAGTCTGGGGACACTGCCCTTAGTTCTGTCCTTGGCAGTTTGTCTCCCCCGTCTCTGTGACTGCCCTGTGGTGTTTTCGCTGGTGTGCCCAGCAATGGCACAAGAGGCCACGGGCAGGAACTGATGCCCAGGAAGTTCCAACTGGACATGAGGAAGAACTTCTTTGCTGTGCAGTGACCGAGCACTGAACAGACTGCCCAGAGAGGGTGTGGAGTCTCCCTCACTGGAGACATTCCAGAACTGTCTGGGCACAATCCTGTGCCATGTGCTCTGGGATGACCCTGTTGGAGCAGGGAGGTGGGACCAGGTGACCCACTGTGGTCCCTTCCAAACTTACTGGGGGTTTTTGCCACCCCAGGGCAGAACTTTGCAGAACTTCCCTCCTGCCTGGTGTCTCAGTGGTGCCGTGGTGACCTGGCAGCAGTTCAGTCACCCTCCCTTTCATAACCCCTTCTGTTGTCTGATTTCCACCCTTCCCTGCTCCATCATTCCAAATCTTGTTGTACTTGTTTCATGGCAGATATGAGAAAACATGACAATTTCCTGCCTGTTGTTCTCCAAAATCCCACACTGGTTCTTGACTAACATACCTAAAATGAGTTTTATAAAATCTTTAAACATGCAGGAAGAATAACAAGACAGTGCAAGTGTTCCTGCGTTTCCTTAGCAATTCCTTAAAAAAATAGAACATGATCCTTTTTTCTCCTTGAATAAATTATAACTTTATCCTTATATGTGCTGCAAATATATTATGCAAAAACACTGTTCTGTGTGCTTAGATTTTTAATTGAGTGTGTAAAGAAGATGCTATAATAATAAGAATAACTTAACTTTATGTTGCCTACCTACTTGTGATTTGAGTGCTGCTAAGACAGAAGTCCTTTTGAAATGCTATAAAAGAACACTAAGTCTTAAAAAACCCACCATTTTTCTACTAACTAAAGAGTTTGGGTCAAGTATTTAGCAAAGGAAGAAATTTAGTAAACTATTCTGTTTAAATAGAAAAATAAAATAAGCAATAAGCATATAATAAAATACACAGTAAGTATTTAATAAAATAAACTGTGAGGACACAATCTGAGAACCTTTTAGTTATACTAGAGAATAGTTATTTCTCATGAACCCCAAAGGCTTAGCACTTCTTTTATGGCCTTTCCTAGTTTTCCCCTTTTTAACTGACCTCTGTATATCCATGTTCTATCCACATTCAAAGTTAGTTTTGTAGTTATCAGCCTTGTACTCCAAAACACAGATTTTAGGACTGCTATCAGTTTTCCAGCACTGGTGTGGTGAGTTCCTTCAGTGCAATTCCTTTGGGAATACTGTCACCGCAATGGGAAGCAGCTGTTTGGGGAATGTCATCCCCAACCTCTGATAGGAACTCCCACAAGAAGTTGTGGGTAAAATCATGAAGTGAAGGATATTTCAGGTAGTTTTTGCTTGCAGAAGAAGCAAAGGACTTTACTGAAATTCCCCATCCACTACATTTCTTCGGAGTGATTTTATTTTTTAAACAAAAGGAGGATTATAATTATGCTTGTTTTCCATCCCATACCCATGCTTGTCTGCCTGCCTAAGGAGAAGAGGGGATTTTTTATAGGTAGTGAGAAACTAAAACTGTTGTCCTCCCTCCCCTGCTCCCATGAAGGCTGAGGATCCATAGGAAGCTACTCACTGTAGATGGTTTGGTGAGGGGCACCATCAATGTAGCCGTCGGCATTGATTTGGAGGTGGAAGCTGTTCCTCTCCGTGTCCGTGTAGAGGTGCATTAGGCTATCTCCATTCCCCCAGCTGGGATTCAGCAGTGGAGAGGAGTTGGGGAAGGCAAAGGTAGCCTTCAGGCTGCAGAGTACCAGGAGCAGGGAGCTGCAGGGTGCCATGGATCGCCTTTCCATGGTCGGTCGGGATCTGCAGCTGGATTCGCCTCCACGCTCCTTGCTCGCCCTTGTGCTGGAGTGTGGATCCTCAGATAGGTTCCCTTCTTCTCTGCACGGGCTTATAAAGGGCAGCAAAATGACATCACACAGGAAAACCTTCTCCACATCCTTGATTTTTGGCAAAGCAACATTTTAAGTGTCCCGAAACCTCAAGGGAAGGATCTCTGGCTAAGGTGTGGGGGGGAAAAAATGTAAGGTTTCTAAAGACAGCTCACAAAAGCTAATCATATGTTCAAATGTTATCTACAACCCTGTGACATCTGAAAGCTTCCCACGCCCCTACTGTTGGATCCAGGAAGGGCAATCCACTGCACTTGAACTGAAGGGAATGACCCTTCGGACCTGAATTATCTTTCTTTTTTTGCAGGCATGTTTATTCAGATTCCCACCTCCCCTCAGAGTTTCCAAACTGCATTCTGATCTAGCAAACACATTGAATAGAGCTGAAATTTTGTTGCAAATATATGAAAAGCTCGTATTAGGTTGCCCTGGGCCTGATCCCTCCTTAATTATGGTGTAAATTCCACACCAAGCCTGCTGGGATGATATTTGTGTCACTGCATTTAAGCAAAGGGAACTTGATATGAGCACACAACCCACTTCAAATAAACTTTTATTCCCTTTTATATCTCCTGTTTCATTTTGAGCCACCTAAATATCTGAAGTTGGCCAAACAGCTGAAAATTATGTGTAAAACACTTAAAAACTGGATGTTTGTTCCTGCATTGCACATCTGGCTGGCAGTTTTACAGTCATACAGGTTTGCTTGGGCAGCAGTTATGGGGTCTGAATCAAACCTGAAATCACTCATATCGGCACATTTTTAGTATTCCAGGTACAACAGACAACCTTGGAGGAGCTACAAAGGAACATAGAATATCCTGAGTTGGAAGGGACCAAGCTAAAAAGTAATAAGCAGATAGTGGTGTAAAAAATGTTCCGAGATACAAGCCCTGCTTCTCAATTGTCCTGCCAATGATCTGTGTCTTTACAAACAAATCTGCTTTAAAAACAAACGTGGTTCTATTTATTGCATGAAAATGCTGTGCTAATGGGACACTGTATATGGGGGAATCATAGGAGTAACGGGTTCTATAACGAGACTGTGTTAAGATTCCTTTCAAAAATTAATATAAAACCGAGGAGCACCAAACAATAAATGAATAATTTTCTTTGATGAAACCCAAGGATTTTAATTGTAGCAGTGTTAGTTTTGGTTACAGTCTCTAGTTGGACACAGCATAAAAAATCCTGAGTTTCATTAACAAGCTGTGGAGCAGTGCCATCAGCACAAAATGGATTGATAACATCAGTGGATTGATACAACTGTAACCCAGTGCAAAAGTGAATCTCTTTTTTTTTTTTTAAATTGTTTAAAATTAGCAAAAGCCTGCCAAATCCTTCTGCCACACCTGTGTAAATCCAGAGGCTTGCATCAGTGTATATTCACCTGTGTAAATGACAGCACTTTTTAGCCAAAGTGTATAAGGGTCAGGTCTTAAACTGAGTAGCCTGACAAAGCTGTCTTCCCTGACAGCTTGTCCAGGCTACAGATATTTTACTGGTTATAACGTCTGAAAGGCTTTAATTTAAAAGATAGCTGTGAAGGAAAGGAGAGTTATCTTTTTCTTCTCTTTTTAAAAGCGTTATCTCTATTTATTGTTGAAATTATCCACCCGTACTTTTTACTCTGATATTAAAACAAGTGTTGGAGGTTTTTGTTGTTTTGCTTTCCATGGTTTTATTATTCCCCCTTTATTTAGACTCCTATGGAAATGCGGATATGAATTCAGAAGCAATTGCAAAAGCTTCTACCAGAGGTGCTTAGAGAATAGTGTTTCCTCTTGGAATATTTCGTGATTCTTTGGTGGATGCTGTTTTTCTGGTTTGATATTTCATATTCACCATGACACTTTCCTGGACTTGCCAGCATGCACTGATCTGATCTCCCTCTGGTGTCTTGGTGGCAGAGGAAACATTCTCAGATATTTAAAAAATTGATTCAACCTCATTTAAACACACATCAGTTGTGAGCAGCTGTTTCTCTTTTTTATATAAAAGTAAAGATTACTTTTTCATGCTTAAGCTGTTTAGCACTTTCAAAAGTTTCCCACAGGGTCAACAAAACTCCAGATTTTCCTAAGTTCTGTTTAAGATGCTGGGCTAAAGTGAATTTATTCAAGTCTCTGCTTGTGAGGATGATAATGCAAATTTTGCTTTTTCGTGGACTTTTGGTTTGTTTTGTTTTAAACCTATAAATGCCCACTGCACGTGTTTGGGGTTTTGTCTGGATTTTTTTAACAATGCATTTCTTTTTTATTTCCAGCTAATCCATTTATTCTTTCTGTTGGTATTTTACTTATCTTCTCCTACACATTCAGCTGTTGATGGAGTAACCAGGTGTATGAAAGCTTGTTTACTTCTCCAGCTATGCCTGTTAGTCTAAGAGAAGTGATGGCAGCCTTTTTTTGTCTTGCACTGTTATGCTGATGCATCAGTAATAATATTTCTGCAACTTTTACCACATATAGTGATATTGCTTTTTCAGGTTTCTGTATTGTTCTGTGATGTTTGATGAATTTAGATGGCTTTTCTCAGTTCTCAGCTGTAACACCTGTGATGCTCATACTTTGCTGGTGTGCTCATTTAACTGCAAATTATATCCAAAACTGTGCACAGAAGGCAGCAGCTTGGGGTCTGACTTTCCTCCATTTTGACTGCTTTGTGTTTCAGCTCTAGCTCATTTTTCAATCAAAACTTACCATCTCAGATCTGTAAAACCCCCATTTCAGCAACTGTGTGTCATCCCTTGTGCTGCTGCAAGGGAAGTAACTCAACTTCATTGCTTATCACTTTAAATCAGCTGCACAGGACTTAAAAGGGAAAGGCAAGCTTTTTGTCACAACAAATTTAAGATACTACAAGTGACTTGCTCTCAGTTACTTTTTGCAGACCCCCTGGAAGAAGTTTGTGGACCATCAGAAATTTGCAGGTTAATAAAAAGGAGTTTTCTACTCAGCCTTCCAGGATTCTCCTACGAGCAAAATCACACGTTCCCTCGCAGTGCTGGACTACCTTTCATCATGTAGGAGCACCCGTAGCACTCTTGCTTAATAAAACATATTGCCTTATATTTAAACAGGTGTGCAGTTTGCCCTTTTGCAGAATTCTGTGCTGAGTGTCTGTGCTGGCTTCAGGAAGCTTCAAAGATCACAAGGCAGTTTGGGTTGACAGATTTGAAGCTGCCTCTGCCTTTAATAATTTTCTTTGCGTCACATCTCTCCAAAAGAGATCACAGAAATCAGGGGCCCTTCCCTCTGCCTCCCCTTCCTTAAAATCACTGTGACAAGTGGCTCTGGGACAATCACATCTGCAGGGTTGGAAGCACAAGGGTGGAGTGCCTCTCCAGAAGTTATTCTAGGAATAATGATGCACTAAGCCAAGGGTATGTAGCGTGGATGCTCTGTGTGTGTGTGTGTGTGCACAAGCCTTTGCCACAGACTTTACCCGGTGTTGTTAAACACATCCTGAGTGACCTTATTTGGATGTCCCATTCTTGTCACACTGCCCACGACTAAAGAAAACATCCTGGCTAAGTTCACCTACGTGAAACAAATGAGGTAAGCACAGCCCACTGGGTTTGCGACCACAGGGTGTATGAGCAGCTGCTGCAATGTGCTTGCTCTGAGGAACAGAAATGAAGGGCCTCATTCCTCCTCCAGCTGAAATCCTTGGCAGAGCTCCCAGTCAAAGCTGAACCAGTCCCTAAAAGGTTTTGTTTTCGGAACAGAGAGTGTTTCTGACATTTTAAGGGGTCTGAATTTTCTTAGGTATTGTGGAAGAGAGAGTGGTTGCAATCTGTGATGAGAGCTGCTGATGCCCTCAAATTCGGAAAATCGTAGAATGGCCTGAGTTGAAAGGGACCTTAAAGATCATCCAGTTCCAACCCCCCTGCCATGGGCAAGGACACCTTCCACTATCCCAGGTTGCTCAGAGCCCCATCCAGCCTGGTCTTGAACACTTCCAGGGATGGGGCAGCCACAGCTTCTTTGGGCAACCTGTGCCAGGGCCTCCCCACCCTCCCAGGGAAGAATTTCTTCCTGATATCCAACCTAAACCTCCTCTCTGTCAGTTTGGAGCCATTCCCCTTTGTCCTGTCACCACATGCTCTTGTGGTGTCTCTCTGCATCTTTCCTGTGGGCTCCCTTTGGGTACTGGAAGGCCACAAAATGTTGGTTTTGATGAGGTGGCATGGAAGGGCTGAAGCTTCTCTGTGTAGATTCTGAAATGTGCCCTGTGCTACAGTTTGTCTGTCAGTGGCACACCCAGTTCTGCTCACCTGCCTGCCTAGGCAGTGTGTCTTACGTGAGAAAGTGTGGTGTGCTTGCTTCCAGGTGCTAAGGAATCCCACGGACACAGATATACAGCCTCTACAAGAAAGTCAGTTCAGTCATCCATCTCCTATTGTAATATACTGCAAGGTGGCTAAAAGCAGGCTGACTGACCATTTTATTTGGGGAAAACTCTTTGGTTTATGTAAAGTTTCCTATTTCCCAACATTGTTATATCAGCTTGGACTAGAAACATCCAGGAGTTCCTTCTGACCTATTTCTCTGATATACGATATATGCCACTGTATTCACTGACAGCTTCCAATAAACTAATAGGATTATCTCCCCTGGTTAGACAGAAAATGAGGGTAAATAATAAACCTTATTTTAACCTAGTTTTAAACCTATTCCAATCTCTTGGGTTGACATGTTTCACTTAAATCCGTCTCCCTGAAGAAGAGATAAAAAAAGGCTTAGGAAACTTTCAAAAGACAAAATATACTGACAACATCATCATCACCCAAGGGCTCTTTTTCTGGGGGCAGGAATAACAGAGCGTGTGACTGGTGTGATTAAAGCTGCATCAATGCAACTGCAGGTGCTGCTCTTTAGCTCTGAGACTTATTTTTTTAGTGAGATCTCTTTGAAACTAAAACTTGATCATAGAAACATTTTCTCTGTGAGTTTTAAGAGTAATTTTTTAACCTTAAAACCTAAACAGCAAATGAAGAAAACTTCTGACTGAACCAAGCATTGTACTTGTACCCAGTACTTCTAATGCAAGGAAAGTAGAAAGATTTCCTAAGCTACTACAAGCCCAGTATGTGATTCTGGACTCCTTTAAAGCAACATGGAGATCAAGCTTTGCAAGGGACAGGGCAAGATAACTAACAGAGACTTAATTTTTTCACCTAAACTGTGTTAGCTCATCTTTGCTCAGAAGCTGGCTTCTGTTTGTTGAGGTGTTTCTGTGGTGGGGGCACCTGGAACACATAGATTAGGATCTATTAGATTGGATGGAAGTCTGGCAAAGATATGTCTTGAACTCTGTCTCTGATTTGGGTTTCTCAGGTAGATTTGCAGCTACAATATTTTTTTGGTGTATTGTAGGCACTGCAGCTCTTCATGTTGCTTTCTCAGCCTGTCACGTTGCTTGGCAAGGAGGAGCTTGAGTGTCACTGTGCCCTGGATGCACAGGTTCATCAGCTGCTGGGACACTGATCCTGCACCTGGGCCCTGCTGATCTTTGGCCATTTTCACAGCTGTCACAAGCTGGTGCCACACCAGGACTGATTGAGAAACACATTCTCTTTCAAATAAGTCAAACAGACTGTTCTTGTCATTTTTATGAAGTTCTGGACTCTCATCAAACTGCCCAATTTTCCAAAAGCAAAGATTTCCTCACTGACAATTTTTTAAAAACTTAGAAATGCAACTTAACACTTTTTTTTTTTAATTAAAAAAAATAAAATTCTTCTTTATTATCTTTTCCATTATCCCAAATGGACCTTCTTACATGCCAGAGGCTAGTTAGTCCATCTGCCTACCCTGAACATGACTATGTCTCTTTAACACTGGTGTCACTTCTTCAACCCTTGCTCCATGGTTGATTCATTCCCCAGTCTTCACTTCTGGTAAAAAAATGGAAATTAATTCAAGTTAACAGCTTCTTGACCATCTGATGGCCAGCTCAACACAGACTGAGGTTGTGCAAAACGCAAACATACAGAAGAAATTTCATACAGAAGAAATTCCACAGTCACCCAGCTGGCCTGTAGACCTGCATGTTGATTGCTATAGGTGTGTAGGAAATAAATCCTACTTGAGATTAACTTTTTCTTCTTTAAAATCTGCAACTTTCTTTTTGGAATGTGCAAAAACAGTGCCTGCAGAGTTGCTCAAGGTTTACAGAATGTGGCACCCATGCATGCCCCACACGCGTCCCCTTTCCCACAGTTTCTATTCCTGTAGTTGTTGCCTTTGCAAAATCAGCATTATCATAGAATCACAGAGTGGTTTGGGTTGGAAAAGAATTTAGAGGTCATCTGGTTACAACCCCGTACCCAGGGCAGGGACACCTTCCACTATCCCAGGTTGCTCAGAGCCCCATCCAACCTGCCCTTCAACACTTCCAGGGATGGGGCAGCCACAGTTTCTCTGGGCAACTTGTGCCAGGGCCTCCCCACTCTCCTAGGGAAGAATTTCTTCCTGATATCCAATCTAAACCTCCTCTCTGTCAGTTTGAAGCCATTGCCCCTTGTTGTGTTTTGTCCCTGTGGTGAATGCAAGCTGGCTTGTCCCTCACTGGATAACTGAGGTAAAGTGCTATTGATCTCACTGAGTTAAACCTAGGCTAGTTATCATAACTCCCTTTTTGTATCATTTTGCTTTATTGCCTCTTCAATAAATTCATGTTGGACCAGTGAGTCCTGAGCCCAGGTCACAGAGCAACCCCAGAAAAAAAACAAACTGGCTTTAATCACCTGGAATGACTCAGGATGGATCAGTTCTCATTTAATAAAAAAAAAAAAAAAAGAGATGTTCTCCAAACGGCCCAGAGACAAACATAATTATAAGCTCTGTTGTTTTATCCATCATCGCTGCTGATTGCTCGTTTGACGTAAGTTGGTATGGTCACATTGTCCTTGGAGAAGCTACTCCAGAGCTGTGAGCTATGGGCCATGAAATCACAAGCCCATAATAAATTTGTGAATTGCAAACAGTTGATTTAGGGGACAAAAAATTTTGTCCTAACCAAGGCATTTTTGTCCACACCCTGTGACAAAAAACAGTCAGCAGTAATATGCATGCGTGAGATTCAGGATTGAATAATATGTTCAAATCTCATGATCCAAGGACACAGCTTGTTCAGCTCATCTGGACTTATTGGCCCCTTGGATTTTGGCCAAACACTTTTCAGTAGACTATGGCTTCCAAAACAAACATGCTTTTGGATTGAGCTGGATGCAGAGCTTGGCTGGAGAGGGAAAAAAAAGAAATCTCTGCTTGTGGCTGCATACTTGGTTGTTTGTTTTTATGATTTTTTTTCCCAGTGACAGCTATTCCCTCGGCCAGGATTGGTCACTGCAGTGAACTGCAATTCCAGTTTGCATTACATGTATTAAACCTAGAGATTCCTACACTGTTTATCTGAGCTTCAGTCTCCTCCTCAGTTACCCAACAGCTGGAAGAGATTCTTACTTCCTCCTTTACTATCAGGTTCTGACAAGGGAACCAAATGTCCTCTTGACTTCTGCTGAGTCACTGTGATTCCAAACATGAGGCACAAGAGCTTACGGTTGGGTCGTTTTTCCAAGGAACGAAGTAATCTGTAGTTAAATAACTTGGTCCTAAGTGTCTCCTTCATTGCTTAAACCAATGCAGAGCGGGGTGGCTTCAGTAAACGCCAAAAGTAAAACAAACAAACAAACAAAATAAACAACAATAACAAAAAAAAAAAAACTAATGCAGAAGAGATTTGGGGCTGTTTATTTTCTTTTATAAGCATATCTTAAGTTAGATGGCAAATACTGACCAGCACTCTTAATCTGAGAGGTCTTTAGATCACAGCCTCCAAATGTCTGAAAAGGTAATGAATATCCACTGCTTTTCTTAGGAACAGTGGGAATGGGATTGGGCATTGCTAAGCTCCATGGGGACCAGACAGTTTCACAATATTTTAATTTGTTTGCAAATCGCTTAATGCAATCCAGACAACTGCCTCACCCCATTGTCATGCTCTGCCTTAAATGAATGTCTGGCTGTTCCCTGGAGAGGCTGGAGGGGGAATCCCTGGGTTACACACTCTGCCTTTGCCATTCCTTGCCTTCTGGGTCTCTTTATTAAGAGCACTACTTACTTCTTAGTAAGGAAGACTATCAATGCAACCATTAAATAAAACAATGGCATCCTGGGTTGCACTGGCAAAAACACATCCAACAGCTTGAAGGATGTGTTAATTTCCCCTTTGGCAGAAAATGTCCCCATATCAGACATACATTAGAAAACGTGTCTAATTTTGAGGTCCATTTGCAAGAGAGATTTAAGAAGCAAGAGCAAGTCCAGATTGGTCATAGGATGTACAGGGAGAGGCTGCTGGAGTAGGGTTTGTTCATCCTGGAGGAGATGAGGGGGCAAATCTGGATGCAGTTACAGAACCCCTGTGGGAACCTTTTCCTTGAGGAAAAGGTCTTTCTCCTCCAGTTCCTAAATAAGATTAATGGTGAAAATTCACATTAGCCTGTCCCTAATATTGCCAGTTTCCAGGCAAACATGTTCATCTCCAGAGTTATGAGGATGTGTCTCAATCCAGGAGGTCCCAGGTGAGGCTGGTCAGGGCCACTAAGGTCAAATAGTGACCTTGGGGCTCCAGCAGCAGCCCCTGCCAAGCCAGAGCTGGGATCAGGAGAGACTTGCTGTCGAGGGATGAGATTGATGTGGGGCACCTGTGGGATTTTATGGGGTGTACAGCTGCAATGGAAAGAGCAAAGTGGCAAGGGAGCGATTTAGGGCTGGGTTTGGGCCCCTTCTCAGCCCCAGGGGCTGGGTGGGCCTGGGGGGAAACAGGCAGACGGTTGCAAGGCTGGGGTTAGCTGGCTTACAGCAGAGCCAGTCCCTTTTCCTGACTGGGAGAAACTGGGAACAGGCATCCCAGAGCTGCTGGACACCCTGTAACATCCATACTGAGACCTCCCATGCGCTACAACAAGTTCCAATAAGGACAAAAAGATCCAAGAGTCAATTGGGTCCTCAGATCCCCATGAGATTTCAATGATGCATCCCACCCCTTTCTCCCACTCATAGGATCAGTGTTGGGATCCAGCACAGAAAATCACGGAGACTTTCTTGGAGGCCTGGATCAAACACACTGAGCAAGCCTGAACCTTAAATGTCAGGTGACACTTATGGACATAATGTACAGTGGTCTCAGACTGTGTCGGCCTGTTCGTTCCCATTTTTAAAAGAATTAGCACTAAGGTGTCGCACATAACTGTCATGTAAACTAGAAGGATTTCTTCCTTTTCCTACAGTACAGAAAATAAGGACCTATTAAATAAAATTTGATGTTTTCCACCATAAACTTTATTGATCTAAAAAGGAAATGAGTGAAAATTACAGAAAATGAAAATGTTTTCACGTATCGTTTTTCTGATGTACCTGTACAACTTACCTGAAAGGTTTTTGTTTGTTGTCTTTTTTGGGCTGTTGTTTTGGGGACTTGGTTTTAGGTTTCTTTGTTTGTGGGTTTTGTTTGGTTTTTGTTTGTTGATGTTTTGGTTTGGTTTGTTTTTTTTTCTGAACTGGAAGCCTATTTTTTTTTCCACTGAGGAAAACTATGGCTATATTTTTTTCATGAAACTCTGTGGCGTTTAGCTTCACGGACCAAAGCGATGCATGTGCACCGGATAAATCGTTTATTCGCGGGCTAACAAGCCCTTTTAAACCTCCCGTGACATCCCGTATTCCCCCCAGTTCTTAGCGAGTCCTTCCACCGAGTATGCTCTGTTGAGCGCTGTCTCCAGGGGCTTGCTGTGGAGACTACATCTCCCATAGTTCCTTGGGATATGTTCCTGTATAATGTTAACCCTTTCCCCACGAAACTCTGGTACCTGCTGCTCTCCTAGAAAAACTGCTAGCTCAGCAGCTGGTGGAGAATTGACATTACTGTGATGCTTTGGTTTTTGCTGGTGGGGTAAATCTCTGCTCAGTACATTTCTTAACAATATTCTTGTTTCCAAGTGTGGTTTTGAATTTCGTTGTGTATTTCCTTTTCCCCGGAGTTATGGTTTCCTCAGGTGGCACACTGCCCCCTGGCAGCCAGACCCCCGGAGGTCCAGATCCTTAAAAATATCTCTAGTAGTTAAGGAACTTCCCCGGTGCTGGAGCACCTCTGCTATGAAGAGAGGGTGGAGAATTGGGGTTGTTCAGCCTGGAGAAGAGAAGCTTTGGGGTGACCTAATGGTGGCCTTCCAGGACCTGAAGGGAGCCCATAAGATGGAAGAGAGACTATTTCCAAGGCCTGGAGTGACAGGACAAGGGGGAATGACTTCAAACTGACAGAGAGTAGGGTTAGATTGGGTATTAAGAAGGAATTCTTCCCTGTGAGGGTTGAGAGGCCCTGGCACAGGTTGCCCAGAGAAACTGTGGCTGCCCCATCCCTGGAAGTTTTGCAGGGCAGGTTGGATGGAGCTCTGAGCAACCTGGGATAGTGGAAGGTGTCCCTGCCCATGGCAGGGGGTTAAAACAAGATGATCTTTTATGTCCCTTCCAAACTCCTCTGTGATTCTATGAACTGGAGACTGTATCATTTGTGATCACTTATAGTGCCACAGCATGATTTGTATTAATGCACTCAGTGAGGTAACAGGAAAAACAGGATTTCTTAACATGCTTTAAAATCTCTCTCTTCAGTATAATTTAGAAAAAACTTGTGCTTTCTTCTTTCCCATTCGAGGTGCTCCGTGCTGCTAAACAGTATTTCCATGGAATAATTTGGCTTGGGATCGGGCATCTACAGGTGAAACCCGTGCCAGTGTTTCACCACTCTCACTGTAAAAAACTTGTTCCTTGTACCTGGTCTGAATCAACCTTCTTTTAGTTTAAAACCGTTATCTTTGTCCTATTGCAACAGGCCCTACTAAAAAATTTGTCCCCATCTTTCTCATAGGCCCCAAATACTGAAAGGCCGCCCTCAGGTCTCCCCAAAGCCTTCTCTTCTCCAGGCTGAACAATCCCATCTCTCTCAATCTTTCCTTACAGCAGAGCTGCTCCAGCCCTCTGATCATCTTGGTTTCCCTCCTCTGGATCTGCTCCAACAGGCCCATGCCTATGTCTTTTAAGTCATTCTGCCATCGAGGCCTAGGTTCGGGTTTTATGTTTGCAAAATCCTTGGCAAACCTTCGAGTTGGAAAATTTGGAGTGAAAAGCAAATAGTTTTCCTGAACCATTTACCTGCCTATTGTTACAAAAAGTTGCTTGTCAAGGAGAAACCTGAATCTCAAATATTGTGTGGTGGCTTCACAGTTAAAATTGTGACTTCCCTATATAATGGTGCAACAGATACCAACACAGTGAGGGGTCTGAAGCATTTAAAGAGTATCAGCCATGAGGCGGGAGTCTCCTTTCTCACTTGTGCCCAGGTCTGTGGTACAGAATCCATGCTTGATCTCTCACATCTCGCTGCTAAATGAACAAAATAACCACCAGAGGGCAATAATGATAGGAATAACAGCTGATAAAAATGGCAGTAAACAGCCTTGGGAGCCCAGACTCTTTTTACCTGTCTCTAGCACCATAGTTGTTAAATGGCCCTCAGATAGCAGAATAGAATCATAGAATTATAGAACAGTTTGGGTTGGAAGGCACCTGAAAGATCATCCAGTTCCAACCCCCTGCCATGGGCAGTGACACCTTCCACTATCCCAGGTTGCTCAGAACCCCATCCAACCTGGCCTTCAACACTTCCAGGGATGGGGCAGCCACAGCTTCTCTGGGCAACCTGTGCCAGGGCCTCCTCACCCTCCCAGGGAAGAATTTCTTCCTAATATCCAATCTAAACCTCCTCTCTGTCAGTTGGAAGCCATTGCCCCTCGTCCTGTCACTCCAGGCCCTTGGAAATAGTCTCTCTTCATCTTCCTTGTGGGCTCCCTTCAGGTCCTGGAAGGCCACCATTAGGTCACCCCAAAGCTTCTCTTCTCCAGGCTGAACAATCTCAACCCTTTCAGCCTTTCCTCACAGCAGAGCTGCTCCATCCCTCTGATCATCTTGGTGTCCCTCGCTCCAAGAGCTCCATGTCCTTGCTGTGCTGGGCCCCCAGAGCTGGAGGCAGCACTGCAGGGGGGTCTCCCCAGAGTGGGGCAGACGGTCAGAATCCCCCCTCCCCTGCTGCCCATGCTGCTTTGGGTGCAGCCCAGGGCATGGGGGGTTTCTGAGTGCCAGCACTGATGCTGCCCTTTTCCCTGAATGTGGTTAATACAGAATCTCTGTAATCAAGGAAAAAACCCAAATATTAAGAGGGACATAGAGTCAAAACACTACCAAAAATGTATAAAGTTTTATTTTAGGAATACATTAAACTATTGTGCACAGCACATACATATAAAAATAGAAGCAATTTCACAAACAATTGATTGGACAGTTTCATGTTTCTTGCAAATTTACAGTCTCAGTTGTGAGTCCATATTGATTCAGAATATGAGGTATATTTTAGTGAAAAAAAAGTAATCTGAGAACTTTGGCACCATTTTACTGTGCAAAAAAAATCTTGGAATTGAAATAGTTAGTGAGGTATACAAATATTACTCTGCTTTTCCACTGTGTGTGTATCTGTGCCTCTGCACATTTGGGAAAAATACAGTTATTTAAGAACATGACTCAGTTCTAACAGGGGTGTACTAAGCCTGAAATTGTTATTGGATTTGCCTAAGGAAGAAGAAACCTTGAAAACAGGTATCAACTCCACAGGAGAATCCCATGTGGAAAATATGGGCATGACAGGCTGGTGTGGGGCATTCACAGCAATGCTTTCAGAGCTGTAACCCATGTCATGACCCCCTATTAATGCACACTGAGATGAGATGTGCGTTGCAGTTCCTAATTTGGCCCTGGTCTGGGAAATCCCTTCACTTTCATGAGTTTTCTTTATGTAGTCACCCATCCATGAAACTTTTCTTTGGAAGAAGTTTTTTTGTAAGAGTTTGTCAGATGATGTTCATATTCACTCCACAGCCACCGTATCACGTACATTAGGCTTTCAAATGGTTTGGGTCTTGCCAGCTTAACAAATTTATCCTAAGGTGTGCAAAAGGAATGGTGGGCTTCCTAAATCCTCCTTCTCCACGATAACGGCCTAAGAAGGAGGAACTTAGCTAATCAAGCGTGAGGCAGAACAGGATCAGGCCATTTCTCAGGCAGAGCTTAGCTGCATAACTTCTTGAACCCTGCTACCATGAGCAGCCCCTGGACTGCTTGCAGTGTGCCAAAACATTCCTCAGCTCCTCTCTGGAAAGCAGACTTGCATTCACTTAAGAAGCACCTCTGTCAAAGCATATATCCAACTGGCCTAAAACTCCACAGGGCTTCAGTTCTGCACTATTTGTCCTGGAGGGGTTTCTTCCCACAGCTATCCCCCCTGACATAACATATTAGTCAGTATTCCTGGCATCAGGAGACCTTTTTTGATTTCAGCCTTGACTTCAGTGTTGATCTGGCTGTCACTGATGTGTAATAAGGAAAAAATGCAGTATTGTAAAGAGTAACTCAGCAGAGTGACTGATGGGGCTTTCCACATGCCCACCAAAACTGCACCTGAAAGGGTCTGCAGTTCCTAAGAACAATCTCAGCCCAGCTGACTGTGTCTGCACAGATTTGTAGCATCACAGAATCATTTATGCTGTAAAAGACCTCCAAGATCTTCAAGTCCATCCTTTGACCGATCCCCGCCTTGTTAACTAGACCAGAGCACTGAGTGCTATGTCCAGCAGTTTCTTGAACACCTCCAGGGATGGTGACTCCACCACCTCCCTGGACAGCCCCTTCCAATGCCTGACCTCCCTTTCAGTAAAGAAATTCTTCCTTGTGTCCAACCTGAACCTCCCCTGGTGCAACTTGAGGCCATTTCCTCATTCTGCCTTCTTGTGACCTGGTCTATGGTTTGTTCTCACCTTCACCAGTCTGTGAAAAAGAGCCACTGAGTCTCATTCTCACCTTTTGTGTCAGCTATCCCATTGCTTGTCAGTACTGGCAACAATAAATTCCTCTAGGCTGCACTGGTTTAAGAGGGAACAGATTTCATCCTATCCTAAGAAGACTGATTTAAGCTGTAATCAGAAACAAACTTGTGTGTCAGAATTCGAACCACATTTTCACATCCATGTACTCTTCCATCCTTCATCAAACTTCATTTCAAAGACAATTAGGAATATAACACCAGATACTGGTTGCCAGCTTATGCATTTCATCACAGCTGCAGTCTTCCTATCTCTACCTCTAGGGACTCTATGCGACTGTCGTATACCCTCCAAACTTTCCTCTGACCCACTCTCCCCTCTCAGAATATCCTGATTTTTCACTTGAAATGCACATTTTTCCAAAGCAAACTGCTGTGCATGTTGTGGATGAACAAAGTGTGTCAACTTGGCTTCTCTCTACACACTGCAAGACCAGAAAATGAAGAGTAACTCCTTTCTTTCCAAAGCATCTCATTCATGTCCTGTAAGCAGCATTCCCCTCTTTTTTCTCTTCACGTAAACTGTGATCAGTTTAAAACCAGCACTTACATTTCAGCCAAATAAATTCAAGTATCAATCACACAAAAGATGCTGGAAAACTGTATCTTGTTCACAAAACAATTGTCTTGGCAGTTTTTCAGGAGTGGTGGCTGTCGGTACATCCTTGTGGATGTGTTCTTTGGGCCGAATCTTCTGCACCTATAAACTGATAGTCTTAGTAGGCTAATTTACTCCAAGTGAGGATCTGGCCCTGACAGTGTTTTTCATGCATGTCAGAAGGCTCAAATTCATCACGAATAGACACTCCCTGCAAATAGAATGGCATGTCAAGGCTAGACATAGCCCCATTTTGGCTGGCTGTGGGAGATAATCTTGCACTCATATATTCCCTTCTGCAGCAGCACGGCCCATCTATGCTGAAAATGCTCGTGCTCTGACATTGCACTGAATCTAGTTTCAAATTTAGGAGCACACCATCAATGCAGGAATCCCAAGGCTTCTGGTAACTGACATTTATAGTGACTATTGACTTAGGGCCTCTCAAAATACTCTTTCAAAGGCACAGGGAATGCAGCTTTGTTGGTGATCTGGAAGAAGGTTGTCAAAATAGCAAGGCGAGGTTATGGCCCATTTGTACGGCTTCTAGGAGAGCTTTGAAGAGTATTTCACACAGTTTGCTGTGTTCTTTTTGAAACTGATGCTTTGCAAGTGACAGAAATTGGAATTATGGCACAAATTCCTCTGTCCTAACTTGGGAAGGTTTGCTTATATAGCCTCCTTCTTTCTCTGTCTTCCATACCTCATGAGGTATGACAGAGAAGAACCAAACATATTTAAGGCAGTAAATAGAAAATTCAAAACAGAGAAGTTTTCTAAAATAACCCTTTGCTGGAAGCTTCCATGGATTTCTTCAATTGTATAAAATGCATCCTGCAGATCAGTTCTAGTTCTTAGATATTAACAAAGTTCAGCCTAAATGAAACACAGCGCCTTTAAATATTTATGTTCTTTTAGGTGTGTATGCATATAAAGGCACCTGGGCTTTGAGAGACTGGGATGATTAATTCATTAAAAGCATGTAATTACACAGATACACACTCACACATCCCATGTCTATATATATACAAGTACTTATATTAAAGATGTGCACATCTATATTTGAGGTAAGTCTAAACTAAGCTCACAAAATGCCATTCAAAATCCTCAGCTCCAAATAAGTTTTGCATTTGGGACCCATCTGTGATTTATCCCATGGCCCTTCCTGTGGGAAATTGATTGTAGGTCTTCATTTTGCCAAACAGTCCATGTGAGGAGACCCTGGAGAATCCCTTCAGAGACAGAGGGTCTCTGGGGATAAACAGTTTGCTTGTGTAGAAACAGTTGTGGAATTGGCACCTTAGTGATCGAAACAGCTTGAGGACTTTGCAAGACAGGACACAGTCTGTAGAAGGGGAGGTGCAGGCAGATATTCAGGTCGAGTGAACTGCCTGAAGCTCTGGTGAAGCAAAATCGTCTGGTGATTTGGCCCATGATATGTAAACAGCTCACTAGGAAAGGTTATTGTCTGAGGTAAATAATATTATTTAGTAAATAATAGTGATTTAGTGATTGATTAGATGGTTGCCCACAGCCAGTCCGAATACTTCTTTTGTATACTTTTGTATAATTTTCTTCCAAATCCTTTGCACTCCAGCTTGCTTTTTTTCTCTGTACAGCACCAAAGGAGGCACACAGCCATGTAAAATTTGTACAGAGTAGAAGAGAAGCAGCATCATATTATATATGCTATGTGATGAATCTAGTACAAATATTTTTATCCAAATATACACATACATATATAGATTTTTTTTTCAATGACCAGTATAAATACTACTTTACCTGGGAGCTTATTCCCCATGTGCAAAATGAAACAGTTTTTCCTGGGATTCAGTCTTCTCATGTTCATATTCTGGGTAAGAAGTGGGTCACTGTCATCGCAGGAGAAACCTTGTTTCCTCTCTTCACTCTCCCATGTTTGCTGAGGGCTATGTAAGTACCACGGTAAGCATTTGATTCATATGCATTGTAGTTATTGGGCAGCAAGGTTTCCTTGAATTTACACTCATCTTGGAAGACAGCCTGAAGCACAGTAAGGGGAGGGGGGGTGGGAGAACAAAGCAGGTACAATAAATACTTCACAAAAGCCCAGGTCATTTTTCTTGCTCACATTTTTACAGAAGGGCTCGTTGCAGTGAGCAACAGGTGGTGCCTCAGCGACTGTGTCCAACAATAAATCTCCCTCCTCGGTGCTAATTTGGTGTCAGATGAACTCAGATGCCACCTGTCCACATAATGGACTGTGTACTTCCTGCAGCAGATCAACTTAATTAATTCTAAATGATGGATTTCTTCATTTTATTTGCAAGGAAAGATTTCTGTCAGCATCACGCCTTTTCATAGCTTAATTTAAATACCTCCCCTCTGCCAGAAGTCCTGTAAAAAAACTACATGCTAGATGTCAAAACTTCAGTTCTCTTACAAACACCAATGTCCAGGGAGAACTGCTTGCTCAGATAAGAGATTTGATTAACGATGAATCTTTTTGTCGATAAATCATTAGTGATATTTAACTATGCAGCGGGTTCTAACCTGGGAAGACAGTTTTGTTTTTCTCCACATTACATCATGTAAATCCAAGGATAAGGAGTCATCTGGGAGAGTGGAATGCAAGGACAAGAAGGAGACAAATGCAGAAGAAATTAAAAGAGACAGAATAATTGTCTGACTTCAAATATTTGACACATGAGATGCCACCAGTGCTGTGCTATTTGGACACCTGTGTGATAACACCATTCAGATCTTGTTGTGTGGGGGAAAACACACATCTCTTACAACTTTTAAAAGTGTCTTTGAAGATAAACAAAACTGGATTGAAACTGGGGGGGGATAGGGGGCAATCAAAGGGAGCTCTGAAGCCAGACCCTGCATTTCTTCAGGAAGACCCAGTCAAGCAAAACAGTTGGGTTTGTGGCACTCTTTAAGGGCTGGTGATCAGACATGACTGAAATAATATTCCTGGGGTGGAACCTCAAAATGTCCCTTATCTATGTGAGAAGGAATCAGTCAGGTTAGTAATGGCTACAGGGCTACTGGTCCTTCACAACATTTGCCATTTTATTAAGCAACTGGAATATTTTGTTGAAATTACAGCTGTTTCAAAGGAAAGGACTCTGCTATTCCTTGACTAAAGAGATCGGTGCTGTTCATTACTTTGAAATGGGCTCTTCCAAATGCACTTCCTAACAAGCACTTTTACTGCTGAATGTCCTGGAGATGTCTTGCTCATACCTCAGAAATTAAATTGCATTTCGATGACAAATCATCCAGATGAGGACAATGGTGACAGTGTTTCAGTATGGTTTTCATTCCACTCTTAATAGCCATTATTTTCTCATCATTTGCAACTGATCTCACAAAACTGATCATTAAAATAACCCCAACTGCATATGTTGGCCTTGTAGGGTAGACTTCCTATTTATTTTCCATGCTGGGGTTGTTTTTGGTAGAGGGAAGCATGTGGTCATTATTTTACTAATAGCTCTAACTGTACCTCTCCTACACACAATGCAATGCAAAAGGGAATCAACAGGGCTCACTTTTACTAGAATGTGTTTGCAGCACTGAGACCTTAGAAGAAGCCACTCAATTAATCTGTCCTGTTTGTAGAATACATTCATTTTCCCAGGGTGCTCCCTGTACAGTCCTATTGGGAAGCTTTAAAATCCCAGACCTCCAACAGCACTAAATAACACTGATGACACCAGGCTGGGCACGTTCCCTGTAGCTGCAAGGCTGCTTTCTCTGCTTGTAATCACAGATTTCCACGAAGAAAAAACCCAAACCAAACCAAAAACAAACAAAACACCAAACCAAACAAAACCATTCTAAAACCTCTGCAGTCTTTGTTTAAACCTTGAAAAAGTATTTGCACTGACACTCACCGTTCCGTACAACCTCCCCTTGCTGTTCATTGCAATGAAGAGAGCACTTTTCACCCCAAGCAGGCTGACAACACCTCTCTCTACAGTGGATATCTCAAAGAGACCTGAAGAAT
Organism: Pseudopipra pipra; assembly: GCF_036250125.1. Taxonomy (NCBI): domain Eukaryota; kingdom Metazoa; phylum Chordata; class Aves; order Passeriformes; family Pipridae; genus Pseudopipra; species Pseudopipra pipra. The sequence continues at coordinate 7,739,454 of NC_087553.1, forward strand.
AAGACATTAAGCAGAAGTGTTATCACATAATCTAGAGCTAATCCAAGGCAATTCATATATCATTATTTATTTTAAAACCCTAAGGAACTCATCATATTTTCTATATTAGAGTTATCTCCCTAGTCTAGAGGTACACAGAGAAGATCTTGCTTTTTCCCACATGCCATAGGCTTGGAAAATAATTATTCTGAAATCATAGTCACACACTGTGTAATCCCTTTGCTCTATCTGACTCTTTTGATCTGTCAAACTCTTGGGCTTTCTTATAAGTAAATTATTTTTATCTAATATACTATACTTCCAGAGGGTTTGTTATTAGCTTTAGAGGAGTGTGGCTTACTATTTTGAAGTCCCACATGACATCTTAGCTGCAAAAGATTTTAGCAACTGCCCTGTGCAGGAAATTCAAATCCATATGACTAATGCTTTTCTTTATTCTTACAGCTACAGAACAACACCCACAAGAACGAGCAAACCAGGAACAGCAAGCCCCTTCCATGGGACACACCGAGTGTCCCAAAAGAAACAGTCAGCTGGGATTCAAAAATCATGCTTTGGCACTTGGAACAAAGCGACGACCTCCCGGATTCAAAAGGCAAATGAGAAAATGAGGAGTGAGAAAATGCAGCAGAAGAGTCAGTTTTCAACCTGCTTCGGTTTTTTTCTCATCTGTGCAGTAAAGCAGAGTAACAATAAATTCTACCTAAATTTGGCTAAGCATTGGTGCCATGTTTCAAACAAAAGGGTCCTGATGTTTATTGATCCCAGAGACTTTCAAAAGGCAACAGATTAATAATACCAAGTAATAACATTTGCATTCTGCGAAGGGTAATTATTAGAGTTCACAGCAATTAAGTGACATCTATTCTATTTCATTTCTGGATGCAACTCACTGTATTGGTTTTCATTGTGAACTCCGCTTATCCTTCCATCTGGGAGGATTTGAAGGTGAAACCCGATGCCCACGTTGCAGTAAAGCCTCCGCTGCCTCTTGATTCCTAGCAAATAGTCACTCTCCCAGTTCACATCTGACTTCTCCCCTGACATCCCAGCAATGGACCTGGACAACAGAGATTGCCATCCTCTCTCCAGCAATGTGCCATTAGTTCTGCTTACAACGGGATGTGTAGAAGCAATCCCAGCTAGAAAGCCCAGGAGAACGAAGGCAGGGAACGTCCGGTGAACGCTGGCTTCGCAGGACATAGTGATGAGGAGTCTTTGTGCAGTGGCCATCCGGTTCACCTCCTGGGCACGTGGTCTGAATTAATGGCCCTAAAAATACCGCCCTTCTTGTTTTTCTCCCTTCAGCATGGTGGCAGAGGCTTATTTTTGGAAAGCAAATAGAGATTGCTGACCTGAAACTAAAGCCCGAGAGCAGTTGGGTTGGGAGCAGAGACAGGCCAGCAGGACTCCGACTGGTGGGGAACATGTTTTGTAGATCCTGCTCCCCAGTGGGCAGCCTCGGTTATATTTGATTGAGCCATCTTTATACTGCAGAGGCTGTCCCTCCCCACATCATCACTCTGACATCAACAGCTTGCCAAAGGTAAGCCTGCCACGGCTGTAACAGTAACCTGCCGTCCTCCCCGGCTGGCCGAGCTTTGATGAATGCTGTCACCCAAGACTGGAGGCAGGAGTGGGATTTCATTGGCTGTGGAAAGCAAAGGAGTCAAATTGGCCGGCTAGTCAGAAGCCTCACAGCTTCCTTATTTAGAGGAGAAGGTGTAAAAACAGTTGAGGACCTCATCAGTGAGCAATGAAAAGTTTGCAGCCACTTCCTCGGTGGCACTATCACCAAGCGTCTCAGTATTTGGGGATAATTGGCTCCAAGTGGCCATTGCTCTTTTTGTACACACCCAGCAAATCCAAGGCATCTCTTCCTAAGCGATCCACATGCTAAAGCTTGGTCTGTACCTCTCAAAGGAGAACTCCTGGCTGGTTAACAGACAGGTAAGCCATGCTAAAGGGAGAGGAAGCCCCTGGGCTTGCTCCTGCTGCCTTTATTGCAGTGGCAATTCTGCTGAGCAGGGCGTGCAGGCTGGAGCACTGATCCTGCAGTGACACGTAGCCGGGTACATTCAGTGTTCATGTTGTTCACTGAGGTGACTTCAAGATGATCACATTTATTTGGGGAGGGTGTAATTGCCTCCTGCAGGGGTGCAATTTTATTTGTATGTGCAAGACAAGGGCTTAGGTAATGTGCTAAAGAAGAGGGAAAAGGGAAAATGGCCACAGCTCCCTATTGTTTCACTGTCTCCTTTCCCCAAGCGCAAATACTCACTTTATTTTTTTTAATAACATATGACTATCTTAATTTGCCTCTCCTTCCATCTGCCTTGCTTGTTTCCCCTCATTTTGCACTGATACCGTTTCAGCTTCTTTGGGGTTGGACAAATTAATCTTTTAAATTAGTTTCATGGGAGTTATTAAGATATTAGTTGAAGGAAAACAGCTGAGATTCATACAAATATTTTTGCCAATATGACTGTCAGCTTTTCACAGCAAAGAAACTGCATCTTCTGTGTCATTTGAGATGCCTGCATGTTAAGGAGGAGAGTACCTGGAAGTGTAATTGAACTGAGCACACCCAGCGTGAGAGAGTTTCACATTAGGAGCAGTGTAATATGAGGCCTGAGCCACTGCAAACCCTTCAGCACAAGACCCCTGAGTGAAGGGGAGCCCATGGCAGCCCTGGGGCAGGTGAACAGTCAGATCCAGTGAGGTATGTAATCATGATGGCTCTCTTGAGAGAGGCTCAGCTGTAAAATCATTGGGAGGCACTGGACTAGACCCTGTGCCAGGTGACATTCAAAACCTCTGTGCTTTTGCTAAAGCAGCACTTGAATATCACAGAATCACAGAATATGCTGAGTTGGAAGGGACACACAAGGATTATCCAAGTCCAACTCCTGGCCCTGCACAGAACAGCCCCAACAATCCCACCACATGCCTGAGAGCATTGTCCAAACACTCCTTGAACTCTGCGAGGCTTGGGGCTGTGACCAAAGGAATCATACCTTCTGCCTTTTGCTCACAAGAAAAATCTATGCAAAATGCATATATAATTTTTAGGAAGGAATATCACTAGTACTTTCTGGCCTCTTAGCCCTTGTGAGAGGGCAGTGTCAGTGGGAACCAAAGCCCAGGGTCACTGTTACAAGGATGGAGCACTCATTTCCTAGTTTCTCTACAGTCTGAAGACCCGCCCATTCCCAATGCACATGACTCCTGGAAACATTGCCTGATTTCAGAGCCATCACTGTCTGTTAAAATATGCATTGTAATATTTCCTTTCCACTTTTTTCCCCCCTTAAAGAACGTTTCAAGTGTAATGGATAGATTTCCATCATCAGCTTTAATCATCTTTTAATCACCTTTGCATTTTTATATCTTATTCATTAGGTTTCTCATTGCAAAGACAAGCCTTGGGCTAAAAGAGTTTCTCTAACTTGTGCTGCAGATTCCCTACAAGGTATTCTGACGGCCCAAGTCAAAGGAACACTTTGTGGGATACACTGTGTCTCATCCCAGCACCCTTTATCCTAGAAGAAATACCAAATAGCAGGACAAAAAAAAAAAAAAGGGGATAAATTCTGACAAATCTATGGGATGCATTGCTTTGCCTTTTAGTCAGCCCAGCTGGAAAGTGACTGCTAAGGGCCATGGTGGACCAGGGGACAGCCTTGCTCTGGTGGTTTCTTCCGAGCAAGTAGATGTGACAGAATTCTGTGTGGATAGGCTGGCCAGAACACTTGCAAAAATCAGGACTTCCCCTGCTGGACCTGAAAACCAAACTAAACAGCTAAAAAATTGTGATTTCACTGGGACACCTGGCCCTTATAAGAGCAGGAGCCTTGGTATCTGGCCCAAGACAAAGTGGTGTGCAGCTGGGAGATAAAGTGAATACTGCAGTCTTGTGTTGCTCAGCAATTCTGCATCGGAGCTGAAATGAGTCTGGAACCATTCTGAAGTCAGACCTGTGGCCAGCAGTTTGCTGAGTTTCTGTGTATTTGCATATGAATTGTAATGTTAATCCTGGAGCTTCTCATTCAACTAGGCAAGCCTTGTTTCCTCTAAAAGATGTCTCATTCTTGAACTTGTGTTCTTGGCCCATGAAGCAGCTGTTTCCAGAAAACACTCTGTAACCTTTCAATTTTCAGACAGCATGTTGTCCTGGATTCATGTGCCTTCACAGAAGGCATCAAGGGAGAGACCTGTAGCATTTGCAGTAAAAGAAACCCTCCAAAAACTCAAAAATGGTAAAAATTTACTTCAGCAGTCAACCTCTGCTTACTGGAAATCTTAAGACCCAGGATGACAGTGCTCACTGCCTAATTAAAGTAACGAGTTTTCATTGTCGGTATTTTAGTACAATATTAAAATAATCCCCTTTGGAACACAGCAGCAAGGATCCACTTTCAGATAGTCTAAGAAAAGTCCTGCAGCTGAGCAGTAACATGATATGGATGCAGAGCACGTCTTTCAAAAAAATGCATGATGACTTAGGGGTCCTAAGTTCCATTTTCAAATCTCTTTACAGTCTCTCCCTATTTTAAGGCCTGGAAAGAGCAATCCCTCATTCAGAAGGACAGATTGAAATTGTTCACCTCGCCTGTGAAGCCCCAGGCTGGTGGTGGTCAGAGGAGATAGGAGATTTCCAGGTGGCAAATCTGACTGTTGTGGCAGGGCAAGTGTTGCAGACTCTGGACAACCTGCATAAAACTCTGTAAGCCCAAGAATGACCATGGAGCCCCATCAGACCATCTTTAGTGGTTTGGTGTTTGTTGGCCAGCATGTAGAGATTTATAACACAAATACAGGGACCATTATGAATGAAATACGAATCACAGTATGAAAGCAGCCGGAAAAAGTAATCAAGAATCACAGAATATGCCAAGTTGGAAGGGACCCACAAGGATCATCAAGTCCAACCCTTAGCCCTGCACAGGACCATCCCCAAGAGTCACACCATGGACCTGAGAGTATCAAATACAGCAAAGGTTGTAGGGCTGGGCTGTATTGACACCCAAGGACCCCCAATAGCCATAAAACTGATAAACACTGAGGAGTGTGTTGTTGGCATCAAGACTAATTTGGATAGGGCCACAGCATAGGTGATTAATCAGCAGCAGTCGTGAGCCCTGGTAGCAGGAGGGTGACAAAAATGGTTATAGCACAATTAATTTGTTATTTGTCTCCCCATTATCCAACAGAGAGGCGGATTTGTTGTCATACCAAAACCCAGAATGAACAAAGAGGACAACAGGCAACAATCTTGGCTAAGACTCTTGAGGGCTAATAAGCTCTTGGAGGCTGAAGCAAGCAAACTTCTGAACCAAAACTGTCACCTCATTACAGCTGCTGCCTCTTAAAACATATACAAGACCTGTTCAGACATGGTTTGTTATTGTCAGTAAAGAGGAACCCAAGATAGTGGAGAGTTAACAGAGGTCCTACTTCATCCTTCATGTCACACACACAGAGATCCTGGCTAGGCCACTTGGGCACATGCATGTGAGTACATGGGTAAGAGAGAGGTCTCACCACAAGGGCTCTCGCTGAGATTTCACACACTACAGGCAGGCACAAATCACAGAACAGCTTACTGCTATTTTTTTTTGGAGGGAAGTGGCAAAAAGTATCTACTCCCAAAGGAAACTGTGGAAGATTTAGGACTAGGGAGATTCTAGTTTCCTTGAAAAAAAATCTTGGTTTACTGCTTATTCATGATAAATTCATTTTCTGAAGAGGGAACATCAAGCACAGATACAGTCAAATACACCCATCTTTGCCTCCTGAAGTGGCCATGTCTGTCTCTCCATGTCTTACAGGAGTTGGAATGACAGTCAGAAGACAGAGTGGTGACTCCACGGAGAACCTGTGGCTTCCCAACTGCTGCTCTGCCCACCAGCCCACGCTGCTTCTCTCATCACCTCCTCAGCTGTTCCCACTCTGCAGGGACAGGCAGTCCAAGGGTAAAAGGCTGAGCTGGAAAAAAACAGAAGTGACAGCCACCAGCCCCCACAGGGATCTGCTTGGTATTATTTATCAGAAGAGAGGAATGACACGGTGCATGTTTAATTTGGGTTTAGTTTGTCACGTGTATGGTTTTCTCATTACAGCAGGAATATGGATGCTAAATGCCACTTTTAAGTAACATAATGAATAGGAAAGCAAAAAACCCTTGTTTTTATTGTTGGTGATGAGATTTTGTCCAATGGCCCAACTGATCAGATCTCTGGGTGATTGCTGACCATGGAAACTATTCAGATTAAATGATGCAATCCAGTATAGATGATTAAAGGCAATTTCTGCCATTTTCCAGGTAACTTCCTTGTGTTGTTGAGGACTTTCTTTCTCTTGCATGTCAATTCTTCATCTGTTGGTCTGGATCCTTCCTCGTCTCTTGAAGGGGAATTCTGAAACCTTTTGTGCAGTCATCTGAGCTTTTCCCTGTTTTTTTCAAGCATTTTTTTTCCCTGCATGGTGGGCAACACTTGAAGTTCTGAAGCTTGTAATTCATTTTTTGACAGCAGTTTTGACTTGTAGTTTAATTTCCATAGAAAGAATCCTATTTTTGAAATCTCCTCCTGTCCTCTTCTCCTGCCCTTTTCCCATTCTCCCTGGTGTGTTAGTGGGGGAGGAGAAGGTGGGAATATGCTGGGTGGATACTGCATCCTGGAGTCCTGGTCACAGCTACTTGAGGGGTGGAAGTGAAACTCCTCAGATCCCTGATATTTAGGGAAGTAGGATTTAGTTTTTAAATGGAATACAAGACTTGAACCAAAGCATAACAGATGTTTCCAGCACATGGCAGGATTGCCCACTTGTCCCCAGGAGGTGAGGAAAAGCAACACTACCTCATGTTTTGGCTGCTCTCACAGTACCTTCAAAATCCCATAGGTCAGACAGGTGTGTTACCCTTGTTGTTGTTTTGCTCTTCCACAGAGGAAGTTATGAGTTACTGGAAGAGTGACAGGAAGGGGAAAGGGGAAATATGCAGGCTCTCCCACAAGGAGAGAGGAGAGCTTGGTTCAAGGAAAAGGATTCTTAGGCCGCTTGAGGTGGGAATCTGCTTTGTATTCAGACACCAGTGTGTAGGTCCATGTGCACTGAGGATTTAAGGTTGCAGAGCAGCCAGTGGGGATTTAATTAATACAGTCAAGGAGCCCAGGAACTGACACAGCTCATCCCCCAGTAGCTGTCTTTTTCAGAGGGAGCTGAAACACTCTTGGGACTCCACCACCTTCATTGACAAGGTCTGTGTTTCACAGGAGCTGAGACACATGGATGCCTTCTACTCTGGAGACAAATCTCTTCCCTGGCACCCAGCAGCCTCCCTGGGAATAGAGCAGCAAATAGACTGCAGGAAAAGGTGTGTTAGCTGGTTTTGGATCCAGCAGCATCTGCAGGGATGTCTGCTTGGAAACCTCTTGCACCTCTGTTCCAATGGCACAGACATGTTTTTCAAAGTCTGAAAAGGAAGCTCAAGTCCATAATCAGCATACTCTTCCTGCACTCTTGCATCAGGTGGGTGTCTCAGTATTCTGGTTGCTGTATCCTGGATGTTTTCTGGGGTGAGATGTGTGTTCAAAGACCATGTTCCTTTGGTTTCAAGGAATCATAGAATGGCCTTGGTTAGAAGCTGCCTTAAAGATCATCTCATTTTAACACCCCTGCCATGGGCAGGGACACCTTCCACTATCCCAGATTGCTCAGAGCCCCATCTAAACTGTCCTTCAACACTTCCAGGGATGGGGCAACCACAGCTTCTCTGGGAAACCTGTGCCAGGGCCTCCCCACTCTCCCGGGAAGAATTCCTAGTATCCAGTCCAAACCTCCTCTCTGTCAGTTTGAAGCCATTCCCTCTTGACCTGTCATTACATGCCCTTGCAAATGCTGGAGTATTTGCACATTCCCAGCTACACAAGGGTGGGTGGAGGGTGGCAGCATAATGCACAATCCTGACCCTGCCTGCATCCAGATCTGAACTTGGGAGAACATTTCTAAAAGGCATCAAAATTCCAGATCGAGCTAAGTGACCCATGAAGGGTTTTGAAACACTTGGCTCCTGTCATCAGCGGCATGAGCCTTCCATGTGATTAAGACCTTGGCTACCTAGCTAGAAGGAGTTCAGGGACACAAGGAATGCCTATTCTGCAGCTTAGGCCAGGACCAAAGGTGCAGCTCTGAGCTTAAAGGAGCAATGGGTAGAGGATGAAGTTTGGAGGGCAGAGATGGGGATGTACAGATCAATTACAGCCTCCTGGTGCACTCAAGGCTCTGAAAAAAGTGTCCTTAAAGACTGGGGATTCCTGGGGATTCCATGCTCCCTCTGACTGTCTGTTCCAGTGCTGCACTACTCTAAAGGGTAAATATTTTTTCGTTATAGAACTTTGTCCTTAAAATTGTCCCGAAGATCGAATTATTTGCCTTCAGTTCCTGGGACCATAAATTGAACAGGTGTCATCTTGAATTTTCAATGGCTCAAAAATGTCATTTTAGCTTAAAGATGGAGCTGGAGTTTTCCTTTCGTGTTGCTATTTATCATCATCATCATCATCATCATGGCTAGGCTTCGCGAACGAAGATTTGGGAAGGCTCTATCCACATTTGCTACAGGCACGCTGGTGGCTTATGAGGCCAATACGTGACAGACATGTTGCTATTTATGTGAATCTGTAAATAGGCAAACAAGGGTGGGAGGGTAGGGGAGTTTTATTTCATCATTATTTAGTATAAATGCATTGATTCCTGGGACTTATTAAAAGGGACTGAGATTAAACTGAATCTACAGGAGTAACAGTAGATTTTTAATTCCCTCTTTGCATATAAAACTATCACCAGAGGTCTGGTAAACCTGCAGGCTGCATTCTCAGAAAGCCACCTAGATGTGTGACTAAAGCTCAGTTAGCCACCAGAAATTCATCCAAAGAGGGGGTCTACTGGCTAAATGTTGAAAAGTAGCCATTTCAGAAGTGATTCTGCATTCTAGTCAGGTTTGCAGGCTAAAGCAAACAGGATGAGTTTTCGTAACGTTAGTAATTCAGGTTTTGTTCCCACAGCTCCTTTTCTGAATAGGGGAAAGAGAAAGGGGTAATTTTTGGCTCCTCAACAGCAGCAAAAGTAATACAGCAAAGAGGGCTCAAAGCTATGCCATAGCTTATTGAGGAGTTCCAAATTTGTATAGACCTTGCAAGGGACCATTGTTGCAAGACAGGTGAACTGTTTAAGTCAATGCAACTGCTAAGACTTAGTTCTGCAAAGAAAGATTGAGGTAAAAAAGTCTGTCCAGGAAATGTAAACATGTGGCAGATGGTTGGGATCAATCAGTACCCAGCTTTTAGCACTCTGCACTCTTGGAGTCTGTGGTTGTTGGCACCTGTGGAAACTGGGACTGCTCATACTCTCAAAGTGCTGCTGCAGATCAATGAACTGGCCTGACTTAAGTAAAGAAAGGCACATGCAGAAGGTAGAAGGAGCATTAAGGAGAAGAGGGTGCAAAATAAGCAGTAGTGAACCTCTTGGTGTGAGATGAAGGAGATGAGACAGCCTCTATTTCAATGGTATAACAGGATTAGTAAAGAAATTATAAACAGAAACATGGAAAAAGGTAAAATATGACACTAGAAAAGTGGAACTGAACTCTGTTCATTCTGTGAGACCTGGACTATTGCCAGGAATAATGTATTCCCAGGGCCAAGGCTTTGCATTTGTTAGTGGCAGACTGCATGAGAGTCCTGTCAACCCATCCCTCCACCTTTCCAGGGTCCTGCTGGATGCCAGCCCTACCCTCACTGTATCAGCCTTTCCTACAGTTTATTGTTGCCAACTACAAACTTGTGGAGTAAGGGAAATTAAAGTAATCTGGTGCTAGTGATGGAGTATTCCTCAAATGCCTACTCCATTCATGCAGCATATTTTTTCCACTCCCCAGATTATTATTCATTGCGATTTTCTACCACGTGGTCATCATACATAGTACCCAGAGTAAAAAGGGATACTAAAAAAGCAGGTTGGGTTTCTGCCCGAAAAGACCTTATTCTTTAACTTCATCTTTTTCATCATCATGGCTGGGCTTCGTGAACGAAGATTAGGGAAAGGTCTCTACCCACGTGTGACACAAGCGCGCTGGTGGCTAAAAAGGCCAATACGAGACAGGCATGTCCAGTTGCCAAAGGCACAGCAGAAAGACTCCTTAGGTGGTAAATTCTGCAGGGCACGATTCTTTCTGCATTGTCTTTTCTCCTCAAGAGTGATCCTGTGTGCTTTCTCAAAAGCATTAGCTGCGTTATAGATGGTGTGTCTCCAGACCTCCTGGTTGGAGGCCAGAGTAGACCAGTTATGTTGATCAATATGGCTGAGGCTGAGATGTTGTTTCAGGGAGTCTTTGTATCTCCTCTTCAGGGCTCCTCTCACACAGCAGTCAGTGGCAAGTTCACCATAAAGCAGGATCTTAGGGAGGCAGTGGTCCTTCATCCTTGAGACGTGCCCTTTTTAACACCCACTTTTTTATCTGTGTACGATTCTAGATCACAGAATATTCTGAGTTGGAAGGGACCCACAAGGATCATCGATTCCAACTCTTAAGTAAATGTCTGGTTTGCTCCTAATCCATGACCATACAATACACTGAAACCAACTGTAGCTTCCCCCCAAAGCACAGCCCAGAGGTTTTTAATCAACTAGTTTTAATTGATTACACCAATCATTGCATAATATTTTTAAAGCCTGCAAGTCCCATTTTCAGAAAGGGCTGCAACCACCTTGTTACTTCTTTGTCGGGAACCACAGTGTAAGGTATTTGTTGTGATGGTTTTTAACATATGGAAGATCAAGATCAGATTCCTAAAATATTCTGAAAACCAGTTATAGCTTTAGCAGTGACTGTGGTTAAATATAAAACCCAAGTAATTCGTTCTATTAAAAAGCTCAAGTCTTATTTTTATCGAGTGATGTTATGAGGGCATGTTCTAAATCAGCCTAAAGCTCTTGTAGCTACAAGAGCTTCACTTCTGCAACTTTTTAACAGCCCAATTAAGTTGGTACAGCTTCTTGTGCATGTTGTTAGTACAGAATTCTTCCTCTGACACTGCCCAGACCTGACAAACTCCAGAAGATTAAACATTTGAAGAAGACAGGCGAAGAAAATGCAAGAGCTGAATAATAATGTTGAGTTTATTTTTCCCCTGCAAAGATGAGTCTCATTTGGACAGGGTCAGGTTGCGATGGGCACAAAGGACTAAGAAATAAAACCATCCATTTTATGCATTCACGTAACACTTCTCTTGACATCCCTCTCCACACTACCCTGCACTACTCCATAAGTACAGGCCCAGTTTAAGATTATGCTGCTAATGATGATATGCAAGTATTCCAAGCATCCCCTAACCAGAATGTGTATTCCATGCAGGATTAAAGAACAGTTTGCCTGATGCACACTGGACAGGCGGTATGGAGCAGGGTCAAGGCAAGCATGTAGCAGAGCTCTGAAATTTCCTTTTTGATCAAGCAAGTAGTGAGCATATGTTGGCTCACTATGGAATGTGTGCTCAGCTTACTTTAGTGGAGTTTCAGCACTGACCTTTTGCTGCATTCCTCCAGCAGCAGTAAAATGGTTCTGCTTAAGTAAACTGACATATACCACGTGCAAACGCAGCTGTCTTCTCCAGCCCATCATTTCTCCTACTGTTACAAAAAAGGCTGGAGGCATGGCAATGCTGTAATTTAATGTGTAATAACCTCCCACGAAAATAATGTTGTGAAAATTAATTGTGCTAGTGGCACAATAAAATCCACCTTGAGAAACCAGAATTGGCCACAGGAGTGCATGCTAATAGGCCCTGGATTGTTGTACTTTATTACTATTTATTACTATCTGTGTGACAAACACAGGAAGCACCACCTCCAGCTTGACCCATCCTTACCTCTCTCTGATTGCTTTATGTTTTCCATCTTTTGTTCTTGTTCAGCTCAGTTTTTGTAAGTGTCTGGCAGGTCTGGTCTCTCATCTGCAGCAAGCAGGTGACTCAGCAGGCAGTTATTACTGGGCAGGATGCTTCTTTAAAGAGCTATTTGTGATGTCAAGTGCTGCCATCAGTGAGAGCAAACCACAGGGACACAGCCAGATTTTGCACCAATTTGGTGTCATTGCACTGCATGAAGACCAAGGCTTTTCCAGACAGCTTGCAATTCTAAATACCCCTGTTTATGAGATGCATTAAACTCAGACACTTGGGCTTGGCTCTCAGAAAGTGCTGAATGTGTCCCATCTGAAAGCCAACCTACTTTAGTTTGGGTACTCAAAAATGAAGACATTGCTTGGTGTTTGGATGGACAGGAGAGCTCTTTCCTTTATGTGCATGGCCTGAGCTTCCCAAAAGTCACAACTGAAAGCATCTTTTCCCATAAAAAAATCAAGTAGAAAACACAAAAAAGACACGGATCCAACATTTATTGCATAAAGCCTGCGCTGCCAAATTCTTGATGCCTTTTTCCTAGAATCATAGAATCATTTGGGTTGGAAGTGACCTTTAAAGGCCATTCAGCCCAACCCCCCTGCAATGAGCAGGGACATCTTCAACAGATCGGGTTGCTCAGAGCCCTGGTCAGCCTGACCTTGAATGTTTCCAGGGATGGGGCATCCACCACCTCTCTGGGCAACCTGTTTCATCACCCTCATTGTAAAAAATGTCCTCCTTATATCTAATGTCAGTTGACCCTTCTTTAATTTAAATCCACTATCCTTTGTCCTGTCACAACAGGCCCTGCAAAGAAGTTTGTCCCTCTCTTTCTTACAGATGCCCTTTGAGAACTGAAAGTTCCCCTGGAGCCTTTTCTTCTCCAGGCTGAACAACCCTAATTTTCTCAGCCTTTCCTCGCAGGAGAGTTGTTGTATCCCTCTGATCATCTTGGTGTCCCTCCTCTGGACTCTCCAAAAGATTCTGTGCTGGGGACCTGAGGGCCCCCTCATCGCAACAACCAGGATGTGCTGACTCACCTGGTGGGTCTCACACCCAGACAAGGGGGCAGACTGTCCTAATCAATAAATATCTACTTGTTGTAAAATAATTATGGGCAGAAGAAGAACTAGAAAATGTTGCTGTCGTCTTTCAGCAAAAGATTCCCCACTGTAAACCAAAGTAAGATATAACTGTGGTAGTCAGATATAAATATGGTGTACATAGATAAAGAATCAGCGTGACTGAAAGCCTCTTCTTCCAAACTCTATAAATGAATACCCTTCATGTGTTCTGCACATCTCAAAGATTCTCTTTTTATTTTTAATTAACATGATCCTTTTAATTACAATATAGGTGTGAGATCATGTTGGTTGGAAGGGACCTTTGGAAGTCATCTAGTCTAACCTCCCACTTGTATTAGGACTCCTGCCAGCCCTAGAAAAGATCAAGCCATGGCTGACCTTCATGTTGTATTTCCAGCAGTAGAGAGACAGCCATCTAACTTAACATATGATGATTACTATAGGGCTAAGAATAATTCTCTGACTAGGGGGATCTTTTGAATGCACTGGATGGTACCTGTTGCAAAGACTTCTGGCAGTCGATTTTCCTCTTTTCTTTATTTCTTTTTCTTTCTTTCTCTCTTCCTTCCTTCCTTCCTCTTTCTTTTTTTCTTTATTTCTTTCTTTCTTTCTCTTCTGTGAAAATGTAAGCATCTGAATAATGTTACTGATGTGAATGAATGGGTCTATTAATTTGTTTTGTTTTTCATGAGATATGTTCTGCCTACACTGATGCACTGCCAACAAGGGGGATTTGGAAAGCATGGTTTGGAATTTTGTGGAGCTGTATATGTTCTTATTGTTAGAGATAGGTCGGGAAGTGAAATCTTGGGCCAAATGCTGCCAAAACTCCCACAAAGTTCAGTAGGGCTGGTATTTAACATTGTGTTGCCATAAAAAGCCCTGAATTTGGCTTAGGTGGGCAACTGAGTGGAGAAGACTGACTTTAAAGTCAGCCACTATAAGAGCACTCAGCAAAGATCATCACATGAAGGTTTTGGGGCTTTAGCTTTTCAAATTCTGTAGTTACAGTACGAACAACTTTGATGGTCCTCTTTACAGAGCCATTCCTGTTCAAAACCTGCTGTTTTCATGGGGAGAGCTCACAGCTGCTTGAGTGTAGTGCTCTGGCTGGAAGGCCTTTGTAATGACCTTTTTGACCCTTGTAATGATCTTTTTCCTGGTATGGGACTTCAATTATAAGGAATTAGCTTCAAATGACCTGTGGGTGCAGGTATTTTCTTCTGAGGCCTTATCAGAATCTGGACATATTACTTAATTCCTAGGTGATTTTAAGTGATCTAACTTTTCTATAGCTGTATAATGTTTCCAATCAGCATAATTTCCTGATCTAAAACTACTTTTTGTCTCTTTCTAATTTATCCTATCATTACCTGGCCCACAGTTTGCAGCTTCATAGAATCACAAAATCACTTAGGTTGAAAAAGATCTTTAAAGACAATGGACTCCTGTCATAGTCCATTTTCATAGTTTCAAACTATGACAACTCCAAACACTAACACTGCCAAGTCCACCACTAATCCATGCCCCTGAGCACTACATCCACATGTCTTCTAAATCCCTCCAGGGATGGTGACTCCACCACTTCCCTGGGCAGCCTGTGCCAGTTCTGGATAACCCTTTCTCTGAAGAAATGCTCCCTAACATCCAATCTAAACCTTCCCCTAGCAAAACTTGTGACCCTTTCCTCTGTTCCTATCACTTATTCCTTGGGAAAAGAGACCAAACCCCACGAGGCTACAACCTCTTCTCAGGGAGTTGTAGAGAGTGACAAGGTCTCTCTTCAGTGCTAACAACAAAAACTCCTCAGGTCTGCTGCCTGTCTTCTGCATGACTGTCAACTGTGTATCATTCAACCTCTTGAATTCTTCCATTTTTAAATCAATTTAGTAGAATAAATTGTTTGATGCAATGATAGGCTTTCTAAAAGGACTAGATAATTTGAAACACAGGGACTTTGCTGGGTGTTGGGCACTTCAGGGGTGAGGCAGCTAATTTTCATTAAGGATACAATAATTTCATTTCAAGCTTCGCCTTCTGTGTTGTGGTCACTCAGAAAGATGCCAACAGTGTATTTTTATCTGCAGTTCATATTTCTCAACAGGAAGACTCCAGAGAGCTGAGGAGCACTATCAACGCAAGAGCGGTGTGGACCATTTTACATGTAGCAACATCAGCTTGCAAGACTTGCCTGTAATTTATGGACTGCCTGGAAGAAAGAACCACTTCCATCGGCAGGGAGAATTGCCTAAAATGGCTAAAAACACATCCAAGATAACAACTGGTGGTCAGGCAGCGGTTTCCAAACAACTACTCAACAGAAGGACTCACATCCTCTTGTGTAGCTGGTCAAGCTTGAGGCCAAGCTCCTGTCAATGACCCACTGCAAATTCCATCTTTTGTTGGTGAGCAAGGAGAGATTCAGTCCTCAAAAAAGGAGGCTTGGCTGGCTTGTGCTGGTAGGATTTCCGCTGTGGAAATAGGCACGGAGAAGACTGATAACATGGACGAGGAGGGGCGGAAGGAAGCAGGCCCCTGTTTGTGGAGTGCTGCTATTTCTGCTGGGATTTAAAACTGTCCTTTGGAGCAAAGTTGAAACAGTCACTATAAATGACTTGCATGAGTGAGTACAGAACATTTTGGAGGATTATAATTTATGCCAGGCAGGAGCTGTTATGGCTCAGTTTAAGGAACTCAAAATAAGATTTCTGGGAGATAACCAAGCTAGTTTCACCTTTGGTAACTTCCCAGTCCAAGACATTCCTAACTTAATGGGTACTGGGTCTGTTCCTGCCTGGGGGCTGAGGGCCTTGAACTCCTATTGAAACTCAAAGATGCTCTGATGACATTTGGCACTGTTAAGAGTTGGAAAGAGCTGGCAGTGCCATGTAGCACATCTCTATGCCCCTTTATCCAAACCTGAATTAATTCAGAGTAAGGATTCCTTCTCCCAAGGTTTTGTCTTCCATGGAAAATCTCTCTTGAAGGAAAGGAGAGATATTCTCCATGGGATACTCCTTTCTGCAGATTTAAAATAAATCAGCATATTAAGCCAACTGGAGATGAACCATGTCTGCCTGGACACAGACAGTCATGCACGTGCTTCCCAAAGATGGAATAGAAGGTGGGAAAAATTAATCCATTTCTGCTGAGCAACAGGAAGGCAGACATGGAGCCCTGTCTTTCCACCTCCCAGGCAGATTGAGAGCACTTCATAACACAAAAGCATAGCTGTATCCTGTAACCTTGATCCACACAGTGGATCTCTCTCCATTCTCAGAGAAATGTTTGTACATTATGAGACTGATTTCTAAGTTTTTAGAAAGGCTGCTTCTCTAAATCTTACATAGGTTTTTTTGCTAGTTTTATCCCTGTTAGTTAAGTCGAAACCCTTCTTGGAACATGAGGTACAAACCCACCTCCTCCTTACTCTTTGCACCCTTTGAATATTTACAGATGGTTTTCATATTCCCTTTCAGTTGTCATTCAGCCAGTGTCGCTCTGTGTGTATCTCTTCAAATGCAGCACCCTTGGAAGGACACACAAGGGGGACACAAATTTTGCCCTCAATTACACCTGTGTAATTTTGGAGTAAGACAGTGAACTTTGGTAGACTTTGAATTTACATGAGCAAAACACAGAGCAGGAAGTGAATGCCAAATAAAAGCTAGGAAGACAATCAAAACTAACATCACATTCTGCACGCCCCAGACTGCACAAGGTTAGTAGTGCCTTTTCTATCATTTTTTCCTTGCATTCATACTGAGTGAATATTTAGAAGTTTGGAAGTGTAACAGTCACCTGGAACATGCCAGTACAGACCATGGCTCTTGTGAGAAGTGAAGATATCATCATTATGTGCTGGTCCATGCAGATTTCTTTCACAATTCAACACTGAGTTTTTCTATGTTACATAGATTATTTGATACTAGATACTTCAAATTTATAGGACCATGATACAAACATGACACAGTAACCTTGTTTTGCTCTGTGACTTCTTTTTCCGATGGGTATCGATAATTATTCCCACTAGAGAAAATCTCTCCACCTTTTCTCAGCCTTGCATAGGACTGGTTGAAAGTGCTGTTCCATGTCAGTTCTGAAAGCAGAGGAACTGGTGAATGAGATGGGAGCCATGCATCACATATCCATAGTACATTTTCCAGTTAAAAAAATACATGACATGGAAATGAAGTGCCCAAAGGAAGTTTTGCTTGCTCAAGCTGTCTCATCTTCCCCAAGCTGCACTTGCCACTCCACTCTTTATACAGTGTTCCACCACCTCTGCAGTCTTTTTGGTGGCCTGTCCATTCTGCCATATTCCACTAAACATATAGGCTGCATATATGGGCTGCAAAATTACATCAGCTATTTTCCAGCCATATCCTTTGGCCTGGTCTAAATTGTGTTCCTGTTCCAGCTGGCTTCCTTGATGGAGAGGGACTCTTTATAAGACTTTTTACAAGACTTTTTACACAGGCGTGTAGGGACAGGACAAGAGGGAATGACTTCAAACTGATAGAGAGTAGGTATAGATTGGATATAAGTAGGTTTAGGTTGGATATTAGGAAGAAATTCTCTACTGGAGGCACTGGAACAGGTTGCCCCAGAGAAGTTGTGATATCTCGTCCCAGGAAATGTTGAAGGCCAGGCTGGAGGGGGCTTGGAGCAATCTGGTCTAGTGGAAGGTGTCCCTGCCCATGGCAGAGGGTTGGAACTGGATGATCTTTAAGGTCCCTTCCAACCCAGGCCCTTCTGTGATTCCATGATTCTCTATAATGATAGTTGATAGGTCCTCCTAAGCAATGGACTTTGGACATGGCACTCGGTATGGAACCTTATAGAACAAGACAGAGCTTGCAAGACTGACTTCACATTTAATCTGACTCATTTCAACATCTTTTCTCTTTATTATAAACAATAACCCTGTTTTTCTCCCTTTCCAGTTTATTCTGAAGTGGGAATTGGAAATAAGGAACTATGAACCACCTGTCTTTACCCAGAATCTGGCCTAACCTCTGAGAAACAACCTTCAAAAGAGCTTTACACATTTCTTATGGGTTTCTCTATAGCTTAAAATCATCAGGGCAGCCTGTACCACGTGCAGAGAAAGAAGTTAGCCCATTCCAAATGGGAATTAAGATGCAATTTATATGCCCACTTCAGATGCTGTGAGCCTGCCACCCATGCTGAGCCTGTAGTCACCTATGGAAGTACTTGGAACATGAAAATGCTTCCAAGAACTGAAATGCTTTGCTTCTAAATATTCAAAAATGCATTTTCAAGAGTAACAAGCACATAAGACAACTGGCTGTGTCTGAGCTCACTCAGATTTGGTAACCTCAGGCTGCCTTCACCATACATGCTCTCCCCAGGGCTCAGCCCAGGAGCAAGTTGTTTGTCCTTGTGCATAAGAATATATTCTTCTAATTCTGTGGTCCCACGGGACCACAATCCTGTGGTTGCTACTGACTTCTACCACATCCACTATCTAGTATGAAGTAATAAATGTATTTTTATGCAGTATTGATGGTGTGCCCTGGTACTTCCATGAGGCAAAGATACAAGAAGAGGGCAGGCATCTCTTTACACTGCTGACCTGGTGTGAATACCAGCAAATAGCTATATATTTTTGGATATAGCACAGGCAAGAAATAAGAGTAAATGAGGCCTGCAAGGACTAATGCTCAAAATATCATGCAAGTGTAAATTAAACTTTCCTCCAATGAGGGGAAAATGAGACACAGATGAAATAAACTGATCAACTTTTAAGCTCACAGAAATCACAGAACTGGGTTAGAGTGTGTGATCTCAGTCCTAACTGAGATGGAACCAGGTGTTCTTTAAGGTCCTTTCCAACCCAAACCATTCCATGATAATTTCCTCCTTTACACTATATCCCTTCTTCCATAATCACCTTCTGTGGCTTCACTCATCTCTGATACAATGGGAAAAGTTATAACTCTTTCATCTTTAAGCTGAACTTAGATTGTGCTCTCCAGAGAGAACTACTGCAGAAGGAAAGACCCCAGATACCATTCCCACCCCTCTGGGCAGTGCCATCTACCAACAGGATAATTTCTGGCATCGCAGCAGGGGACAGGCAGGACAAGGTCTGTACATCTGTGCCTCAACTGCCTGCATTCTGCTGCCCTTGTTTGCCACCAGTTACCATGTGAGCAAACAGACAGGGATCACAGAGCTGGGGACAATAGATGAAGGTCAGTAACTTATATCCTTGGCAAATCAAGACCCTCGGCAATTTTTTTTTCCTTGCAACAACCTCAGTTCAGACTCTGCAAAGGGCACCTGCAGTTTACAGTGGTCACCACGAGCAGGTTAATAAAGCTGAACAACGGCATTTGCTCCTCACTCCTCCTAGTGGCAAAAATTTTTTATTCACTAAAATTGATTTATTCACTAAAATTATTCACTAAAATTGCACGAGCCATGCCTGCAATTTTACACGACATTTTCAAGGCATTAAATCCTGTCATCCTTCCAAGGAATAGTGCACTGCATATACAAATAGAAAACCTCATTCCCATTAAGTCACTTTCCTCTTAATCTTGAATAGCTTTTCATGACCCAAACAGGGTTTCTGAGAAATTGCAGCCTGCATGTTACAGTTGCTGGGTACAGATCAAACAGAAAGTACAGTTTAGGTGATCCCATCTCTATATTCTGGGTTTTTTTTCTAAAAGGCAGCTAAAAATCTGCTGTTACCACCACTTCCTTGGCAATAGATATGAAAAATGGGAATAATACATGTTGTGTCAAGGATCCTTCTGACAAAGATTCCCTCCGGCAGGACAATTCAGCACTTCCAAGGGTCAGACTTCAGCAAGCAGAACTAATAGTCTCCCCATACCATTCCAACCACTTTGACTTTCCAAAACCTCATCTCTAGAGCTTGTTTGTTCTTTTTAGTACCAAAGACCAACTGCTGACAAGTTTCTATGCAACCTCCTGAGGACTGAAAACACACATTCAAAAAATAAAAGGCAAAAAGCTTAACTATTTTCTTAGAAATTAGCAGCAGTTTCACCTAAGTGCAACTAAATTAAATGGTGTCTTCCTGCTTTGGCAAAGGAACAGGCATAATTTTTATTAACAAATAGTCTAGAAGTATAAGCAAGATATTTGCTCAAGGACTGCTGGTGTTCCACAGGCTCCTTGTTGGTGGATGTGATGACTGAAGGGAAAAATAAAACTAAAAATCTGTAACACAGACCTTTATCACAACACAGATAAGTCTTAGAGCTTATAAAAAGGGATACTTCTGCCACCACACCTTTCCTAAACAGAATAGTGTTAAGAGCACTTGCTTTTCTGGGACCAGAGTTTGATTTCAGCTGAAGGCCAGCAATGTAAAATGAGCTCTAATAGGATTAATCCAGCTCCTTCTAGATGAATTCACATCCTTCTTTTCTAGAACACCAAATTAGGTTGCATTGCTTGCATGATTCCTCTTCAGAAGTTGCTGGCAGGGGAAAAGGAAGTATTTAACAGTTCAGCAAGAGATGTTTGCTGGGTCACTTAAATGGCTTCTTACAGCATGCAGGACTCAAAAATACTAAGCTGAGAGTCTGTTATTACACAATGACTTTATACACATCATGAACTGGTGATTATTCCTTGGATTCTCTGTGAGAATTTTAAATTATGCAGTTTCCCCACAAGGGAGCTTTGCCATCTTTGCATTTGTCAAACTAAATCACTTTCAAAGAAAATCACAATGGAGATAGAAAAGAATTTGGGTTTTAATTAGCTTTCAGGTTCTCCAGTTTTCAAGTGTAGAATTTCAGCAATACATAGGCAGAGATTTCTGATTCCAGCTCTGCCAGGATCCCCACACTTCCTACACAGCAGAACTGTGGATTTGAGGAGTCACCTGGGACCTTCCCCTCCCCACCTGCTTTGCTGTGAGCCCAACAGTCCTGGCAATCCCAGCAATCCCAATTCCAGACAGGACTTTCCCTGTGGCCAGTCTCTGCATAGAAGGGCTCCTTCCAGTCTCCTGGGTCCACAGCTGAGTTCCAGGATGTCCAAGAAGGAGGAAAACCAGTTCCCAATATCGTCCTTACCTGCCATCACTGGGATGCAAGGCTGGTTTGGTTGGGGTTTTTGACTGGATTCAAGTTCGTCCCAAGAAATTCCATAGCTGCATCTTGAGCTGTCTCCCCAGAATTTCTGATTATTCATAAAATGTTAATAACTAATAAGCAGCAAATTATACCTGTACAACAGTCCAGAACACTTTAGTGTTCCTATTAAGTTGTTCATATGACACACTTGTCAATATGAAGTCTGAAAATGAAGCAAAAAGCAAACATAGTAAAAAAAAAAAGGAAGAAATAATAATTAAAAATTCTAATTATTGTCACAGGTGTATAATAATTTGATTTTTTAAACACTCCCATGATTTACAAAATGTAGCAGGTTAAATGTTTGATTAATGTCTTTCATTCTGTAAAAATGGGGCAGTAATACATTTTATTTTGCGGTCACTGTTACAAATTACACCAAAGTTATTCCAAGGAGACACCTGACATTGTTTTTTTAAATCACTGAGAAAATTCAGAAAATGTTTGTAAAAGTCAACAAGTAGAAGAACCTTGTTCCTACTCTTATGCCTACTTATGTATGAGGATTGCTCATATATTTCTGTAGATTACATACAATAAGTTACATTGAATGCCTTTCAGATAAAGTTTAGGACTTCAACATTAATACTGTGCTGAAACAAAGCAAGAGGCAAAAATCAGCTGCTCACACCCAGGTACAGACAGCATTTATCTTTTATTATGATGACACGATTCTTGAAAATGCAACAAATACCATTTCAGGGTCATCATCCCTCAGGAAAGAGACATTCTAGTCCAGAATCTCTTTAATCTCATCCTCTGTCCACAGGATACAGCTTTCTGCTCCTCAAAATTCAGTGCTTCGAGGTCAGAGTCAGTGTAGAGGATACTCTGAAGATCTGGGGGAGCATGTTGCTCAGTTGGTAAAACATTTCCTCGGAAATTGTCTGGGGAAAAAAAAAAACCACACCAGTAAGCTTTGGCTTTTGGAAGAATTAAGTCTCTCTCAACCTTGTTTCTTGATATTTCAGAGAATTGCTGCTTTTCAGAAGACCACACAGATAATTTTCAAACTGTGTGTTATAATCCTACTTAATTAAATTAAAAGGAAAAGACTGACCTAAAAACACTGTATTTATGCAACATATCCATTTCCAGTAGATTTCTTGTTCCAATAATTATTTCTACCTAACAAAAGTAGGATAGTGCTGCTTGTTATCTACAGGACTCCTGCCCTCTGGATTCCAGCATTAGATTAAACTTCAGTATTTATTTTGGCTTCCTCCTTGCTCAGCAGCTTCCTACTTTGTCAAGAAATACATGTTATTTCTTTCCTAACATAACTCTGATTTTATATCCCGCACTGCCTTTTATCTTTGGAAAACTTCCTGTTTCTGAAGATCAGCTACAACTCCAAATTAAACCATTTTAGAACCTTAATTACAAGTAACTTCAAATACCCGGAGTAATTCAGGTTTTTGTGGAAGCATGACTGAAGCGACTGCATTGCAGCTTTCCAAGTTGTTAGATGTTATGACTAATAAACACCTAAAGTTCTGTAATGCAAGGTTAGCCCATCTCCTCAGGGTAACAGCAAAAAAAGTCTCTTTTTCAAAAATTATGCACATTTGGAAAGCTGAACCTCCCAGTTTGAAATTTTAGCATACTCAGAACGTACTACTGGATATTCAAAAGTATAAACCTTAATCCTGTTTTACAGGCAAGGAACCAAAACCACACTGATTAATTTAAGCTCACCCCAAAAGAGCAGGGAATAGCAAACACATCAAAACTAGATCTGCTGACATGTAACTTCTTTTTCCAACAGTCTCCTAGGCTGGATGTGAATTTGGTTTAACCTACCTGTGGTACCAGGAATTGTACAGTCCGAGAAATTCCTCCATCCCACGAGGCCATTTCCATCATGAAACCTAAAATAACAGCATTTCTTATATATCCATGCAATATTTCCTATTAATCACACCAGCATCAATCAGTGAGGGAGTTTTCACATAAAAGTAGGGATGGATGACATATCCATCAAGAATTACTAAAGGTCACCATAGGAAGAGGTTCCTCAAGTAGGTGGTAGAAAGAACACTACTAACATTTTAAATTGAATGACTGGTTCAAGTATTTAAGTGCAGTACACAAAAATGCAGAAAGTAATAACACCACTTGGAAAGACAGAAAACCATGCTGAGTGTCATGAGGACTTTCCATCAAGGAGATGAATTAGTATATAAATTAGTCTCAGAAAAATGCAGAGAATTCCATTGTTTGAGGCAATCAAAATACAAAGGGCACTGGAAATTACAGAATCATAGAATCATAGAAGAGTTTGAGTTGGAAGGCACCTGAAAGATCATCCAGTTCCAACCCCCTGCCATGGGCAGGGACACCTTCCACTATCCCAGGTTGCTCAGAGCCCCATCCAACCTGGCCTTCAACATTTCCAAGAATGGGGCAGCCACAGCTTCTCTGGGCAACCTGTGCCAGGGCCTCCCCACCCTCCCAGGGAAGAATTCCTTCCTAATATCCAATCTAAACCTCCTCTCTGTCAGTTTGAAGCCATTCCCCCTTGTCCTGTCACTCCAGGCCCTTGGAAATAGTCTCTCTCCATCTACCTTGTGGGCTCCCTTCAGGTCCTGGAAGGCCACCATTAGGTCACCCCAAAGCCTTCTCTTCTCCAGGCTGAACAATCCCAACTCTCTCAGCCTTTCCTCACAGCAGAGCTGCTCCATCCCTCTGATCATCTTGGTGTCCCTCCTCTGGACTCGCTCCAAGAGCTCCATGTCCTTGCTGTGCTGGGCCCCCAGAGCTGGAGGCAGCACTGCAGGGGGGTCTCCTCAGAGCAGAGGGGCAGAATCCCCCCCTTCACCTGTAACAGCAGCTCTTGCCCTCCTTCAGAAACTTCTCAAAGCAGTACTGCGCACTTTTCCTTCTCTGTGTTTAAGTTGTAAAGATCCTTCTGAAACATTTTTCATCTCAGTACTCTAAGTGTCTGAGAGTATTTCCTGGTATGACAGCTAACAGTTTCAAAGGAAAAAATATAAGCGTGTTTAACAAATGATAAATTTTGAAAAACACCTTTTTAATTTTTTTTGTAAAATACACAGCCTGAGCTGAGAGTGGATGTCACCAAATGCAACACAAACCAAAACCCAACCAAAGCATTCACTGACATACCTTTGACACACTTGAACACAAGCTCCGCCCTCTTCAAGCACCATGGAATGGTCATTTCCTGAAAATGAATAAAAGAAAAGCCTCAGTGCACAATGGATCTAACCAACAAGAGTGGCAGGGTAATTATTAAAAGTAATATATTTTTGTTGCAGAACCTCATTTTTCCTGCAGCATTACAGACTGAGTTTTCCAGAGTGTTCTGGGCAGGTGGTATATACCTTACAGGAGATCAGAAAAGCACTGCCATTGCTTATTGGCAGGAGACCCCAATGTCAGAACGCTTTTATACAGGAAAATGCAGGAAAATGTCCAATATCCAACTGATAAATGTCAGGTTCATGCTTCAGCTAGTCAAAACCAGGCTCCTGACCACACCTTAACAGCATAATGACTTCTATCTGTTCTTGATGATTTTGGTGAAGGTTACTTGGCACACCCACAGCCTTCAGCAAAACCTTCTGTCTAATACTGGAACTAGAAGAAGCCCTTCTCCTCTAAAACTGCATTTATGTTAACGGTAAAAAAAAACAAAATTCATCTTCACCTGATGAAGGAGTTTCAGATATAACAGCAAATCCTTACCTAAAGTTCAATAGCAAAACGTGGCATGCAAACCACATGTGTTTAAGACATGGCTACAAGTATTGGACTAAATAATTTAAGTCAACGGTTTAAATAATCTCGTACATTAAACATTCTCTGGTTGAATATTCCTAGTCAGAGACAGAATGACTCACTGTAAACACTTCTCAGAAAGAAAACAGTCTCTATTTGTTCAGATGTACTCTCAAGATGAAGATGAGCACTTCCTAGTCTGAATACAGGAATAGAGACGTGGAAACCAATTTATCTTCCCAGGTACCTTTTCAAATGTAAGCTTTACATCATTTTCTATTCACAAAAAAAAAAAAAAAAAAGCCAGCCTTTATTTTGCAATGTCAAACACTGCAATCTGCCATTATCAAAGAGCTTAATTTCAGGATTAAAGAAAGTTATTTGAGAGGGAAGGTTATCTAAGAATGATAACTGATAACACTGAAGCAATAAACTGAATGTGTGGCCAAAATTCCTGCTTAGGTGGGAGTATCCCTTGCCCTCCCCAAAATACACAATACGTTAAAAACAGTGTAAGTTAGAAATGTCTTTTCAGAAAATGTTCATTATGTAAATCACTGCATCAACAGATGCTGCTTTTAGGGTATTCAATACATTAATCAGAACAATGCTGAACAAGTATAGGTTTGGGGTGTTTTAATTTCTAAGCTTTCTAGAAGAAACACTTGATCTTTATTATAACTCATCTGCCCACATGTGCTTTCTGTCACAATAATTTAGGTGTTTATTGTTGGTTTTGATCTCTGTTTTGGCTTGGGTAAAAAAACAAGTGACTAAGAAGAAAAGTTCTCTCTTGGGACTACCTTGTGCAATTACTGATGGGAACTAAGCCTTAAAAGGATTGATTGAAACAGCAGGATATGACACTATTCCTTGGACTGTTTTAGAGGAACACAGATGTTAAATTTTGTGGGCACTCAGGGAAATAACAGGTTGAATCCAGAATGTCACTCCGTGAAAGCCACAGGAACTGAAAATGATGTCGCAGTGATTCATTTCTAATCCATCTTTAACAACGTAAGTTCTCATGAATTTGCCATATTATCAGGATTTTTCTCTATGTGCAGACTAAGTAACAGTTGTGAAAACTATGATCATTTAAGTACCAATTCAAAATACAGTGCAGAATACAGGAAGTAAAATCATGCTGAAAAAGACTGTGAATAGGGTTGGTGCAAGAACAGAGCCGGGCCCGAGCCCGAGTGCCCAGGGCTGGGCCGCGCTGAGTGCACGCGTCCCGGGAGGAGAAGTGTAGGGAACAGAATGAAGGTCTCTATGTAACCTTTGTTGATCTCACCAAGGCTTTCGATACTGTGAACAGAAAAGGTCTATGGCAGATTTTGGAACGTCTAGGATGTCCCCCCAAGTTCCTTAAAATGATCATCTCACTCCATGAGGATCAGCACAGCCAAGTCAGATACGGCGACACACTTTCTAAACCCTTTCTAATAACCAGTGGTGTGAAACAAGGCTGCGTTCTCGTACCAACCCAATTCACAATCTTTTTCAGCAGGATGCTCCAAAGGGCCACGGCAGACCTCGAGGATCAGGACGGTATCTACATTTAATATCGTACTGATGGAAGCCTTTTCAACCTAAGGCCCACACTAAGACCTTAAACCATCTTGTCTGGGAGCTGCTTTATGCTGATGACGCCGCCCTTGTTGCCCACACAGAAGCAGCTCTGCAGCGTTTAACATCCTGCTTTGCTGAGGCTGCTGAGCTCTTTGGGCTGGAAGTCAGCCTAAAGAACACAGAAGTTCTCCATCAACCGGCACCTCAGGAAGTCTTCCATCATCCCCATATCACCACTGGCGAATCAGAGCTCAAATCAGTCTAGCAGTTTAATTACCTAGGCAGCCTCATCTCCTTGGATGGTCAGATTGATGGAGAGATAGACAACAGATTAGTAAAGGCATATAGTGCTTTTGGAAAACTCCATAAAAGAGTTTGGTGTAATAAACAGTTGAAGAAAAGTACAAAGATCAGTGTTAACAGAGCCATAGTGCTGTCTACTCTCTTATATGGTTCCGAATCATGGGTCATCTACCGCCACCACCTGCGTTCCCAGAATGCTTCCATCAATGCTGTCTCCGTACAATCCTAAACATCCACTGGTCAGATTATGTGACCAATACATCTGTTCTAGAGCAAGCAGCAGTCACAAGTATTGAGGCCATGTTGATGAGAACACAGCTGCGATCGGCAGGGCACGTTTCCAGGATGAAGGACCAACCACTGCCTCCCTAAGATCTTGCTTTATGGTGAACTTGCCACCGGCTGCCGCAAGAGAGGAGCCCCGAAGAGAAGAGATACAAGGACTCCCTGAAACAACATCTCAGCCTTGGCCACATTGATCAACATAACTGGTCTACTCTGGCCTCCAATCAGGAGGTCTGGAGACACACCATCTATAACGTGGCTGATGCCTTTAAGAACACATGCAGGATCACTCTTGAGGAGAAAAGACAACGCAGAAAGAATCGTGTCTTGCAGAATATACCACCTAAGGAGTCTTTCTGCTGTGCCTTTTGCAATCGGATGTGTCTATCTCATATTGGCCTTTTTAGCCACCAGTGCTTTTAACAAATGTGGATAGAGCCTTTTCCAAATCTTCGTTCACGAAGCCCAGCCATAATAACAGTGATCAGAGAGAAACAGTGTCCATCTCTGGGAGTGTTCAAGGCCAGGTTGGATGGGGCCCTGAGCAATCTTGTCTAGAGGAAGGTGTCTCTGTCCACAGCAGGAAGCTGGAACTGGATGATCTTGAACGTCCCTTCCAACCCAGGCCATTCTGTGATCACTTCTCTGAGGTTACAACCTTCCAACCATAAAAGAAAGCACAGAGAACACTCCTAATGAATGCCTGTCAGGGTGAAACATCTCTGCAGCTGGGCTCCTGGTTAACCACTTTACAAAAATGTTTTTATGTAGGTGGTAAACGCAGATTCAGAACTGGGGCCGCTAAAGGCACAGAGTTCAGGCTGAGCTTTCAGAAATCTGTCATTATTCACTTCTCCTTCACCAAGAAGTCACATATTTGCATGTTTCAAATGAGGTCAGCCAGCTGCAAAGCACTGTAATAAGCAATGCTGCCAATGCAAGTCACACAGGGTAGTTTTGCCTAAACATACGCTTATTATATACGTCGCTTTCTCCTTATTCTGCAAAGACTTACAACTTCATATAAAACATAAATTGTTTTATCAGGACCTTTAAAGAATCCTGCACTAGACAAGAAGATTATTCTTCAGTTTCACACATTCTCAAGACATGATGAACATTTGGTCTTCTGCTTTATTTGTATATTAAAATACAGATATGCAAATGAAAGCTAAAACTAACAAAGTTTAAATAAAACAAAAGAAGAGAAGAAGAATATAATCAGATGGCAACTTGGCTAAGAAAAAGGTCAATGAATTTGTGAAACACAACAACTGGGTCCCATGAGTGACCCACACTCCTGCCCTGCATGTTGATTACTTGCATTTGTGCCCAAAACAAAGGACTTGATACAAATTTCAGAACTAATTCCATCTGTTCCTAAAAGTCTGCTTTTCTGTATGGTAGTATATCCTTTAGAAGCTTAATTTTCCAACATTTTTACCTTTTGCATTGCTTGCTTTTTCATAATTGACCCTGATCCTGCAAAAGGGGGGCCACTTCTACACTGTGCTCCAGTCAAATTCTGTTACAAAACCAGTCACTGTTTAAGGGAATCCTCTCATGAGCCTTTACCTTGCTGTGACTCAGGCACTTCCCAAGAGGTAAAGGCAATATTGAAATTACAAGTGAAAAATCAAAGGATTATTTAAAAAACCCCTACAACTGACTATAATTACCATTGATACCCTGGCATGGATGGCAAAATTATCTTTTTTTTCCTCATTTCTTTAGGTTTATAGACGTTCCACCTCTTAAGGATATGGCTGTGCTGCCTGTCCATCACTTCTCTCCCTGCCTTCTCACCCCCTTTTCTTCTCTGCTGGCATCTTCTGAGCCAGGTGTGACAGAGAAAAGAGGTTGCCAACAGTTTTAAATTACTGTGCACTGTGAAAAGTTACCGACTGAGAGATAAGCTCTACATCAGAATCCCACTAAAGAAAATAAGACAGAACTCAGCCTAGTAGGTACGAACACAAAGAGCCTCGGCAATATGCTGCCTCTTGCCCAGCTGGTATCTGGGAGGACTTAGAGGAAAAAGGGACAAAATTTAAGGATGATATTGATTAGACAGTGAAGAAGGAGAGAGTTAAAAGTAAAGGTCAAATTTGGTTGCTGTTGTGTAGGGCTGAGGTGCTACAGAGTGGTGTTTAGGAATACAGAACTCTAAGCTGAGCTTTGCTAGATCTGCAGCTCCTAAAACTTAGTTTTCAGGTTTTATAGCTAATGACAGTGAAAACTGGGGATCTGGTATCACTGCTGCATCAGCAAGTCTGAAGGTACAGTTCCTAAGCAAGAGCTGTTGCCACAGGACTCCACCTTTCATTAATACTCGCACAACTGTGCAACGAGCTGGATCCAGGAAGTGAAGTGTCCAAAATGAGGGGTGGGAATAACAACTCCAAGTGATATAGCTGGCTGAAATGTTTTTAATTGGTTCAGTTCCTTTACTTGGGTCACCACACAGATCCAAGTGCCAGGACAATGGCACGTGGCTGAGATAGACCATCCCCATTTGGCTTAAACCAGCGCGAAACACGCCCTTTGCAAAAATCACTTCGGTCGCACCCAAGGATATAAAACCAAACCAAACCTTTCCACTGACTTACTTCTGACATTTCATGCACCAGCAGGAGAGGAATGTTGATGGTGGTGATGTCGTGTGTGCAGCAGACTTTGAGGATGTTTCTGAGTCCCATGATTGCAGGATCCCGAGCAGTCACATTAACAGACCTCACGTTGTCATCCACGCACAGGTGAAAAGCAACATGGATTTCAGACAGATTGGAATGGCGTGTGATGTAGAATTCTCCTGCAGAATAACATAAACCAAGATCTCATGGTGGTGATCTGCATGAAATCCCCTTGTTAGGCAATGTAAGGACGGGGTCATTCAAGATAAAAGTTAAATAGAAATATACAGCAGAGATGGGAACAAGGAGATTAAAAAAAAGAGGTTAGGAACCGAGTGATCTCTTGGAATATCACTGTTTTACATTCATCCTACACTCATTTTCCTGCTTTGATGGGTTCCACTGGCATCATGGACATGTGGTGCAATAACACAACAGTGCCAGCACAGGCGGATATGATCTATATATAGTACGAAGCAGCAAAACAAACACAGAGGAGGTGTAATACTCAAAATACACAATGCAAGCACTGAATTGCAGACAGATGTGGGAGGAGGAAATACCAAAAATGGATGGGTTCATATAAAGGATGTGGAAACAGATAGTGGGTTACGTAACAACTGAGATATGGTACTGGAAGACAAAGGTATCAGTGATCATTAGAATTCAAAATAATTCATAAGAATGAGAAGATGAGTTGCAGAGTTGTTTGCAAACAACCATGTATTCATCTTCAAACTCCACAGCAGCTTTCATTACTAAACATCAGGATACAGATACTTTCTCTGAGGTGAATGGATTTCTCCATTCCCAAGTTAAAAAAACATATCCTAAAGTGCTTTTCTGCATCGCAACAGTGATGTACACCCAGTTATTTTAAAAAATAAAATTAGTTGCTGGCATTTCAGTTTCATCTTTTCCCCAAGACGCTCAGAGATCTTTTTTTTTTCATCCTCAAATTCTGAAAAGAAATTTTAGGCAAAGAGAAGTGATTTGCCCCAAGTCATATGATGCAATGGCAAAGCTGGGAATAGAAACCAGATGTCCTGACACCCAGTTCTCTGCCTTAGCCACAAGAACATCCTTCTCCTCTGATTGAGGTCAACTTGGGTTTAGTTTATAATTTATGTTCTGACTTTAGAGCTAAAAATGTGCATGTACAGAACACAACTTGCTTCAAGAAGTGGGGGGTCACTGCAACACAACTCACCCGGCAAAATATTGGACTGGTTTCGTTCAATATTCTTCAATTTATCTTCATTTCCACTCATTTTGTTTTCTGTATATAAACACACAGCAGAAACATTAAACAGGCCCTCTATTAATCACATTTTAGCACGAAAGTTTGATGTACTAAGATGATATGTGGCTTGAATTTTTACCCCAAAGTCCACCAAAAGGAGGAGGATGGACAGAAGTGTTTTTGTTGCCTTCAAGACACACCGAACTGAATCCTACCTCAAATTATCGACCTTCTCATCATATTCTATGATATCTCTCCATTTGGAAAAAACAAAACACAGTTTCTCATACATGATACTGAACTTTCCAAATTGCCCCCACAACTACATAGCACCTATTACACTTTAAATGATGTAACAAATTTAACAAATTTGTTCCTAATAGATTTACAAAAATCAGCGGCATTTACATAAAAACAGCTTTCACTATTTCCCTCTAGACCACAGCAATATTCCCAAGAATAATGCAATATTCCCAAGAAAACCTGGTTTTCTATGTACTCCTGTGAATTTTTTCACATTCCTGACATATTTAAATCACACAGGTAGCTCTTTGCAAGAAAAACAAAGTTTTGGGATGTACAAACACCACGTGGTCAGAACATTTTGTAGCCATTTGTAAATAGAACTGCAAAGGAAATCATTCACAAAGATCTGGTCAGCACTAAAAGGTACACACATTTAGTCAATTTATTATTCAATTTTTAGCATTCACTTTAAAGGAAGGGGAAAAAGTCATAACTCCTGTCCTGCTATTTTTAAAGATTTAAATTTAAATAGAAATAAAATGTAACCACAGATAAAGTCTGTGTTGCTACAGGCAGTTTAAACTGCAGAGGAAAGCAGGATGGCCTGATACACTTCCCATGCTGTTAAAATGTGACCAGAACCTAAGGACTTATATGTTGGGTTTTAGTAAAATTATATCTGTTATGGCAGCAAAGAGAGACTTTTATGAAAAGAGAATTTCATGCAGAAGTCTCAGGGTTTATTGCTAAACCCAAACACCCCAATTTTATAGATGAGGTAACTGCAGAAGAGTGGAATCAACTTGCCCCTGCCCACAAACATCCAGCTGCCCACTGTTCTATTTCAAGGAAAGTAATTTTGGTTGTCACTAACCATGGTGCCTTTTCGACTTACTGCTGCGCTGTGCTCGGGCCTTAAGTACAACTTTCTGGACAATTTCAAGCTGTTCTTGAATTCCAGGAAAGTGGAAATCCGTGCATTCTTGGCAAACAGTTGCAAAATCTAGGAAAAAAATAAGATTATGATCTGCGTCATCAGGTTGTGCTCAGTACCATTACATAATTCTACTCTACTGTTCAAGCAAGGCTTACAAAGCTACAAAGTCAACCCCCTCAAAAGCAGACAATTGCATGTTTTTGCAATTGCTGCACCCCCTTTCAATTTCTAAAAAAAATTCGGAGAGGAACAAAATATTTTTTGAAATAAATTAAATGCTCGGGAAAAAAAACCAAAACAAAACCAAAGGACCAAACCAAACCAACTTTGAGTGTTGCTGCTCTTTAAACAAAACCAGCCAGAGAAAAAAAAAAAAACCACAAAAAACCCGAAAACAACAGCAATAATATGAGCATTAAATGTAATTGTGCTTTAAAAATGATGCCTTGTTACTACCAGTCTTTCAATCTGTGATACTTTGTTAAAACATATATAATAAATGCTTCCTACAGTAACAATAACATTCCAGTTTGTTTTGAAAAATGAGAGCTATTAATGAAATTCTTAAACAGTGTATCTGGAAAACTGGAATTACAGTTCTTTCCTTTCAGTTCTCAAAACACAGATCTTGAAAGCTAAAGAAAAGTGTCAACAGCTAAATAGAGCTGTGAGTTCCTTTTCCTGATAAAGAAGGTATTACGTCAGATTTGGAAATATTATACTGATAATTAGGATCACAATGTGACTGGTATTCTAAACTCCTTATGCTAATGTCCAGCTGTCTTGCCAAGGAAGTCAATAGGAGCCAAAACAAGTCTTCAGCAAAGAGCTTCATCTTTTTACATGAAATCTCCATCATAAAAACTAAGCAATTCCTACTTACTTCCCATTTTGGAGTACCTGCTCTAATCCTCCTTTAATTTCTTAATGTGCTCTGCCTGTCTATGAACAGGCAGTGACAAGAACAGGCAGAGTAGACAGAAAAATCTTAATGTATCTTATCTTTTTGCATGACATCTCCATCTTAAAAACTATTTTCAAAAATTAAATTCTGGTGTCTAAAACCAAGGGAGAAAAAAGCTGATACTCCAAAAGACTGTGTTTTCTGTGTGCATCAAAGTAAAATAAGGCTAGAAGACATCAGCTGAAAGCAAATAAATTGTGCTTAAATTAACTTTAATTTTAATTCATAATTTGTCTGGGTGCACTACAACTACTCCAAGCATGAGCCACAGTAGCCTCAAAAAGCTCTAATAAAACACTTGAGGTAGGCAAGGCATAAAGTATATAAAGAAACCATTCTCAGAGGTTTGAGAGAGTCCCTTCAGAAGTCAAAGAAATCCAAACTTATTGAGGATTATATTTTACAGGCTGTGATATGGTCCATATTTTCCTCCTTTACTGTGGCTGCAGGATCTCCTTGGTGGCAGGGAAACGCAATTTTGTTTTTTAAGTTATTATCTAAATGTCTGTCTTATCACCTAAAATTTAGCATAAAAACAGATCTTCTGCTTTTGTTATTCATTTAAATATTTAAGCAGTTGAAAAAGTAACTGCAAATAAGTTATAAATACTGTTATAATTAAACAGCTTGGGAACCATAAACAGCACAAATGCAACTGCAATTTTTACTGGTACACTTCCCTTTCTGTCTTCCTACAAGCCTGATTCCATGCTGTTTCTAGGGAATATCAACCTCCAAAGTATATTTTTTTATGGCATGCTGGAATAATGACAAGTAATAGTGGTTCCAGTCATAAAAAAGACATTCCAAGTGCGAATATTCTGGAATTGAACTTCCAGACCAAGGTGGGAAGGTCAGCAATGTGATTCACAGAAAGTCCTGGTGACCAAAATCAGAACAGGAACAAACACACCTTCAGTTGGTTAACCTTGATAGAAAACACCTTCATCATAGTGTCCAGTTCCTCAAAAGACACGCACTTCAATCAATGCTACTAATCAAGCTTTCCAGGAATAGACCTGGAAGTAATATTCCTGTTGTTCATTTTTAATGGAATTCGTGCTATCAAAAGCACATGGCATTTTTATACATTTACTTATCACTTTAGCATACTCCCTTTTCATTTTTGCAAACAGGTTTCAGCGTGCTAATCTGATATTAGAGAGTGAGAAGCCCCTATAAAAAGTCAGTCTAAGGCAGCAAAATCAACATAAAAATGTCCTCTCCAGCATGTTCCTCACTCAAACACAAAACCTAGGCAAGAGATGAGAGGGGTAACAGCACAACACTGTCTTCCACCTTTACCCGTGTTTCTTTTTGCATTTGTTACCCTTTTGCAAGGCCATATCCAAAACACTAAGGTCTCCACTAAAGTTAAATTTTACATTAGGGTCTCCACTAAATTTTAATATTACAAGGACTACTTTTTTGTGGGAGAAGACAGTAAGAATTTAAATGACACACCCCCGGGAATTCTCACCTCTTTTGATCCCACTGTATGAACTGATCCTGTTGTCCACCAGCAAAACCATGCCACAAAGAGAAGTTGAATAGAGAGACATTGCAGTTTGAAGCCTGTGAAGCTTCACTCCACTTCGATGGTTGCGCTTGTGTTTGCAGAAATCCAACATATCAGCTCTCAGCAGCCTCAAGTTGTGCATGGTCTTCAACTGAGCTCCTGCCCAGAACACACACAGCTCAACACACACAGTACAAGACAAAACTCAGGATTGTGATTAAAATGCAAGAGATCAAAGTGCTCCCCTAAGTTTTGTTGAAAAAGATCTGTGAGGGAGTTATAAACCAACACCACTCAAAAGAAGTTCTTAACCCTATATTCAGTTTCACAGACGTATCAGCAGTTTGCAAAGGGTATTTTCAAAGTAAAGTATTTTCACATGCTGTCACAAAGCAAGGCTTGTTCCCTCCTGAAATGAGCCTTGTTCCCTATTACAGAATCATTTAGGTTGGAAAAGACCTCTGAGATCATCAAGTCCTTTGACGAATCACCACCTTGTCAACCAGGCCAGAGTGCCACATCCAGTCTTTCCTTTAACATCTCCAAACTGGGGACTTTCCACCTCCCTGGGCAGCCCATTCCAGTGCTTCACCACCCTTTCCAAGAAGAAATTCTTCCTGAGGAATATTTTAAGGCTATGGATTCAATACTAGTGTGTGGTGGCGTATCCTCTCCCCCCTTCCTTAGAACCACTCTACAGCCTCAGGAATTCCCGGCGGGTCTTGGTGTTTGTGTAATGAGTGTAAAGGTGAGGCGTCCCTTGACCATCCTAGGAAGTCTTGCTAAAGTGGGAGCTGCACGGAGGTGAAGGACAAGAGCAGGGATCATCAGTCATCCCCTGACGGCCTTGAAATATCCTCTACCTGAACCATGGCCTGAGGGGAATGGTACCATTGCTGCTGGAGTTTTGGAAACAATTCCCAGTTGGTTTGGAAACTCCAGTAATTACCGACCTGAGGATGAAAATTTTACAGATGACTAAAGCCAATCATCTTATGACCGCTATGGACAGCGGTCCTAAGGGATGTCTTTGAGCTCTCCTGGACCCCAGCAGGATGCACTGGCATCTTCCTGTTATAGAGAAGCTTCTCAGAGCTGGCAACCACTGAGGTTTGAGACATTTGGAGGATTGTCACTGCCTATCTCTGCCTAAATCACTTTAGATTGATTACAATCCAATTTCCCTTTGTGTGCTTTATCTATATAGAAAGCAATAGAGTGAACCTTGCCTTTGAACCTTTTTGCTCCTTTGCAAATTTATATTAAAACTGCTTTGGCTGATGCCTTTGCTGGTGATTTTTTAAGCCACATAACAAGGTCAAAACAGCACAAGAAGTCTCTACTGCACAAACAAAAAATGCAAATTTTAAGCATCTATTCTTCAGTTAACTGAGCATGAGAACTGAGTTTGATAACCACGTTTTCTTACCAAGAAACATTTTTCTTACCAAGAAAAGTTAAAATATCATTTTTAAACACTATGGGTTTTGATGTTACTGTGCTTTTCTACATGAGTCACTTTGCTAAAGTGGATAAAACCTTACTTCTAGAGATGTCTTCCATGAAGTACATTTCAGATAGCTAGATAATGCTTGATACAGTTTATAACCATCCTATTCTTCTCTTACACAAGTAAAGAAGAAATACAAAACAAATTGTACATTATATACATTGACAGTTAAATACTGCAAACAATACATGGCTTAGATCCATTATTTATAAGCACCTCTTATGTTTGGTTTTGGGGTCAGTTTACTCCACTTACCTAAGTGAATAGTAAAGCTTTCTTCTAACAGCCTTTGTTCTTCATAAATTCTTCCATTTCCTTCCACAGATTCTCTCAGTTGACTGGGCTGAACCTTAATTTCATCACTAAAATAATGAGAAACATACATAATGAGAAGTTTATCCTTAATTTTTTGTTCAAGACCAACAACTCTGAAAGCTATCTAAAGTTTTCTCAGCTGGTCTGTAGAAACCAGGACACTAAACCTCCATGAACTCCACTAATCTGGGGCTTTTTTACCTTCCTGGCAGCAGGGAGAGTAGACTCCACTGTTAGATTTACATGATTTGGCTTATTTGTAAAGCATTCCAAGACTGAGAAATAAAAATAAGTTTTATAACAAAATAAGAATGCAGGAATAAAAGGAAAAAAAAAATCTTCTCAGCCTATTTATAATAGCAAACTTATTTATGAAGTTATCAGATAAAGCATCTCTTTTTTCTCCCCACACAAAATTGGAGGTTAAAAAAAGCCTTATCAAATGTTCCACAGTGTTCAACCTACAAGGAAATTTTTCAGATATCAGTTTCAATTTTTTCCCTAAGTTCAGCTGTCTGTTAGTGATGCAATAAGTGCTGCTGATGCTGCGTGAAATAACATGAACATCTCTCCAATTTGAGTCTGCATCAGTGAAATGTTTCTCTCTGTTTTCAAAGTGCCTCATCTCCAAAGGTGTTTTATAAACTTACAAAGGTGTTTTATAAACATTGCAAATGCCTAGTGATGAGACAGGACTGAAATATACCACTGATAAATACATATACACACATACAAGCAATATAATAATACATAAATATGTGCATATCTCTCTATGTCTATATGTGTGTAACACACACATCTCTCTCTCTCTTTAACCTTCTAGCTGACCTGTTACAGACTTCCTTTGCATTATTTTCAAATGCATTAAGGACCTATAGTTTTTAAGACTGAACACAAGCAGAGAGATCCCCCTTTCTGCCACTGCACGAGGGTGCAATGATTAAAACACCATCACTTCACATCTGCAATAAACGCCCAAGATTATGAAGCTGAGACATCCTCACTGTCTCTCTGGAATTCCAGCATTCCAGTTCTAGCTTTCAGCTCCAAGCAACTTCACTCTGGTCTTATTTTACAGCAGTAAAATAAGAAGGCCAGAACCTGGAAAGAGGTTCACACTGTCAAGTACGAACAGCCTTTGCAATTTCATTATCTTTAGAGCCTCATGGAAATAAATCAACAGAGCCAACATGAAAATTCTGTGGAAAAATATTTGAGGATTGGGCTTAGAGCCTGCACAGTCTGCAGGGATTAGAATCGCTGGATTAGAATGTGGCCAAACTGCTTGTGAGCTGTGAAGTCCTAGGACATTCTGGGACTAACCTCAGAACTGCACAAGAACTTCCAAAACACGAATTCACAGACAAAAAAAAAATATCCTGAGGGAAGTAGTGAGAAAGCTAAACATACAGCACGATCTTCCAACATCTTTCCTCTCCTCTCTCTCTTCCCTCATGTTCTATACGCTCAGTTTCCTTATCACAAAAGGAAACACTTATGGGAAAGTAAAGTGTTTCATGCATTGCAATCCATCCTGTCTCCTCTTATCCCTGGTAGCTGCTTTGTTCAAAGGTGGTGTTTCCCATAAATTCCCTACTGCATCCACCATCAGACTGGCTCTTCTACCAGCATGAGGGATAAGAAAGCATCAGGTTTTACTCCTTCTGTTTTCCTGTTAGTAGCAAAGGTGGTGGTTACTAGTGATAAAGACTAAGCATCCCCCCCACCACTTACAAATTCTAATTTCCCTGCTATTTTCTCAAACAGAAAGCTTTTCTATCCACTCTCTCCATAAATGTTCACACTAAAAAATGACATTTTTTTAGCTGCCCAGTGATGTACACATCAAGTGGTTTATTAATTCCAAAAGTGTGATATTGTTACCATTATAACTATTATCATGGTATTGAGTCACCATTATTCTGCAGAACATCCTTAACTGATAACAAAAAGCCTTGTGAAACAGTGTTAAAGACAGACATAGGAAATAAAGGCAAAATAGGAGGAAATTCCATTCAGCTAAAGTTGTATATCAGTGTAGTAGAACACTTTCTAATACTGAAAGGTTATAGCATTACACAATGAAGAAACTCCTAATAATATAGACATTTAATTATGGTGGTTTATTTGCCTTTGATTTGCTTTGATTACCCTATTTAAATGTTTATATAGATATTATAATGACCCTATAATAGGATTATATTATTCTATTTAAAAGATTACATAAATGCAACTCCTTTGAACTATTACAGGTGGAAGTAAGGATCAGAGAGGAATTAAATACCCGATTGAGCTGTTGTTGGGATTCTTTAGGTCCTGATGAAGCTTTATCACCCATTCCTGATATTCCTGCTTCTGGATAGCAGTAGTCTGTTTTAATTCATTAGTCCACTTGTTCTCCAAATCCTGACAAGACAACAGTGATAGTTTGAGTGGTTTGGGTTTTCTTTTTAAGACATTTATGTGTATGATGTGTTTTAGTTCACTGGACCTCAGTTTACCTGCTGGGATTCAAAATGCTGAGCTGCTAAGGAATTCACATCCTGGTCAGTCAGTGATTTCCCAAGCTCCTGCATCACCTTATCCATTTCTGCTCCTTGTCTGAAAGAGATGAGAAACACAGACTTCAAAAACCTGGCAGAAGAACACCCTTTGCTGTGATAGGAGTAGTAGTAGTGGTAGAGTGAATAGTTACATCACTCCCAGATTTAGCAATGAATATCCACAAAACAAATCAGAGTTAAGGATCAGGGATTCCAAGTCAGTTCCTGTGTCAACAAAACAACAACCCAGACTCATTTGGGACACTCTCAGCTGCCACCAGAATAGGGAGTTTCCTGGTTATGACAAATAGATCTGATAAATTCCATCAGAGTCAATACACAGCTGCATCACACCTGATCTCTAAAACATTACTGCTCCTTCACATTTGAGAAGAGCCAATAAGCAGCGAAAAAGTTTACAAACCCATTACTGGCAACATTTATCCCCAAATTAGAAATACATACAATTCAGTCTCAGAGAAACAATATGAACAGATGTGCATCGTATAATGTGAGCTTGAACACTCACAGTTCAAGAGGAGTATTGCCACTCAGAAAGCTCAAACACACCTACTCAGAGTATTCTGGCAGGAAAAGAAAACCACTGTTTGTGTTCCCTCTTGTGGACAAAAAAGTCACCTGCAGCTATCCAAACTTATTCCAGACCTTGGGATTCAAATTCAACAGTTTCTGATTTATAGCTGCCTCAAATCTTTTGCTTATCTTTTCATATTCTTTATATCTTAAGCCCCTTAACACTTAAAAGGTGGTTAGAACAACAGAAATCAAAATTTATATTCTCCTCGGTCATTGAAAATAATAAAAGCTAAGGCCATCAAAGTAATATAAGACAGCTGTCCCTCATGAATCATGCAATCACAGAATGGTGTGGGTTGGAAGAGACCTTAAAGATATCTCTTTCCAATCCCCTTGTCATGGGAAGGGACACGTTCCACTAGACCAGGTTGCTCCAAGCCCTGTCCAACCTGGCCTTGAACACTTCCAGGGATGGGGCAGCCACAACTTCTCTGGGCAACCCGTGCCAGGGCCTCCTCACCCTCCCAGGTAAGAATTTCTTCCTAATATCCAATCTAAACGTCCTCTCTGTCAGTTTGAAGCCATTCCCCCTTCTCCTGTCACTACATGCTCTCGTACTTAGTGTTTACACAAAACAAGTTGACGTATTGTCCTAAAAGTTTATACACCCAGTGACATGCAATAAGAGAGAAGAAAACATAAAAAATACAAAAAGGAATACCTTTCCCGTAGTTTTTTCAGTTCCACATCCCTTTCACTTATTAATTCCGAGATGCTGACAAAATAATTGTGCTCCAGGTTTAACAGCATTTCAGAAGCTGGAGAATGTATCAGATCATGATAAACATCTGCAAAATCTTCATCCCAGCTGGTTTCTTCAGGTCTGGCATGTTCTAATGTTGTCTAAGAATTTTAAAGAGATTTTAAAGCACATGGTACCTTTCAGGACATACAAGGATCCCTCATAATGGTGGGAAAAAACCAAGTGGGCACACACACAGCTTTTACCATAGGTACGTTATCTCTCCTAATTTAAACTTTCTACTTTAGCTTTAAATTTTCTCCTTTCCCATATTCTTTCTTGTTCAAAGCAACTGAAGGCAGAATCACTAAGGTTTGCACTACAGGGAGGACTTAAGAATTTTCACACAACACCGACTTGGAAAGAACAGCAATGTCCACAGTATTTGCAACTGATGAATTTTAGATAAGGACCAAAATACCAGCTATGCAAATAAAAATGCTTTATTATCAAGGATGACCAACCTATGATGTCACTAAGAATTTGATCAACAACAGTGATTTAAGAAAAGCTACTTTTATTGAACAAAGACTGGCCCAAAAGTGCCAGTTTTGCAAGCTCTTTATGAAATTTTCCCCAACATTTTTCTATATTCCATGAGAAGCAAACTCAATTCCTACAAACTTCTCCTCAAATACTGCAGTTTCTGTCAACTCTTTTTTGCCTTCACTAGGACCCCTCCAGTTCTTTCTCATTCCACTATTTTGAAGATCACATGCAAAACTGGAAACTTTATTCCAGCTAAAGCCTCATCATTCCTAAATAATGTAAAAGAGTCACATGAACTCAAAAAATGAGCTAAAAGGTTGCACTTCATTGTACACTTTCTCTTTATAGCCTTCATTGCTACTACTGAGATTTAGGAGTACCACTTTAATTTAATTTAAAAACACCACTCTTGCTTTAATTCTAATGCACTATAATCCTTATGCCTATTTTTGTTTGAATATCAACTGGTAAATGAACTAGCCCTTTACTTCCTCATTTTGTATCTTTTGAATCTACTAAATTCAAGAAAACCCTGACGCAGAACTTGTAGGATGAGGACTTAATGCTCACATTCACACAAAAAACTGCACGAATTAATCAGTAAAAGTGAATTTCACTGTAATTCTGCCTCATCACAACTGTGATTCTGTCTGTACTCACACACTCTCACAAAACAAGTCCTGAATATTAACTTTCCAGCCTTAATCTTACCTCTTTATAAGCTTTAGCCCAAGTATCTGCCAGCTGGTTGATGTCTACTTTTCCTGATTTCACTGCTTCCAGGGCCACTTCAGCTTCTCTATCGTAATCTTTTATAGTTTCCTCTTTTATGAACTTGTTCAGAGATTGCTTCAGGTCTATATAGCAAGAAGAGAATGGTCCATCAACAAAACACACCAATAGAAGTACCAGTAATCATCTAGGAAACATAAATAGTTTTTCTGAAAACCTTTTCCTTGGCCACCTTACTTGTTTGCACTGACAGTGATTTTCTTCGATGTTTTGCTGCTTAAAAAACTTTTTTTAACACTGCTCTACTAAAATACTCTTTTTTTTTCCTTAAAGCAAGTTGCAAGACAATTGTGGATGAAGATACGTGACGCTGATTCAAGAAATGGGTTCATACCATTTTCTACAAAGCATGGTAGGTTGTGCAGAACCATCAGACGTCCGTGCAAATGACTGATATTCTCCTGCACGGGGAATTTGAGAGGCACAGTGAGCACAAAATGTTCATTTCCAGCACTGAATGTGTACACATAGTCTCTCTCCCGAGTGTAAGTCTTTCCTTTATTAGGCTTCATCTTCTTGAGGTGATTTCCTGCACTAGGAATGAAAATAACAAGAATTATAGTCTTGTAAAATAAGAAAAACATAGCTTTGTTAATATCTTATAGCTTCTGTCACAAAAACTTAATCCCCCACATTTTCATAGATACTCCCCTCAGTTTTGACTTCCAAACATATACAGCTGGAACTGCGGCATAAATCCATTTCCAAAACACCAAATGCTACTAAACTGTATTTGTATTTCTAAATTATATCACTATATGAATTTGGGTCATTACTCTCAGAAATTACGCATAAGTCTCCTGACTTAAAGGCATAACCAAGACAGATGGGAATCCTCATAAGCAGAAAACTAACTGAAACACTCTAACTTCTGCCATGGATGTCTCAAAATCTGAAATCCTTCTCAGTGCACAAAGGTCTTCTTTCCTCCTTTGTGCAGATGGCACAGCTGGGGGGGAGTAGAGCGGATGTTTGCAATAAGTTTTAGAGTTTATTTTGTCATTCTGTAACCTGTATTAAAAAAACAAAATCCAAAAGAAATGTAGGAGAGCTGTCTACAGA
Source organism: Pseudopipra pipra (assembly GCF_036250125.1). NCBI lineage: Eukaryota > Metazoa > Chordata > Aves > Passeriformes > Pipridae > Pseudopipra > Pseudopipra pipra. The sequence continues at coordinate 7,782,145 of NC_087553.1, forward strand.
ATGAAAATACAGGATGGGAGAACATACCTGCGTCGGTAATTTTACCCTCCTCTCGGGCTCCTCTGCTCATTCACATCCCTCTTTTTTGGACATTAACTGCAAAGCTGGACACATTGCTTCGGATGAAATCTCCCCAGTGCTAAAAACCACGGCCCAAGGGGAAGACAAAGAAAGGGGAAAAAAAAGTAGAATTCATGGGATCAGTTTTTGGCGTTTAGTTGTTTTGTTGTTTGTGGTTTTTTGCTGGATTTTCCTCTGAACAAACCCACGTGTTGGAAATAGATGAGACAGGTCAGATACATAAACAAACACCTCGGGGCAAGCCATGCTAAAGCCAGGCGGTGTCCCCGCCCTTCCAGGAGCTGGATTCAAAGGGAAAACACTGGGAGAAACACAAGCCTGACCAGGGTCTTTCTGCTGTGCCCCGAGGTTTAGTGGGGTACAGGAGGTGGGCGTGACGAGGTGGCGGAGAAGCAGACGGGGGCAAACCCCCTTTCCCAAATCTGCTCCTGAAAAAAAAACAACAACCAGGAGCAAAGCCGGCAGCGGGAAGGCACGGCCCGCAGGATCCCCTGCACGTTCTCCCAGCCCCGGGAAGGCTGCCGGGATCACCGCCCGGGGCTGCAGCCGCACGCCCGTGCCCCCCTCCCGCGGGCTCACCTGCTCCGGGCGGGCGCTGCCGTAACCCGGCCGCCGGGGCGGTGCTGACCCGGCGTGTTCCCGCCTCCCCGGCACCGCAGCTTCACGTCCGCAGAGGCAGATTCGCCTCTTTTTCCGTGGCGAACGTGCTGAGGAAGCGCCTCTGGAGGGAGGGAGGAGGGGAGGGAAGAAGGGAAGGGCGGGCGGAGCGGCGGCGGCGGCGGGAGCGCTCGCCCGTAGCGGGGATGGCGCGGCCGGGCAGGAGGTGCGTGTGCCGGGAGGAAAGGAGGGCTCGCCGCCTGCTCTCGGGGCCTGGGATGGCTCCCAGGGTGGCCCTGTTTTCCTTTCCAGCTGGAAGGGAATTGGCAGCTGGCTGAGCGGCACGTCCCAGGGGGTCGCGGTCAGTGGCGCTGGGTCCGGATGGGGGCCTGTGGCTAGTGGGGTCCCTCGGGGTTCAGTGATAGAATCAAAGAATGGTTTGCATTGGAAGGGACTTAAAAGATCATCTCGGTTTTTGCCATGGGCAGGGGGACACGTTCCACTATCCCAGGTTGCTCAGAGCCACATCCAACCTGGTCTTCAACACTTCCAGGGACGGGGCAGCTACAGCTTCTCTGGGCAACCTGTGCCAGGGCCTCACCACCCTCCCAGGGAAGAATTCTTTCCTAATATCCAATCTAAACCTTCTCTCTGTCAGTTTGAAGCCGTTCCCCCTTGTCCTGTCACTCCAGGCCCTTGGAAATAGTCTCTCCCCATCTTCCTTGTGGGCTCTCTTCAGGTCCTGGAAGGCCACCATTAGGTCACCCCGAAGCTTCTCTTCTCCAGGCTGAACAATCCCAACTCTCTCAGCCTTTTCTCACAGCAGAGCTGCTCCATCCCTCTGATCATCGTGGTGTCCCTTCTCTGGACTCGCTCCGAGAGCTCCATGTCCTTGCTGTGCTGGGCCCCCAGAGCTGGAGGCAGCACTGCAGGGGAGGCATCCTGGGCCCGGTGTTGTTTAACTTGTTCCTCAGTGACTTGGCTGAAGGGGTCGATGCCTCCTCAGAAAGTCTGGTGAGGACACAAAGCCTGGAGGAGTGGCCGATATCCCAGGGGGCTGTGCAGCTGTTCGGAGGGATCTTGACAGGATGGAGAGATGGTGAGAGAAGACCTCTCTGAAATTCAGCAAAGGCAAATGCAGGGTCTACACCTGGGGAATAACCCCGTGCACCTCTACAGGCTGGGGATGACCTGCTGGGAAGCAGCTCTGCGGGGGAGGACCTGAGGGTCCTGGTGGACAACAATCTGTCCCTGAGCCAGCAGTGTGTCCTGGGGGCAGGGAAGCCAATGGGATCCTGGGGGACATTGAAAGAACACTGCCAGCAGGATGAGGAGGGTAATCCTGCCCCTCTACTCAGCCATGGTGAGGAACATCTGAAGTCTTGGGCTCCTCAGGACAGGAGGGACATGGAGCTCCTGGAGTGGGTCCAGCAGAGGCTGCAGAGATGATTCAGGGACTGGAGCATCTCCCTGAGGAGGAAAGGCTGAGGGAGCTGGGGCTGTTCAGCCTCCAGAGGAGACACTGAGAGGGGACCTCATCCATGTGTGTCAGTGTCTGCAGGGAGGGGGCAGAGGATGGACCAGGCTCTACTCGGGGGTGCCCAGCAATGGCACAAGAGGCCACGGGCAGGAACTGATGCCCAGGAAGTTCCAGCTGGACATGAGGAAGAACTTCTTTGCTGTGCAGTGACCAAGCACTGAACAGATTGCCCAGAGAAGGTGTGGAGTCTCCCTCACTGGGGATATTCCAGAACTGTCTGGACGCAATCCTGTGCCATGTGCGTTGGGATGACCCTGCTGGAGCAGGGAGGTGGGACCAGATGACACACTGTGGTCCCCTCCAACCTGACCCTTCCTTAAATTCTTTGATTCTATGAAGCGTGGGGATTCTCCCTGGTGTGTCTGTGTCCCTGTCAGGGAGCACCCCTCAGGTAGATCCCAGGCTGTGTCCTCTCTGGTCCCCTCAAGTAACACCTGCCCTGAGAGCAGCATTTCAAGTGCCTAAAAGTGACCTCGTAGATAAATAATTTCCATTGCACAGTAGCAGCTCACAGGCAGTGTGTCCATAAGGACAATGCAATGCTCCCATATGACAACAACAAAAAGTGCTGTTATTTTAAGATTTTTAAAAAATCTGGAAGCTATTCCTGTTAACCCTGTTCTATACAGTAGTACTCATTATACACATTATCTCTTCTCTCTGGTGACCAGTGACAGGACCCGAGGGAACAGCTGGAGCTGTGTCAGGGTAGAGTTAGGTTGAATATTATGAAAAGGTCCTTCCCCAGAGGGTAGTTGGGCACTGAACAGGCTCCCCAGGGCAGTGGTCACAGCACCAAGGCTGCCAGAGCTCAAGGAGTGTTTGGACAACGTTCTCAGGCACATGGTGGGATTGATGGGGTGTCTGTGCAGGGCCTGGAATTGGACTCAGTGATCCTTGTGAGTCCCTTCCAACTCAGCGTATTCTGTGATTTTGTTATTCCCTACCTTTGAACATGTATTGCTTTTTTTCTTGTAAAACTTGCTTTACCCAAAAATGAAATGTTAGCAAGTCAAGATACTCAGACAGAAAGGACTAATAGTATATATTTTCTTTTGACACAGGAACAGGAAAGTAGTTGATTATTCTCAATTTGGGGATTTGGAAGATGATGGTAAGTGGCGTGTTCCTGCATGTAACAAACATGCAGGGAACTAATGGAACCACCCAAAATGGGTGGGAGGAGAGATGAAGGGAGACCTCACAGCAGTGCAGCTTCCTCATGAGGGACTCGATGATCCTTCCAACTCAGCATATTCTGTGATTTTGTGATTCTATGAAAATACCATCAGAGTATTTTATACTTCATCTTTAATGAAGTATATTTGTTAAGAATAGTTTGTTAAGCTCTTACTTCTTTCAGCAGAAGGAATCTGGGCACACTGGTGAATATTCCAATTCCACAACCACATCATGGCTGTAAAGCAGAGCATAAGAGCAGTGTGCCAGGAAACTGTGGAATACACAGTATCTTGTTGCAGTTAAATCTTTCTCTCCGTGCCCCAGTTTTCAGTGGCAATTAGTTCCACGACACCCTGACTATTAGTTCACAGGGCTGTAAATGTGAATACAGAGGAAGTGTGAATCATCTCTACATAGGTCTAACATTTCTCCACAGCTCTCTGTCTCAGTGGGTTTGTGGTAAGGACATAGTACTCAAATTTGGAGTGTCATTGACCAGAAAAATAGATTGCAAGCTGTCTTTTTCCACAAAGGTCCTCCTTTCCTTCTAAGCCCTAATGGATGTTAATCATTTTTACTAGTTTTTCTGGCAGAGTTTGTTTGTTTCCGTTTTTGTTTGCTTTTTTTTTCCATGCTGTTTGCAGGATCCAGGGAACAGTTTGAATTGGTGGGAAGGGGAGGGCAAAAATAAATAATGCTGAAGGCAATGCATATTCTTAGTTTAAATGTGGTGCATGACTTTTCTTAGTTTCTAGACCACTTCTAACGATCAAGAAAAACGTAAGTTCTCCAAAACCTTTGTGATCTTAGCTAAGGTTCTCCATCATTTAGAGAATACTGAGGATCATTATTTTTTTTCCTTATTTTGCACTGTAATATGCAGTGCCCTCAACTGAAAGAAAGGCAGTTTTCGTGCCTTCTGTTTTTATTTGAAAATTGGAGAAATGCATTATACCTAATAGGAGGCAATATGAAAATGATAGAAAAAAGGGAGCAACATAGATTTTTTAAAAGTGGAAGTCATTGAGGGGAACAATCCCAAAACACCAGGAACTCAAATCACAGTGGTAGTGATTACTATTATAATATATAATATCAATCCTATCATATCATTTTATCAATAAGATTGATGCTCAGTGTATCAAAATCTGGTAACACAGTGGACACTGAAGCTTTATTGCTAATAAAAGCATATATAAAAGAGGTCTTGTTGAATTTTCATTTCAAATACATTTAAGGATAGTATACTTACAGTTGTTGTCTTCTTTAACAATTTCAGAAAAAAAAGGTTATCTGTGCTATATTTTCAGTGTGTGTTGAGATTTAAGTCAAATGACTTCTTTTGGCCCCGTGGAAGAGTGTAGGAAAACTCCTGAGAGCTTGTTGCTGTTTTCCAACAGATGAAGACTTTGCACCTTCAAGCAAAAAATCCAGAACACAGCCCAAGGAACCAAAGAAGGAGAAAAAAGAGAAGCAAAAGAAGCCACCCAAAGAAGTGACTCAGCCACAAACACAGATACTTAGTAAAAGGTAACAAATGTTGTGGTCAACTCTGTGCTAATATCAATTATTAGGGTTTTTTTTTATATATATATATATATGTATATATAATGTTTTGCAATCATGATACTTTTAAGTGTAGAGTGCTTTAAACATCAGGGTGTACTTTGACTAAATAATTTCAGAAGGTAGTGCTCAGAACATGAAATTCTATAAATAAGTATCGAAATATTTCTCTCTTTACAAGTATCTGAATTTTAAAAAGTTCAGTAAGTCTGAAGAAGATCTATAACACTCATATAATTTTTTATTATTTACCATGGTTGTGGTTTTTTTCCAGGTTATCCTTGGATGACAAACTTTATAAGAGAGATTTGGAAGTTGCCTTAGCCTTGTCCGTCAAAGAAAAATCTGCAAATATCCTTGAGGTGCAAAATTCAGAAGAACAAGGTTACTTTGCAGTTCAATGCAACACTCTTTATTCATATATAGTGAATTTGAACATGAGAATTTATTTTGCAGTGAAATAGATTGAAAATTGTGCTTTATTTCAAGATGTCCTGATAAGGAAGTGAGAATTTTTAGGTAAATTAGAATTTTTAGAGAATTTTTAGCTAATCCATGTCTTCTTATGTTCTTATTTTTTTTCTGTGAGAAAAGTAAGATCTCCCAAACATATAGTTTGATTAGAGACAGATAAAAACTGTATCTGTTTTCATTTATTAATATTTCTACTTTTTATCATGTGTTTTTTCCGTGTTGATATTTTATATTTTTTAACTTTTTTTTCTGGATCTTAAAACAGATAAGAGTATTGAATCAGAAGACATACACAGGAGACCCCCTTTTTCCAACTGCAGTGTGGACAGTGAGGTTTTAGGTAAGTTGTTCTCATATTGTGTCTTCAGAAAGAGGATTTAAGTAGCTTCTCTCTTTTTTATTTCTATTGTTGCTTTTCACCGATGTGAAAAAAAGAGTCTTTGTCTTAAATAAAGATTGAAGGATGCCTTAATTTTTTCATTAAGTCTTAAAATGGGAAAACCTGGGGATTGCTGAGTGAGATTGTTACACATCACTAAAAGTCAGTTGGAAAACACAACAGGCGTGTGACATTTTTAGATGCTTACTTTATTTCATTCTTTAAGGAGAAATACTCTTTAATGGGTCCATAATGCTTAAGGATCAAATAAACATGACCAAGCATTTGCTGTGCCATTGGAAACTTCATTTTTCCAGTTTCATTTTGGTCCCTCTGATAGCTTGATTACAGAGAAATGTCACAATGAGAAAGTACAGTTTGGTTGGTTAAAAGAGTAAAATGAGGACCCCAGGAAAGCAAGTGTCAGTGATATGTTTTTGTGTAGTATAACTCAACATCACCACAAATTAGTTCTGGGAACTCAAATACCTTCTTCTTTTTGAGAAGGTGAATTTCAGTTAATCGAACCACCTTCTGTTTCCTAGGTCTCAATCAGGTGATGGACGAAGACACACCCAAGGGTGATGGTGGGAAAAGAACAGTGACATCCGAAGTTCCAGCGCGGCAGAAGGTGGTTGACAGTGATGACAGAGAGCATGACACTGACTCTGAGCCAGAGTCTGTCCCCAGTAAGTTCTTCTCCACAAAAACCCTCTCCTTAAATGTGCTTTGAATGTGATGCCTTACATATAGTTTGTATTTTCAGTGAAATTCCTGCTGCTTCCACTGTATTTTCCCTCCCCCCTTCTCTAATACCAGTGACAACCCAATAGCACTTTCACACTAAATTTAAACGATTGCAGCTTATTCATACACAGACCCCAAAGTGGCAGAATTCCACAGCTTCCCTACCTTTGTATGTCAGGACAAATTTCTTCTGCCCTCCTTGTCCAGGAAGCTTTTGTCTTTTTAAAGGGCCTCTGTTCATTTTTCCTGTGGATTTCCAGGGTTTGCATCAACGTGAAGACTCTGGAGTATGAGGTGTTGGTGGCTTCAGTTTAAGCTTATTTATAAAAATAAGTAGCCTCCCTTCTTTCCTCCTTTCTTCCAATTCTCAGCTCTTAGGAAAGCAAGCTAATCCATGTCTCAGTCATTCCCCAGTAGGTGACATGTCTGTATAAATATTTACTGCTCAAAGGTGGGACAGTCTAGTACCATATTTGCTGTTTCTGCAGAGAGCTTGTGCTGATCAGTCATCTTACATAATGATTTCTCTGCTAAAGAGTGTCTTCCCAAAGTCACTTTTATTTTCCAACCAAGCATCACCTGTAGTTTCTCCTTCATGGACAATGGAGCAGAAACCTGAGCCAAGGCAAAAGATGATGTCCAACTCCTCAGAACCAGTTGGGAGGCCTCTACTTGCATCAAGTCCTGTAACACACAAAAAGCCTAAATGGACACCCCCAGGTACGTGTGAGGTTGTAACTGTAAACAGATACATTAGTTGAGTTTTTAGCAATCTCACCTGAAAGCAAACAAAGAAAACAAACTATTTCAGCAAAATGCTTGCCTTTTTATAAAGAAAGGTTTTCTTTTGACAGATTTAAGATTAAAAAAGAGAGAAAGGATGTAAAGCTATCTCTGTGCTTCTTTTACAGCATTATCCTTAACTCCTTTATCTGGGAAGGAGGGGTTAATGAAATATTTTTCATAGTGTGGATCAAGAGATTGTTTTATGTCCATTTCTCTCTTATTTAGAGCTTTCTTTATCACTTAATTATCTATCCTAAACAAATAATATTAGAAAAATGTTTGAGAGTTTTAACTGCTCTAGTAAGGCAAGTGCTTAGAAGCTTTATTTTTGCAGGTGTTTGAACATGCTGCTGCCAGTGAGTCCTGCTGTTTGCTTTGATTTTCCTTCTAATTTACTCTTCCGGTTCTCTCTGTTTGGCTCCTTTCCATCAAGCTTCCTTTCCCACTTGGAATTGTGCTGTGTGATTCTCTGTGGAGTGCCTGAAAATGCACAGAACACTGGGAACAGTTTTTATGGGCAGTGTTGCTCCAGTGTCTTGCTGGTTAATTAGAAACTGTGCACCATTCCAAAGGGATGGATTCCTGGGGAGTGTGCTGATTTTCACGTGCTGTGTTGTTCAGACCTCTCTGCAATATCTTTAGAATAGTTTTTTTTTGTTCTGTTAGGAAAACTATAAAAAGTCAACAGTCATATGATTTATTTTTTTTCCCCTCTAAACCTCTTATACCTTCTTTTTGTTTTAAACTTATTTTCAGCTCCATCAGGAAGCAGTAATTCCTCTGGGAAATACGTTGCTGTTAAGTCACCTACTCACTGCCTTAGACTTGGCCTCTCCAGACTGGCAAGAGTTAAACCACTGCATCCCAGTGCCACCAGCAGTTAAATGGTCAGTGACAAGGTGCCACATGAAGGAAAAGACTGTGGAAAGTGTTTTGCTTATAAACAGCATCATGGCACCATCCATTTTGGAGGACTGTTGTTTATGGACGGTGTTGTAATGAGTTTTTATCCTGCAAGTTGCTGGGCATCCTTAAGTGCTACTGAATAATTGTATTATTTAATCAAGGTGACATCTGGGTCACCAGCTCTTTCATGTATTACATTCACAGATGTTGGTTTGTGATAATTTTAATTCTCTAATAACTAAACTCTTGGCAATAAAATAGCCTAGACAGCAGTATGTATGACAGAAAATACGTTTTTAGAATGTTGTATTTTTTAAAAAACTAAAATAAAGTACTTTATATAATCTGATTTTATGATTTTACTTTATTAATTTTGAAAATCACTTCCAATTTTGGCTGCAGTCTGGCAAATATTTTTGCATGTGTATGCCCTTACTAGAAGTCAGCAGCATTGGTTGGGCTCAGACAACGAGGATTTTGGTTGGAGCTCCTCAGGCTTCTTTGAGGACCATGATACCAAGCTTAGGGAGGGGGTTTTGTAAAGCATTGGAGGGACAGTTACTGAGTAATGAAACTGAGCTTTCAAACTTATTGCCCCATAATGTAAATAATTTCCTATCTAAGCATATTGATTATGTTGGACGATGTAGCAAATGCATTTCTTTCTTGAGGGATCTGGTCACGACTCTCCGATTTGCATTAACAAAGGAATATCACAGAACCATGGAATGGCCTGGGTTGGAAGGGACCTTAAAGATCATCTTGTTCCAACCCCCTGCCATGGGCAGGGACACATTCCACTAGCCCAGGTTCCTGAAAGCCCCATCCAACCTGGCCTTCAACACTTCCAGGGATGGGGCAGCCACAGCTTCTCTGGGCAACCTGTGCCAGGGCCTCACTTCCCTCCCAGGGAAGAATTTCTTCCTAATATCCAATCTAAACCTCCTCTCTGTCAGTTTGAAGCCATTCCCCCTTCTCCTGTCTCTCCAGGCCCTTGGAAATAAGTCTCTCTCCATCTTTCTTGTGGGCTCTCTTCAGGTCCTGGAAGGCCACCATTAGGTCACCCTGAAGCCAAGCCTTCATTTCCCTGGTCTATACCTTTCTCAGGTATTCTGTTAATGTGAAAATCTGTATCTTGTGATTAAATAATAAAGATGTAACAATGCTTACTCAGAACTGTGGGATTTAATAAGGGAAACAAACCTTTTCCCATTATTTTTCTAATGGAAACAGAAGTGCCCAAATGCCATTTCCTGTGATTGAGTGCAACAGGAATTCCATTAACTGCTCTTTAATTTTCAACAAAAGGGTTGGGTATTATTTGCTCTAAACAGATCAAATGTAAACTATGTTTCATGCCTGATCACTTTTGTTGTCTCAACTTCCTTTTCCCCAGCAGACTTGTATCAGTGCAAACCACAAAGCTGAAAACCCCTGTGTTACCACTTCCGCTGAGGCTCTGTGCAAAAACCTGCCCTTTGCATTTTAAAACACTTTGTCCTGCTGCTCACAAAGAATTATTGGTCCATCTCCACTCACGTGTGACACGGTTCTCTTGGGAGGAAGCCAAAAAAGCTGTGATAAACAAAAGAACTTCTATGGGTTAAGGCTTTTTCTGTTTGTGCTGGATCTTTCCTCACACCCGCAATATTGTGTACATTTTAAATGAAGACTTTGAGCATGAGTTGTTCCTGTATATTTGGGATATTGAAAAATCTGAAATTTCATTTTCTTATATTTTGGGCTTTCCCCACAATTTGATTTTTTATTTTAATTGTTCTTGAATATGATTCAATAAAGGTTAGTTTTCTCTAGGGTTGTCTGAATAAGAGCATGAAAGGACTTTAAGCTTGATCAACTGGCATTGAGTGTAAGACAAAAGCTACATATTCCTTAGTGTCTTTAAACTTCTCTCTGTTTAATGCTCAGGCCTCTCAGTTCCTCTTACCAAATTCTTCTTCGTAATGACAGCCCTTGAGGACAAGGTGATCATAATTAGGATGGCATTAAAAGTTATAAGACTATGATGAACAAAGAAAGCATATAAAAAAATAAAACTGATTGAACATGAAAACCAGATATTTATCTGGTTGGTTACCTTTCTGTTTCCCTCCTTGAACACATGACAGGTTTCCTCAGATGTTTCACGTTTTTTTGCTTCCAGTAAATCTGCATAAATCTTGCTTTTATTCTAAAATATTTGCAAGATCCATTGAAGTGAAGGACTCTAAAGAGTTGTAATCAGACAGTTCTTTTAGGAATACCTTCTGAACCCCATCTCAGCAGAAAGTTTAGAAGACAGGTGCATATTTTTAAGAATTATAATAATAATTTTAAAGAATATTATTAATATTTTAAAGAATTTTTTAAATAATTCTTATCTTAAAGAGTAATATAAGTGTAACTATGTAGGAAATCAACATTAGAGGGCACAACAACATCAAGTTATCGTTCCAGTGCAATGGAGCTATGTGTATGATATACATATGATTTGTATTTGCATATCAAAGGGTTGGGTGACATTTGGGAGCAAAACATCTAGAATAGGAAAACAAACAGAAATTTAACAAACAACTTTTGTCCAAGTACATCAACAACACAGCTTTAATGCATTTTCATAGGTGAAGGGACTAAAAATAGTTAGAGTAACAATTTCTGGTTAGTTATGCTTGCTCATAAGACTCCAGACTTAAAAGAGAATGATTTTGGTAATCACCTCTCCTTTTCTAGGCCCCTATTTCAATCCCATAAGATGGAGACCTCCGAGGAAAATGCCTACATTCTGAGATCGTTTAAGAGTTTTTGAAACCTGGTAAAATGTTAGAACCTCATCCACAGAAATTTTACTGAAACCTATCACATTCACTGCCTCCAGTGTACGGTTTGCTGAATTATAGCTTACTCTGGCATTAACAAATCTTTAAATATCGCTTTCTAAAGGTTATAAAATTTCCAGGAAAGTGAAGATAAGATGAAAATCATAATGATCATAGAATTATAGAATGGCCTAGGTCGGAAGGGCCCTTAAAGATCATCTTGTTCCAACCCCCTGCCACGGGCAGGGACACCTTCCACTATCCCAGGTTGCTCAGAGCCCCATCCAACCTGGCCTTGGACACTTCCAGAGATGGGGCAGCCACAGCTTCTCTGGGCAACCTGTGCCAGGGCCTCCCCACCCTCCCTAATTTCTCCCTAATATCCAATTTAAACCCGTTCTCTGTCTGTTTGAAGCCGTTCCTCCTTGTCCTCTCCCTACCTGTTCTTCTAAATAATCTCTAATAATCTCCAGAGGTTCTGCAGTGATTTTAGGTACAACTCAATTCCCTTGTGAAAGGTGTTCCCTTGGCTGTGTTCACATGGCTGTGCAGCAGTAACAATGAAGCCACTGCCAGCCCGCAGGTTTTGGAAAGCCAGGCCAGCTGTTATGCTTGAGAGAAAGCTCATTAAATGAGCACTTATAAGTTCATTTTGCTGCCAGGTGGATGGATCTTAGGGCTCTTGTGCCTTGCCTAGCTGCCCCCACCCATTCCACCTGCCCTTCTGACATATAACTGGGAAGACAAAATGGCACAAAGTCTTTCCTAGGAAGGGTGAAATGTGCCCTTAAAGCAAAGGCAGATGAGGTATATTTCCCAAGAGTTGGCTGCACTTAAGACACCTGCAAAGTAACTGCAAATGTGGAGAGCTGCCAAAGATCCTGGGAACATTTAAATCAGCAAGATGGAGATGAAGCACTGAATGGGTTTGGAACGATCATTACAAGAAAAAAATCTGTATGGGATGTGTTTTCCAATTCTAATTTATGCAGTTTGCATAGAAAGTCTGATTCTCCTCCTTCATCACCTTTGTGCTCTGTATCTTCATTACCCAGTGAGGTTGTGATGATAAGTGATAATGGAGCACATATTTTGTGCAGAACTGTGTTCCCTCTGGAACAGGGGTGAGCTTGTCTCCACTGAGATCAGCTCCCTCTTCCCCTTTTCTCGTTTGCTCAGATTTGTCTTTCTTGCCAAAGAAATTTGGAGGCAGATTTTTCCAGCTGCTCCCAAAAGAGTGGGGGGTGGTATGTTGTTTCAGAGATGGGAAGCATTATGAGATCACAGTCAGCCTGTTCCCAAGTGGGAACACTGCCTAACTCCCAAATTTTCATCCATATCACTCCTGAGACATGTTACCCAGCACATACTGCAGTAGCTCCTCTGGAACAAAAAGGATTTATGAGCAAATTTTGGTTTTGATAACGTGTGATATGATTTATTACTGTCCTGATGATGATGTTATTTTGCACTCCCTGGTTAAACATAAAGGGAGTGTCTGACAAAGAATGAGAAAGTGAGTGTTATTGTCCAAATGTAAGACAAGACTGTGGTAACACAAGTAAAAATGCAGGTCTGGTGTAATAAACAGTGGTACTGCAACACCATTTAGATTCTAAGTCACTTAGATTCTAAGGCAGTGCTTGAGATCATCTGCTTCAATTATTCTTTGGACAATAATATTAAGGAAATAGCTCTCCTTCAAAATCTCCCTAATATTCTGTGAATTTACAATGCATGTTAAGAGACTATTATTAAAATATTTTCTAGAAATAATAGGAAAGTTCTTTTACTAAATATGTATTTCTCCTGAAAAATGTCATATGAGGAGTGTCTGAGGGTGCTGGGGGTGTTAAGCCTGGAGAAAAGGAGGGTCAGGGGGGACCTTCCCACTCTTTACAACTCCCTGACAGGAGGTTGTAGCCAGATGGGGGTTGAGCTCTGCTCCCAGGGAACAAGGGACAGGACAAGAGGAAATGGCCTCAAGCTGTGCCAGGGGAGGTTCAGATTGGACATCAGGAAGAATTTCTTCGCTGACATGATGGTCAGGCATTGGAAGGGGCTGCCCAGGGAGGTGGTGGAGTTCCCATCCCTGGAGGTGTCCAAGGAAGGACTGGACATGGCTCTCAGTGCTCTGGGCTGGGGGACAGGGTGGGGATTGGGAACAGGTTGGACTCGATGATCCTGGAGGTCTTTTCCAGCCTAAATGATTCTGTGATTCTGTGAGGTTTTGCCAGTACCTGGATCTAGCAAGGGACTGTAATCACTCACTCTGAAGTACATAGAGCCACTTACACACTCCAAATTAGCTGAAATATCTCACTGAATCAGAGCCTCACTGGTAATTAACTCATGTCTCCCCCACAGAGGTGTTGCCTTAACCATGTTATTCAAGACATATCTCAGAGCTCAGTTCAATAACAGCACATGAAATGCAGGCTGGATCCCAGGGTTTTCCCTTGGTGTCCACTGGATGAGAGGAAGTAGACAGCAGTGAACCACTGCACTGCATTTCTGATGTGCATGAGTGCCTACAGCGTTCCTGAAAACTGGATTTTGGCCACTGGAGCCTGTGCAGATAAATGTAGACCTCTTGCAAGAGCTAAAAGTAGATCCCATGAGCACGCAGTCCAGCCTCCCTAAATAAAATCCCTGGGCTTCACATCCATTCCTTGCGGGAAGGCAGAACTATCCAGAACAGTCAGAGATGGTCTAAAGCAAAATGTAGGCAGAGGGATGTGCCTGGAAGTTGCATCCTGCCTTTACATATTTCCACCTAATCATTAGATCTGTTTTTAATTCTAGTCAAAATATATATGGTGTTTGTTTTTTTAGTAGGAGCCATGTAGTTGCAATTGCAATGATTAAGGTTATATGTAAGCTGAGGTCTGGAGAGAGGTGATTTCTTTCATCAGCCTAATTTAAAATGTTAGGAAGTTAGAGACTTACACCTTTTTTTACTACCTTCTCTTCTCCAGGTTGAACAATCCCAATTCTCCCAACCTTAGAGGTTCTCCATCCCTATAATCTTCTTGGTGGCCTCCTCAGGATTTGCTCCAACAGGTCCATGTCCTGTCTTTTCCTTTTTTAGGATACTGAAATTAATAAGAACTAATTTTCTTATATTTTTGTTGTTAAAAAAATTGTTTTACAAATGCTAATATTATTTACTCTTTCTTTCAAAATATTTTAATGCAAAAAGTATTCAGGACCACAGAGAGATTAAATTTATATTTTTTCATTGTTCAATTTTTACTTCTTTTGGAAGTCTGAAAAAAAAAGGGAGGGAAGGAAAGAGAAGGATGAGAAAAAAGACAATTGGATGACAAAACCAGAAGTGAAAACTCAAAGCTGCTTTAATTAAAGGAAAAAACAAAAAAAACCCCAAATTTTAAAAATTTAAAGAAACAAACAATAAAATCTGAAGACTATAATTTTTCTTGCAAAAAAAATAGAAAAACAATTTGAAAAATATTTTAGGGAATCAGCAACGAGGTTGTCTTTGGCAGGAAATACAGCAATAAAATAATAAGTGGAAGGGCTTGCACTATAAAGTTCATAATAAACAAATTCTGCCTTTGTCTTCATATCCTGCTCCAATGCACATCAGTGAAGTGCTCTTCTGTTTCCAGGAGTCAAATTTAGAGCTGGAAAGGAGACAAGGAAAGTGATGGAAAATGGAGAAACTGAAGTAAATAAGTTTTTTATGAAGCCTTGTGGAAGATGGATTGTTCCTCACATCGTGAACTCCAGTCACTATGAACTCAGCAAGAGACTATTTCCAAGGGCCTGGAGTGACAGGACAAGGAGAATGGCTTCAAACAGACAGGTTTAGATTGGATATTAGGGAGAAATTCTTCCCTGGGAGGGTGGGAAGGCCCTGGCACAGGTTGCCCAGAGAAGATGTGGCTGCCCCATCCCTGGAAGTGTCCAAGGGCAGGTTGGACGAGGCTCAGAACCTGGGCTAGTGGAAGGCGTTCCTGCCCATACAGGTGATCTTTAAGGTCCCTTCCAAACCAAACCATTCCATGATCCTGTGATTCAAAAAAAGAAGGAGATTTGAAGGTTTATTTTCTCTGTTTTATTCCAAACCCACTATGGCTTTATTGTCCTAAGGCTAGCATTGCTCCTCTGTTTTTTAAAATCTTTCTTTCTCCGTGTTAAGACTGTGTCTGCATTTTTCTGCCTTTTATGAAATATGATTTGCTTTCTCATATGCAAAGAGAGTAAAGAAAATAATTACTTGAGACTAAGTGTTGCCTACTTCCCCATGGAGTCTGTCAGGAGTATAAAAATAGACTATGGTGAGGTGAATAAAACATGACTGAAGTCTGTTCCCTTAATATTCCAAACTAAGGCTGTTTCTGCTGTAGACATTTTGCTGACGGTTAATACATAAAGGGTGCATAGAGAATTAAAATGTAAGCAGAGACAGGGCTACCTAGAAACACTCACTCCAAGACTGCAAGTAGTTTTGAGGGCTAAGAGAGAGCTGTGAGCCTAAATACTCTGAATTACCTTTGAATTACCTTCATTAGACAGTTATTGTTTATAGCAGGTGAGGTAAAGCTGTGTCCTTTGAAGAAGAATAAAAAAAAAAAAAAGAAGAAGAAGAAGAAGAAAGGAAAGCAAATGACCCTCAAGGGATGGTTTCGCAATCCTGCTGAGCCCAATTGACAAACATGTTGTGCTTGTGCTAAGTCCTCAAAGATTTCATAGCACGTCAGCAGCTCTGCTACCATCCACAGTTCAGTTTAATATTATTTAGACTTTGTCAGTGTTGGGAAACGTGGTAAAACAATATGGGACTTGATTCCAGCCACCTTACTCATCAAAATCATCAACCAGCCCATGCTTTTATTCACAGAGGGGCACGGGTTGGATTAGATTAACTTTAGTGCCAGATTTGAATGACAAAAAGAACAATTTAATGGAGACAGATGTAAAAGCTTTGTCGTGGTGGGGAAAGAAAGAAGGAAACAATGAGAGCTGCTGTGATTTCAGCTTCTTCAGTAACTCTTGTTTACGAGTGAGAAGAAATAAAAGAATCCAGCCTGAGGTAATAGTGGTTGGCATTTGTTTTTATTCTTTGATGTGCATACGTTTGTATTAGGTTGTGACACACCTGTTGTGAGGAATAGAAAGATAACTGCTAGAAAACAGAAGATAGTTTGCTGAGTTGCATCATCTGCTGCCAACTCCATATGATATTTTTATTGTGTTAACCATAAATTTCTTTGGAGAAGTTGAATTAAGATGTGGGGTTCTTGGGGCTGTCCTGTGCTGGGCCATGAGCTGGACTTCAGTGATCTCTGTGGGTCCCTTCCAACTCAGGATATTCTGTGATTCTATGATGGCAATTTTTAATGGAAGCGACATCAGTAATGCTGCAAAGATAAAAACTTAACATTTTTAAGTCACAGGAGTATCTTAAAGGCTTCTGCATAAATGATAAGCAAATGATTAATTTCTACACCCAGAGTAACTAGGGTCCTGCAAAAGTTTTCAGGTTTATATGAAAGGCTTTGTGGCTTATTAAAAATATATGCATATTGTAGACAGCTGGTCTATTGTTTATTTTAGAGAAAAATAAGATACTCTATAGAAATCCCAGTGATTTACATTACTCTGAAATCAAAAGCTCTGCCTTATAAAAAAGTGTGCTTCTAAGTTTAAAGCTGACATTTGATAATTTTGTTTAAACTGACCTTCTAGAGGAAAATCAACATGAGGGGTCATTCATTGATGAGCTACTATTTTCATATTTGTATAACTCCTCAGGAGTGATGAAGTTGTCAAATTATGCCCCTAGTTTTCCTCCCCAGATGGCACTATTCAGAAGGTATATCTGAGTGCATAGGTGAATATCTGATGTCAGGAGTATCTGGGGAGGTGTTTAGTAAGTATAGTTATGAACTGTATAAGGACTGAGAGGCCTTGATTCTCCTGGACCAGCCTCTCCAGCTTCCCCTTCCAGGGAATAACACAGGAGGTCACTTGGTCTGCTCAAACTGGAGAAAGGACACTGAGGGGAGACCTCACAGCATCTGCAGCTTCCTCAAGAGGGGCAGTGGAGGGGGAAGGCTCTGATCTTTGCTCTCTGGTGACCAGTGGCAGGACCCGAGGGAACAGCTGGAGCTGTGTCAGTGGAGGTTTAGGTTGGATCTCAGGAAAAGGTTCTTCCCGCAGAGGGTAGTTGGGCACTGAACAGGCTCCCCAGGGCAGTGGTCACAGCACCAAGGCTGCCAGAGCTCAAGGAGTGTTTGGACAACGTTCTCAGGCACATGGTGGGATTGTTGGGGTATCTGTACAGGGCCAGGAGTTGGACTCAATGATCCTTGTGAGTCCCTTCCAACTCAGGGTATTCTATGATTCCGTGATTCATTTGCCTACCAACTATTTTTTTTTTTTTTTGCCCATGAATTTTCACCATATCCAGAGCTTCATTTCATCTGTGCACCCCACTCGATTTAAATCAGTTTATCTGGTCCATGTCCAATTCCTGTTTCTCATGTGATTTCTCTTCATTTTGGGAGTCCAGGAATAACCATATTTTCTGTTCTTGGAATAGTCCTAAGAACAGATTGATGCATTAGAAAAGCCTGTTGGAGCACTGATTTCTGAGCTGTCATTTTTTGCCCAGCCTGTTTTCTAGAAATGATGATGTTGCTAGGGGTCCTTGTGGCTTTATGCAGTCAGAGAGCTGTTTGGAAAATCCCCAAATTCTATTTGAATTCCATTGAGGACCCTTGCTCAGATGTTAGGAATTATCTCAAAGAGTTATGGTAATTACATCCTTAGCTACACATAATTCCCTCCTATGTAAAATTACATTCATGGTTCTTATCCAGCTTTTGAGCCCTTTTAGAACCAGCATTATAAATTTTTTCTTGTTTGCCAGGTTAAAGAGCAGATCTTAACCATGATAGGAATTGTTAATAAAGAGCCAACTTACTAGCAATTATTTTAAATGTTAGAATCTTGATTTTACCATACCCCAAGCTTTTGTCTTCTTCAGTGGAAGACATTTTCTAAAGAAGCCAGAAACTGTGAAAACTGTGACAGGTTTTCCCATTTCTAGCAGACTTGGACTGATTGGTTCATCTGGTGGGATCTTTGCCCAACTAAATGTATGCAAAACCTTAAATCACCCACTCCTTTTGCACTGATTTTGCCACAGTCTTATTGACACAGTTAATGTGCTTTATTACAGCAAATGGAGCAGGAATGGATTAAGAAGATTTTTGTCAACTCCATTCACACTACTTTGGGGAAATTGATATTTATCTTCCCTGCTTCAGCCTGCAGTGGCAGCATTTGACTTTCTCTGGGGCACTGCTCAAGCCTGTGTGGGTGCAAAAGCACAGGGCTGGAGACAGTGCTCAGCTCATTGTTCCTCTGTGCCTTTTGCCCTCGCTCATATCAGGAACACTGAAGTGCAGGAGTAGCACAGTAAATGCTATAAAGAGCAGAACTGATCTAATCTATTTCTTGGGATGTAAAAATTTAGGGTAGCCAGTCTACATTATTTCCATAGGTTCTTTCTCAAGCCAAGCCAATAAAAAGACAGGGGCACTTCCATGGGGAAATTCGTTTATCTTGAATATTTAGCTAAGATGGAATGAATCCTCTTCCCACTCCAGAAAGGTTTTTTTTGCATCAGAATCTCTTTAATTTTGTTTACCACTTATGCTATTCTACTTCACAGTGCTGTTGCCAAACTTAATAAATTTGTCATTAAAGTGTTGTCTGTGTGATAAGCACTGCTAGTGATCACATCCACGAGGAATTTTTTTACCACTGTACTTAGCTCCATTAATGAAATTCCTTTCAGAAGTGGGTATTTTTAATAAAATTAGTTACAAAGACCATACATATTTCCTTCAAATTTTAACTTTCTAAATTATGCATGCTTTTTACTTCAGTATATCATGACTGAGACTTTGCAGTAATCCTGGCAGGTTTCTCTGGCTTTGAGAGTATTGTTGAGAAATGTACGAGAAAACTTCATTCAGTTTCTTTTGTTGTCAAAAATTAGTTGGTCCTCTTCAGGTATGAGAAAATAATCATCCTGAAGATTGTTTTTATTCCTGCATGACTTAGCAAAGCAAATTTGAATACATTTACAAGAATGTAATAAAATAAAATGAGGAGAAGAGAAAGCATTGCAAAAAGGGGAATAATGAAAATAAAATATCATAGAATCATAGAATGGTTTGGGTTGGAAGGGACTTTAAGATCAGCCAGTTCCAACTCCCTTGCCATGGGCAGGGCCACCTTCCACTAGACCAGGTTGCTCAGAGCTCCATCCAACCTGATCTTCCAGGGATGGGGCAGTAGAGGATGTTCTTCTTAGTGGGGGGACAACTGAATGCTTGGGTAGATCTGTCCTTCACTCCTGTCTACATAGGTTATCCTGGGAATGTTTAGATTGGATATTAGGAAAAATTCTTCCCTGGGAGGGTGGTGAGGCCCTGGCACAGGTTGCCCAGAGAAGCTGTGGCTGCCCCATCCCTGGAAGTGTTGAAGGCCAGGTTGGATGGGGCTCTGAGCAACCTGGGCTAGTGGAAGGTGTCCCTGCCTATGACAGGGGGTTGGAACTGGATGGTCTTTAAGATCCCTTCCAACCCAAACCCTTCTATGATTCCATGATGTCCATGCCTTCCCTGGTGGCATGACAGCCTGTGTGGTTGTTTGGCTGGAAAATGAGAAGGTTCTCTTGCATGTGAGGTGTACAACACTGGGGAGGATTTGTTGGAGTGTTGCCAGGCTTGAAAGAGTGGAAAAGTGGGATTGATGGAAAAGGCAGTGATGTGCCTTTTCAGATGGTGCACCTCAACAATTACTTTAGGCAAAGGCATTGCACAGACCACCATGAATGCAAAGGAATAACTGTTTTTCCTTTGGCCATGCTGTGGAAAGTGGTGCCCATTCCAGGAACATCCACAAAAGTGGCAGCCTTCTAGAATAGCTTCTGTGGGTGAGCATGTATTTCTTCCTTGAAAACCTTGGTTTCTGAGTGAAAGTAGAAACTATTCGGGGGGTTTTGACAGATTTAAGACCAGCAGGGAACAGGCTGTATGAAGGAAGGGAGCACACTGAATTTTCAGTTGTAGATATTCCCCTAGGACAGTGGGGAGATAGGGATGCCTCCATCAGTGCTCCATCGCCCATGCACAACATCCAAAAGATGAAAAGGATAGACAAGGTGGCAGCTAAGCTCTGTCTCATTATCCACAGCAAAACGAGAGCCTCATTATCTCCCAAGACAGAGCATCTCTGCACTGATGCCGCCAGGAACCACAGCCCAAGGTGCCACAGTTTGGTCCTCATTAGTTGACACATAATGCCCAAGGAGAAACCAACCCTTGAGGAATTAATTTATTTCCATTTTCCAGTCTGTCAGTCTCGTTGAAAAGATTTTGCTCACTGCATAGCGAGGTCGCTGTGACAAATTTTGACAAAATACAAGTTCAAGTGTTTTTTGGTTTCACAAGCACATGAGCTCAGTGAGAAAGAACAGACTGAGATGACAAGGAGAACAGCCAATCCTGTTATATTTGTCTTTCTTATTACTGACTTGCCATGATAAATATGGAAAATTATATTTGGCTAGAAGGAGGCTGAGAAAGGGAACAGATGGCCACCGAAAGAATACTAGAGCAGCTAATAGTCACTGGCATATTTCCGGGGTAAAAATTTAAATCTGAAGCCAAGCAGAAGCATTATCCATTTTTTCCTGATCAGGGCACTGTGTATGGAACTGCTCCTGCTATGCTCTGACTAGATGAAGGTGGGCTTCCTGAAATGCCTTCGTTGAATGGAATAAACAACTTCTATCCTCCAGTTAACAGATCTTGCAGTTATGCTGACAGAAATAGTTGACAAGGTGGGGAAAATGTTTATGTTCCTACTGTGTTTTGAGTGAGTGAGAGTGTATTTGCTATGGCTTTTTAATGTATTGCATGATTGGACACCTATACTGCATTCTTTCTGTGCATTCTACAGGCTTTATTCAGTTGTGAGAAGAGAGAGAAGAGAATGCCTATTTAAATGAGGAGACAATGGAGTCTATATTTTATGTAGTTGTGTATTTAATGATTTCTAAAAGTTTAATGCATTTCTGTGGTTTCTGTAGTCAATGTAGTATTGAAAAAATCAGCTGATATTTTGGAATTATGAAAATATATCATGATTTCTGATTTTCCAGAATGCTATATGCTCAGCACATAGTCCTTATGACTGCAGACTAGGCAGTGAATGAGGACATTGTTCTTTTTGTTTGGTGATACCTGAATTATCAAGGTGATGCATGATTTGAAGGGCTGGAATAGCAGGAGCTGATAGCAATGTTGGAGCTGTGGGACAGGTTGAGTGCCATGGGAGTAGGACAAACAGAATGAAATGAAGTGGAATAGTAACAGTTGCTGCAGTTTTTCTTTGAGGTGCATGTGCCAGAATTAAACCAGTCACAACAGCTCAGCTGTGACCCCTGTACCAGAAGTGCAGGATTTTGCTAAAGCAGCTCTAATGTGTCACCTGGATCAAGACCATCAAATAAGCCACTGTGTGGATTAATTGATCAATCCACCTGCTCCCCATTCAGCCACCAGCAGGCACAGATCAGTTTTTCTACAGAAAAAAATCTTATTCTATTTAACTATTTGGGGGAATTTTATGAGGGTTGATCAGTTGTTGATTTAAGATGTTTTGAATAAATTGCTCAAAGAGCAATGGAGAGCTATAAACCCTTAATAACCAGGTTTTGAGAAAGAGAGACAAAAAGAATCACAATTTTCCAGGATAAAAAAGTCATGGCTCTTTTGTCCCGGCTGATGGATAGCCTGATGGACTGATTTTGCTTTTGCAGTGTGAAAGGAGAAATCAAAATCTTGTTAATCTTTCCCCACTGAATCGAAATCAAATGGATTCCAAATTCTGGCAGCACATCTTGGAGCTCATTCGCCTGCTTACTTAGCTATTACTGGGCTTTAAAGACATTTGGTGAATTTTTCATGCTTCGTTAGTAAATATAATAATGATTAAAAAATTAACAATATTTTAGTAATGCTTAGCCTTTTAAAAGGAATAAATGCCATTTTGGAGTGAAGATTCTGCAGTCTGTACAGGTATGCAAAGTCCATTGTTTCTTTGGGTTTCAGTCACAGCTGTTTCTCTCTAAAATCCTGGCTTTATATTGACTTGTAGTTACAAAAGCATGAAGTAGTTAAAAGAAACTGTCTCTAAATGAATTGGTATGTTTTCATCAGCTCCAGAAACTGAAAATAAAAGCTAGATGAGAATAAAGTATGGATGAAGTGTGGGGAAAAGTACAACATGCACTAAAATTAATAGTCTTCTTAAGAGCTATATTGATATACCTGGTAGAGTTCTGAATGTGCATCCCAGACTCACCTTCATAACATGCAATTCTTACTTGAAATGCAAGAAATGTAGTTTCCATGTGGAGTGTTTTTCTATAAAAATACTCTGGCACTAGGTTTTCCATAGGTCACCTCTAGAAATCCACCCAAGAATCTTTGTTGTGCTAGGCTCTAGGACAGTCACAGGTAGGATGTAGAAGTCCAGTGGTTCTCTTCTGGGTGTTGGTGGTTCTGGGAATGTTCTGGATTTACAGCATATAATCCCTTACCCCTGGCAAGATCATCTCCAGTTCCAAAAATGGGAATTACTATGTCCTGCAAAGACAGGTCTTAGTACACATCCCTTTCCTAACGTTCTCCTCTGCTTCAGAGATACCCATGATCCTTCCTCTCAAGCTGCACCTAATTAGCATAATAAGGCTCAAAGTTGTTCTCAGTTTGTTCTTAATCCTAAATTTACCCTCTAAGCTTGAGGAAGGACTTATTTATTTGTGTTCAAATGAAAAGAAAGGACACATGAACATCACAGTTATTCAAAAGGCAGTTTCCAGCTGCTCTACCCAACTCGAGTGGTGTCTTAATGGTTGATGGTGAGACAGTCAAAGGGCAGCATTTCCTTCATGGAGTTTTATCTCCATGTTTAGTTTGGAAATGTCTTCTGAAGGTCTCTAATCCAAACTCATATCCAAGGACAGATGTACCATCCGTCCTGAGCAACCTGCTGGACTGAGTCCAGTGGAGGGATGCCAAGATGATGAGGGATGGAGCACCTCTGCTGGGAGGAAAGACACAGAGAATTGGAATTGTTCAGTTTGGAGAAGAGAAGGCTCCGGGGTGACCTAATTTCAGCTTTTCAGTGCCTGAAGGGAGCCCACTAGAAAGATGGAGAGAGACTTATTTCCAAGGGCCTGGAGTGACAGGACAGAGGGCAATGGCTTCAAACTGACAGAGAAGAGGTTTAGACTGGATATTGGGAAGAAATTCTTCCCTGTGAGGGTGGGGAGGCCCTGGCATAGGTTGCCCAGAGAAGTTGTGGATGCCTGAACCCTGGGGCTCTGGGCAACCTGGTCTAGTGGAAGGTGTCCCTGTCCATGGTAGGGGGTTGGAACGAGATGATCTTTAAGCTCTCTTCCAACCCAAACTCAGTCTATGATTTAATGATTCAGTGATTCTATGATTTTATTCCTATCTATCTATATATAAAAGTGATCCCCTGGCATTGACAGTGGCACTGGATAGGCTAAAAGTCATTGCAAGGAGCAAAGACTTTATCAGCAGCAGGTACTCTGCCCATTTAAGACTGTGTGACAGGCACAGGCCCTGGAAGGCCTGGCTGCAAAACAAATAAATAAAAATACCATGCTTCTTCATTCAAGTATTTTTAATCTGCAGCTCACATCCACAAGATAATTTTGACTGTGTATTTGTTATCTTGAAACTCTAGAGTTCCTCTGTTTCTCAAGAAAATGTTGCTGTTCTAAAACTTCTATAGTGGAACTGCTGTGTCTATTTGGATAAAGGTGATTTTTTTTTCACTATGAATAGAATGACAATGTGTCTCAAAGCCCAGGGGACAAGAGAGCACTTTTATTAAAACACAGTGAGGTTCACTCCAGACTATAGAGCAAACTGCTTTAGCCACAGAGTTTTCAGTATCTAAATTATCACAAGACTTTTCAGTATCTAAATTATTGTAAAGATTTCTGCATTTCATTGCAGTTTGCTATTGGACAGAAATGTGCAATGCTACTTATCATGTTTATTAAAAAACTACTGAAAGCACCAGCAAAACCTTAAAAATGCTGAGCTGCTTAGCACTTTCCCCATGGCTTTGGTTTTTTGTATCTGTTGCTAATAATATCTGTCCATTGGAACCAGTAGAGTTTTTCCCATATATTTCAGTAAATTTAAACACTGATTTGTGTTTAAATCACGAGCTGAATCAGTTTAATTCTGCTGTTCACAGTGGATGAGCTCACAATCTACCTTGTGGGGCAGTTTAAAGTTGTCCTTCCAAGAGGACTCACTGCCAGCTTTTGAGGACATATTTAGGGATGGGAAGGGCCCCCTTCCCCTTCACTGACCACATGAGCATATCAAACCTTCTGAGAGGAATAATAACAAAGCAAGCTGTCTCTGCACCTGCCTACAAAACAGCTGCTCAACTGGGAGAGGAATTGCTAGACCATAATGTGTCTTCAGCAGCTTTTGTGGTCCTCTCTCCTACACTGGCACAGGCATTGTCACAAAGGAAGGAAACATGGAAACCATACAGAGATTTCATGACATTTTTTTTCCAGAACAGTTTTTTATTAAAGCATCACTTCATGTTTGCAGTCTTCCCACGTGGATGCTTTTTCTCAGTCTCAACTGGCTGTTCAAGAGAGAGATCAGCTGGGATCTAACAGAGTCTTCCATCAGGTATGTGACTCTTCAACTGACTTCAAAAATATCTGAGTGCTTGTTTTCTAAGAAACCCCTTATAATAAAGGAATATGAGCAGAGACAAATCCTCTATTCCCTGCTTTCTTCCATTTCCACTGTATGACTGTCTCAAGTGCCTGCAACTATTTTGGTTTTACTGGGTTCAGTAGCATTTGAGGCATTTCTTCTGCCAAATCACTTTGGTTTCCTGAAGCTTTCAGGAAAAGTCCACCAGGATTTAAGTTCTATGGTTTTAAAGACTTATCCATGGTATTGGAATAAAACACTTTCTCACTGAAGTTGATTGGATTGGGAGCTTTGTTTCTTTGCTTTTTCAGGAAAGATCAAACCTCATCTTTGTTGTCAAAAGCTTGAAAAACCTGTTTCTATCCTTGCCCAATGACAAAAATTTCATGGGTTTATAAGGGTTGTAGCCTCAGCTCTCTGGACCTTGTTCTGCATTTCACAGTGCAGAGTTGATCTACTTCAAATAATTTTTAAATCATTTACCAAAGAAGTAGTCTACCTCAAAAATTCTCTTTGCTGCTAAAAGTGGGATTTCTCTGACTTTATATATTCAAGGGTATTAGAGGTTCTAACATTCATAAAACTGTGCCCTTAAATGACTGGCTTTAAATGATGAGTGGCATAGAAGTGTTTTGCAAACAACAAATGGGAGAGGTTAGGAAAGGCTGATAATCCTGGATTATTCCAATGGATACAAGCACACATGGAGGTGTTCTTGTGAGGAAGCTCATGCCCTAAAATGTGCCAGGCTGCCCAATTGCCCGGATAATCTCCTCATGCCATTTGGTACAACCGGGAGCTGCCAGAGCACATGTGCTCGTTTCCCCTTTGCCATTAGGTGTCAGGAGCGAACTATAGACGTTTCCCAAGGTTGAAACCCCTCTGCTTTTTGTAGGTGTGACACAGAATTGCTTTGCTAGGTCGTTACATATATGTTTACTTCTGCTTTCCATTTAGAGAGTCAGCCGTGGTGTTCTCTCCCTCCCACATCTGGAAGGTCAAGCAAAGCATGACTTGGCTGCAGACTCTGCAAACCCTCCCCCCTTCGAGGGCAGCCTGCCTCAAATAGCAAATAAGAGCTTGCAGAGTGTCCTCTCCTCTCTTCAGGTGAGTTATAAAGCTCTTGGACATCTTATGTTGGCCTGGTTAAACAGCCTCTCACTAAGGACCACTGAGAGTGTCAGTGGCAAAGCGTCACAAGAGCGCTGGTGTGGGGGAACAGAGAAATCACTTAGTGTCAGTTTTTGCTCCAGTTTCTCTTTTCAGCCATAGTTAAAAAGGGAAAAAAGAAAGTAAGAACTGTAAACAGTCAACCAGAAAGTAAAAAGTCAAACCAGCACAGCTGTCTATAATGTCAGATATTTTAAAGGACACCCAACAGGAAGGTTTTGAGGTCATCTGCACTTTCACCATTCCTTTTTTCTCCTTGTTTTTCACAAATCCTGTGTCCGTCCTGTCTGTACTCTTCTTCCTTTGCTGCTTCTCTCCTCAGCAAATCAGGGGCTTGCACTACTCATCATCACTACCTTTTTTACCTTTCTTTTCCAAAGGAGTCTCTTTGTTAAGAGTTTTGACAGGTTCTATGGGGCTATGATGTGAAGTCTTTTCAAATCTCTTTCACTGGAAGTCCCCACATAAAGCATTTTGTTTGGGAGGTCAAGAGTCTTATCAAATACTTTGAGTTTCAAATTGGCAGGTTGCTCCTACTAAAAATTATTTCATTTGGTTAGGGGCAATTATTTCAATTGTGTCATTGGGCAAAGCTACAAGACACAAAATAGCATAAAGGGGAACAGGTTAGTCTTCAAAATAATTTAAATTTTTTTTAAAGCTTAATTCTGTGGCCTTCCTAAATCAAATCTGCACTCAACTTCTGCAAAACTGAATGATCAACCTTTGCATGCGGAAACAAACCATCCCTCCATTTTATTTGCTGTGAAAAGATTGGAGCCAAGCATTTCACAGAGGGGATTGTATTATTATTATTCTTTAAACGGAATTTATGGACTTATATAAGAAGTTGTGTAAACACCAGTAAGAAAGCCTTTTTCCTTGGCTTAGAAATGCCAGGGGACAGTAAACATTTTAGTCTGGATGGCATGATTATGTGCTTTCTGTTTTGGAGACCTTCTTTGTTTACCCTTCCTTAGAAATAACACAGCATTGCTGAATTAAGGGAGTGTGTGTTGGAAAGGGGAGAGGGGAGTTTTCACGGTGCAGCTCAGCAGGATAAAAATACCTGCCTCAGCACAGACCTGAGCTGTCCAGGTGTTGCCTTGCTTTTGTACCAGTTAATACTGAAAAAAAAAAAAAAAAGTAGGAAAATTAGAGACAAGTATGGAAAGACAATTTCATTTTGAAAAAAAAAAAAACATTTTTGCTTGCACACACTTTTAACTCAAAACTCACCAGCATCAAGATGCACAAATTACAGTGGTACCAGTGGTATCAGTCAGGACTTCTCTCAAGGAGACAGGGGCCCAGGATTGCCCACTGGTTAGTCCATATCACATCACTTGAGTTCTTGTCTTGGCAACAATGTGCTGGTTATTGAATACATCTTTTGTACCCTTCTGACACTGAGATAGGCTGATCTTTTTTATCTCCATCCTGTCCCACTTGTGTGAGTCATCAGGACTTTCTCAAGGGATGACAAATAGTAAAAAAAATTAAGGAATAATTTAGGTTGGGAGATATCTAGCCCAACCTCCCACTACAAGCAGATCAAACTTGGAGAAGGTTACTGAGGGCCTTGACCAGCTTGTCTCCGAATATTTCAAAGGTTGGAGAGTCCGTAGCTTCTCAGAGCAACCTGTTGCAATAGTGAACCACTCTCACGGTAAAAAAATATTTCTCCTAATATCTAATCAGCTTTTCCTGTATGGCAACTTGTATTGGTTAGACACATACCTTGTCCTAGAACTGTGCACCCAAGAAGGGTTTGGCTTTGCTTGCCCTGTACCATCCTGTCAAGTATCTCAACAGCAGTGAGGTCCCTCCTGAAGCTTCCTCTTCTGCAGGGTGGACAGATGTATTTCTTGCAGCCTCTCCTTGTACATCCTGTGCTCCTGACCATCTCCTGAATTCACTCCAGTTGGTCAATGTCTTTCTTGTACTGGGAAACCCCAGACTAGACACAATGTTCCCACTGTGGTCTCACAAATGCTGAATAGAGGGGGAGATCACTTCTCCCACCCTGCTTCTGGCTGTTCTCTTGGTTGTATTCAACCTGGAATCTCTTTGGCCTTCTTTTCTACCTCGTGCTCAGGTTGTTGTCAAGCCCTTCCCTGCAAAACTGCATCCAGTCAGTTGCCCACCAGCCTGTCCCATTGCATGGATATATTCCTTTCCAGGTGCAGGACTTAGCATTTGTCTTCGTTCAACCTTAGAAAATGCCTGTAGCCCTCTTTTCCAGGCTGCTGAAATCCCTCTGGATGGCAGGCCTGCTATGGTCTGCATATTTGAGGGGGTAAACTCATCCATGGTCCAGGTTATTAATAAAGACGCTGCACTGCCTTTGGTATTGATCCCTGAGGAATTTCACTACTAACCATTTGCCACTGACCACAGTCCTTGGAACCTGACCTTCCAGCTTATTTTCCATTCACATTATGATCCATTTATCCAGTTCATCTCTCACTTTTCGGGCTTCACATTCACAGTGGGAGATGGTGTCACAGGCCCTGCTCAAGTCAAAGCCTACCATGTCCACTGCTTTTCTCCCATTGTCCAAGCCAGTCACTTCATCAGAGAAAACAATCAAATTGTTCAGACACCATTTTTTGGCAAATGCATACTGGCTGTTCCAAATCAACTTCCTGTCTCTCATTTGGCTGGAAATGGTTTCCATGAGGACTTGTCCCACAGCCCTCCAAGTGACTGAGGTAAGGGTGACCAGCCTGTAGTTCCCTAAAGTCTTCTTCTTGCCTTTTTTAAGGTAGGTGTGATGTTTGCCTTTTCCAAATGGTCAGGAACTGCTCCTGATTGCCAAGGACCTCCAAAGATGATACAGACCTGCCTTGCAATGACACTGGCCAGCCCCTTCCACACCCTCAGGCACATCCCACCTGGTCCTGCAGACATAGGTATGTCCAGCTACTTAAGTGCTCCCTGATTATCTTCCTCCACTTCATTACACAAACTGCTTCTATACTCAGGGACTTGGGAGGCCAGAGGGCAAAAATTCCCAATGAAAAGCATTGAGTACCTTGTTCTTTTCCAAATCCTTGGTCACTAGGACCAATATTACACTGAGCAGTAGGTTCACATTTCCCTTAGCCTGTTTTTTTTTGCTGGTGATGTACTGCAATTCCAGCTAAGCTTTGACTTTCCCAATCCTGCCTGCATGTTCAGCTGGTGTCTTTTGCATGTTGCCCATATAACCCATCCCTGCTCCCACCTTTTTTCTCTCCTTCCTGTGTTTGCCCTTGGTCAGAAGTTCCCTTTTCATCCCCGCTGGCCTTCAGCAATGTCTGTGCAACTTTCTGCCTGTTAGAATGGACCCTTCTTGTGCTTTGAGGAGATTGACTTTGAAGAACAATGAGCTCTACTAATTTCCTTTGCCCTCCAGGGCAGTCTTCCATGGGTTTATGATGAGGAGATCCCTGAACAAGCCATAAGGTGCTTTCTTGAAGCACTGGGTTTGTAATTCTGTTTGTCTGTCTCACTTCTCTGATGATTTTAAACTCCACAATCACAAAGTCACTGCAGTCAAAGCTGCCCTTTCCTTGACCTTCACATCCTCAACCAGCTGTTCCTTGTGTGTGAGTAACTTGTCCAGCAGCTCATCTCAGGTCACCTGCATTAAGAACACAGTCCAAAAATCTCCCAGAATGATTTTGCACATCAGCAGGTACTGGGGTGACCAAATTACCATGTAAGCCTTTAGGTTATGATGACTCTTCCCTGCTGTGCCTCATTAAAACCCTCCTTCACTAAGCCAGCAAAGCTCTTTGCAGACACTCCTGCTCTGCTTCATCAGATCAATTCTGTTTCTGCTCAGACATTCTTGTTCTTTGTCCTATATCCATAGAATGTATCCATCCATCCTCCCTGTATCTTCAGCCAGTATGGATCCACTGGATGCATCTCCAGCTGAGTCTTCTCCCTTTAGCGAAGGAATTGAAGAGAACATGGCCTGGACCCCCACATCCAGCATCCTTGTCCCAGACTCTTCTATCTGCTTATCTGGTGCTCTTTTATCCCCTTCATCTCTTCATGGCTCGATCCTGTAGTCTGTTCTTTATTTTCCCATTCTGGGAGTCCTGAGAACCTGTGTGTGCTGGGATCTTGGTCACCTGCTGATACAGGTGACATCCGTATGTCCTTTCTTCTGCAATTTCTTTCTTCTAGCACTTCTCCCCTCACACATTCTTTTATTTATAGAGATTTATCTTTCCATGGTCCAATACCCTCTAGTGCTATTGGCAGAATTCACTCTCTGGGTAAGCAGGACATTCTGGTCCCCAGGCTTGCTTGTTCTGTCTCAGCACAAAATTTGCAGAGAGATTACTCAACAAATTCAAAATAAATATCTTGCAGCTTTGTCTTTGGGAATATATATTTTCTAATTTTTTTTTTTCTCAGCAGGAAAATGGACCTCAAGGCAATTTTTCCCAGTTTAGCCTTCCAGACAGTCTTCCTGAAAGTGACACTAGAGCCCAGACAAAACCATCAGAACTGGAAAGCACCAGCAACGGGGTCAAACTGCCTATGACAGCTTCAGGTAGAATATAACTGGACATGCTAAAAAAACTGGAGTGACAGGGAGTGTGTGCAATCAGGATACTCAGGGAGTAGAGATTCCATGAGAAATGGTTACTGGAATGTTTAACAAACAATTTGGAGCACAAGGAATATGGATGGGCTCAGAGACTTCTAAATATGAGCACAATAAGAGAATGAATAGGCTAACACAAATATAGGAGAGAATTATGAATTATACAAAAGAATGTATATTTGTGTAAGAGTAGGTCATGGAAGAGACAGCAATATTCTATTACAGTGATAAAACTTTTTCCCACTTGCTGGTGGCTGTGTCCCACTTTATTGGTGTGGGCTAAACTGCATTTTGGGAGTTCTCAGTTCTAGAAAGTTTCTGGCAGAGATAATCTATTTTTAGAAGGAGTCTAAGAAAAAAAAGTAGTGGCCTTTTGCTTTGAAATGGTTTAGCAGCCCTGCATTACTGGATGAAGATCTGCCACTGTTTAACAAAACACCCACACATGTATGCAACATGTTGATTTATAATGCTCCTGTCTGAATATATATCCACATTTAAATGATATAAGTGGAGGTGTTAGGGCAGCTGAAATGATTCCATGCAGGAAGAATCAGAAGTAGGAGAACCAGATTTGGTCTCCATGTAATCCCTAATGCATCTGAACTTGATATTTTTTATCAGAAAAACAAGCACTTGAAAGCTTTGGTAAATTAAACCTTACTGCCATTTTATAAATATGACAATCAAACCATTAAAAACATATATTTTTTATGCAAGCTATGAAGCTTGATGAATCTGACAGGCAACAGATGGGATTTTCAAAAACACCTAAGCACATAACTTCCCTCAGAATCAAGTAGTTTTTACCTAAGCTCTCTAAAAGTCTTGCTGACAAATGAGGAATGCTTTACTGAACGTAATATTTTTAGTAAAAAACCAAAAATTATATATAAATTTGTACAAAATTGTAGAATGTTTGTTGGAAGGGACCTCTAACAGCTTTTCTCAGCATCCTGCTCAAAGTGGTGTGCTCTGCTGTAAAATGTTCCACTGTAAAAGCAATTTGCAATTGGGTTTCTGACATTTTATTGATTTTTGCTTTTACATTCTTGTTTTCTGATTTAGAAGCCTTGAAAAATTTTAGAAACCAGTTAACAGTCTATGAGCAAAAAGAAATTTTCAATTATACAGAGCTATGGTTTCTTGGCCTGGAAGCTAAAAAGATTGAAGGTTTGCCTGAAACCCAGAATAATAATTGTTATGATGATGAGCATGGTTCCTACTTAAAGGTAAGTGGAAAAATCATGGTTTTTATTTTCAGCTCAATAAGTTTGTAGTGACTGTGTGCCAACTCTTAAGTGTTATATATGAGATAAATGTTGTTTCTAGAAGATAAATGTGAAAAAAATCATTACCAATCACTTCAAAGCTCAGAGGAGAATCTACTTTGCATTGGACTATTGGAGCATCACTTGTGATTTTCTCATTAAACCCTTGTTTAATGTAGACTTCACTTGCTACTGGTCCATCATCTTTCATAGACAGCAAACACCCACACACAGGAGCTGCTTTTAAAGCCTGACCTTTGCTATGCTGTTTGAATCTGAACCCTTTTCTTTTCTTTTTGAAGGTTTTACATGACCACATTGCCTATCGATACGAAGTGTTGGAGGTCATTGGGAAAGGGTCCTTTGGGCAGGTGGCCAAATGCCTGGATCACAAAACCAATGAATTAGTGGCACTGAAAATAATAAGGAATAAGAAAAGGTGAGGCGTCCGTTGCCTTTAAAGCAGTACAGTCGTCTGTGTTGTATACAGGCAGTGACAAACCACAACGATGTGAGCAAAGCAAAATCAAACCTCCTATACAACAGGTTTTCATTAAATGCAGTGAGATCAGAGTGAAGAAAAGGGATGTCAGGGACTCAGAATTGGCCTAGACCCAGAGAAGACACAGCCTGTGAAAGCAAACACAGTTTTTCCAGGCTTACATGGAGGTCTCTATATCTGTGACACAGTTCACACACAGCCCAGGTAACCAGCCCTGAATGACTGAAAGCTGAGAGCCTTCACTTCCCCTCAAGACCCCAAAACCACAGGAATATGCTGGGATGCTCCCCTCTCTCACTTTAATATGAAAAATTCTACACTGTGGATCCTAAGCAACCTCTTATTCTTTTATGGCTGGTCACAAACTTTTTATTGATGCTACCTTCAACCAGAGTCAATGAAGCAGATGAGAATGATGCTGTTGACTCCAGCAACAGAGTTTTAGCTGTTCCATTTTCCCCCCTCAGTGAACACTAAATGTAAAGACACTCTTCAAAACTGTCTGACTGTGCTAGGTGTGAAATATGGCCCTGTTCAAGTAAACAGAAGAGTTCTTATGGACTTTGAAAGCACCAGGATTTTACTCTGGATGCTCATTTGAAACTTTTTCATTTAAAGGCTTTTTCAGACCAGTCAAAATAGCAGCCC
This sequence comes from Pseudopipra pipra, assembly GCF_036250125.1. NCBI lineage: Eukaryota > Metazoa > Chordata > Aves > Passeriformes > Pipridae > Pseudopipra > Pseudopipra pipra. Next base: position 7,815,254 of record NC_087553.1, read on the forward strand.
TTAAGTGTTATGTAAGACTAGGAACCATCAATAATGAGTCAAAATTACAGTAGTTATCAGGGGTAAATGACACATTTTTAATCATTGTCCCACATGCTGAGTTTACAGTAAGATTGTGGTGTTTGTAACATTTATATTTCTACAAATACTACACTGAGTTAATGTTATCATTCCTGTGTCACATGGTATTTCAGATTTCACAGCCAGGCTTTGGTGGAAGTGAAGATCCTAGATGCTCTCTTGAAGAAAGACAAAGATGATACTCACAACATCATCCACATGAAGGAATACTTCTACTTTCGCAACCACTTCTGTATTTCCTTTGAACTGCTGGGGTAAAGTACATTTTCCTTTACACACACCTTACAGAGCATTTTAGACCTTGTGCCTTACAAGCTTTAATTTCTATGTCTTCTTCTGAAGAATTGGCAGCTCTTCATGTTGCAAGAAAGGAGTACTGAACACACACTGAGCCTTTTGATCACCCAAGGTGAACTGAAAAAGACTTCACACAGACAGTGACATGATACAATCCCTTATTTTCTGTACTGTGTATTGAAGTATTCTTCCCTGAAAGACATCTGAGGAAAAGAGTAAAATGATGAGTTCAGGACTGGTAAACTTCAGGGTATATAAATATGAATAATATCAAATAATTTAAAAATAAAGCTCCTTCTTGCTTTTTGATGAACCTTTGCTGCAAGACACATCTTAGGAGGAATTTTGGAGAAATTTTAGAGAAGTCAGGTAATTTTAGTCATCAACCTTGTTGTAATGAGAGAATTAACCTGGAATTATGGAGGTTATCCACAGTTCCCCATCCCTTACAGTAGAGCCCCTATTTCTACATGTGTTACAGCCTTGCTGAAGATTCAGCACCCTATGGATGGCTTGATCTCAAAGAAACCTAAATTAATTGTGTTGTTACATGTGAGTCTGTCACTTAGAGACACACAGGGTAAGAGTTGACTCCTCTCCAGAGAAGACACAGACCAGTCTTTTCAGAAAGCTGCTATGGAAACGCAGAGGAAAATATTCATGGGACAGACACTATGTTTAACTCTTTACAGAGGAGTTGAAGACTGGTTGTCATAGAAAAATGTTTGTCTGGTAAAATTTTTATTGCCTTTAAAACATAGTGAAAACCCTTTCATTTGTGATCTTCCTTCTCTGTCAAGTCCTGGTAAATTCAGATCCAAAGGAAAGGACCTTGGTTGAGGCCAGTGGACACACAAGCAGGGAAGACAGAAAGCTGCAGTTGTTTATGTCCTTCCAGGCACGTGGGGTCGTGCTGAGGACACCTCCTGAGATCATATTGCTGAGGAAACACTGGTGCATCCCTTTAAGAGCCACCAGCCCTGTGGCCATTTCCTCCTCTGAAAAATGATCACAGATTAAGCACTCAGTACTTCATAGAATCATAGAATCCTAGAATGGTTTGGGTTGGAAGGGACCTTAAAGATCATCTTGTTCCAACCCCCTGCCATGGGCAGGGACACCTCCCACTATCCCAGGTTGCTCAGAGCACCATCCAGCCTGGCCCTGGACACTGCCAGGGAAGGGGCAGCCACAGCTTCTCTGGGAAACCTGTGCCAGGGCCTCACCTCCCTCACAGGGAAGAATTTCTTCCTAATATCCAATCTAAACCTGTTCTCTGTCACAGCGATGCAACTTGGTAATCCTGAAAGCGATGGTCTCGATTCGCAGGCGGTGGGGGAGAAGAACAAAACCCAAACCCCCAAAGTCACCAGTCAATATATGTACCCTCAGCATGGTTTTGCACCTCCCCTGAGGCGGGGAGTTGTTTCCATGGAGCAGTGTCACCGGCCGTGCCATGAGCCCCCAGTATTTTTCCCCCCTTTCGTGATTAGCAATCATGATGGCAGAGTTGAGGGGCACAGCAACAAACATGGTAAACTCAGCTCTTCCTGCCTTTTCAGGGCTTAACACCTTCAGCACTGGAGGGAGGGATGGGCCAACTGCCCATCAGAGGTATAATGCAAAAGTCAGAAGCCTGCAAAAGTCTCCTAGAATGCATAAATCATTAACCGTTTCAGTCTCTGGCACACTGACAGTACATCTTCAGATATGGGAGATGTTTGTGCATATTACATGCAGAACACATTCTCCAGGAGGAAAATAGTTGTCTTTTTCTTCTTCACGAGTCCTCCCTCATGTAAGAAGAAAAGCTAAATACCCTCTAAATGCAGTGGAAACTAATCATGCCTCAAAAATAAGTTCCCCTAATCTCTTTTCTGCCTTCTGTCTTCTGTTTCTTCCATCTCCACAGAATAAATTTGTATGAGCTGATCAAAAAGAACAACTTCCAAGGTTTCAGTCTGTCTTTAATCCGACACTTCACTCGGGGTGTGCTGAGATGTTTACAAGTGCTCTACCAGGAAAGAATCATTCACTGTGATCTGAAGCCTGTAAGTACAAGCATTTCATAACCTGTTTTTCGGTACAGAATACATTAGTTCATCTTACCTTTCTTTTTATTGAAGAAACTCTATGAAGAATCCATAAAACCTGGCAGGATATTTGTACAGAAGCTATAATTTATTCGTGTTAGTATTAGTACTACAGTTGGCTGATTTTTTCCATTGATTCAGTTCATTCACTGAAGTATTAGACAAGATTGTTTGGTAGCCAGAATGTAAGCAAATATGAATCCAATTCAGGTAATGACATTTTGCTTAGAGAAAAAGAATACTTGTAAAATTAAGTGTTTTGCTATGAGGGACTTTGTAATGTTAATATTCACAAGGCAGCCTGTTACCCTGTAAAGTCTATTTAATTTCATATGCCTAACTATAAAATTAAGTAGCCTAGTAAATGACAAAGGAATTCTGTAGAACAGTATTTAGGGTATCTACCTGTTTCTGGAGGAACATCTGCCATCCAAATTCTGCAGCTGGATCTGCTAAGTATTCCTGCTACATGAAGCATTTCCATTCTCCTTAAGCCCCAACCTTAAATTTTTGCAATTTTCTGAGATTCCCGAAGTATTTTAACTTTATTTTCATTTCAGATAAATATTTCTCTTGATTTCATTTTCAAAAGGACAAATGAACCACTAAATCAATAAGCAACCTCTCAAATAAAAATGCAAAGGATGAAATTCTGTTCTCACTTTGCTTAACGTATCTGAATTCAGAATTCTGACAAGTCACATACTGTCTGTACCCATTGTCTTGCCAATATCTTTGCCAGATCAATCTGCAGTGAGAAGTGAGGGTTGCAAGATAACCGAAGTATCTGAATCAGAAACAATTAACCCAATGGAAATGTGTTTCCAGGTGGCCACTGAGAAGGACTGAGGTCAGCAACATCAATTAGTGTAGTCTGTATTTAAACAGAGTAACATTAGTGAAAATTTAGTGAGTTAAATAAAAGAGAATCTTGTTGTCACTCAACAATTGTACAGTTTTAAGAATTTAATTTATGTTGCCTGAAACTCACATCTGTTATCCCATCTGCCTCCTGTGATATTTCACAACATAAGGTAGAATACGGAGTTTCTCTGGATTTAAAGCTAACTAATGACTGCTTCCAAAGCCTGGCTTTCCAGCTGATCAGCTCCCTGGCATTGTGAGGGATTCAATACTAGAGACAGAGTCCTACCATGAGCATGAAGGGATATTTATCTGCAGAAGGGGGATGCACCAAGAACCAAGAGCATCAGGGGAGTGGAATTCAGTCCTTGCCTTGACTTTAATCATTAGCAGCTTCTCCTTCCTGGCACATATCCTTTTGAGTTAATTAGCCAAGAAACTACTTTGTCATTATTTGGCACCCACTTGGAAACTGTTCAGGCCTTCAAAGCTTTGACATATAATCGTTATAAAGGTTGATAAAGGCAGCCATCTCTCTTCTGACAAGTAGAGAAGAAAGTATGATCAGAAGGGAAATCAAAGGAAATCCTTGATATAGATAGATTTTTTTCAATTAGGTTAAAATTCAACTCTGCAGGAGGAAGCTAATAGGTTATGTTTGCTCATCAGTGCAAATATTCTTGAGTTAGTGGTTTGCATTGCTCATTTTCCAGTGTTCACTGACTTAATATGGTGTTAAAACCCTCTTTTCCCTGTGATTTTATTTTTAGGAGAACATTCTATTATACCACAACGGCCAAGGTTCAGTTAAAGTTATTGATTTTGGATCAAGCTGCTATGAAGACCAAAGAGGTTTGCAGAAAAGTCAAGTTGATGTAATTTTCTTAATAAGCTTTCTCAATTTTAAATGATGTAGTTAAACTTATCTTTGCTTGGGGTAATATATTGACCTATGCCCCTAATTAGAACCTAATGAACTGGTGGTTAAGCCACTGGTGGTGGAATAAATACTGGTAGGAGACAAAAAAGACATTACCCCGCTTTTTCTTTGTCCCAAACCTGATCAGCTCCTCTACTCCTTTTGAAATCAGAATTGCACTTGCAAGAGTGGTTACTGAAACAGACCTATGATGATAATCCAAATATTTCACTTAACAGAAGTTTGTGAAGTACAGAGACTGTTTCTCAGTGAGATGGTTAAATTATAATTGGTACTTTTTATATAAATACAACAGGGAGGGGAATGGGAACTGTGCTTTTAATTTAGAAAGTCTAAATTCAGTTTTGGGGGTTTTTCTATCAAAGATTTGAATAGAATGAGCAGGAGTTAACAAGAACTAAATCTGAAAAAGGAAATGAATGTATAAAATTAACCTAATAATAAATCTCAACCGATTTACAATAGACATATTTGATTTACAATAAACACCTTGTAAAGTAAGAATGATATCATCATCAGGAAGAGAAGTAATATAATAAATAACAAATGAAACAAAAAAAACCAAACCCCAAGAAGGACATCTGCATTGCATTTTATTAACTTAGAAAAACAAAACTAGTTTTAAATGGCTTAATTTTTTTTTCTTATGAAAGACTGATATTTAAGCTAAGCCCAACCTGCTAACCTATATTTTGGGATTCAGACTTTTAGACTTACATCCCAGTTTTGTAGGAGGGCGTAATCCATTTAGGTTTGCCCATGTTTGAGAAGAATGTAGTCTGAGACGCAGCCTGGAATATTTGCGGAGAGTAACAAACTGAAACACAAAATAAGTGAAAGATGGAGAATGACTGAGAAGACTCTCAGCTGGAAAAAGAAAGGCAGGAATATAGACAAAGTGACCCTCAGAGAGACAGGAATAAGAAAATAACAAAGTTTATACACTGTAATCATGTTCAGTTGTCTGAATGTCGAGAGGTAGAAGAATTAGTTTACTCTCTCCAGTGAGTCTCAGTCTTGGAATGAGATCCTTTGAGGCTCTAATATATTAGTAGGGAAATCAGAAGGCAGTAGAAGATAGGTCCTACTGCCAGTGAAACCAATATTTCCTGCAGTGATAATGAAGACCTGTTGGTTGATGCAAGGGGAAGACTTTCAAACAAGAAAATGAACATGGAGCGAGCTGAATCATAGCATTATCAGAACAATTCCCAGATAGAACAGTGGAAAGCAAATCACCCATTAATTTTAGGATGGGATTAGAACAAGTTTTCAGAGTCTCTGTGAGCAATCCCTGGGTAGAGCAGAGATATGATGCCTGAACATGTATTTCACTCTTCTGTGAAATCTGGAATCCACATTTCAATCCAAATTATGACATTTTGCTTCTTGTCCAATTTTCTGTTTTGATCCAGTGTACACCTATGTCCAGAGCCGGTTTTATCGCTCACCTGAAGTGATTCTTGGTCATCCTTATGCTATGGCTGTTGATATGTGGAGCTTAGGCTGTATCATAGCAGAGCTTTACACAGGCTACCCACTGTTTCCAGGGGAAAATGAGGTTGACCAGCTTGCCTGCATCATGGAGGTAACTTTTGGGATTGTCTTTTGATTTGCATGCTCATTTGGTAAACTGCAATGCCAGCAACAAAGAGAAATCTCAAGAGATAATGAAATATTGCTGTGGCCTGGCCTTTCAGAGGGAGGTTTAATGCAGCCAGCTGGCTCTTTGAGAGGATGGGATCTAGCACAAAACTGATTTATTGGAACATTTCACGTGCCAAACACTGCTTTGTACACTCACTGTCTTGCTTCTGAAGGAAACATACTTTAATTCTGGACGGAGAAGTTAGGACAGAATAAGCATATCTAAGGTGAAGTAAAACCCATCCAAATTATTACAGGCCACTCTTCTCATAGAAATCAGATATGTGCTAGTCAAATCAGATGTCTTTAGTCCATAGTCCTGCTGAGAGAGATTTTTACTAGCAGTTGAGCAGTCAGCTGTGGCTCTGACTAGTAAACCTTGAAAACCTCAAAGCCTCGAGTATAAACACGCTGGGTGACCAGCACAACTGCTGCACTACTCTCCTGGTGGAAAAACTGTTTCCTAATAGCCATTCTTCACTTCTCAAGTCACAGTTTGTGGCTGTTGCACCTTATATTGTCTGAAACTACCAAGGAGTTTGGCTCTATCATTTTTTGTAAATGTTTTCAAAGAGTTTTAAGAATGTACTGTGACATTTCCTACCTCGGATCACCTGCACAGCGCAAATGTTAGAACGGGTGCAAAACTACCCATGAAAACAAGTTACTTAGTTACTCCATATGAATCCCTAAACTGCAGCCTGATGTGGAACTCAGCCCCAAGGTCTCATCCTTCTAGTGACACTTAGTTTGTACAAGTGTTTTCAAAGGCAGCATCTCTCCATGTGGCCTCCTACTGCAGTTGCCACCAACAGAGATGTTTGTTCTTAGAGCCTTCTGTGGTGGTGAAGATCCCAGTGTCATCATTTATAAGATCATAGAATCACTGAATCATTAAGGTTGGAAAAGACCTCCAAGGTCATCGAATCCAACCTTTGTGCAGTCGCCATCTTGTCAACTAGACCAGAGCACTGAGTGTCACTTCCAGTTGTTTCTTGATCACCTCCAGGGATGGGGACTCCATCACCTCCCTGGGCAGCCCCTTCCAATGCTGGACAACCTTTTCAGTGAAGAAATTCTTCCTGATGTCCAACCTGAACCTCCCCTGGTGCAGCTTGAGGCCATTTCCTCTTGTCCTGTCCCTTGTTCCCTGGGAGCAGAGCCCGACCCCCACCTGGCTACAACCTCCTGTCAGGGAGCTGAAAAGAGTGAGAAGGTCTCCCCTGAGCCTCCTTTTCTCCAGGTTAAAGATCCCCAGCTCCCTCAGCTTGTTCTCATAGGACTGACTCTCCAGACCCTTCCCCAGCTCCACTTCCTTCTCTGGACATGCTCCAGCCCCTCAATGTCTTTCATGCAGTGAGGGGCCCAAAACTGGTGTGGCCTCACCAGTACTCAGTAGAGGGGGACAATCACTGCCCTGGTCCTGCTATTTCTGATACAAAGATATGTACAGACAGCATTGAGAAATCCCTTAATTCCTTCCACAATAAATGGCACAAGAGGAAATGTTTTGTAGACATTTCACAGTCAGTTGAGACGTTCAACTTCTTTTCATAAGACGGGTAAAATACCACATCTCACCTGATGGTTTTTTAGTATCTTTTTTAAATGAGGAGTAACTCTGTGAATTAATTTTCTGTGTTGAAGGTACTGGGTCTTCCACCAGCTGATTTGATTCAAGCTTCGTCAAGGAAGCGAACATTCTTTGGTAATTGCTTCTGATTGTTTGTCCTTGCTGGATCCCTCCCTGCTAATTAATCACTGGTTAATAGCACCGACAGAGAGCAGGGCCAGAGACCCTCTGCTACTTCTTAGCTGATTAAAAACTCTTTCAGGAAGGGGTATTGAGGAGAAGCAAAAAGGTATCATGAGGCCTACAAATGAACCTGATGCTGTGCTCTTCAAGTCTGATGGGCCTCTAATTGCCAAAGTGATAGGGAAGGGATTGGGAGATCCATTCCAGTTGTATTCTTTAAAAATATTGTTGTTAAAAGTGGGCTTTGGGAACTTATTTATGTTGTTCGTTCCTCTGTGTATCATTTGGGTTTGGAAATTGCACGAAACAAACAAAGCAGCAAAGTGTAGGATGAAGTCCCCAGAATGTAACCAACACTGTTTGCCACAGTGCTGGCAGACTATCAATCCAACAGGAAAAAACTTAGTGGTATGGATATGGATACTGTTTTTGCAACTCCTTTAAACATTTAGAGAGGATTTTAATCGTAATTTATTTGAGCATGTCTTTATTTTTTTAAGATTCCAAAGGTTTTCCTAAATCCGTCACTAACAGCAAGGGAAAAAAGAGATGCCCAGACTCCAAGGATCTAAGCACAGTGCTGAAAACCCACGATGCTGGTTTCTTGGACTTCCTGAAAGGATGCCTAATGTGAGTTCATACGATGTGAAACAGGCTAGTTTTAACTTTGCTTTCATTCTCTTGTACCTCAAAAATCTTTGTATCTCTTGGGGTGGTGTTTTTTGGGTTTTGGTTGGGGTTTTTTTTGTTGTTGTTGTTAGTTTTTTGTTTTTTTTTTTGTGGAGTGTTTTTGTTTCTAGTTTGTTTTATTTCGTTTCATTTTCCATATAGTAGCGCTTGTATATCCATTATTATTCACAGTTCATTGCAAATTATTGCACAGAAAGATATATTGGATTAGACCAAAGTATGAAAGAAACCTGACATGCAATCATAGACTCACAGAATGGTTTGGGTTGGAAGGGACCTTAAAGATCATCCCATTCCAACCCCCTGCCATGGGCAGGGATACCTTCCACTATCCTAGGTTGCTCAAAGCCCTGTCCAACCTGGGGCTGTGAAACAAAACATCATCACACCTAAAAGCAGATCATCTTCTGATGCTGGAGACTAAACTCTAAAAGCAATGCTATTTATCCACTGAGGCCTTTGTTTTAAATCCTTTCTGTTTTATTAGATAAAGGTGTATCCAGATAACACGGATAACGGCAATGCACTGGCCCAAGACAATGTGTATCTGGAGATCAAAGTCTGGCTTTGTACTTAATTCTAACTCCTGCGCCAGCAGGAAGAAAGTCTTCCAACTTCCTCCAGTATGAATTATATTTGGTGCTGATTTAGCTGATTCTGACTGGATTTTCTGTGCTAAGCCTTGGAAATGGCAATGATACACTGTGGTATATGTATGAAAACAGCTCTTCTTTGAACATATTCTCACAAAGATCCTGTGTCAGGTTCACCTGGGTGAGATGATGGAACTCTTTTTAGTTCCAATACGCTGTATGTCTTCCCCTTAGCCAAGGATAAAAAGGCAGAGTATACTCAGCCATGCCTCCACCCCATATGGTCCCATATATTTTCTAGTTTTACCTGGAACTTATGCAAGGTTAATATTTTATGTCTTCTTTAGCACTGGCTTTAAGTTTCTTTCAGCAGTTCAGTAGCACTTCCCTAAAGAAATCCTAAAGAAACTGCCAACTTGTGGTTACATGGGGGAAAAGATCATCCCACTCTGTTTCACAAGAAGGTTGCTTTTAATGTTCTCAGTTTGCTACGTCTCTATGAATCACTGATCCATTTTGGTTTGCTAGCTGAATCAGAGAGTTTAGAAAATAACTTTAGTGAAGCAAAAAACCAAACCTCAAACAGGTAATTTTGGGTCCCTACCCTAATAACACTGCATATTAAAAATGGTTTGATGCTGCAGAGGGGGTTTAATCAGCAAAGCACACAGCACTGAAGTAAGTTTTGAGGGATGGAGAAGATCATATAAGGTTTTTCCTTGTTTTCAGTATTATTTTGTTTCATTAAATGCCCTCATGACCAGATTTCTAGAAGACAAGACTGAATCTTCTAGCTTAAACTAATTTTCAGTTAGAAATCGTTCAATAACTATTTCTCTGCCACGGATTGAAGGTGGGAACCTGCCCTGCGCATGACCCCCGATGAAGCAATGAAACATTCCTGGATCCAGGAACCAAAAATATACCGAGCAAAGCAGAAAGCACAGACCTTGAGGAAACTGAGTGATGGCTCTTTCTCCGCACCAGAAAAGAAAAAGGAGAATATTCGTAAGCATGTTCTACCTGGAGAACTAAGTGCAATTATATCAGTGTTTGGGATTGCCTTGTATTTGGTATCATCTGTTAAATGAGGTGATAATGGATGGTCACTGAAATGTGGTGGGTGAAAGCCTTATTTCTCACTTGCGTAGAGCTGCATTCCAGATGTTTTAGAGCAGCTGCCAACAAGAAGGCTGGAAGTGCTAAAGATCCACCTTTTACTTACTGAGAGCAAAATACTTATGGTATCTGACATCACACCGTAGTGTATTTCACTTCCAGGCAAAAGAATAAATCAATAGGGGTTTTAAGATACCAAGGAAAATTTCCACCTGATTTGTTGTGAATTTGTACCAATCATGTTTTTTAAGAGTCTGCAGTCTTACCCTATCCTTTTATTTGTTGTTTGTTTGTTTGTTTGTTTGTTTTTTATTGCAGAGAATATCTGGGAAGATCCAACTGATCAAGCGGAAAGTGAACTGGCAGAAAGACTGACTCCCTTCACAGACACAAGAGAAAGTGATGTGCAGAACATCAGGAAGCATGTTATCCCGGAGAAATATTTGGAAAACCAGATGGAAAGGCCTGTTCCATATGATCGAGCCGAAGACAGTGGTGAAACAACTTTTCCAAAAACTTCTTTTTTTTTCCCACCAATTAAGTAGTGCACAGCACAAGCTATGACTGGCTCAGTTGCATACCTAGTATATTTTGTAGGTATTATTTGTACTCAGGAATATAAGCTATATCTGTCTGTACATGGGCTGTGCACATTGTAAGTATATTTAATGTTCTTTTTAGCCTGAAATCATCCAGCCAACCAAAACAGAATTTGAAAACCATTCCTTTTCCTCATCTACATTCTTGTGATCAGAGATTCTTCACAACCAGCAGCAATAAAATGGAGACTGTAGAGGTGGAGAGTGGCTTATTCTTGGTATTATAACAGACTTTTTGAATTTTATATTTTCCTGGATCTAAAAGAACAAATGTGTTGACTGGAGAATCTGAATCCTTTCACTTACATCAGCATATATCAGGAATAATTAATGGATAGATTATTGGATTTACTTATATATAAAAAATAAGATAAATCAAACCCAGCATATTCACTTTCCTCCTTCTCTATCTTCCTCTTTTCTATACTGCAGCTACTGCTTGGAAACCACTTGTCACACCTTCCTAGCAGATTTAGAAATGTAAATTTAGCTCTATAGCAGCAACAAAGAAAAGTGATAATCTGAGCCCGTTTCTGTGGGGACTCCACTCAGTATTCACGTCAAAAGAAGAATGGATTAAAGCAAGATTTGGGGAAATTGTCCTTCACAGGAAGTTTAACTTCATACTATGAAAATAAAAAACTCAAACCAGACTTCTATGATCCCTATGACTTATCTGTTTAATTAATTTAAACATTTTGCTCTTTGAACAATAGGCTGTCTTTTCATTGCATTTGTAAAGCACCCACCCCATTACAACTCCTATATTTACTGTAGCTTAGAGATAGTACTGCCATTTAAATGGAGATGATGAGATAATTGCCCTACCAAATGCAGCTGCCACTTCAGCAGTGACATTGCAGTGATCCTGAGAGAAATAAGTGTTGGTAGGTGTTTGGAGTCACCATAAGAATAAACTCCCACAGGCTCTTTGAGCAAAAGGAAAACCCAAAGGATTTGGAAATGGTCCTCAAACACTTCTAATGTAACAGGAGTAAACAAGTTATCTGATGGGGTAAGAGGTGACAGCACAACCAAAGGCCATTACTGACAAGCAGGCCAGCTTGCAGTGCCAGAATTATCCATATGTCTGTCTTCCTTTGCAGCTGAACCCTCCTGGAAACTATAAAATACTGCCATTCTTTGCCAGAATGGTGTACTGGGAAAAGTGAGTTCTGTGATGCAGCGTGTTTTGGCACAGTGTAGCCGCAGTGGGTGTACTGCAAAGTGTGGACAGAACCCTCATCACATTTCAAAGAGAGTCCCACCCCTGGTGGGGGCTGAATGAAGGCATCAGACACGTCATCAGGCTTAGGGAATATTCAGAAAGAGTTTTGCAGATATTTGGAAAACACTTTATTTGCAAGTAACACAGAAGACAGGAAGCAAAAGGTTTATGATTAACTGGAAGGGTTCAAGGTGGGCTAAGAAAATAAGAATACTGATCCTAATATCAAATAACATAAAAAGTCAGATTCTTAGCCATTTGGAAGTATAATTTGTACTGTTTGGGCTCAGTTGCTACTCATTCTTCATCTGCTGTGTTACATTTCCTTCACTGCTTAGGCTGCTCCAAGTTAAAATACGTGATTCTCACAACTGTGCACTTGTGCATTTGTCTGTTCTGCTTTGGGGGCAAAGTTTGGGATTAAGTATATCAAGGTGCCCTTGACAGTATTGCTTAGTCCTAATGAAGCTGTAAACCCCATTTGATATATGGGTTTCTGCGCTGGAGCCACGTTTTCTTCATAATTACTACATTTCAATAGCTTTTTCTAGTAAGCAGCATCATATCACTTCTGATGGCATTTGCTGAAGGGTTTTTCAAGGCATTCAATGTTGAGGGAAAAGTGACAAAGTCATCTGAGCCTGTAATTCAGTTTGATTATCCTTCTATTCACAGAAGGCAGATGGATGGCATTTCCCTGTAGCTGCCATGTATTTACTGTCTTCCTTGCTGACCTGCTGTTCTATTTTAACTCCTTCAGCCTTCACGGTGAACACCATCTTCAGAATCTTTCCAATTAAGGGCTCTTTTGGATAGCTGTTGGAAGTTGTTTTTTTTAGCGATGACAGAAATTAATAGAAATTACTTGGCAGAAAGATCCAGCCCAGAGATACCATCACTGCTTTCATATCCCTCTGCAGAAACCAGCAGATCCATCAGACACAGGTAGGATCTTCATCTCTGTGCTGTAAGAGGACAACCAAGAAAATGTTGAGAAGAATCCTCTGACTCATGCTCAGCTTGAGGCCTACACAGACTACGCAGACAGTGCAAGACTCACAGCAAAAAGAAACACTGAATGATCAATTTATTGAAAAGCCCGATTCTCTATGATTTATTGCCATCTTTTAATCACATTTGCCAAGAAAATGAGGTGGCTGCTCTTTTGTCCATCTCTGCACATTGCTCTGCCTACCTGGTCTAGTGGAAGGTGTCCCTGCCCATGGCAGGGGTTGGAACGAGGTGATCTTTAAGGTCCCTTCCAACTCAAGCCATTCTGTGATTCTATGATTCTATCTTCCAGTTGCTGGGCATTTGACAGCACAGATAATTGCTTTGGGGTGTAAGGTTAGAAAGGGTATCACAGTATGGAGAAGTTCTGGGAAACCATGTCCTTGTGTTGAAGAGAATTTGCAGGGATAGGCACTGTTGCAGCAGTGGGTATTTACAGGATGTCAGGATTTAGGAAATCAAGCTATGAGGACACAAAGGCTCGGTGACCAAGCTGTCAGAACACTTTTGTCTCTGAAACCTCATCAAGAAAATGTTTTTTGTAGAAAAATAGCCTTTCTGGAATTGAATGTTTTTTGCAATAACTGTACTTCACTCCTCCTCCTAGGGGCTGCCTAACTGCAATAAATTAAATGCACAGTCATTGCCAGAGCCCACACCAGACCATGGGGATTGTACTGGATCGTGAATTAATTCCTTTATTCAGAGTCAATAAAGATATCACCTGCAACCACCATCAAGAGGATGGTGCCAAGCTCTTTTCAGTGGTGCCCAGGGACAGGATGGGGAGCAATGGCCATAAACTAGAACACAAGAAGTTCCACCTCAACATAAGGAAGAACTTATTTACACTGAGGGTGGCAGAGCCCTGGAACAGCTGCCCAGGGAGGGCATGGAGTATTCCTGTCTGGAGACATCCCAAACCCATCTGTGTCACCTGCTCCAGGTGACCCTGCCTTGGCAGAGGTGTTGGACTGGATGATCTCCAGGGGTTCCTTCCAACTCTAAGGAGTCTGTGATTCTGTGAAACACCACAGTCCCAATGTACAGAATGCAGAACTGCAGCTGGTGGTGAGGTGTTGCCTGAACACTGCCTTTGGATCCTTCACTAATGTTTTATTGCCATCTACTGTCATTCCAGGCTGCCTGTGTTCAATTTTGAATGCATTGCTATCGGCTCTTCTTTAATGCCCTCCCTCTAAAAGAGTAATAACTCCACCAAACACACCTCATGGAACAATGAGCAGCAGTGGGGAGGTCTGTGTTTATATCCGGAATATTGTATCCCTACCTGGTGTGAGAAACATCTCTAATTAAAATTTAGAAGACGGCCAAATAAAGTGAAACAAAGAACTTTATTAACAGCGTGCTGGGTGCACCAAACTCGTGACCTGGTTCGAGCACACCTGTCTGGGAGGGACAGAGTGTTCAGGGTTATACCCTAACCCAAATAACATTAAAAAAGCACCACATGTTACATGAGGGCAGATCTGAGCCAGGAGAGTGCAGCAATATTTCTGTACTACACTGAAAAAAGAGACTGAGTTTAGCAATTGCTTCAATTAATTAGTGCATTTAAGAAGGTCTCAGAAAAAAAAAAATAAAGTGCAAGAAATCTAACACAAACATTTTGCAGCTTTGCCTTGTCTTGAATTTATGGTGTACCATAACACACTGTGATCCCTGTAGTATCTGTGTGAGTAAACAAGGATCACCCACCCCAGGACAAAGTGCTAACTAGGAGTATAAATTACCTGTAATGCTGATTTTTGTGTGTTTATCAAACCTTTAATATTTGTCAGACTGGATGGATTAAAGACATTTTAATTTTTCAGTCTGCAGAGAGACTGAAGATTAAGTTTTTAAAAGCAGAATTGTCACAGTATAAAAACAGGTCCAACTAATTGATAAATTACAGGTCTTTTTGATAGGGAAAACCTAGGAAAATTTAAACTCTTAGAATTAATTTTTTCCCAACTGCCAGCTCTGTGAGCTTGTACTCCAAGGATACTACCTGCAAGAACCAATCGCTGGTTTAACAGGAGTATGGAATAGGCAAAACACTAAGAATTATTTCCATCAAAACACCCAGTCTTGTCTGTTAGTTGACAGGAGCTTCTTTGTATCAGCACCAGTATCCACATGGCACTGCACTGTATGAGATGGACATAATGCACATTATACACAGGGAACTCAACTGCACAATTAAAAGAAAAAACTACAAAAAACAAAACCAAAAAGAAGGTGTTACAGTTATTCTTAATCATTTAGGCACATAAAAACTGCTAGTTCTTCCTGTCCAAAAGGTTGGTCATAAGCTGAACTGTTGCTTCTGCCAGGAAGAAACAAGCAATAATAACAGATAATTTCCTTTGTGGGCTTCTATGTGTTTGTATAGGAGGTAAGTGGGTTCCTGCTTCCTGGGACCTGGCTGGAGTCCACTTTTCATTTTCACCATTCCATGCTGATTTCCAGCCAATACACGGAAATGCTCAAACCCATTTTCTTCCTGTCACAATTCTCCTGCTGCAAATCTAGTGGAAGGTGTCCCTGCCCATGGCAGGGAGGGTTGGAATGAGATGATCTTTGAGGTCCCTTCCAACCCAAATCATTCTTCGAAGGTTGCATTTCTTTCCACATTTCCAAAACATGACTCCGACATATTTTTTAACTTAATATTTTGTTAGAATTTCATCTAAAAGAATAAGTAGAAGTGTTAAATAATCTCAACAAAAATTCAAAAACTCTGAAGTGAAATACTGACGTTGCTTCATCTGGTTATATATAACAGGATTCCTGCGCTTCCTACCACGCACTGCAGCAGGGAGTTGTTGAGCTCAGGAGACATGAGCTTGGAGTTGGCTGTGTGTCAGGGACGTGTGTGGTGTCAGCAAAGGGTTTCAGCAGTAGAACAGTCAGGGTTGTTTCAAAAGAGTCCTGGGCATAACATTTTCATTCTTCTTCATCTCCCGTGTGTTGTATGTCACCATAACCCCCAAAGAGAAAACTCAGTGAATCTTCACTCCTTTCCTCTTCTCTCTGTCTGGTGCCTGAGGCAGATCCTCAGAGGTGCCATTTGCATCCTTTGTTTCTGACTCTCCTCTTCCCTTTCACACTTGAGCATTTAGCTTTTTAAAGGAAGCAGTTTTTAGCTCCTTCCCTCTTCTCACGTCATCTATAATTTTATAATCTTCTTTGGCATGTTGCTCACTGCCAATCTGTGGTACCTTCCTGATCCTGCACATCTCTCCCACGCCTCTCAGCAGTGGCATGCAAAAGACCACATCCTGTTCCTTCAAACAGACCATGCAATTTCAATCTTTGTCACACAGCTAAACCACCCCTTCTGGTAATTCAGGGACAGTCTTTTATTCCAGCAGCGTCTCCATTGCATCCCCAATCTCACGTTCCCCTCCATTTAAAAGTGGACAACTAGGAACAGTGAAAATTTCACATACCAGCAGCTCTGCAACGCAGATTCCTTTGCCTTTTTTCGTCCCCACTTCATCATTAACTCTATCTTTGGTAGTCCCCACAAAAGCATCAAAGTCTCTCAGTTTCGATCTCCCTGTGCAGTCCTAACCTTCAAATTTCCTTTACTGCATCCCTCAGCCCTGCCTAGTTCCCCCCTAAGAGTGTCTTGGGCCCCTCTGGAGCAGAGAGTATAAAAAATGTCATCAGTGTATTAGAGAATTCAAAAAAGAAACCACAAATACATTTACTGTCTCCAGCAGGACTGTGAGACACGAGACCTGGGATTCTATGTGCAACTCAATCTCTTTAATACCTGAAGACCAGATCAGGTATCTCTCCTTCTCTGTTGTTCATCTGTTCTGTGAGCACTTGTCCCAGCAGATTAATACATATGGGCTTTTTTAGGCTTACCCAGCAAGTAAATAGGAATAATCTGCCACGTCCTTCAAAATCCACAGACCTGGGCTCTGTTTTGTGGTGTATTGTGGAACTGGGCACATTGGAGACAATGCACAAGGATAGTCTGGTAGGGCTGGTTGGAAACCTGCTGAGAGTCTTTGTTTTTCATGTCATTACACTGAGAGGTCTCAGACAGGACAAGAGATGATGCACTTTTCTCCTTCCACTTCCTCTCACCAAGGAATAGCACATGGAGCAAAGGCATTTTCCTTATTCTACTCTTCCACTACAGCCCAGATTGCTGCCACAGCAGCTTCCTCGGATAAGTATGCACTAAGACTTAGCCCGTTTCCTACAAACTTGCCAATAATCGTCACACCAGACAATAGAGTATAATCAGGGCTCATTTCAGAATCTGCAATGGAAAGAAAAGTTAGTCAGAAGGGCCCCTTTTCCTTGGTAAGAAGAGCCAACATTCACCCATATAGAGGAGCACTGGGCAGGAGGCAAACATTTTGTTGCTTTTTCTTTTGGTTCTGTCGTACGAAGCAGCTATTAAAAGTGTTTAAAGATGTAGATGAGGTGACCTAGTACAGTTTCACTCAGGCAAGATGCCAGGGCATATTATGTAAAGTGTTGATCTTTCCTACATTTTAAATCAGATATAGAACAGTCGGTTTCTAGCCCTCCTTTCTGGCAACAGGCCCAGCCTCCTGCACTTCCACATAAACTGGGCCCAAGGTGTCACCAAGACTCAGAAATTGAAGTGGTACTGTTGGTGATGGCAATGTCCTTCTCAAGAATCCAGGGTATGCTCTTCCTCTTGTTCCTCCCATGCTTTTGTTCTGGTCAGCCTGCAGCTCCAGTACTGCATTTCTCCACCTCCCTGGATCCTTCCAACACGGTCCACCTCTGCTGGGACCATGATGAACAGGAGCTGATGACATTTGAGCTGCAGGTCCATACAACCAGCTGGGTGGCATTTGGATTCAGTCCTCATGGAGAGTTGCCTGGATCTGACATTGTGACAGGAGGTGTCTTCCCAAATGGCAGCATCTACTTCTCTGGAAGTTGAAAAGACTTCCTCTGCAGGCTCCTTTGTCAGGGGTCATGCTCCAAATATATTGAAATAAAAGTATGTTGAAAGGCTGAGAGAACTGGGATTGTTCAGTCTGGGAAGGCTGAGAGAGTTGGGATTGTTCAGCCTGGAGAAGAGAAGGCTCTGGGGTAACCTAATTGTGGCCTTCCAGGACATGAAGGGAGCCAAAAAGGGAGGTGGAGAGGGACTATTTCCAAGGGCCTGGAGTGACAGGACAAGGGGCAATGGCTTCACACTGACAGTAAGTAGGTTTAGATTGGATATTAGGAAGAAATTCTTTATTGTGAGGGTGATGAGGCCCTGGAATGGGTTGCCCAGAGAAGCTGTGGCTGCCCCATCCCTGAAAGTGTCGAAGGTCAGGTTGGATGGGGCTCTGAGCAACTTTTACTCATTCACTTGATTTCCTCTCTAGGAAGTGGAGACATCAGTTCCCCTCCAAAGGTTGCTTCTTAATGTGTTCTTAAAGGAATAAGACAGGACATCCTTGGGAATTGCTGTTTTTTTCATTGTCAGGCAACCACTAAGGGTAGATGCTTGATGTTAAAGGAGCTGGAGTTTAGAGGAAAAAGATGTCACTAAGGCTGCTAAATAAAAAAAACAGGCCATTGTTTTTTTTCACTTCATTTTAATTTTATTTTTAAACAGGCAATTTAATGTTATCCAGATACAGAAAAAAACCCCCAGTTTATACCAATGAAGTGCTGCCACAGTGGTTTTATTTTGTTCTGCTGTTTTCAGTTCCCTTTTCCACATGACAGTAAAATCTCTTTTGTATGAAATCGGTCTCTGCACTTGTCTAAAAATGAGTGGACTTCAGAGAGAGTGAGGTAGCGACCCTTCCTTATGGTCCTTATCTTGTTACAAAATAATTCTTGAAATTTCCACTTTTGAAATGCTTTTGTGATTGTGACACAAGCAGAACTTATGCTTGTGAATTACTGCAAGAAAAAAAATATGATTAATTTAAAAGAAAGACTTACTCTTATTTTTAATAATAATTTTTTAAAAAGTGAGTTGAGGCAAACATAAAACATTTAATTTCTCCTAAGAGAGCATCCTGGAAGGAGAAACTGAAGTGCTTAGCTTCAAAAATATTAAATATTCCATTATCTTCAGAAGATAAACATAACATTTAGCAATGTTTTTTCCTACCTTGGTAGTGGAAACTCTTAGTTATATTAGAAAATAATTTTGGTCGCACAAAAGTTATTTTTCAACTCTTTTACAGAGCAAAAAATATCTCCCAGTTATTTACTCCTGCACACATTCCAGGTAAACAAGCCAAAGCTCACAGGTTTTCTGTCCTGGGGCACAGGGCTGCTGTCCCCTTTGGTCAGCCCCGCCCCACTGTTGCTGCTCCCTCCTGCCCAAAACCGATAGAAATGAGGATTCCTCCCAGGGCAAAGGTGCCAGCACAGAAAGCCCTGGCTGCCCACGGAGTGTCCAGGCTGTGCCACCAACTGCACCTGAAAGCCAAAGCTCACACGCTTTCTGTCCTGGGGCACAGGGCTGCTGTCCCCTTTGGTCAGCCCCGCCCCGCAATTGCTTGCCCCCACCGCCCCAAAACCGACACAAATCAGGATTCCTCATTGGAAAAAGGTGCCAGCACAGAAAGCCCTGGCTGCCCACGGAGTGCCCAGGCTGCGCTACCAACTGCACCTGAAAACCAAAGCTCACAGGCTTTCTGTCCTGGGGAAAAGGGCTGCTGTCCCCTTTGGTCAGCCCCGCCCCGCAATTGCCGGCCCCCCCGCCCCAAAACCGATACAAATGAGGATTCCTCCAAGAACAAAGATGACAGCATAGAAAGCCCTGGCTGCCCACGGAGTGCCCAGGCTGTGCCACTGACTGCACCTGAAAGCCAAAGCTCACAGGCTTTCTGTCCTGGGGCACAGGGCTGCTGAATTTAAGCCCTGCGCTGCAATAGATGGTCCCACCTCCCCAAAACTGATACAAATGAGGATTCCTCCCAGGGAAAACGTGCCATCAGAGTAAGCTCTTGCTGCTCACAGAGTGCCCAGGCTGGCCTACCAACTCTACCTGAAATCAATGTTTCCGGGGTTTCTTTCTTGCAGAAAGGGCTCCTGTTCCCCTTTATGAGCCCTGCACTCCCATATGTGGTCCCCGCTCCCTAAAATTGAATACAAATGAAGATTCGTCCCAGACAAAAGGTGCCACCACTGAAAGCTCTTGCTGCTCACGGAGTGTCCAGGCTGCCCCACCAACTGCATCCGAAAGGCAAATGCTGAAGGCTTTCTTTTGTGGGGATAAGGACTGTTCTTTATTTTTTTCAACCCTGTATTGGTACTGCCATTCTGACTCCCAAAATTCCATATAGGTCAAGATTCCTCCCAGACAAAACATGCCAGGACAGAAAGCGCTTGCTGTTCATGGAATACTAAGGGTGGGCCACCAGGTGAACATGAGAGACATCGGGTTAAGGTTGTCCTTCCAGTGTTTAATTACCCTCATTCTGTTTTTGAACTCCTCAACTTAAATTGCAAGTATTACTCCACAAAAACACAGACAGCCACAGACTTACCTTTACAGGCCACCAAAGAGAGCTGGGAGGGTGGCTGTGCTCTTCCTGCTTTCCCTGTCTGGGCAACCCGGGCCCTGCCGTGCCCTCCCTAACAAGCCACACCCACATTTGCCTGCTCCTGTTCCCCACAGTTGATGTCATTTGAACTCCCTGGACCAGTTTAGATGACCCAGAAACAAGCGGGACTCCCTTCCTTGGTGAGCTGATTATGCCTTGCAAGGCAGCTGGGCTGAACTGGGAGCACTTTCTCATAGCACTTTAAATCTCCCACAAACGCCCTCAGCTCCAACCAATGATCAGATGATTAGAGCTTGCAGGGCAGCTGGGCTGAGCTGAGCTGGGCTGGGCTGGGCTGAGCTGGGCTGACCGGGGAGGAGCTTCTCCATGCAGTATAAATCTCGGACAAAGAACCTCAGCTCCTTTCTTGGTCATCTCAGACGGCCTCGAAGGGCTGTTGAGCTAAGCTGAGCTGGTCTGCTCAGATGCTAGGACAGAGAACGCTTACTGCCCATGGAGTGCCTAGGCTAGAAACCATGAAGGTAAGGGTTTTCTTTCCAGGGAAAAAAGACTGATGTTTGCTTGCAGGAATTGCGGAGCTGAAATGGGCAGTCCCGCTCCAAAAATTTGATATGGTTGAGGATAAATCCCAGACAAAAGGTACCAGGACAGAAAGCTCTTGCTGCCCATGGAGTGCCCAGGCTGGCCCACCAAGTGCACCAGAGAGTCAAATGTTTCAGGCTTTCTTTGCTGGGGATAAGGGCTGTTGTTTGCTTTTCTCAGCCCTGCACTCAAACTGCCAGTCCCACTCCGAAAATTCCATATGGACAAAGATTCCTCCAAGACCAAAGGGTGCCAGGACACAAAGCTCTTGCTGCGCATGTAGTGCCCAGGCTGGCCCACCAACTGCACCAGAAACCCAAATCTGACAGGCTTTGTTTGCTGGGGATAAGAGCTGTTTGCTTTTTTAGCCCTGCGCTCAAGCTGCCAGTCCCACTTCCAAAATTGCATACAGACCAAGATTCCTGCTGGACCAAAGGTGCTAGGACAGAAAGATCTTGCTGCCCATGGAGTGCCTAGGCTGGCCCACCAACTGCATCAGAAAAATAAAGATGCCAGGCTTTCTTTGCTGGGGATAAGGGCTGTTGTTTGCTTTTTTCAGCCCTGCACTCAAACTGCCAGCTTGACTGCCAACATTGCATAGGGGCCAAGATTCCTCCCAGACCAAAGGTTGCTGTCCATGGAGTGCCCACTCTTGCCCACCAACTGCGCCCAAAAGCCAAAGGTTCTAGGCTTTCTTTGCTGAGGATAAGGGCTGTTATTTGCTTTATTCAGCCCTGTGCTGCAGCTGCCAGCCCAACTCCCAAAATTCCATACAGATGAAGATTCCTGCCAGACCAAAGGTGCCAGGACAGAAAGCTCTTGCTGCCCATGGAGTGCTCAGGCTGGCCCACCAACTGTACCTGAAAGCCAAAGGTTGCAGGCTTTCTTTGCTGGGGATAAGGGCTGTTGTTTGTTTTTTTCAGCCCTGTGCTTCAAAAAGCCACCAACAGGCTTTTTCTCCCAGGAAAGAAAGCCTGTAAGCTTTGGGTTTCAGATGCAGTTGGTAGGCTGGCCTGGGCACTCCACGGGCAGCAAGAGCTCTCTGTCCTGGCACCTTTTGTCTAGTAGGAATCCAAGCCGTATAAATCCCTGCTTTGCTTCAGTTTCTGCTTCTTTTTCCTTTGTTCCCAGTTCACAAGCTCAGGTTTTGCTGCTAGAGGCTCAGGCTTTGTTCTTTCCATTCCCTACCAATGCATGGGAGAGGCCATAAGCATCCCCCAGGCAGCCCCCTGGTTCCCTGACAGCCGGCTGCTCTGGCGCTTGCCAGTGGTGTCTCCCATCCCCGTGGCAGAAGCCCTGGGGGCCTTGGCAGGGGGGTGGGGACACCCCCAAAGAGGCCAGACTGGCTTGGCTGGGGACAAAGAGGGAAAAGGGGGCCCTGCTGGGCCACCTCTGCTGGGTGCTCCCGGCGAGGAACAGAGGCAGAGGCTGGGCTGTGGGCCAGCCTGGGCCCCCACGGCTGCCCAGGCCATGGGGTTGTGGCCCAGAGCCCGCTGAGCCAGAGCTCTGGGCCCTCAGAGCTGCTGCCAGCACGGGGAGGGTGTGGGGCTCCTGGGGCAGGGCTGCGCAGTCGCTGCTGCCCAAGCAGCTCCGCGTCACAGAGAACAGCAGCAGGCTGTGCACAGGAACAGCAACACCCACGATGCCTGGGCCTCCTCACCCAGGCACCCACACCGGCCAGGATGCCAGAAGTGGGGATACTGTGCACACAATTGCATGTGGTTAGGAAAAGGCTTCAGGGAAAGTGGCCACAACAGCTTTCTATTGACTGCCCAGCCTCACAACAACACTTAGCAGCTTCAGGGGCAGCCCGTCATCCTGGCTCACTTCTGTGCCCGTGCCTGAGGGCAGAGTCGCCTTCCAGACTCAGGTGTCCCAAGGCAGTGGCACTGGGGCCATCCTTAGAGACTGTGATGAGATATGAGCCTTGGGGTGCAGTTGCTGAAAGTCTCCTCCATGCAGGCACCTTAAAAACACATGCATGGGCTTCTAAACTCTAAATCCAGGCCTTCCTGGAATGGAAGGAAGAAGCAACAGAAGCTGAAGCAGGGCCTCATATGGCTCAGGTTGCAGGATGGAGGGAAGTCAGCACTGTGGTGTCTGCTGCAAAGATGGCCCATTTCACAAGCTCAGGTTTTGCTGCTAGAGCACTTGCTGGAGCCCATTCCCTACCAATGCATGGCCCCTCATTGTTCTTGGATCAAGTGTTTTTGGACCCATGGGAACATGTGTGCCCTCTGTCCATGCCAGAGCATCAACTGGCAGAACACATCTGCTTCCAGCACTTGTCTTGGCTGCTTCTTCCAGTGGGGTGGCACCTTAATCAGAGACACAGAACAGGTTTGCATCCCAGAGTTCTCCCTATCCCCTTTGCTTTTCCCCAATGCCCTGGATATCAGCTGAGAGTCGCATTCAGACACACAGCAACTGGAGCTTTGAACGTCAGACTGGACAGCTTTTATTTTGCAGAATGCAGAAAAAAAGCCCAAATAACACAAGGAAGCTTGACAGGATTTCTGAACAACCTAATCTTCATGTGAAACTCAGCAGCTGATGGTGGTTTTCTGCTGCAGGTCATCATTTCCATGCAAAAATCATTCCTGCAAGGAGAAACTGCTCCTGTGTTCTGACAGATGCTGAGCACTGCTACCAATTGCTCCAGCTGCTGCTCCCAACAGCCCCCTGCAAGAGCACAGACATCAGTGCCCGTTGGCTTTGGCTGCCCTCTGGCAGAGAAGTCCCCCAGGGGCACAGTTCTTTGGGGCAGGAGACGGGCACCACTCCTGCCAGGACTCGGGGCGGTGGCAGGTCTCCTTTGGCAAGGCCTTGCCACAGCTGCTGATTTTGGTGCAGCCCTGGCCAACGGGGTTCAAGCAGCATTGGTGCCCTTGCCCCCACATTCCTTCTGTGTGTCACAGCCCCGTGTTTGGGAGGGCCACCAGCTGGCACTTCTCCCAAGGAGCCCGTGCCAGCTTCTGTGGAGGCCTCGTGCCCTTCCCGCTGCAGCTGCGTCGGCAACCGAGGGGGCTCCTTCTGCTGCCGTGGGCAGGCACAACAGGGGAGGGTTTGCTTAGTTTTTCAGCTGTGCCTAAAGTTCGTGTCCAGCTGTCTTACATACTTTGGAGAACAGACTCCTTCTGACCTGGGGCAGGTGGCTGGGCTGGGGGAGGCCCCAGGGCACGTGGTAGTGTGTCACAGGACCCTTCGTGACACGATGGGCATCGCCAATGGCATGGAACAGGGCAGGCTGTCACAAGGCCTTTGTGACATGTGTTGACATAGTACTGGTGGTGACGTGGCCACGCCTCAGTGCTCCTCGGAGCATGCGACGGGACAGACGGGATAGAGCGGTGCTGTGTGGAGCCCCCACGCAGTCAACTCCTTCCTTTCTGACCCGGAGCGTTTTGGAGGTGTTTCTGTGTTGCAGGTGTCCTCGAGGCCAGACCGCGGGACTTGGTGACGCGGAGCTTTGGTGAAGTGTCCCCAATCCCTGTGGCAAGTGCCCTTGAGGCCGCACTGCACAACTTGATAACCCATAGCGTTTCCTAGGCTTTTCTCTTGTTCAGTTGCCCTCGAGGCCAGACCGCAGGATTGGTGATCCGGAAATTTTCCGGGGAGTCTCCAATCCCTGCGGAAGGTGGCCTCGAGGGCAGCCTGCAGGACTTGGTGACCCGGAGATCTTCCGAGGTGTCTCTCTCTTGCAGGTACCCTCAAGACCAGACTGTCGGATGGTAGGAAGACGCCTGAGCCTGCTCAGGCCCTTTCAGAAGAAGACGGAAGGCCCTGGGATTACCCCAGCACAACACCCTGAGGAGGTGGAGCAGTTCCAGCCCCTGCAGGAGGGTGAGTGGCAGAGCTGGGCCACAGGGTTGGTGGCTGCAGCCCGATGGGCTTCTTCCCATCCCATCCTCTATGGACATGGCCAGGGAAAGGGAGGGGCGAAGAGGGCCTGGGGCTGATCCTCCTGCAGCTCCATGCACTGGGCATGCTGGGGCCATCCCTGCCTGTGGAGCGCAGGGCTGGGCTGTGTTCTCCAGCCTGTCCCGCAGCCCCTCATCTCTGACCACGCTCACTCTTTGCCAGATCCAGGCCAGAACCGGACACAAGAGCAGGACTGTGCCCGTGACCACTTCCACAGAGCTGATCAGGTACCTGTAGCCATCGCCACCTGGGCTGGGGCTGCTGTCACTGCTCAACCTGGCACCACTGTCGGAGCTCTCCATGGCACATCCCTCTCTTCCCTGCCCTTTGTTCTCCTGCAGAGAGTGCGGAAATCCATGGGCAATCGGCGTAGAAAGACCAGGACATCAGCAACCAAGGTCATGGCACAACCTGACCCCACGCCGACTGAGCTCAAGGCAGACCCTGATGTTGGCACCGCGTCAGTTGATGGCACAGCAAACTGTGACACCGCGGTGACCGATCACGTGACAAACTCCAGCATGGCACTGCCTGAGCTCACCATGGAGGCTGATGGTGCAGGGACTGAGGGCATCGCAGATGCTGACAGCATACCCATTGAGTACCTGCCCGATGCTCCCATTCTGGACGTTCTTGGGGAGAGAGTTGTCTCTGCTCAAGTAAGCACCCTGTGGGTAGGGACTGTGTGGGCCCTCAAGCTGGGTCTGCTGGGCCCTCTCAGCCTTCGAGGCCACAACAGTATGGTGGGAAGGGAAGGACTCCTTGGGGGAAAGTGGACAAGTTGCTCCTTCTGGCAACTCTCCAACTGCCCCATGTCCCCTACAGGCCGGACTGTGGAACTTGATGACTCAGAGCATTCCCAAGGTTCCTCTATTGCAAGTACCTTCAAGGCACTTGTGCAGAACTTAGTGAGTCAGGCTTCTCCATGCCATGTCTCCTGCAGGTAGCCATAGACCCAGACAGTGACATGGAGCGGAGACCCCCCAGAGTGCCCAAGTTGGCCTGGGTGAAAAAAGGGGAGGAGGAAAGCCCTGGGGCTGCCCCAGCACTGCAGCCTAAGAAGATGGAGCAGCTCCAGCCCCTGCAGGAGGGTGAGTGGCAGAGCTGGGCCACAGGGCTGGTGGCTGCAGCCCGATGGGCCTCTTCCCATCCCATCCCATCCCATCCTGTGGACATCTCCAAGGAAAGGGGGGGGGAAGAGGGCCAGGGGCTGATCCCCCGGCAGCTCCATGCACTGGGCATGCTGGGGCCATCCCTGCCTGTGGAGCGCAGGACTGGGCTGTGTTCTCCAGCCTGTCCTGCAGCCCCTCATCTCTGATCGTGCTCGCTCTTTGCCAGATCCAGGCCAGAACCAGACAAAAAAGCAGGACTGTGCCCGTGGCCGCATCCGCAGAGCTGATCAGGTACCTGCAGCCATCCCCCCCTGGGCTGGGGCTGCTGTCACTGCTCAGTCTGGCACCACTGTTGGAGCTCTCCATGGCACATCCCTCTCTTCCCTGCCCTTTGTTCTCTTGCAGACGTTGCAAAAATCTGTTCCTGTTCGCCGTAGAAAGACCAAGGCCTCACCAACTGAAGTCTTGGCACAGCCTGAGCTCAACTCAACCAAGCTCAAGGCCAAGGCCGATGCCCCAGAGACTGAGGGCATCCCAGACGCAGACAGCACACCCATTCAGCGCCTGTCTGATGCTCGCAGTCTGCATGTTCTTGAGAAGAGAGTTGTCTCTGCTCAAGTAAGCAGCCTCTGGGTAGGGATTGTATGGCCCCTCAAGCCAGTTCTGCTGGGCGCCCTCAGCCTCTGCGGCCATCACAGTGTGGTGGGAAGGGAAGGGCTTCTCGAGAGACAGTGGGCAAATTGCTCCCTCTGGCAGCTCTCCAACTTCTCCATGTCCCCTCTTGGCCAGACTATGAGATTTGATGACCCAGAGCATTCCCAAGGCTCCTCTGTTGCAGGAGCTTTCATGGCATTTCTGCAGAACTTGGTGACCCAGAGTGCCATGTCTCCTGCAGGAAACCAGGAAGGCAGACAGAGACATGGAGCGGAGACCCCCCAGGGTGCCCAAGTTGGCTTGGGTGAAAAAAGGGGAGGAGGAAAGCCGTGGGCCTGCCCCAGCACTGCAGCCTAAGAAGGTGGAGCAGTTCCAGCCCCTGCAGGAGGGTAAGTGGCAGAGCTGGGCCACAGGGCTGGTGGCTGCAGCCAGATGGGCCTCTTCCCATTTCATCTCCTCTGGACATAGCCAGGGAAAGGGGAAAGAGAGCCCATGGCTGATCCCCCGGCAACTCCATGCACTGAGCAAGCCACGGCTGGCCCTGCCTGTGGAGCGCAGGGCTGGGCTGTGTTCTCCTGCCTGTCCCGCAGCCCCTCATCTCTGACCACGTTTGCTCTTTGCCAGATCCAGGCCGGCACCAGACAAAAGAGCAGGACCGTGCCCGTGGCCGCTTCCGCAGAGCTGATCAGGTACCTGCAGCCATCCCCCCCTGGGCTGGGGCTGCTGTCACTGCTCAGTCTGGCACCACTGTCGGAGCTCTCCGTGGCACATCCCTCTCTTCCCCGCCCTTCGTTCGCCTTCAGAGTCTGCAGAAATCCATGGGCATTCAGTGTAGAAAGACCAGGGCCTCATCATCTGAAGTCATGGCAAAGCCTGACCCTAGCCCAATGGAGCTCAAGGCCAAGGCTGATGCCCCAGGGACTGAGGGCATTGCAGACGCAGACAGCACACCCGTTCAGCGCCTGCCTGATGCCCCAAGCCTGCATGTTCTTCGGAGGAGAGTTGTCTCTGTTCAAGTAAGCAGCCTGTGGGTAGGGATTGTATGGCCCCTCAAGCCAGTTCTGCTGGGCGCCCTCAGCCTCTGCGGCCATCACAGTGTGGTGGGAAGGGAAGGGCTTCTCGAGAGACAGTGGGAAAATTGCTCCCTCTGGCAGCTCTCCAACTGCCCCATGTCCCCCCCTGGCCAGACTATGAGATTTGATGACCCAGGGCATTCCCAAGGCTCCTCTGTTGCAGGAGCTTTCATGGCATTTCTGCAGAACTTGGTGACCCAGAGTGCCATGTCTCCTGCAGGAAACCAGGAAGGCAGACAGAGACATGGAGCGGAGACCCCCCAGGGTGCCCAAGTTGGCTTGGGTGAAAAAAGGGGAGGAGGAAAGCCGTGGGCCTGCCCCAGCACTGCAGCCTAAGAAGGTGGAGCAGTTCCAGCCCCTGCAGGAGGGTGAGTGGCAGAGCTGAGCCACAGGGCTGGTGGCTGCAGCCCGATGGGCCTCTTCTCATCCCATCCCCTATGGACATGGCCAGGGAAAGGGAGGGGCGAAGAGGGCCCAGGGCTGATCCTCCTGTAGCTCCATGCACTGGGCAGGCCAGGGCCAGCCCTGCCTGTGGAGCGCAGGGCTGGGCTGTGTTCTCCTGCCTGTCCTGCAGCCCCTCATCTCTGATCGTGCTCACTCTTTGCCAGATCCAGGCCTGTACCAGACAAAAAAGCAGGACTGTGCCCGTGGCCGCATCCGCAGAGCTGATCAGGTAGCTGCAGCCATCCCCCCCTGGGCTGGGCCTGCTGTCACTGCTCAGTCTGGCACCACTGTCGGAGCTCTCCATGGCACATCCCTCTCTTCCCTGCCCTTTGTTCTCTTGCAGAGGGTGCGGAAATCTGTTCCTGTTCGCCGCAGGAAGACCTGGGCCTCACCAACTGAGGTGTTGGCACAGCCTGAGCCCAACCCAACCAAGCTCAAGGCCAAGGCTGACGCCCCAGGGAATGAGGGCATCGCAGGCTCTGACAGCACACCCATTCAGCGCCTGCCAGATGCTCCCAATCTGGACTTTTCTGGGGACAGAGTTATCTCTGCTCAAGTAAGCATCCTGTGGGCAGGCATTTTATGGGCCCTCAAGCTTGATCTGCTGGGCCCCCTCAGCGTTTGAGGTCAGCAGAGTGAGGTGGGAAGGGAAACACTTCTGGGAGGAAGCTGGGGAATTGCTCTCTCTGGCAGCTCTCCAACTCTCCCTTGTGTCCCCTCCAGGTGCCAGCTGTGGTGAGGTCTATCCATCGGTGGCTGACCTCCAATGTGTCTGCTGGGCACGTGCTGGATAAGACCCTTCTAGCACTGACTGAGGCACACCCCATGGATGTCGCCATCACCCTCCTGCGCTGTGCCCCCTTGTGTGACAGGTATGGGCCCCAACCTTGAGGGCTTAGGGCTCACCAGCCTTTAGAGCCCATCACCCCCCCAGCCCCTGAAAGCACTGTGGCTCTGTCACCTGGCCCCTGCAGCTGCCCAGGTCAGGGCACTGTGGTTGAGACCCCCCCTGATGCAGAGCTCTGACTCCACAGAGCTGCTGCAACCATGTGGAGGACCATCGCCTCATCAGGAAAAACACTGGGGAAGGTGCTGCCAACACTGCTCCGCGTGATGGAGGACTGGCCATGGCACAGCACATCTACCTCTGATGGGGACAACACAGCCATCTTTGCCTTGGCTGTGAGTTTCTGGAACCTTTGCTTGCCCCCCAGGTTGCCTCTCCGGCAGGTCTCAATCCTTCCCCAGCACAGCATATACCTGCCCATCTCCCTGCAGGCACTGGGATGGAAATGTGGGCTAGGAGCAGGTTCAGGGGCACCAGGCTGGGCACTCCCCCTGAGTCTCCCCTGGCCTTCCCCTCCCACGCTTGGGTTCTGCCACATGGAAGTCTGGGCACTGAGCGCTGTGTCCAGCTGGTTTGTCTTTTGCAGGCAACTCTGGCACTGTGGATGATTGTCCAAGAGCCCCAGTGCCCAGGGCCGTTGATGGACTATTCCCCCCATCTCCTCGTGGCTCTGCTGTTCCAAATCTTCATCACCACAGAGCAGATATCAGAGGAGGTCGACAACTTCTGGAGGGGATGCCAGGAGCAACATGACCTTCCCACCAACCCCAACAGGTGCTCCATCCCAGTCCTCCCCTCCCTCCCATGCCCTCGGGGCTGGGGCCAGGGCTCCCAACATGACCTGGGCTTTGCTCTGCACACAGGTTTGCAGTGCTGACCATGAAGGCCTTGCTGTGCTGTCTGCACTGTGAGGATGTGGTGAATTCGGTGGAAAACAATCGTGGCTGGGCGAGGCTCCTCAATGCTCGCAGCCGCCGCTACGCAGCGGCTCTGCTGGCCAGGTGAGACCCCCTTGTCCCCGCTGCCCCTGTCATTTCTGTCTGTGCACGGGGCACCCCTCACATGTGGGCCTTGTCACCGAGGGATGGCCGAGCAGAGTGGAAAAGGCTGGGAGAGGTGGGTGCACAGGAGGAGCCGCCTCCCAGAGTGCCCTCGTCCCCTCCCAGGCTGGTGGGGAAAGACCAGGCCTCTGTGAGTCCATCCCAGGAGAGGTTTGCCCACCTGGCTCAGGTCGATGATACCTTTTTCCCCCTGCCAGGGAGATGCGCCGTTTCTCCAGCCCCTTGTGTTCCCGGATCACACTCCACCTGCTGGAGCTGCTGCGCAGGGAGGAGCCGTGCTGGGACCTCCCTGCCATGGCATTCCTTGTGGAGGTGAGCCTGATGGCGAGCGCTGCCTCACCGAGCTGCCTCCACCTCTCTGGCCTCTCGCAGCCGCAGCTGCCCGGGATGGTGCCGCGCCCTGTGCTGCTGCCTGGGCCCAGTCCTGTGTGGGTCCGGGCTCCTGCCAGCCAGGCACCCCGTCACTGCTCCATGCCTTTCAGGTCCTGGACTGCCTGGACACGAGAGAACGTGGTGACAGGGTCCTGGAGATCCTTTCAAGGAACTTGGGGAGCACGAACAAAAAGTGGCGTCAACTGGCGCTCAGAGTCCTCGTAGCACTCAGCCAGGATCCCGAGATGGTGAGAAGGGGCAGTTGGCTGAAGCCGTGCTGGAATCCTGGGGCTGGGGAGCACAGTCGCTTGGGCTTGGCTGGGCTTCAGGAGCTGTGGCAGCTGCTCTCAGCTCTGCTGCCTCCCCGTTCAGCTGCCCAAGTCCTTTGGGACAGGCCTTTGGCCTCTGGGCCCTGCGGCAGCACGTGGGGCTGCCCCACTGGAGCAGGGTTGGTGATGCAGCCATTCATGGCTTCACAGCACAGCATTGTGTTCCTTACAGGCCAAGAGCATCTGGAGCCTGAATGAAAGCCTTTTGCAGCTACTGGGGGATGCAGACAGAGATGTGGTTTGGATGACCCTCTCTGTGCTCAACAACATGCTCTGGAGCCATCTCTGGACACAGCTCCAGAAGAGAGTCCACAGCGAAGACCCCCTAATATCCACCCCCACTGCCCTGCAGTTGGCTGAGGCGCTCCAGCCACTCTTTGACCACGTAAGGCTCTGTGCCCCCCTCCCCGGGCTCTGAGTACTGCTGGGAAACTGGTCCCTGTGGATTTTGAGGCCTGTGCCCAGTGGGGCCTGGAGAAGCTGGTGCTGAGGTCTTTTCCTCTTTCCACCAGGATGACAGCAGTGTGCGGGAGGGCTCCATTGTCATCTTCACTCTTTTGATGAAACTGATGGAGAGAGTGGGAAAGAGGCCCCTGAAGCCACACGTGTGCCTGAGCCTGCTCCCGCTCTACTTCCACCGGTATGATGAGAACCTGGTCGTGAAAAAGGTGAGGACTCGTGAGCTCTGGTGTCCCCGTGGGAGGGGGCTGGGCTGCCTCTTGCCCTGGCACCTCCTGGGCTCCAGCCTCCTCCTGGCCTTGGTCCAGGGACATGGGTCCTGTGCCCTGGGCTGCAGTGCCATCTCCTGGTCTCTGTTGCTTTGCAGGCCTCTCAGAAAGCACTGCTGGCTGTGACCAGGTTCCTAAAGAGGAGGGATCTTGGGCGCCTGGTGAACACAGAGGAGCCATGGAAGTTTGGCGAGTGCCTGGTAAGGACGGCCCCAAAGCCCCAGTTCCCGATGCCCAGAGTGTGGGGTTGGCATTGTGCCCCTGCCCACTGCTGCACCCACCTGTGGGACAGCAGCCTGCACTCCACCCGCTGCTGCCTTCCCTGGGGCGTGTGGGCTCCTCTGCAGGCTGCTCTGCCCCTGAGCCAGGGAGCTGTTGGAGCCCTGGCCCAGCTGGGCTGTGGGGCAGGGCAGCCCTGTGGCTCCTGGGGAGCAGCCAGCCCTCTACTCCCTCCAAAGCCCAGCCCCAGCAGCTGCTGCCTGGACCTCAGGGCTGTGCGGGCAGGGGAGGCCAGTGCTGGGCACAGGCAGCGCCCGGCCAGTGGGCAGAGCCCCAGCCAACCCTTCCCAACGTGCCCTGCCGCTCTCTCCAGCTGAAAAGGGACCTTAGCCGAGTGGCCAAGTACGTTCACCAGGCCCTGCCGTACTTGCGGAGCCCACAGCAACCCCTGCGAGAGGCAGCCATCAAGTTCATGGGTGAGCCACAAGCCCACGGTCCCTCCCTGCCCCGCTGCAGCTCAGCCCCAGCCCTGGCAGCTGCAGCGGCAGCAGGATGCGGCCCAGGGATGTGCTGTGGAGCCCCGAGTGCCCTGGTGGCTGCTGCTGCCCTCTGCCAGCCCAGCCTTGGGGTGTCCCGAGGCGGGAAGGCCCCGGCTCAGCTCTGTGGGGGCAGGAAGGCATGTGGCTGGGCTGGCAGCACAGCTGGGGGGGAGCTGTGCCGCTGGGGCCATGACACCATCTGTGTTCCCAGGGATTGCCGGGGGGTACCTGAGGGGACAGCACAAAGAGCTGCAGCTCATCATTGACGGTGAGTGAAGGCAGTGGGGGCTGGCAGAGGAGCACAGACTCTGGGCAGGGAGCTGCAATCCTGCCCCGGCTGTGGAGGGCTCTGCTCCCTGCACGGATGAGGGGCAGCGTGGGCAGAGCAGAGACAGATTTCAGGGGCATGGGGGGTAGAAATGGCCAACGCCTTCTGGCTGATCCCGCTGGGCCCTGCTCCCTCCTGGCAACGGCAAGAGCTCGGTGGGATGGCCCTGGCAGGAGGGGCTCCTCAGATCCCCATCACTGTGGGCTCTGACCTTGGCTCTGTTCCTCTCTGTTCCAGCCCTTCAAGCCACGAGAGATGACAGGAGCCCAGCTGTCTCAAACCTGGCACTTGAAAACATCAACTTTGTTAGAGCTGTACAGAGAGCTAGAGCTCCCCCCTCCAGGTTCCAGCAGCTCCAAGACCAGCTCTGCAGGGCATGGAACAGCCTGCCTTCTCTGTGGGGCTGTGTCTGCTCTAGCTGTGTAGAGAGCTGATCCTGGCAGCTCTGTCTGTTGGAGCCACCTGAGCCTGTGGGGAAGATGCTTCTTCTCCGCAAGCCTTTCTTTTTAACTTAGTATAGGAATATTAAATAAATAATGTCATACACAGAAGACCAGGAGCTTTTTTAGGTGCCTGGTGTCCACAGGGCATCTGGAAAGAGGGGGAAAGGGCTCCTTGTGCTCAGCAACACTTGCCCAGGTGTGCACTGGGGAAGAGAAAGTGCCTCAAAGCCCCTTGGCCTTGGGGGGTTCTGCTGGAACCTCAACACTTCTGGCAGAGTGGATGGGCAGAGCCTGGACCTGTGGGGATCATTGGGAACCTGGTCCTTAGAGGTGGCCACAAGCCCTGTCCCAGCCAGGAAGCAGCATCTCTGGCCTGCCCATGTGTTCCTGTCAGGATTGCTGAGGGCTGGGAGGTGCCTCCGGAGGCGGCTCCTGTGGAGCTCATTCAGGGCTGTGCTGATGCTGGGCAGGTGGGCGGGGCTGGGGGAGACCCTGAGAGGAAAGGGCTGTTGTTCCCCTTTTTCAGCCCTACACTGTAATTGTCAGTCCGACTCCAAAAACTGAACATGAACAAAGATTCCTACCAGACCAAAGGTGCCAGGACAGAAAGCTCTTGCTGCCCATGGAGTGCCCAGGCTGGCCCACCAACTGCACCTGAAACCCAAAGCTTACAGGCTTTCTTTCCTGGGGGAAAGGGCTGTTGTTGGCTTTTCAGAGCCCTGCGCTGGAATTCCCAAACTCCCAAAATCGAACATGGACAGATTCCTCCCAGACAAAAGGTGCCAGGACAGAAAGCTCTTGCTGCCCATGGAGTACCAAGAGTGGCCCACCAACTGCACGAGAGATGTAGGGTAAGGGCTTTCTTTCTGGTGTGGAACTGCCGCCATTCAGTTTTTGGATCCCTGCGTTGAAATTGGCACTGCGACTCCACAAAAACACCGCCACAGACCTACCTCACAGGCCACCAGAGAGAGGTGGGAGGGTGGCTGTGCTGTTCCTGCTCACCCTGCCTGGGCAACCTGCTGCCCAAACTGCCCTGCCACGCCCTCCCTAACAAGCCACCCTCCTGTTTGCCTGCTCCTGTTGGCCACATTTGACGTCGCTTGCACTCCCTGGACCGGTTTATATGACCCAGAAACAACCGGGACTTCATCCCCTGGTGAGCTGATTATGCCTTGCAAGGCAGCTGGGCTGAACTGGGAGCACTTTCTCCCAGTAGTTTAAATCTCCCACAAACGCCCTCAGCTCCAACCAACGATCAGATGATTAGAGCTTGCAGAGCAGCTGGGCTGAACTGGGCTGAGCAGGGAGGAGCTTCTCCATGGAGTATAAATCTCGGACAAAGAACCTCAGCTCCTCTCTTGGTCACCTCAGAAGGCCTTCAAGGGCAGCTGAGCTGAGCTGGTCTGCTCAGATGCTAGGACATAGAGCGCTTACTGCACTAGAAACCACAAAGGTAAGGGTTTTCTTTCCAGGGAAAAAAGACTGATGTTTGCTTGCAGAAATCATAGAGCTGAAATAGGCAGTCCAGCTCCAAAAATTGAATGTGGATGAGGATACCTCCCTGATAAAAGGTACCAGGACAGAAAGCCCTTGCTGCCCATGGAGTACCAAAGCTCACTCACCAACTGCACCACAAAGCACAACGGTAAGTGCTTTCTTACCTGTGATAAAGCAGTGTTGTTAAATTTCAGGAATCCTGTGCTGAAATGACCGATCTGACGCCCAAAATTGCATACGGACAAAGATTCCTCCTAGACAAAAAGGTGCCAGGACACAAAGCTCTTGCTACCCGTGTAGTGCCCAGGCTGGCCTACTAACTGCACCAGAGAGTCAAAAGTTGCAGGCTTTCTTTGCTGAGGATAGGGGCTGTTGTTTGCTTTTTTCAACCCTGTGCTGAACTGCCAGTCCCACTCCCAAAATTGCATATGGACGAAGTCCTCCCAGACCAAAGGTGCCTGCCTATAAAGCTCGTTCTGTCCACGCAGTGCTGAGCGTGGCACACCAAATGCACATGAGAGATGGAGGGTCAGGGCTTTCTTTCCTGGGTAGAAGGGCAATCATTAGGGTTAGAGGTTTGAATTAGGGTTAAGTTTAGGGTGAAGTTTAGAGTTAGTTACGATTAAGGTCAGGGTTAGAGTTAGAGATAGTGTTAGGTTTAGAGTTACAGTTTGTTTTAGGGTTACTTAGGGTTACGGTTAGAGTTAGGGTTAGGATTAAAATTAGGGTTACAGTTAGGGTTTATTGTTAGGGTTAGGCTAAGGGTTAGTTATGGTTTAGGGTTTGGGTTATGGTTAGGTTTATGGTTAGGGTTAGGGTTATGGTTTGGAATTGGGTTAGGGTTAGGCTGTCTGATTGCCAGAATTCCATATGGACGAAGATTCCTCCCAGATGAAAGGTGCTACGACAGAAAGCTATTCCTCCCCATGGAGTGTCCAGGCTGGCCAACCAACTGCACCTGAAAGCCAAAGGTTGCAGACTTTCTTTACTGGGCATAAGGGCTGTTGTTTGCTTTTTTCAACCCTGCACTGAAAACAAACTTCCTGAGCCTTTTCTGTGGAAACCAATCTTTATTTTAAACTTCCCCAAGTCTACCTTAAGCACTAGGCTCTCCTAGTTCAGCGCCCATGCTAAAGCACCGCTGGTAATTTTTGTCATGAAGCGGGACTAGAAAGCATGAGGCGGCCTTTAGCTTGTCCTTTGAAATTCAAGTGGAGAGCACTAGGAAGACCTAGCCCTACTTTATCCTATGGGACTTAACTGGACTAATTCTTGCCTACCCCTACTTGAAGCTACAGAACTTAACGGGACTTCTCCTATTTGAGGGAATGGAAACAAGGACAGGTGGCCTGGGAGGATTGGGACAAGGGGAGGGAAGCTGGGGACAAAGGTGGGAAAGCCAAGGCCCAGCTCGACTTGAGCCAGCCATGGCCGCGGGATGTCCCAGGCTCAGAGAGGGAAGTTACTTGTGGCAAGAATTGCCTTGCTAAGCTTTTGGGCTTGCCAACCAGCATGCCCTTCTGTGCAGAAGTTTCAATAAATCAAAGCTCTCGACCGTGTGTGTGTGGATCGGCCTCTTGCACCCAGCAGGAAAGACCCCGCTTTGGGACAACAGGGGGGTCCTGGGGACTTGCTGGGGCAGGACATGTGTTGTGCAGCTCAGCGTCTCTGCCCACACTGCTGGGGGAACTGGGCCCCTCCTGGCAAGCCCCCAGTGCAGGGCTTCAGCAACACCGCCGCCTACAAGGGCCCAACCCAGACAGCGTGCCCTTGGCTGGCTTTCCTGCTTTCCTGAGACAGCTCTTTCTCCTTGCTTCTTCCCCATGGCCCACCGCTTGCTCTGGGATTTCTTGCCCTTGGCACCGCTCGAGGAGGCTGGAGATGTCCCAGAGCCACTGGCATCAGGCCCCATCCGGGCTCTGGGCCACTGGCAGCACTGCCTCCACTGCTGCCCCTGCCCACTGCCCACTGAGAGCTTCCAGCGGCCTTGAGGACGGCCTGGAGGTCCAGCAGGAAAAGTCGGGCAGAGTGGGAGCCTTTGCCCTGACGGGAGGGCTTCTGGTGGGGAGAGCTGAGTCATGCACTGGGGGGCTGCACTCTGGAAGGTGCCAGGGCTCTGCCCATGCCTGGCGCTGGAAAGAAACTCAGCTCCCCTCCTGCCCAGTGCTCCAGCTTGGCTGTGTGTTTTCTTCCCCTTGGGACAGTTGTAGCAGCATGCACATGGAAACAAAGTAACCAGAGGGTAGAACAGCCTAGCTCTCACTCCTAGATCCAGGGCAGGTCCACCTAACAAGAAGCCCCAGAGGGCAGAGCCAGCAGCACCAAAGGGCTGCCTGGTGCTGCTTTTCTTTGCTCTGGCCTCCTGTGGCCACTGCCGCCCCTCAGGCAGCGCTTCCAGGGTGCCAGCCATTCTCCGACTGGCTTAGGGGCTGCGGGGGCTGTGTTGTGGGGCGGTGCTCCCGGGCTGCTTTTGGCTTCCAGCTGCTGCAGGCAGCAGCTCCAAGAGCCTCCCAAGGAGGCTCCAAGGGGCTGCATTGGGGCAGGGCATCCTTCCAGCGGCCTGACATTCCACCTCTCCATTCGCCACACGGACAAACAGCTGACTGCTCTTGCCCAGCAGCTTCTGTTCTCGCATGATGCTGGTTGTCACTTTCCTATTGCTTTGTAGAGAAGAAAGGTCCATCCTGCCAGAAGGTGCTCTGCTTGGGCAAAGAGGCTATGGCAGAAAGCCAAAGAGTCCTGAGCTTCTTTTAGGATCAAAAGAAAGAGTGTCATGCAAGAGCCACTTGCTGGTCAGTGTTTTGAAAGGTAACTGCTCCATCCGTATGTGACTTCCAAAAAGTAAGAAAGAGCAAAGGGTAAGAAAGAAGAGAAGGCAAGAAAAGCCAAAAGGAGGGAGAAGAACTTGAGGGAAAGGGCATCACTTTAGTTTGTTGGGAGAAGAACTCCATGAGCTTTCTGCTGACTTTCAAAGCAGCAGGCGCCCGGCCCTCTCCTCTGCGTTCCTCCTGGCCCTCTCTCCAGCACGCTGCCTCACGTCCGACGACGACGACGTCTGCGTGCGGCAGGCAACGGGGGCTTGCCCGGCGGCTTCAGAGCAGGCAGATGGCCCAACAGCCTGCCGCCCCTTCCACTCAGCCCTCTCTGACACCGCCGGCCAGGATCCCCCCAACTCACAGGCCCAGCCCCGCATGGCCACACTGCCCCAGCCCACGGCAGGACTTCCCCCTCTCGTCCCCGCACCCCTCCCGCCCCAGGCAGCGCCCTTCTCCTTCGCCCCACCCAACTGGCCCCGGCAACTGAAAGGCTTGGCTCTTCAGGAGGTTCTTTTCCCCCCAAATCAAGGAGCGCTGCTTCTTGGTCAAAGCAGTAGTTTTATTTCAAGAAAGGCCTCTCGATAGTCTGTTGTCCTTTAGCAGCGGCCCAGCCCCGCAAGACACGTCTTCCAAGAACTCCTCCTTCGAAAATGGAGGGCAGGAGCACACCAACCTCAGGAGATCCTGAGAAACAAACTTGTGCTTCCAAGAAGGAAAGACCCACTGGCTGGCTGTTCCCCAGCTCTGCTTCCAGACGTCCCTGTGCCGCCTTCAGCCTCCAGGACAGCTCTATTGCACCCACCCGCGCCAAGGGACACCGCTCAGCTGCCTAAGGAACAAGTCCTAGCCCAAGCCCGAAATATGATTCTCTTTCAAAACACAAGCTTCCTGAGCCTTTTCTGTGGAAACCAATCTTTATTTTAAACTTCCCCAAGTCTACCTTAAGCACTAGACTCTCCTAGGTCAGCGCCCATGCTAAAGCACCGCTGGTAATTTTTGTCATGAAGCGGGACTAGAAAGCATGAGGCGGCCTTTAGCTTGTCCTTTGAAATTCAAGTGGAGAGCACTAGGAAGACCTAGCCCTACTTTATCCTATGGGACTTAACTGGACTAATTCTTGCCTACCCCTACTTGAAGCTACAGAACTTAACGGGACTTCTCCTAGTTGAGGGAATGGAAACAAGGACAGGTGGCCTGGGAGGATGGGGACAAGGGGAGGGAAACTGGGGACAAGGGGAGGGAAACTGGGGACAAGGGGAGGGAAGCTGGGGACAAGGGTGGGAAAGCCAAGGCCCAGCTCGACTTGAGTCTGGCCAGAGCTCTCCAGGAGAACAAGAAGGGCTTCTAAGGCTATCTTTCTAAAGAGCGCCTAGGGATAAGGTGGGCCCTCTCCAGGAGGAACTGGCAGACGTGGCTATCCGGCACAAAGAGAAGGCTGAGGCTCTCGATGTCTTCTGTGCTTCAGCCTTGGACAGCAAGTGCTGCAGCCACGCCGCCCGAGTGGAGAAAGGCAAAGGCAGGGACTGGCAGAAGAAGAGCCCAAGTCCCCTGCAGCAGAGGATCAGGTTGGAGAGCGTGTAAGGCACCTGAATGCGCACAAGGGACCCGCTGAGCTCCATCGGCAGGTCCTGAGGGAGCTGGCAGACGAAGTTGCTAGGCCACTAGCCATGGTTTTGGAAAAATGGTGGCAGTCAGGTGAAGTCCTGGATGACTGGGCAATGCAAGGCAAGAGACCAGCAGGACTGGCCCCACCACTGAGCCCTGGGCGACACCACCGGTGACCGGCCATCAGGTGGATGTCAGTCCGGTCACCGCCACCCCCTGGGAGCCGCCATCCCGTCCCCCCAGGCAGGGCCAGCGGAGAGCCCGAAGTGCCTCCCTGAAGAGAGAGGGCCGCTGTGCTGAGACAGCTGTAGGTGAGGGCTTGACTCGCCAGCGCTCCAAAGACTGTCTGTCCCACGCCAGCAAGTCGTCCTCCAAGCAGGTGGCCCCCCTGACGGCCTGCAGTTGCCCCAAGTTCTTCTTTGGGCTTTGTCTTGTTGGAAAAAGGCCTCTTCCTTCAAGTGCAGCTGCAGGTGGTAAGGCCACGTGCCAGCCTGCCCCCAGCAGCTCAGTCCGTGGAGGTGGAGGTGGACGTGGCCGATGAAGAGTCCCAGGGCTCTGACCATGCCTCAGATGGGAGGGAGCCAGAGCTACTTGCTGCGCCACTACTGCAGCTTTGGGGTGTGTTTTCTGGGCCTTGGCAGCGCTCTAAGAGGCTGGAGATGTCCCAGAGGCTCTGGTCCTCAGAGCAGGCCCCCTCCTGGCTCTGTGGCAGGGGCAGGAGCGTCTGCGCTGCTGCCCCTGCCCCCTGCCCCCTGCCAGCTTCCAGCTGGCTGGGCGAGAGGCTGGGGGGGCGGCAGGGGCTGCGCAGGGCAGCTGCCTGGCTCTCTGCCCCTGCTGCTGGGGCTGCTGCCAGCATGGCTGCGTCCATGCCTTGAGCCGGGTGCCGCTGTTCCCCCGGCCGCCGACCCCGTCGCCGGATCACAGCTGCAATCCTGCTGAGGGCGGCACGTGCCGTGCGCTGCAGCGTGTCCAGCACGGCGGGGCAGCAGCCTGTGGGGCGCTGCGGGGCAGCAGCCGTTGGCCGGCTGTGCCTGGGAGCCGCCGGGGCAGGAGATGTGCCGCGCGGGTCCCCGACTGCCTCTTGGGCCGCCTCTGCGCAGATGACGCAGGGACATTTGGGCCCTTCCTGGCCAGCAGGCTGAGGCTCCAGCAGCACCGGAATGAGGGAGGGCTTGACCCAGATGGTGTAGATTTGGACGCCATCCCCTTTCTTCTCTGACAGCTCCTCCTCGTGGCTGTCTTCTTCTGGGGACAGCGGTGGGTCTGCGTTTGCTTGCCCTGCAGAGTCCCTGGAGACGTGCGGGAGCCCTGCCCACTGCCCACTGGGAGCTGACAGCTGGCTTGGCGAGGGGCTGGGGGGGCAGGCGTCCGGGCTCGGGGCCTGTGGCCTAATGTAAGGGCTGCTGCTGCCACGAACTGGGGCACGGGCTCTGGCTGTGGGCGCTTGAAGGTCCCAGGGCTCTGACCATGCCTCCCGTGGCATGGGCACGGGGAGCCTCTTTTCTCTACGCCTGCAGCTTTGGTCTCCGCTGCGTTCTTCTTGGGGCAGCTCGAGGAGGCTGCAGATGTCTGAGAGCTCCTCGGAGCAGGCCCCATCCTTGGTCGGTGCCACTGGCAGGACGGCCTTGGCTGCTTTCCCTGCCCACTGGCCACTGAGAGCTTCCAGGTCACTTGGCAAGGGGCTGAGGGCGCAGCGGTCTGGAAAGCCGTCCGGGGTGGGGGGCTTTGCCCTGGTGTAAGAGCTTGTGAGGCTGAGCCCTGGGCCATGGCCTGTGGTTGCAGCTGCTTGAGAGCTCCCGGGCTCTGCCCAGGCCTGGCGTGGGAGGGACACTGAGCTGCATTGCTGCCCACTACTCCAGCTTTCCTCTGTGTTTTCATCCCCTGTTGACAGCTGGAGGAGGCTGGAGATATCCCAGAGACTCTCATCCTCAGAGCAGGTCTCGTCCTGGCTCTCTGCCACTGGCAGCACTGCCCCCGCTGCTGCCCCGGCCCACTGCCCACTGAGGGCTTCCAGATGGCTTGGGAAGGGGCTGGGGGGACAGCAGGGGCTTTGCAGGGCAGAGTCCTGCCTCTCTGACCCTGCTGCTGCGGATGTTCCTGCTCTGGCTGCCTGCATACCTTGTTCCACCTCCGTCTGGGGCTCCGGCTTCTGGCCACGCCGCCGCATCCCGACCGCCAGCCTGCTGCGGGCGGCGCGTGCCACGCGCTGCAGGGTGCCCAGCACAGCGCGGCCGCGGCCTCTGGGGCTGCGCGGGGCAGCTGCCTGGCTCTCCGCCCCTGCTGCTCTCACCTGCTCAGCCACGGCAGCAGCAGAAGAGGCGCTCTTCTCCTCTTCCTGCGCTGCTGCCTGCGTCTGCCAGTTGTCCACCTGCGGTGAGGAGGAGGAGGAGAAGGCGGTGTGGGATGGAGGCGATTGCCATGGCACATCAGGCCTCTGCGTGCCCGCAAGCCCAGCCCTGGTGCCAAGGCAGCTCTCTGCTCCCCCATCCTTCACCGTGTGCTTCCTCTGCAAGCTCGACAGCCACTTGCGCGGCTGCAAGGTGGTGAACTTCTTCATCTTGCAAATCTTTCGCGTCGGCTACTTCCTCTGCCGCTGAGGTCTCCGAGAGAGATGCTGCCTCGTGAGACAGATGCTCTCCTGGGAGAAAGAGGGTACTGCAGGGCTCTGCCCTCCTTAAATAGCCTCCCGGGCAGGGCGGGGCCCTGCACTGTCACAATGGCCCGCGGGCTCAAGGAGGCCCCGCATCACAAAGGGCCCGGCAACGCACCACCGCTGTCACAATGGGCCATTTCCCGGCGCCCCGAGGACAGCAGCGCAGGGGGCACACAACTGGCTGCGGCTGGCTGCAACTACTTGCAACCGGCTGTGCCCGGCACAAGGCTCCCCCGCTTTCCCCTCACAGACGCTCCAGCCGGCCCCAGCCAACAGCTCCCGCACGGCCCCGCTGCCCGCGGCCTCCCCGCACTTCAGCCCTGGCTGCATCCCGCAGCTGGCGCTGCCACCGCCCTGGGCAGCCAGCCCTGGCCGCGGGATGTCCCAGGCTCAGAGGGAGAAGTTACTTGTGGCAAGAATTGCCTTGCTAAGCTTTTGGGCTTGCCAACCAGCATGCCCTTCTGTGCAGAAGTTTCAATAAATCAAAGCTCTCGACCGTGTGTGTGTGGATCGGCCTCTTGCACCCAGCAGGAAAGACCCCGCTTTGGGACAACAGGGGGGTCCTGGGGACTTGCTGGGGCAGGACATGTGTTGTGCAGCTCAGCGTCTCTGCCCACACTGCTGGGGGAACTGGGCCCCTCCTGGCAAGCCCCCAGTGCAGGGCTTCAGCAACACCGCCGCCTACAAGGGCCCAACCCAGACAGCGTGCCCTTGGCTGGCTTTCCTGCTTTCCTGAGACAGCTCTTTCTCCTTGCTTCTTCCCCATGGCCCACCGCTTGCTCTGGGATTTCTTGCCCTTGGCACCGCTCGAGGAGGCTGGAGATGTCCCAGAGCCACTGGCATCAGGCCCCATCCGGGCTCTGGGCCACTGGCAGCACTGCCTCCACTGCTGCCCCTGCCCACTGCCCACTGAGAGCTTCCAGCGGCCTTGAGGACGGCCTGGAGGTCCAGCAGGAAAAGTCGGGCAGAGTGGGAGCCTTTGCCCTGACGGGAGGGCTTCTGGTGGGGAGAGCTGAGTCATGCACTGGGGGGCTGCACTCCGGAAGGTGCCAGGGCTCTGCCCATGCCTGGCGCTGGAAAGAAACTCAGCTCCCCTCCTGCCCAGTGCTCCAGCTTGGCTGTGTGTTTTCTTCCCCTTGGGACAGTTGTAGCAGCATGCACATGGAAACAAAGTAACCAGAGGGTAGAACAGCCTAGCTCTCACTCCTAGATGCAGGGCAGGTCCACCTAACAAGAAGCCCCAGAGGGCAGAGCCAGCAGCACCAAAGGGCTGCCTGGTGCTGCTTTTCTTTGCTCTGGCCTCCTGTGGCCACTGCCGCCCCTCAGGCAGCGCTTCCAGGGTGCCAGCCATTCTCCGACTGGCTTAGGGGCTGCGGGGGCTGTGTTGTGGGGCGGTGCTCCCGGGCTGCTTTTGGCTTCCAGCTGCTGCAGGCAGCAGCTCCAAGAGCCTCCCAAGGAGGCTCCAAGGGGCTGCATTGGGGCAGGGCATCCTTCCAGCGGCCTGACATTCCACCTCTCCATTCGCCACACGGACAAACAGCTGACTGCTCTTGCCCAGCAGCTTCTGTTCTCGCATGATGCTGGTTGTCACTTTCCTATTGCTTTGTAGAGAAGAAAGGTCCATCCTGCCAGAAGGTGCTCTGCTTGGGCAAAGAGGCTATGGCAGAAAGCCAAAGAGTCCTGAGCTTCTTTTAGGATCAAAAGAAAGAGTGTCATGCAAGAGCCACTTGCTGGTCAGTGTTTTGAAAGGTAACTGCTCCATCCGTATGTGACTTCCAAAAAGTAAGAAAGAGCAAAGGGTAAGAAAGAAGAGAAGGCAAGAAAAGCCAAAAGGAGGGAGAAGAACTTGAGGGAAAGGGCATCACTTTAGTTTGTTGGGAGAAGAAGTCCATGAGCTTTCTGCTGACTTTCAAAGCAGCAGGCGCCCGGCCCTCTCCTCTGCGTTCCTCCTGGCCCTCTCTCCAGCACGCTGCCTCACGTCTGACGACGACGACGTCTGCGTGCGGCAGGCAACGGGGGCTTGCCCGGCGGCTTCAGAGCAGGCAGAGGGCCCAACAGCCTGCCGCCCCTTCCACTCAGCCCTCTCTGGCACCGCCGGCCGGGATCCCCCCAACTCACAGGCCCAGCCCCGCATGGCCACACTGCCCCAGCCCACGGCAGGACTTTTCCCTCTCGTCCCCGCACCCCTCCCACCCCAGGCAGCGCCCTTCTCCTTCGCCCCACCCAACTGGCCCCGGCAACTGAAAGGCTTGGCTCTTCAGGAGGTTCTTTTCCCCCCAAATCAAGGAGCGCTGCTTCTTGGTCAAAGCAGTAGTTTTATTTCAAGAAAGGCCTCTCGATAGTCTGTTGTCCTTTAGCAGCGGCCCAGCCCCGCAAGACACGTCTTCCAAGAACTCCTCCTTCGAAAATGGAGGGCAGGAGCACACCAACCTCAGGAGATCCTGAGAAACAAACTTGTGCTTCCAAGAAGGAAAGACCCACTGGCTGGCTGTTCCCCAGCTCTGCTTCCAGACGTCCCTGTGCCGCCTTCAGCCTCCAGGACAGCTCTATTGCACCCACCC
Source organism: Pseudopipra pipra (assembly GCF_036250125.1). Lineage (NCBI taxonomy): Eukaryota > Metazoa > Chordata > Aves > Passeriformes > Pipridae > Pseudopipra > Pseudopipra pipra. The sequence continues at coordinate 7,859,488 of NC_087553.1, forward strand.
GCGCCAAGGGACACCGCTCAGCTGCCTAAGGAACAAGTCCTAGCCCAAGCCCGAAATATGATTCTCTTTCAAAACACAAGCTTCCTGAGCCTTTTCTGTGGAAACCAATCTTTATTTTAAACTTCCCCAAGTCTACCTTAAGCACTAGACTCTCCTAGGTCAGCGCCCATGCTAAAGCACCGCTGGTAATTTTTGTCATGAAGCGGGACTAGAAAGCATGAGGCGGCCTTTAGCTTGTCCTTTGAAATTCAAGTGGAGAGCACTAGGAAGACCTAGCCCTACTTTATCCTATGGGACTTAACTGGACTAATTCTTGCCTACCCCTACTTGAAGCTACAGAACTTAACGGGACTTCTCCTAGTTGAGGGAATGGAAACAAGGACAGGTGGCCTGGGAGGATGGGGACAAGGGGAGGGAAACTGGGGACAAGGGGAGGGAAACTGGGGACAAGGGGAGGGAAGCTGGGGACAAGGGTGGGAAAGCCAAGGCCCAGCTCGACTTGAGTCTGGCCAGAGCTCTCCAGGAGAACAAGAAGGGCTTCTAAGGCTATCTTTCTAAAGAGCGCCTAGGGATAAGGTGGGCCCTCTCCAGGAGGAACTGGCAGACGTGGCTATCCGGCACAAAGAGAAGGCTGAGGCTCTCGATGTCTTCTGTGCTTCAGCCTTGGACAGCAAGTGCTGCAGCCACGCCGCCCGAGTGGAGAAAGGCAAAGGCAGGGACTGGCAGAAGAAGAGCCCAAGTCCCCTGCAGCAGAGGATCAGGTTGGAGAGCGTGTAAGGCACCTGAATGCGCACAAGGGACCCGCTGAGCTCCATCGGCAGGTCCTGAGGGAGCTGGCAGACGAAGTTGCTAGGCCACTAGCCATGGTTTTGGAAAAATGGTGGCAGTCAGGTGAAGTCCTGGATGACTGGGCAATGCAAGGCAAGAGACCAGCAGGACTGGCCCCACCACTGAGCCCTGGGCGACACCACCGGTGACCGGCCATCAGGTGGATGTCAGTCCGGTCACCGCCACCCCCTGGGAGCCGCCATCCCGTCCCCCCAGGCAGGGCCAGCGGAGAGCCCGAAGTGCCTCCCTGAAGAGAGAGGGCCGCTGTGCTGAGACAGCTGTAGGTGAGGGCTTGACTCGCCAGCGCTCCAAAGACTGTCTGTCCCACGCCAGCAAGTCGTCCTCCAAGCAGGTGGCCCCCCTGACGGCCTGCAGTTGCCCCAAGTTCTTCTTTGGGCTTTGTCTTGTTGGAAAAAGGCCTCTTCCTTCAAGTGCAGCTGCAGGTGGTAAGGCCACGTGCCAGCCTGCCCCCAGCAGCTCAGTCCGTGGAGGTGGAGGTGGACGTGGCCGATGAAGAGTCCCAGGGCTCTGACCATGCCTCAGATGGGAGGGAGCCAGAGCTACTTGCTGCGCCACTACTGCAGCTTTGGGGTGTGTTTTCTGGGCCTTGGCAGCGCTCTAAGAGGCTGGAGATGTCCCAGAGGCTCTGGTCCTCAGAGCAGGCCCCCTCCTGGCTCTGTGGCAGGGGCAGGAGCGTCTGCGCTGCTGCCCCTGCCCCCTGCCCCCTGCCAGCTTCCAGCTGGCTGGGCGAGAGGCTGGGGGGGCGGCAGGGGCTGCGCAGGGCAGCTGCCTGGCTCTCTGCCCCTGCTGCTGGGGCTGCTGCCAGCATGGCTGCGTCCATGCCTTGAGCCGGGTGCCGCTGTTCCCCCGGCCGCCGACCCCGTCGCCGGATCACAGCTGCAATCCTGCTGAGGGCGGCACGTGCCGTGCGCTGCAGCGTGTCCAGCACGGCGGGGCAGCAGCCTGTGGGGCGCTGCGGGGCAGCAGCCGTTGGCCGGCTGTGCCTGGGAGCCGCCGGGGCAGGAGATGTGCCGCGCGGGTCCCCGACTGCCTCTTGGGCCGCCTCTGCGCAGATGACGCAGGGACATTTGGGCCCTTCCTGGCCAGCAGGCTGAGGCTCCAGCAGCACCGGAATGAGGGAGGGCTTGACCCAGATGGTGTAGATTTGGACGCCATCCCCTTTCTTCTCTGACAGCTCCTCGCCGTGGCTGTCTTCTTCTGGGGACAGCGGTGGGTCTGCGTTTGCTTGCCCTGCAGAGTCCCTGGAGACGTGCGGGAGCCCTGCCCACTGCCCACTGGGAGCTGACAGCTGGCTTGGCGAGGGGCTGGGGGGGCAGGCGTCCGGGCTCGGGGCCTGTGGCCTAATGTAAGGGCTGCTGCTGCCACGAACTGGGGCACGGGCTCTGGCTGTGGGCGCTTCAAGGTCCCAGGGCTCTGACCATGCCTCCCGTGGCATGGGCACGGGGAGCCTCTTTTCTCTACGCCTGCAGCTTTGGTCTCCGCTGCGTTCTTCTTGGGGCAGCTCGAGGAGGCTGCAGATGTCTGAGAGCTCCTCGCAGCAGGCCCCATCCTTGGTCGGTGCCACTGGCAGGACGGCCTTGGCTGCTTTCCCTGCCCACTGGCCACTGAGAGCTTCCAGGTCACTTGGCAAGGGGCTGAGGGCGCAGCGGTCTGGAAAGCCGTCCGGGCTGGGGGGCTTTGCCCTGGTGTAAGAGCTTGTGAGGCTGAGCCCTGGGCCATGGCCTGTGGTTGCAGCTGCTTGAGAGCTCCCGGGCTCTGCCCAGGCCTGGCGTGGGAGGGACACTGAGCTGCATTGCTGCCCACTACTCCAGCTTTCCTCTGTGTTTTCATCCCCTGTTGACAGCTGGAGGAGGCTGGAGATATCCCAGAGACTCTCATCCTCAGAGCAGGTCTCGTCCTGGCTCTCTGCCACTGGCAGCACTGCCCCCGCTGCTGCCCCGGCCCACTGCCCACTGAGGGCTTCCAGATGGCTTGGGAAGGGGCTGGGGGGACAGCAGGGGCTTTGCAGGGCAGAGTCCTGCCTCTCTGACCCTGCTGCTGCGGATGTTCCTGCTCTGGCTGCCTGCATACCTTGTTCCACCTCCGTCTGGGGCTCCGGCTTCTGGCCACGCCGCCGCATCCCGACCGCCAGCCTGCTGCGGGCGGCGCGTGCCACGCGCTGCAGGGTGCCCAGCACAGCGCGGCCGCGGCCTCTGGGGCTGCGCGGGGCAGCTGCCTGGCTCTCCGCCCCTGCTGCTCTCACCTGCTCAGCCACGGCAGCAGCAGAAGAGGCGCTCTTCTCCTCTTCCTGCGCTGCTGCCTGCGTCTGCCAGTTGTCCACCTGCGGTGAGGAGGAGGAGGAGAAGGCGGTGTGGGATGGAGGCGATTGCCATGGCACATCAGGCCTCTGCGTGCCCGCAAGCCCAGCCCTGGTGCCAAGGCAGCTCTCTGCTCCCCCATCCTTCACCGTGTGCTTCCTCTGCAAGCTCGACAGCCACTTGCGCGGCTGCAAGGTGGTGAACTTCTTCATCTTGCAAATCTTTCGCGTCGGCTACTTCCTCTGCCGCTGAGGTCTCCGAGAGAGATGCTGCCTCGTGAGACAGATGCTCTCCTGGGAGAAAGAGGGTACTGCAGGGCTCTGCCCTCCTTAAATAGCCTCCCGGGCAGGGCGGGGCCCTGCACTGTCACAATGGCCCGCGGGCTCAAGGAGGCCCCGCATCACAAAGGGCCCGGCAACGCACCACCGCTGTCACAATGGGCCATTTCCCGGCGCCCCGAGGACAGCAGCGCAGGGGGCACACAACTGGCTGCGGCTGGCTGCAACTACTTGCAACCGGCTGTGCCCGGCACAAGGCTCCCCCGCTTTCCCCTCACAGACGCTCCAGCCGGCCCCAGCCAACAGCTCCCGCACGGCCCCGCTGCCCGCGGCCTCCCCGCACTTCAGCCCTGGCTGCATCCCGCAGCTGGCGCTGCCACCGCCCTGGGCAGCCAGCCCTGGCCGCGGGATGTCCCAGGCTCAGAGGGAGAAGTTACTTGTGGCAAGAATTGCCTTGCTAAGCTTTTGGGCTTGCCAACCAGCATGCCCTTCTGTGCAGAAGTTTCAATAAATCAAAGCTCTCGACCGTGTGTGTGTGGATCGGCCTCTTGCACCCAGCAGGAAAGACCCCGCTTTGGGACAACAGGGGGGTCCTGGGGACTTGCTGGGGCAGGACATGTGTTGTGCAGCTCAGCGTCTCTGCCCACACTGCTGGGGGAACTGGGCCCCTCCTGGCAAGCCCCCAGTGCAGGGCTTCAGCAACACCGCCGCCTACAAGGGCCCAACCCAGACAGCGTGCCCTTGGCTGGCTTTCCTGCTTTCCTGAGACAGCTCTTTCTCCTTGCTTCTTCCCCATGGCCCACCGCTTGCTCTGGGATTTCTTGCCCTTGGCACCGCTCGAGGAGGCTGGAGATGTCCCAGAGCCACTGGCATCAGGCCCCATCCGGGCTCTGGGCCACTGGCAGCACTGCCTCCACTGCTGCCCCTGCCCACTGCCCACTGAGAGCTTCCAGCGGCCTTGAGGACGGCCTGGAGGTCCAGCAGGAAAAGTCGGGCAGAGTGGGAGCCTTTGCCCTGACGGGAGGGCTTCTGGTGGGGAGAGCTGGGTCATGCACTGGGGGGCTGCACTCCGGAAGGTGCCAGGGCTCTGCCCATGCCTGGCGCTGGAAGGCAACTCAGCTCCCCTCCTGCCCAGTGCTCCAGCTTGGCTGTGTGTTTTCTTCCCCTTGGGACAGTTGTAGCAGCATGCACATGGAAACAAAGTAACCAGAGGGTAGAACAGCCTAGCTCTCACTCCTAGATGCAGGGCAGGTCCACCTAACAAGAAGCCCCAGAGGGCAGAGCCAGCAGCACCAAAGGGCTGCCTGGTGCTGCTTTTCTTTGCTCTGGCCTCCTGTGGCCACTGCCGCCCCTCAGGCAGCGCTTCCAGGGTGCCAGCCATTCTCCGACTGGCTTAGGGGCTGCGGGGGCTGTGTTGTGGGGCGGTGCTCCCGGGCTGCTTTTGGCTTCCAGCTGCTGCAGGCAGCAGCTCCAAGAGCCTCCCAAGGAGGCTCCAAGGGGCTGCATTGGGGCAGGGCATCCTTCCAGCGGCCTGACATTCCACCTCTCCATTCGCCACATGGACAAACAGCTGACTGCTCTTGCCCAGCAGCTTCTGTTCTCGCATGATGCTGGTTGTCACTTTCCTATTGCTTTGTAGAGAAGAAAGGTCCATCCTGCCAGAAGGTGCTCTGCTTGGGCAAAGAGGCTATGGCAGAAAGCCAAAGAGTCCTGAGCTTCTTTTAGGATCAAAAGAAAGAGTGTCATGCAAGAGCCACTTGCTGGTCAGTGTTTTGAAAGGTAACTGCTCCATCCGTATGTGACTTCCAAAAAGTAAGAAAGAGCAAAGGGTAAGAAAGAAGAGAAGGCAAGAAAAGCCAAAAGGAGGGAGAAGAACTTGAGGGAAAGGGCATCACTTTAGTTTGTTGGGAGAAGAACTCCATGAGCTTTCTGCTGACTTTCAAAGCAGCAGGCGCCCGGCCCTCTCCTCTGCGTTCCTCCTGGCCCTCTCTCCAGCACGCTGCCTCACGTCTGACGACGACGACGTCTGCGTGCGGCAGGCAACGGGGGCTTGCCCGGCGGCTTCAGAGCAGGCAGATGGCCCAACAGCCTGCCGCCCCTTCCACTCAGCCCTCTCTGGCACCGCCGGCCGGGATCCCCCCAACTCACAGGCCCAGCCCCGCATGGCCACACTGCCCCAGCCCACGGCAGGACTTTTCCCTCTCGTCCCCGCACCCCTCCCACCCCAGGCAGCGCCCTTCTCCTTCGCCCCACCCAACTGGCCCCGGCAACTGAAAGGCTTGGCTCTTCAGGAGGTTCTTTTCCCCCCAAATCAAGGAGCGCTGCTTCTTGGTCAAAGCAGTAGTTTTATTTCAAGAAAGGCCTCTCGATAGTCTGTTGTCCTTTAGCAGCGGCCCAGCCCCGCAAGACACGTCTTCCAAGAACTCCTCCTTCGAAAATGGAGGGCAGGAGCACACCAACCTCAGGAGATCCTGAGAAACAAACTTGTGCTTCCAAGAAGGAAAGACCCACTGGCTGGCTGTTCCCCAGCTCTGCTTCCAGACGTCCCTGTGCCGCCTTCAGCCTCCAGGACAGCTCTATTGCACCCACCCGCGCCAAGGGACACCGCTCAGCTGCCTAAGGAACAAGTCCTAGCCCAAGCCCGAAATATGATTCTCTTTCAAAACACAAGCTTCCTGAGCCTTTTCTGTGGAAACCAATCTTTATTTTAAACTTCCCCAAGTCTACCTTAAGCACTAGGCTCTCCTAGGTCAGCGCCCATGCTAAAGCACCGCTGGTAATTTTTGTCATGAAGCGGGACTAGAAAGCATGAGGCGGCCTTTAGCTTGTCCTTTGAAATTCAAGTGGAGAGCACTAGGAAGACCTAGCCCTACTTTATCCTATGGGACTTAACTGGACTAATTCTTGCCTACCCCTACTTGAAGCTACAGAACTTAACGGGACTTCTCCTAGTTGAGGGAATGGAAACAAGGACAGGTGGCCTGGGAGGATGGGGACAAGGGGAGGGAAACTGGGGACAAGGGGAGGGAAACTGGGGACAAGGGGAGGGAAGCTGGGGACAAGGGTGGGAAAGCCAAGGCCCAGCTCGACTTGAGTCTGGCCAGAGCTCTCCAGGAGAACAAGAAGGGCTTCTAAGGCTATCTTTCTAAAGAGCGCCTAGGGATAAGGTGGGCCCTCTCCAGGAGGAACTGGCAGACGTGGCTATCCGGCACAAAGAGAAGGCTGAGGCTCTCGATGTCTTCTGTGCTTCAGCCTTGGACAGCAAGTGCTGCAGCCACGCCGCCCGAATGGAGAAAGGCAAAGGCAGGGACTGGCAGAAGAAGAGCCCAAGTCCCCTGCAGCAGAGGATCAGGTTGGAGAGCGTGTAAGGCACCTGAATGCGCACAAGGGACCCGCTGAGCTCCATCGGCAGGTCCTGAGGGAGCTGGCAGACGAAGTTGCTAGGCCACTAGCCATGGTTTTGGAAAAATGGTGGCAGTCAGGTGAAGTCCTGGATGACTGGGCAATGCAAGGCAAGAGACCAGCAGGACTGGCCCCACCACTGAGCCCTGGGCGACACCACCGGTGACCGGCCATCAGGTGGATGTCAGTCCGGTCACCGCCACCCCCTGGGAGCCGCCATCCCGTCCCCCCAGGCAGGGCCAGCGGAGAGCCCGAAGTGCCTCCCTGAAGAGAGAGGGCCGCTGTGCTGAGACAGCTGTAGGTGAGGGCTTGACTCGCCAGCGCTCCAAAGACTGTCTGTCCCACGCCAGCAAGTCGTCCTCCAAGCAGGTGGCCCCCCTGACGGCCTGCAGTTGCCCCAAGTTCTTCTTTGGGCTTTGTCTTGTTGGAAAAAGGCCTCTTCCTTCAAGTGCAGCTGCAGGTGGTAAGGCCACGTGCCAGCCTGCCCCCAGCAGCTCAGTCCGTGGAGGTGGAGGTGGACGTGGCCGATGAAGAGTCCCAGGGCTCTGACCATGCCTCAGATGGGAGGGAGCCAGAGCTACTTGCTGCGCCACTACTGCAGCTTTGGGGTGTGTTTTCTGGGCCTTGGCAGCGCTCTAAGAGGCTGGAGATGTCCCAGAGGCTCTGGTCCTCAGAGCAGGCCCCCTCCTGGCTCTGTGGCAGGGGCAGGAGCGTCTGCGCTGCTGCCCCTACCCCCTGCCCCCTGCCAGCTTCCAGCTGGCCCGGCGAGAGGCTGGGGGGGCGGCAGGGGCTGCGCAGGGCAGCTGCCTGGCTCTCTGCCCCTGCTGCTGGGGCTGCTGCCAGCATGGCTGCGTCCATGCCTTGAGCCGGGTGCCGCTGTTCCCCCGGCCGCCGACCCCGTCGCCGGATCACAGCTGCAATCCTGCTGAGGGCGGCACGTGCCGTGCGCTGCAGCGTGTCCAGCACGGCGGGGCAGCAGCCTGTGGGGCGCTGCGGGGCAGCAGCCGTTGGCCGGCTGTGCCTGGGAGCCGCCGGGGCAGGAGATGTGCCGCGCGGGTCCCCGACTGCCTCTTGGGCCGCCTCTGCGCAGATGACGCAGGGACATTTGGGCCCTTCCTGGCCAGCAGGCTGAGGCTCCAGCAGCACCGGAATGAGGGAGGGCTTGACCCAGATGGTGTAGATTTGGACGCCATCCCCTTTCTTCTCTGACAGCTCCTCCTCGTGGCTGTCTTCTTCCGGGGACAGAGGTGGGTCTGCGTTTGCTTGCCCTGCAGAGTCCCTGGAGACGTGCGGGAGCCCTGCCCACTGCCCACTGGGAGCTGACAGCTGGCTTGGCGAGGGGCTGGGGGGGCAGGCGTCCGGGCTCGGGGCCTGTGGCCTAATGTAAGGGCTGCTGCTGCCACGAACTGGGGCACGGGCTCTGGCTGTGGGCGCTTGAAGGTCCCAGGGCTCTGACCATGCCTCCCGTGGCATGGGCACGGGGAGCCTCTTTTCTCTACGCCTGCAGCTTTGGTCTCCGCTGCGTTCTTCTTGGGGCAGCTCGAGGAGGCTGCAGATGTCTGAGAGCTCCTCGGAGCAGGCCCCATCCTTGGTCGGTGCCACTGGCAGGACGGCCTTGGCTGCTTTCCCTGCCCACTGGCCACTGAGAGCTTCCAGGTCACTTGGCAAGGGGCTGAGGGCGCAGCGGTCTGGAAAGCCGTCCGGGGTGGGGGGCTTTGCCCTGGTGTAAGAGCTTGTGAGGCTGAGCCCTGGGCCATGGCCTGTGGTTGCAGCTGCTTGAGAGCTCCCGGGCTCTGCCCAGGCCTGGCGTGGGAGGGACACTGAGCTGCATTGCTGCCCACTACTCCAGCTTTCCTCTGTGTTTTCATCCCCTGTTGACAGCTGGAGGAGGCTGGAGATATCCCAGAGACTCTCATCCTCAGAGCAGGTCTCGTCCTGGCTCTCTGCCACTGGCAGCACTGCCCCCGCTGCTGCCCCGGCCCACTGCCCACTGAGGGCTTCCAGATGGCTTGGGAAGGGGCTGGGGGGACAGCAGGGGCTTTGCAGGGCAGAGTCCTGCCTCTCTGACCCTGCTGCTGCGGATGTTCCTGCTCTGGCTGCCTCCCTACCTTGTTCCACCTCCGTCTGGGGCTCCGGCTTCTGGCCACGCCGCCGCATCCCGACCGCCAGCCTGCTGCGGGCGGCGCGTGCCACGCGCTGCAGGGTGCCCAGCACAGCGCGGCCGCGGCCTCTGGGGCTGCGCGGGGCAGCTGCCTGGCTCTCCGCCCCTGCTGCTCTCACCTGCTCAGCCACGGCAGCAGCAGAAGAGGCGCTCTTCTCCTCTTCCTGCGCTGCTGCCTGCGTCTGCCAGTTGTCCACCTGCGGTGAGGAGGAGGAGGAGAAGGCGGTGTGGGATGGAGGCGATTGCCATGGCACATCAGGCCTCTGCGTGCCCGCAAGCCCAGCCCTGGTGCCAAGGCAGCTCTCTGCTCCCCCATCCTTCACCGTGTGCTTCCTCTGCAAGCTCGACAGCCACTTGCGCGGCTGCAAGGTGGTGAACTTCTTCATCTTGCAAATCTTTCGCGTCGGCTACTTCCTCTGCCGCTGAGGTCTCCGAGAGAGATGCTGCCTCGTGAGACAGATGCTCTCCTGGGAGAAAGAGGGTACTGCAGGGCTCTGCCCTCCTTAAATAGCCTCCCGGGCAGGGCGGGGCCCTGCACTGTCACAATGGCCCGCGGGCTCAAGGAGGCCCCGCATCACAAAGGGCCCGGCAACGCACCACCGCTGTCACAATGGGCCATTTCCCGGCGCCCCGAGGACAGCAGCGCAGGGGGCACACAACTGGCTGCGGCTGGCTGCAACTACTTGCAACCGGCTGTGCCCGGCACAAGGCTCCCCCGCTTTCCCCTCACAGACGCTCCAGCCGGCCCCAGCCAACAGCTCCCGCACGGCCCCGCTGTCCGCGGCCTCCCCGCACTTCAGCCCTGGCTGCATCCCGCAGCTGGCGCTGCCACCGCCCTGGGCAGCCAGCCCTGGCCGCGGGATGTCCCAGGCTCAGAGGGAGAAGTTACTTGTGGCAAGAATTACCTTGCTAAGCTTTTGGGCTTGCCAACCAGCATGCCCTTCTGTGCAGAAGTTTCAATAAATCAAAGCTCTCGACCGTGTGTGTGTGGATCGGCCTCTTGCACCCTGCAGGAAAGACCCCGCTTTGGGACAACAGGGGGGTCCTGGGGACTTGCTGGGGCAGGACACGTGCTGTGCAGCTCAGCGTCTCTGCCCGCACTGCTGGGGGAACTGGGCCCCTCCTGGCAAGCCCCCAGTGCAGGGCTTCAGCAACACCGCCGCCTACAAGGGCCCAACCCAGATAGCGTGCCCTTGGCTGACTTTCCTGCTTTCCTGAGACAGCTCTTTCTCCTTGCTTCTTCCCCATGGCCCACCGCTTGCTCTGGGATTTCTTGCCCTTGGCACCGCTCGAGGAGGCTGGAGATGTCCCAGAGCCACTGGCATCAGGCCTCATCTGGGCTCTGGGCCACTGGCAGCACTGCCTCCACTGCTGCCCCTGCCCACTGCCCACTGAGAGCTTCCAGCGGCCTTGAGGACGGCCTGGAGGTCCAGCAAGAAAAATTCGGGCAGAGTGGGAGCCTTTGCCCTGACGGGAGGGCTTCTGGTGGGGAGAGCTGGGTCATGCACTGGGGGGCTGCACTCTGGAAGGTGCCAGGGCTCTGCCCATGCCTGGCGCTGGAAGGCAACTCAGCTCCCCTCCTGCCCAGTGCTCCAGCTTGGCTGTGTGTTTTCTTCCCCTTGGGACAGTTGTAGCAGCATGCACATGGAAACAAAGTAACCAGAGGGTAGAACAGCCTAGCTCTCACTCCTAGATCCAGGGCAGGTCCACCTAACAAGAAGCCCCAGAGGGCAGAGCCAGCAGCACCAAAGGGCTGCCTGGTGCTGCTTTTCTTTGCTCTGGCCTCCTGTGGCCACTGCCGCCCCTCAGGCAGCGCTTCCAGGGTGCCAGCCATTCTCCGACTGGCTTAGGGGCTGCGGGGGCTGTGTTGTGGGGCGGTGCTCCCGGGCTGCTTTTGGCTTCCAGCTGCTGCAGGCAGCAGCTCCAAGAGCCTCCCAAGGAGGCTCCAAGGGGCTGCATTGGGGCAGGGCATCCTTCCAGCGGCCTGACATTCCACCTCTCCATTCGCCACACGGACACACTTGACTTGCTCTGAGCCAATACCAAGAGAAGAATGCAGCGTCTCCCAGCTGCCAGCCTGCTCAGGCTCACCCCTGCCCCGCGCTGCAGCGTGCCCAGCCCAGCGTGGCCGCGGCCTCTGGGGCGCTGCGGGGCAGCTGCCTGGCTCCCTGCCCCTGCTGCTCTCGCCTGCTGGCACAAGGCAAGAGACTCTTCCGGCCTTGCCCCCTCTGCTGCCTCGGCAGCCAGAGGCGTGCGCTGCTCCTCTGCCTCTGGAGCTCCTTGACTTCCTTAGGAGAAAGGCAACTGAGCAAAACACCCAAACCTCAGTGTGTTATCGACACCGTTCTCATTCCAAATGCAAACGACAGCACTGGAGCAGCTCCTGAGAAGAAATGAACTCTCCCCTAGCTAAAAGCAGGACCAAAGGGGAAATCACAGCTGACAAATTTGGTGGCTTTCTGGGACGGGGCTACAGCCTTGCTGGCAACTAGTCCAAGTAGTTTTGAAATGGTCGTCCCTTAGAGACGTCCCTCACATTGCTAACAAAGCCAAGAGAACATAGCACGTCACCTCTGCGTTTATCCTCCACCACTGGCACACGTGGGACCCCGCTCTGAAGGGACCCGTCAGACGCTTGGACTGCATTTGCACCCAGCACCGGCAACTCTCCTTGACAGAGATGGCAATCTTGGCCTCTGGGAAGCCCCCCGGCAGATAGTCCCGTTCCTCTTCCCTGCCAGAACCCTGCAAGACAAATTGGAAGAGCACTTTGGATTTCAGAAAGAATAGGAAGCAGCTCCAAAGCATCTCAGGCTTGGCAGGCCCTTAAGTCAACTGTGGAAACCGCACCATGAATTTGGTCTTCGGGTGAAAGGCAAACCAAGCTGGCCTTGGCCTCAGCAGGCAACAGGGAGATGAAAAAGACCTAAAGCAGGGGCAGGTTAAAGCCATCCTCACAAGCCCAAGGGTTCAATCGCCCGCTCTTGACATAGAGAAGAGCTTTTAGCAGACCTTGGGAAATGAGCCCTGGCGGCCAGCAAGTGTAGATCAGAGCCAGTGCAAGGACACGTGTCTCTCCAGTGAGCAGAATGGGAGCCCAGGGAAGAAACAGCTTGCTGCAATTGCTTCAGCCAACCAAAGCAGCAAATGTGACTGCAGATGAGAGAGGGGATCTGAGGGATCTGGGATGCCAGCAGAAGCAGATCAAGGCCGTCCCTGAAGCAGCAAGTTAGGAGCTGTCAGCCACAGCAACAGCCTTTTGGGTCAAACAGCTGACTGCTCTTGCACAGCAGCTTCTGTTCTCGCATGATGCTGGTTGTCACTTTCCTATTGCTTTGTAGAGAAGAAAGGTCCATCCTGCCAGAAGGTGCTCTGCTTGGGCAAAGAGGCTATGGCAGAAAGCCCAAGAGTCTTGAGCTTCTTTTAGGATCAAAAGAAAGAGTGTCATGCAAGAGCCACTTGCTGGTCAGTGTTTTGAAAGGTAACTACTCCGTCTGTATGTGACTTCCAAAAGAGTAAGAAAGAGCAAAGGGTAAGAAAGAAGAGAAGGCAAGAAAAGCCAAAAGGAGGGAGAAGAACTTGAGGGAAAGGGCATCACTTTAGTTTGTTGGGAGAAGAACTCCATGAGCTTTCTGCTGACTTTCAAAGCAGCAGGTGCCCGGCCCTCTCCTCTGCGTTCCTCCTGGCCCTCTCTCCAGCACGCTGCCTCACGTCCGACGCCGCTGCCGCCTGCGTGCGGCAGGCAACGGGGGCTTGCCCGGCGGCTTCAGAGCAGGCAGATGGCCCAACAGCCTGCCGCCCCTTCCACTCAGCCCTCTCTGGCACCGCCGGCCGGGATCCCCCCAACTCACAGGCCCAGCCCCGCATGGCCACACTGCCCCAGCCCACGGCAGGACTTCCCCCTCTCGTCCCCGCACCCCTCCCGCCCCAGGCAGCGCCCTTCTCCTTCGCCCCACCCAACTGACCCCAGCAACTGAAAGGCTTGGCTCTTCAGGAGGTTCTTTTCCCCCCAAATCAAGGAGCGCTGCTTCTTGGTCAAAGCAGTAGTTTTATTTCAAGAAAGGCCTCTCGATAGTCTGTTGTCCTTTAGCAGCGGCCCAGCCCCGCAAGACACGTCTTCCAAGAACTCCTCCTTCGAAAATGGAGGGCAGGAGCACACCAACCTCAGGAGATCCTGAGAAACAAACTTGTGCTTCCAAGAAGGAAAGACCCACTGGCTGGCTGTTCCCCAGCTCTGCTTCCAGACGTCCCTGTGCCGCCTTCAGCCTCCAGGACAGCTCTATTGCACCCACCCGCGCCAAGGGACACCGCTCAGCTGCCTAAGGAACAAGTCCTAGCCCAAGCCCGAAATATGATTCTCTTTCAAAACACAAGCTTCCTGAGCCTTTTCTGTGGAAACCAATCTTTATTTTAAACTTCCCCAAGTCTACCTTAAGCACTAGGCTCTCCTAGGTCAGCGCCCATGCTAAAGCACCGCTGGTAATTTTTGTCATGAAGCGGGACTAGAAAGCATGAGGCGGCCTTTAGCTTGTCCTTTGAAATTCAAGTGGAGAGCACTAGGAAGACCTAGCCCTACTTTATCCTATGGGACTTAACTGGACTAATTCTTGCCTACCCCTACTTGAAGCTACAGAACTTAACGGGACTTCTCCTAGTTGAGGGAATGGAAACAAGGACAGGTGGCCTGGGAGGATGGGGACAAGGGGAGGGAAACTGGGGACAAGGGGAGGGAAACTGGGGACAAGGGGAGGGAAGCTGGGGACAAGGGTGGGAAAGCCAAGGCCCAGCTCGACTTGAGTCTGGCCAGAGCTCTCCAGGAGAACAAGAAGGGCTTCTAAGGCTATCTTTCTAAAGAGCGCCTAGGGATAAGGTGGGCCCTCTCCAGGAGGAACTGGCAGACGTGGCTATCCGGCACAAAGAGAAGGCTGAGGCTCTCGATGTCTTCTGTGCTTCAGCCTTGGACAGCAAGTGCTGCAGCCACGCCGCCCGAGTGGAGAAAGGCAAAGGCAGGGACTGGCAGAAGAAGAGCCCAAGTCCCCTGCAGCAGAGGATCAGGTTGGAGAGCGTGTAAGGCACCTGAATGCGCACAAGGGACCCGCTGAGCTCCATCGGCAGGTCCTGAGGGAGCTGGCAGACGAAGTTGCTAGGCCACTAGCCATGGTTTTGGAAAAATGGTGGCAGTCAGGTGAAGTCCTGGATGACTGGGCAATGCAAGGCAAGAGACCAGCAGGACTGGCCCCACCACTGAGCCCTGGGCGACACCACCGGTGACCGGCCATCAGGTGGATGTCAGTCCGGTCACCGCCACCCCCTGGGAGCCGCCATCCCGTCCCCCCAGGCAGGGCCAGCGGAGAGCCCGAAGTGCCTCCCTGAAGAGAGAGGGCCGCTGTGCTGAGACAGCTGTAGGTGAGGGCTTGACTCGCCAGCGCTCCAAAGACTGTCTGTCCCACGCCAGCAAGTCGTCCTCCAAGCAGGTGGCCCCCCTGACGGCCTGCAGTTGCCCCAAGTTCTTCTTTGGGCTTTGTCTTGTTGGAAAAAGGCCTCTTCCTTCAAGTGCAGCTGCAGGTGGTAAGGCCACGTGCCAGCCTGCCCCCAGCAGCTCAGTCCGTGGAGGTGGAGGTGGACGTGGCCGATGAAGAGTCCCAGGGCTCTGACCATGCCTCAGATGGGAGGGAGCCAGAGCTACTTGCTGCGCCACTACTGCAGCTTTGGGGTGTGTTTTCTGGGCCTTGGCAGCGCTCTAAGAGGCTGGAGATGTCCCAGAGGCTCTGGTCCTCAGAGCAGGCCCCCTCCTTGCTCTGTGGCAGGGGCAGGAGCGTCTGCGCTGCTGCCCCTGCCCGCTGCCCCCTGCCAGCTTCCAGCTGGCTGGGCGAGAGGCTGGGGGGGCGGCAGGGGCTGCGCAGGGCAGCTGCCTGGCTCTCTGCCCCTGCTGCTGGGGCTGCTGCCAGCATGGCTGCGTCCATGCCTTGAGCCGGGTGCCGCTGTTCCCCCGGCCGCCGACCCCGTCGCCGGATCACAGCTGCAATCCTGCTCAGGGTGGCACGTGCCGTGCGCTGCAGCGTGTCCAGCACGGCGGGGCAGCAGCCTGTGGGGCGCTGCGGGGCAGCAGCCGTTGGCCGGCTGTGCCTGGGAGCCGCCGGGGCAGGAGATGTGCCGCGCGGGTCCCCGACTGCCTCTTGGGCCGCCTCTGCGCAGATGACGCAGGGACATTTGGGCCCTTCCTGGCCAGCAGGCTGAGGCTCCAGCAGCACCGGAATGAGGGAGGGCTTGACCCAGATGGTGTAGATTTGGACGCCATCCCCTTTCTTCTCTGACAGCTCCTCCTCGTGGCTGTTTTCTTCAGGGGACAGAGGTGGGTCTGCGTTTGCTTGCCCTGCAGAGTCCCTGGAGACGTGCGGGAGCCCTGCCCACTGCCCACTGGGAGCTGACAGCTGGCTTGGCGAGGGGCTGGGGGGGCAGGCGTCCGGGCTCGGGGCCTGTGGCCTAATGTAAGGGCTGCTGCTGCCACGAACTGGGGCACGGGCTCTGGCTGTGGGCGCTTGAAGGTCCCAGGGCTCTGACCATGCCTCCCGTGGCATGGGCACGGGGAGCCTCTTTTCTCTACGCCTGCAGCTTTGGTCTCCGCTGCGTTCTTCTTGGGGCAGCTCGAGGAGGCTGCAGATGTCTGAGAGCTCCTCGGAGCAGGCCCCATCCTTGGTCGGTGCCACTGGCAGGACGGCCTTGGCTGCTTTCCCTGCCCACTGGCCACTGAGAGCTTCCAGGTCACTTGGCAAGGGGCTGAGGGCGCAGCGGTCTGGAAAGCCGTCCGGGGTGGGGGGCTTTGCCCTGGTGTAAGAGCTTGTGAGGCTGAGCCCTGGGCCATGGCCTGTGGTTGCAGCTGCTTGAGAGCTCCCGGGCTCTGCCCAGGCCTGGCGTGGGAGGGACACTGAGCTGCATTGCTGCCCACTACTCCAGCTTTCCTCTGTGTTTTCATCCCCTGTTGACAGCTGGAGGAGGCTGGAGATATCCCAGAGACTCTCATCCTCAGAGCAGGTCTCGTCCTGGCTCTCTGCCACTGGCAGCACTGCCCCCGCTGCTGCCCCGGCCCACTGCCCACTGAGGGCTTCCAGATGGCTTGGGAAGGGGCTGGGGGGACAGCAGGGGCTTTGCAGGGCAGAGTCCTGCCTCTCTGACCCTGCTGCTGCGGATGTTCCTGCTCTGGCTGCCTCCCTACCTTGTTCCACCTCCGTCTGGGGCTCCGGCTTCTGGCCACGCCGCCGCATCCCGACCGCCAGCCTGCTGCGGGCGGCGCGTGCCACGCGCTGCAGGGTGCCCAGCACAGCGCGGCCGCGGCCTCTGGGGCTGCGCGGGGCAGCTGCCTGGCTCTCCGCCCCTGCTGCTCTCACCTGCTCAGCCACGGCAGCAGCAGAAGAGGCGCTCTTCTCCTCTTCCTGCGCTGCTGCCTGCGTCTGCCAGTTGTCCACCTGCGGTGAGGAGGAGGAGGAGAAGGCGGTGTGGGATGGAGGCGATTGCCATGGCACATCAGGCCTCTGCGTGCCCGCAAGCCCAGCCCTGGTGCCAAGGCAGCTCTCTGCTCCCCCATCCTTCACCGTGTGCTTCCTCTGCAAGCTCGACAGCCACTTGCGCGGCTGCAAGGTGGTGAACTTCTTCATCTTGCAAATCTTTCGCGTCGGCTACTTCCTCTGCCGCTGAGGTCTCCGAGAGAGATGCTGCCTCGTGAGACAGATGCTCTCCTGGGAGAAAGAGGGTACTGCAGGGCTCTGCCCTCCTTAAATAGCCTCCCGGGCAGGGCGGGGCCCTGCACTGTCACAATGGCCCGCGGGCTCAAGGAGGCCCCGCATCACAAAGGGCCCGGCAACGCACCACCGCTGTCACAATGGGCCATTTCCCGGCGCCCCGAGGACAGCAGCGCAGGGGGCACACAACTGGCTGCGGCTGGCTGCAACTACTTGCAACCGGCTGTGCCCGGCACAAGGCTCCCCCGCTTTCCCCTCACAGACGCTCCAGCCGGCCCCAGCCAACAGCTCCCGCACGGCCCCGCTGTCCGCGGCCTCCCCGCACTTCAGCCCTGGCTGCATCCCGCAGCTGGCGCTGCCACCGCCCTGGGCAGCCAGCCCTGGCCGCGGGATGTCCCAGGCTCAGAGGGAGAAGTTACTTGTGGCAAGAATTACCTTGCTAAGCTTTTGGGCTTGCCAACCAGCATGCCCTTCTGTGCAGAAGTTTCAATAAATCAAAGCTCTCGACCGTGTGTGTGTGGATCGGCCTCTTGCACCCTGCAGGAAAGACCCCGCTTTGGGACAACAGGGGGGTCCTGGGGACTTGCTGGGGCAGGACATGTGCTGTGCAGCTCAGCGTCTCTGCCCACACTGCTGGGGGAACTGGGCCCCTCCTGGCAAGCCCCCAGTGCAGGGCTTCAGCAACACCGCCGCCTACAAGGGCCCAACCCAGACAGCGTGCCCTTGGCTGGCTTTCCTGCTTTCCTGAGACAGCTCTTTCTCCTTGCTTCTTCCCCATGGCACACCGCTTGCTCTGGGATTTCTTGCCCTTGGCACCGCTCGAGGAGGCTGGAGATGTCCCAGAGCCACTGGCATCAGGCCTCATCTGGGCTCTGGGCCACTGGCAGCACTGCCTCCACTGCTGCCCCTGCCCACTGCCCACTGAGAGCTTCCAGCGGCCTTGAGGACGGCCTGGAGGTCCAGCAAGAAAAATTCGGGCAGAGAGGGAGCCTTTGCCCTGACGGGAGGGCTTCTGGTGGGGAGAGCTGGGTCATGCACTGGGGGGCTGCACTCTGGAAGGTGCCAGGGCTCTGCCCATGCCTGGCGCTGGAAGGCAACTCAGCTCCCCTCCTGCCCAGTGCTCCAGCTTGGCTGTGTGTTTTCTTCCCCTTGGGACAGTTGTAGCAGCATGCACATGGAAACAAAGTAACCAGAGGGTAGAACAGCCTAGCTCTCACTCCTAGATCCAGGGCAGGTCCACCTAACAAGAAGCCCCAGAGGGCAGAGCCAGCAGCACCAAAGGGCTGCCTGGTGCTGCTTTTCTTTGCTCTGGCCTCCTGTGGCCACTGCCGCCCCTCAGGCAGCGCTTCCAGGGTGCCAGCCATTCTCCGACTGGCTTAGGGGCTGCGGGGGCTGTGTTGTGGGGCGGTGCTCCCGGGCTGCTTTTGGCTTCCAGCTGCTGCAGGCAGCAGCTCCAAGAGCCTCCCAAGGAGGCTCCAAGGGGCTGCATTGGGGCAGGGCATCCTTCCAGCGGCCTGACATTCCACCTCTCCATTCGCCACACGGACACACTTGACTTGCTCTGAGCCAATACCAAGAGAAGAATGCAGCGTCTCCCAGCTGCCAGCCTGCTCAGGCTCACCCCTGCCCCGCGCTGCAGCGTGCCCAGCCCAGCGTGGCCGCGGCCTCTGGGGCGCTGCGGGGCAGCTGCCTGGCTCCCTGCCCCTGCTGCTCTCGCCTGCTGGCACAAGGCAAGAGACTCTTCCGGCCTTGCCCCCTCTGCTGCCTCGGCAGCCAGAGGCGTGCGCTGCTCCTCTGCCTCTGGAGCTCCTTGACTTCCTTAGGAGAAAGGCAACTGAGCAAAACACCCAAACCTCAGTGTGTTATCGACACCGTTCTCATTCCAAATGCAAACGACAGCACTGGAGCAGCTCCTGAGAAGAAATGAACTCTCCCCTAGCTAAAAGCAGGACCAAAGGGGAAATCACAGCTGACAAATTTGGTGGCTTTCTGGGACGGGGCTACAGCCTTGCTGGCAACTAGTCCAAGTAGTTTTGAAATGGTCGTCCCTTAGAGACGTCCCTCACATTGCTAACAAAGCCAAGAGAACATAGCACGTCACCTCTGCGTTTATCCTCCACCACTGGCACACGTGGGACCCCGCTCTGAAGGGACCCGTCAGACGCTTGCACTGCATTTGCACCCAGCACCGGCAACTCTCCTTGACAGAGATGGCAATCTTGGCCTCTGGAAGCCCCCCGGCAGATAGTCCCGTTCCTCTTCCCTGCCAGAACCCTGCAAGACAAATTGGAAGAGCACTTTGGATTTCAGAAAGAATAGGAAGCAGCTCCAAAGCATCTCAGGCTTGGCAGGCCCTTAAGTCAACTGTGGAAACCGCACCATGAATTTGGTCTTCGGGTGAAAGGCAAACCAAGCTGGCCTTGGCCTCAGCAGGCAACAGGGAGATGAAAAAGACCTAAAGCAGGGGCAGGTTAAAGCCATCCTCACAAGCCCAAGGGTTCAATCGCCCGCTCTTGACATAGAGAAGAGCTTTTAGCAGACCTTGGGAAATGAGCCCTGGCGGCCAGCAAGTGTAGATCAGAGCCAGTGCAAGGACACGTGTCTCTCCAGTGAGCAGAATGGGAGCCCAGGGAAGAAACAGCTTGCTGCAATTGCTTCAGCCAACCAAAGCAGCAAATGTGACTGCAGATGAGAGAGGGGATCTGAGGGATCTGGGATGCCAGCAGAAGCAGATCAAGGCCATCCCTGAAGCAGCAAGTTAGGAGCTGTCAGCCACAGCAACAGCCTTTTGGGTCAAACAGCTGACTGCTCTTGCACAGCAGCTTCTGTTCTCGCATGATGCTGGTTGTCACTTTCCTATTGCTTTGTAGAGAAGAAAGGTCCATCCTGCCAGAAGGTGCTCTGCTTGGGCAAAGAGGCTATGGCAGAAAGCCCAAGAGTCTTGAGCTTCTTTTAGGATCAAAAGAAAGAGTGTCATGCAAGAGCCACTTGCTGGTCAGTGTTTTGAAAGGTAACTACTCCGTCTGTATGTGACTTCCAAAAGAGTAAGAAAGAGCAAAGGGTAAGAAAGAAGAGAAGGCAAGAAAAGCCAAAAGGAGGGAGAAGAACTTGAGGGAAAGGGCATCACTTTAGTTTGTTGGGAGAAGAACTCCATGAGCTTTCTGCTGACTTTCAAAGCAGCAGGTGCCCGGCCCTCTCCTCTGCGTTCCTCCTGGCCCTCTCTCCAGCACGCTGCCTCACGTCCGACGCCGCTGCCGCCTGCGTGCGGCAGGCAACGGGGGCTTGCCCGGCGGCTTCAGAGCAGGCAGATGGCCCAACAGCCTGCCGCCCCTTCCACTCAGCCCTCTCTGGCACCGCCGGCCGGGATCCCCCCAACTCACAGGCCCAGCCCCGCATGGCCACACTGCCCCAGCCCACGGCAGGACTTCCCCCTCTCGTCCCCGCACCCCTCCCGCCCCAGGCAGCGCCCTTCTCCTTCGCCCCACCCAACTGACCCCAGCAACTGAAAGGCTTGGCTCTTCAGGAGGTTCTTTTCCCCCCAAATCAAGGAGCGCTGCTTCTTGGTCAAAGCAGTAGTTTTATTTCAAGAAAGGCCTCTCGATAGTCTGTTGTCCTTTAGCAGCGGCCCAGCCCCGCAAGACACGTCTTCCAAGAACTCCTCCTTCGAAAATGGAGGGCAGGAGCACACCAACCTCAGGAGATCCTGAGAAACAAACTTGTGCTTCCAAGAAGGAAAGACCCACTGGCTGGCTGTTCCCCAGCTCTGCTTCCAGACGTCCCTGTGCCGCCTTCAGCCTCCAGGACAGCTCTATTGCACCCACCCGCGCCAAGGGACACCGCTCAGCTGCCTAAGGAACAAGTCCTAGCCCAAGCCCGAAATATGATTCTCTTTCAAAACACAAGCTTCCTGAGCCTTTTCTGTGGAAACCAATCTTTATTTTAAACTTCCCCAAGTCTACCTTAAGCACTAGGCTCTCCTAGGTCAGCGCCCATGCTAAAGCACCGCTGGTAATTTTTGTCATGAAGCGGGACTAGAAAGCATGAGGCGGCCTTTAGCTTGTCCTTTGAAATTCAAGTGGAGAGCACTAGGAAGACCTAGCCCTACTTTATCCTATGGGACTTAACTGGACTAATTCTTGCCTACCCCTACTTGAAGCTACAGAACTTAACGGGACTTCTCCTAGTTGAGGGAATGGAAACAAGGACAGGTGGCCTGGGAGGATGGGGACAAGGGGAGGGAAACTGGGGACAAGGGGAGGGAAACTGGGGACAAGGGGAGGGAAGCTGGGGACAAGGGTGGGAAAGCCAAGGCCCAGCTCGACTTGAGTCTGGCCAGAGCTCTCCAGGAGAACAAGAAGGGCTTCTAAGGCTATCTTTCTAAAGAGCGCCTAGGGATAAGGTGGGCCCTCTCCAGGAGGAACTGGCAGACGTGGCTATCCGGCACAAAGAGAAGGCTGAGGCTCTCGATGTCTTCTGTGCTTCAGCCTTGGACAGCAAGTGCTGCAGCCACGCCGCCCGAGTGGAGAAAGGCAAAGGCAGGGACTGGCAGAAGAAGAGCCCAAGTCCCCTGCAGCAGAGGATCAGGTTGGAGAGCGTGTAAGGCACCTGAATGCGCACAAGGGACCCGCTGAGCTCCATCGGCAGGTCCTGAGGGAGCTGGCAGACGAAGTTGCTAGGCCACTAGCCATGGTTTTGGAAAAATGGTGGCAGTCAGGTGAAGTCCTGGATGACTGGGCAATGCAAGGCAAGAGACCAGCAGGACTGGCCCCACCACTGAGCCCTGGGCGACACCACCGGTGACCGGCCATCAGGTGGATGTCAGTCCGGTCACCGCCACCCCCTGGGAGCCGCCATCCCGTCCCCCCAGGCAGGGCCAGCGGAGAGCCCGAAGTGCCTCCCTGAAGAGAGAGGGCCGCTGTGCTGAGACAGCTGTAGGTGAGGGCTTGACTCGCCAGCGCTCCAAAGACTGTCTGTCCCACGCCAGCAAGTCGTCCTCCAAGCAGGTGGCCCCCCTGACGGCCTGCAGTTGCCCCAAGTTCTTCTTTGGGCTTTGTCTTGTTGGAAAAAGGCCTCTTCCTTCAAGTGCAGCTGCAGGTGGTAAGGCCACGTGCCAGCCTGCCCCCAGCAGCTCAGTCCGTGGAGGTGGAGGTGGACGTGGCCGATGAAGAGTCCCAGGGCTCTGACCATGCCTCAGATGGGAGGGAGCCAGAGCTACTTGCTGCGCCACTACTGCAGCTTTGGGGTGTGTTTTCTGGGCCTTGGCAGCGCTCTAAGAGGCTGGAGATGTCCCAGAGGCTCTGGTCCTCAGAGCAGGCCCCCTCCTTGCTCTGTGGCAGGGGCAGGAGCGTCTGCGCTGCTGCCCCTGCCCCCTGCCCCCTGCCAGCTTCCAGCTGGCTGGGCGAGAGGCTGGGGGGGCGGCAGGGGCTGCGCAGGGCAGCTGCCTGGCTCTCTGCCCCTGCTGCTGGGGCTGCTGCCAGCATGGCTGCGTCCATGCCTTGAGCCGGGTGCCGCTGTTCCCCCGGCCGCCGACCCCGTCGCCGGATCACAGCTGCAATCCTGCTCAGGGTGGCACGTGCCGTGCGCTGCAGCGTGTCCAGCACGGCGGGGCAGCAGCCTGTGGGGCGCTGCGGGGCAGCAGCCGTTGGCCGGCTGTGCCTGGGAGCCGCCGGGGCAGGAGATGTGCCGCGCGGGTCCCCGACTGCCTCTTGGGCCGCCTCTGCGCAGATGACGCAGGGACATTTGGGCCCTTCCTGGCCAGCAGGCTGAGGCTCCAGCAGCACCGGAATGAGGGAGGGCTTGACCCAGATGGTGTAGATTTGGACGCCATCCCCTTTCTTCTCTGACAGCTCCTCCTCGTGGCTGTTTTCTTCAGGGGACAGAGGTGGGTCTGCGTTTGCTTGCCCTGCAGAGTCCCTGGAGACGTGCGGGAGCCCTGCCCACTGCCCACTGGGAGCTGACAGCTGGCTTGGCGAGGGGCTGGGGGGGCAGGCGTCCGGGCTCGGGGCCTGTGGCCTAATGTAAGGGCTGCTGCTGCCACGAACTGGGGCACGGGCTCTGGCTGTGGGCGCTTGAAGGTCCCAGGGCTCTGACCATGCCTCCCGTGGCATGGGCACGGGGAGCCTCTTTTCTCTACGCCTGCAGCTTTGGTCTCCGCTGCGTTCTTCTTGGGGCAGCTCGAGGAGGCTGCAGATGTCTGAGAGCTCCTCGCAGCAGGCCCCATCCTTGGTCGGTGCCACTGGCAGGACGGCCTTGGCTGCTTTCCCTGCCCACTGGCCACTGAGAGCTTCCAGGTCACTTGGCAAGGGGCTGAGGGCGCAGCGGTCTGGAAAGCCGTCCGGGGTGGGGGGCTTTGCCCTGGTGTAAGAGCTTGTGAGGCTGAGCCCTGGGCCATGGCCTGTGGTTGCAGCTGCTTGAGAGCTCCCGGGCTCTGCCCAGGCCTGGCGTGGGAGGGACACTGAGCTGCATTGCTGCCCACTACTCCAGCTTTCCTCTGTGTTTTCATCCCCTGTTGACAGCTGGAGGAGGCTGGAGATATCCCAGAGACTCTCATCCTCAGAGCAGGTCTCGTCCTGGCTCTCTGCCACTGGCAGCACTGCCCCCGCTGCTGCCCCGGCCCACTGCCCACTGAGGGCTTCCAGATGGCTTGGGAAGGGGCTGGGGGGACAGCAGGGGCTTTGCAGGGCAGAGTCCTGCCTCTCTGACCCTGCTGCTGCGGATGTTCCTGCTCTGGCTGCCTCCCTACCTTGTTCCACCTCCGTCTGGGGCTCCGGCTTCTGGCCACGCCGCCGCATCCCGACCGCCAGCCTGCTGCGGGCGGCGCGTGCCACGCGCTGCAGGGTGCCCAGCACAGCGCGGCCGCGGCCTCTGGGGCTGCGCGGGGCAGCTGCCTGGCTCTCCGCCCCTGCTGCTCTCACCTGCTCAACCACGGCAGCAGCAGAAGAGGCGCTCTTCTCCTCTTCCTGCGCTGCTGCCTGCGTCTGCCAGTTGTCCACCTGCGGTGAGGAGGAGGAGGAGAAGGCGGTGTGGGATGGAGGCGATTGCCATGGCACATCAGGCCTCTGCGTGCCCGCAAGCCCAGCCCTGGTGCCAAGGCAGCTCTCTGCTCCCCCATCCTTCACCGTGTGCTTCCTCTGCAAGCTCGACAGCCACTTGCGCTGCTGCAAGGTGGTGAACTTCTTCATCTTGCAAATCTTTCGCGTCGGCTACTTCCTCTGCCGCTGAGGTCTCCGAGAGAGATGCTGCCTCGTGAGACAGATGCTCTCCTGGGAGAAAGAGGGTACTGCAGGGCTCTGCCCTCCTTAAATAGCCTCCCGGGCAGGGCGGGGCCCTGCACTGTCACAATGGCCCGCGGGCTCAAGGAGGCCCCGCATCACAAAGGGCCCGGCAACGCACCACCGCTGTCACAATGGGCCATTTCCCGGCGCCCCGAGGACAGCAGCGCAGGGGGCACACAACTGGCTGCGGCTGGCTGCAACTACTTGCAACCGGCTGTGCCCGGCACAAGGCTCCCCCGCTTTCCCCTCACAGACGCTCCAGCCGGCCCCAGCCAACAGCTCCCGCACGGCCCCGCTGTCCGCGGCCTCCCCGCACTTCAGCCCTGGCTGCATCCCGCAGCTGGCGCTGCCACCGCCCTGGGCAGCCAGCCCTGGCCGCGGGATGTCCCAGGCTCAGAGGGAGAAGTTACTTGTGGCAAGAATTGCCTTGCTAAGCTTTTGGGCTTGCCAACCAGCATGCCCTTCTGTGCAGAAGTTTCAATAAATCAAAGCTCTCGACCGTGTGTGTGTGGATCGGCCTCTTGCACCCAGCAGGAAAGACCCCGCTTTGGGACAACAGGGGGGTCCTGGGGACTTGCTGGGGCAGGACATGTGCTGTGCAGCTCAGCGTCTCTGCCCACACTGCTGGGGGAACTGGGCCCCTCCTGGCAAGCCCCCAGTGCAGGGCTTCAGCAACACCGCCGCCTACAAGGGCCCAACCCAGACAGCGTGCCCTTGGCTGGCTTTCCTGCTTTCCTGAGACAGCTCTTTCTCCTTGCTTCTTCCCCATGGCCCACCGCTTGCTCTGGGATTTCTTGCCCTTGGCACCGCTCGAGGAGGCTGGAGATGTCCCAGAGCCACTGGCATCAGGCCTCATCTGGGCTCTGGGCCACTGGCAGCACTGCCTCCACTGCTGCCCCTGCCCACTGCCCACTGAGAGCTTCCAGCGGCCTTGAGGACGGCCTGGAGGTCCAGCAGGAAAAGTCGGGCAGAGTGGGAGCCTTTGCCCTGACGGGAGGGCTTCTGGTGGGGAGAGCTGGGTCATGCACTGGGGGGCTGCACTCCGGAAGGTGCCAGGGCTCTGCCCATGCCTGGCGCTGGAAGGCAACTCAGCTCCCCTCCTGCCCAGTGCTCCAGCTTGGCTGTGTGTTTTCTTCCCCTTGGGACAGTTGTAGCAGCATGCACATGGAAACAAAGTAACCAGAGGGTAGAACAGCCTAGCTCTCACTCCTAGATCCAGGGCAGGTCCACCTAACAAGAAGCCCCAGAGGGCAGAGCCAGCAGCACCAAAGGGCTGCCTGGTGCTGCTTTTCTTTGCTCTGGCCTCCTGTGGCCACTGCCGCCCCTCAGGCAGCGCTTCCAGGGTGCCAGCCATTCTCCGACTGGCTTAGGGGCTGCGGGGGCTGTGTTGTGGGGCGGTGCTCCCGGGCTGCTTTTGGCTTCCAGCTGCTGCAGGCAGCAGCTCCAAGAGCCTCCCAAGGAGGCTCCAAGGGGCTGCATTGGGGCAGGGCATCCTTCCAGCGGCCTGACATTCCACCTCTCCATTCGCCACACGGACAAACAGCTGACTGCTCTTGCCCAGCAGCTTCTGTTCTCGCATGATGCTGGTTGTCACTTTCCTATTGCTTTGTAGAGAAGAAAGGTCCATCCTGCCAGAAGGTGCTCTGCTTGGGCAAAGAGGCTATGGCAGAAAGCCAAAGAGTCCTGAGCTTCTTTTAGGATCAAAAGAAAGAGTGTCATGCAAGAGCCACTTGCTGGTCAGTGTTTTGAAAGGTAACTGCTCCATCCGTATGTGACTTCCAAAAAGTAAGAAAGAGCAAAGGGTAAGAAAGAAGAGAAGGCAAGAAAAGCCAAAAGGAGGGAGAAGAACTTGAGGGAAAGGGCATCACTTTAGTTTGTTGGGAGAAGAACTCCATGAGCTTTCTGCTGACTTTCAAAGCAGCAGGCGCCCGGCCCTCTCCTCTGCGTTCCTCCTGGCCCTCTCTCCAGCACGCTGCCTCACGTCTGACGACGACGACGTCTGCGTGCGGCAGGCAACGGGGGCTTGCCCGGCGGCTTCAGAGCAGGCAGATGGCCCAACAGCCTGCCGCCCCTTCCACTCAGCCCTCTCTGGCACCGCCGGCCGGGATCCCCCCAACTCACAGGCCCAGCCCCGCATGGCCACACTGCCCCAGCCCACGGCAGGACTTTTCCCTCTCGTCCCCGCACCCCTCCCACCCCAGGCAGCGCCCTTCTCCTTCGCCCCACCCAACTGGCCCCGGCAACTGAAAGGCTTGGCTCTTCAGGAGGTTCTTTTCCCCCCAAATCAAGGAGCGCTGCTTCTTGGTCAAAGCAGTAGTTTTATTTCAAGAAAGGCCTCTCGATAGTCTGTTGTCCTTTAGCAGCGGCCCAGCCCCGCAAGACACGTCTTCCAAGAACTCCTCCTTCGAAAATGGAGGGCAGGAGCACACCAACCTCAGGAGATCCTGAGAAACAAACTTGTGCTTCCAAGAAGGAAAGACCCACTGGCTGGCTGTTCCCCAGCTCTGCTTCCAGACGTCCCTGTGCCGCCTTCAGCCTCCAGGACAGCTCTATTGCACCCACCCGCGCCAAGGGACACCGCTCAGCTGCCTAAGGAACAAGTCCTAGCCCAAGCCCGAAATATGATTCTCTTTCAAAACACAAGCTTCCTGAGCCTTTTCTGTGGAAACCAATCTTTATTTTAAACTTCCCCAAGTCTACCTTAAGCACTAGGCTCTCCTAGGTCAGCGCCCATGCTAAAGCACCGCTGGTAATTTTTGTCATGAAGCGGGACTAGAAAGCATGAGGCGGCCTTTAGCTTGTCCTTTGAAATTCAAGTGGAGAGCACTAGGAAGACCTAGCCCTACTTTATCCTATGGGACTTAACTGGACTAATTCTTGCCTACCCCTACTTGAAGCTACAGAACTTAACGGGACTTCTCCTAGTTGAGGGAATGGAAACAAGGACAGGTGGCCTGGGAGGATGGGGACAAGGGGAGGGAAACTGGGGACAAGGGGAGGGAAACTGGGGACAAGGGGAGGGAAGCTGGGGACAAGGGTGGGAAAGCCAAGGCCCAGCTCGACTTGAGTCTGGCCAGAGCTCTCCAGGAGAACAAGAAGGGCTTCTAAGGCTATCTTTCTAAAGAGCGCCTAGGGATAAGGTGGGCCCTCTCCAGGAGGAACTGGCAGACGTGGCTATCCGGCACAAAGAGAAGGCTGAGGCTCTCGATGTCTTCTGTGCTTCAGCCTTGGACAGCAAGTGCTGCAGCCACGCCGCCCGAATGGAGAAAGGCAAAGGCAGGGACTGGCAGAAGAAGAGCCCAAGTCCCCTGCAGCAGAGGATCAGGTTGGAGAGCGTGTAAGGCACCTGAATGCGCACAAGGGACCCGCTGAGCTCCATCGGCAGGTCCTGAGGGAGCTGGCAGACGAAGTTGCTAGGCCACTAGCCATGGTTTTGGAAAAATGGTGGCAGTCAGGTGAAGTCCTGGATGACTGGGCAATGCAAGGCAAGAGACCAGCAGGACTGGCCCCACCACTGAGCCCTGGGCGACACCACCGGTGACCGGCCATCAGGTGGATGTCAGTCCGGTCACCGCCACCCCCTGGGAGCCGCCATCCCGTCCCCCCAGGCAGGGCCAGCGGAGAGCCCGAAGTGCCTCCCTGAAGAGAGAGGGCCGCTGTGCTGAGACAGCTGTAGGTGAGGGCTTGACTCGCCAGCGCTCCAAAGACTGTCTGTCCCACGCCAGCAAGTCGTCCTCCAAGCAGGTGGCCCCCCTGACGGCCTGCAGTTGCCCCAAGTTCTTCTTTGGGCTTTGTCTTGTTGGAAAAAGGCCTCTTCCTTCAAGTGCAGCTGCAGGTGGTAAGGCCACGTGCCAGCCTGCCCCCAGCAGCTCAGTCCGTGGAGGTGGAGGTGGACGTGGCCGATGAAGAGTCCCAGGGCTCTGACCATGCCTCAGATGGGAGGGAGCCAGAGCTACTTGCTGCGCCACTACTGCAGCTTTGGGGTGTGTTTTCTGGGCCTTGGCAGCGCTCTAAGAGGCTGGAGATGTCCCAGAGGCTCTGGTCCTCAGAGCAGGCCCCCTCCTGGCTCTGTGGCAGGGGCAGGAGCGTCTGCGCTGCTGCCCCTGCCCCCTGCCCCCTGCCAGCTTCCAGCTGGCTGGGCGAGAGGCTGGGGGGGCGGCAGGGGCCGCGCAGGGCAGCTGCCTGGCTCTCTGCCCCTGCTGCTGGGGCTGCTGCCAGCATGGCTGCGTCCATGCCTTGAGCCGGGTGCCGCTGTTCCCCCGGCCGCCGACCCCGTCGCCGGATCACAGCTGCAATCCTGCTGAGGGCGGCACGTGCCGTGCGCTGCAGCGTGTCCAGCACGGCGGGGCAGCAGCCTGTGGGGCGCTGCGGGGCAGCAGCCGTTGGCCGGCTGTGCCTGGGAGCCGCCGGGGCAGGAGATGTGCCGCGCGGGTCCCCGACTGCCTCTTGGGCCGCCTCTGCGCAGATGACGCAGGGACATTTGGGCCCTTCCTGGCCAGCAGGCTGAGGCTCCAGCAGCACCGGAATGAGGGAGGGCTTGACCCAGATGGTGTAGATTTGGACGCCATCCCCTTTCTTCTCTGACAGCTCCTCCTCGTGGCTGTTTTCTTCAGGGGACAGAGGTGGGTCTGCGTTTGCTTGCCCTGCAGAGTCCCTGGAGACGTGCGGGAGCCCTGCCCACTGCCCACTGGGAGCTGACAGCTGGCTTGGCGAGGGGCTGGGGGGGCAGGCGTCCGGGCTCGGGGCCTGTGGCCTAATGTAAGGGCTGCTGCTGCCACGAACTGGGGCACGGGCTCTGGCTGTGGGCGCTTGAAGGTCCCAGGGCTCTGACCATGCCTCCCGTGGCATGGGCACGGGGAGCCTCTTTTCTCTACGCCTGCAGCTTTGGTCTCCGCTGCGTTCTTCTTGGGGCAGCTCGAGGAGGCTGCAGATGTCTGAGAGCTCCTCGCAGCAGGCCCCATCCTTGGTCGGTGCCACTGGCAGGACGGCCTTGGCTGCTTTCCCTGCCCACTGGCCACTGAGAGCTTCCAGGTCACTTGGCAAGGGGCTGAGGGCGCAGCGGTCTGGAAAGCCGTCCGGGGTGGGGGGCTTTGCCCTGGTGTAAGAGCTTGTGAGGCTGAGCCCTGGGCCATGGCCTGTGGTTGCAGCTGCTTGAGAGCTCCCGGGCTCTGCCCAGGCCTGGCGTGGGAGGGACACTGAGCTGCATTGCTGCCCACTACTCCAGCTTTCCTCTGTGTTTTCATCCCCTGTTGACAGCTGGAGGAGGCTGGAGATATCCCAGAGACTCTCATCCTCAGAGCAGGTCTCGTCCTGGCTCTCTGCCACTGGCAGCACTGCCCCCGCTGCTGCCCCGGCCCACTGCCCACTGAGGGCTTCCAGATGGCTTGGGAAGGGGCTGGGGGGACAGCAGGGGCTTTGCAGGGCAGAGTCCTGCCTCTCTGACCCTGCTGCTGCGGATGTTCCTGCTCTGGCTGCCTCCCTACCTTGTTCCACCTCCGTCTGGGGCTCCGGCTTCTGGCCACGCCGCCGCATCCCGACCGCCAGCCTGCTGCGGGCGGCGCGTGCCACGCGCTGCAGGGTGCCCAGCACAGCGCGGCCGCGGCCTCTGGGGCTGCGCGGGGCAGCTGCCTGGCTCTCCGCCCCTGCTGCTCTCACCTGCTCAGCCACGGCAGCAGCAGAAGAGGCGCTCTTCTCCTCTTCCTGCGCTGCTGCCTGCGTCTGCCAGTTGTCCACCTGCGGTGAGGAGGAGGAGGAGAAGGCGGTGTGGGATGGAGGCGATTGCCATGGCACATCAGGCCTCTGCGTGCCCGCAAGCCCAGCCCTGGTGCCAAGGCAGCTCTCTGCTCCCCCATCCTTCACCGTGTGCTTCCTCTGCAAGCTCGACAGCCACTTGCGCGGCTGCAAGGTGGTGAACTTCTTCATCTTGCAAATCTTTCGCGTCGGCTACTTCCTCTGCCGCTGAGGTCTCCGAGAGAGATGCTGCCTCGTGAGACAGATGCTCTCCTGGGAGAAAGAGGGTACTGCAGGGTCTCTGCCCTCCTTAAATAGCCTCCCGGGCAGGGCGGGGCCCTGCACTGTCACAATGGCCCGCGGCTCAAGGAGGCCCCGCATCACAAAGGGCCCGGCAACGCACCACCGCTGTCACAATGGGCCATTTCCCGGCGCCCCGAGGACAGCAGCGCAGGGGGCACACAACTGGCTGCGGCTGGCTGCAACTACTTGCAACCGGCTGTGCCCGGCACAAGGCTCCCCCGCTTTCCCCTCACAGACGCTCCAGCCGGCCCCAGCCAACAGCTCCCGCACGGCCCCGCTGTCCGCGGCCTCCCCGCACTTCAGCCCTGGCTGCATCCCGCAGCTGGCGCTGCCACCGCCCTGGGCAGCCAGCCCTGGCCGCGGGATGTCCCAGGCTCAGAGGGAGAAGTTACTTGTGGCAAGAATTACCTTGCTAAGCTTTTGGGCTTGCCAACCAGCATGCCCTTCTGTGCAGAAGTTTCAATAAATCAAAGCTCTCGACCGTGTGTGTGTGGATCGGCCTCTTGCACCCTGCAGGAAAGACCCCGCTTTGGGACAACAGGGGGGTCCTGGGGACTTGCTGGGGCAGGACATGTGCTGTGCAGCTCAGCGTCTCTGCCCACACTGCTGGGGGAACTGGGCCCCTCCTGGCAAGCCCCCAGTGCAGGGCTTCAGCAACACCGCCGCCTACAAGGGCCCAACCCAGACAGCGTGCCCTTGGCTGGCTTTCCTGCTTTCCTGAGACAGCTCTTTCTCCTTGCTTCTTCCCCATGGCACACCGCTTGCTCTGGGATTTCTTGCCCTTGGCACCGCTCGAGGAGGCTGGAGATGTCCCAGAGCCACTGGCATCAGGCCTCATCTGGGCTCTGGGCCACTGGCAGCACTGCCTCCACTGCTGCCCCTGCCCACTGCCCACTGAGAGCTTCCAGCGGCCTTGAGGACGGCCTGGAGGTCCAGCAAGAAAAATTCGGGCAGAGTGGGAGCCTTTGCCCTGACGGGAGGGCTTCTGGTGGGGAGAGCTGGGTCATGCACTGGGGGGCTGCACTCTGGAAGGTGCCAGGGCTCTGCCCATGCCTGGCGCTGGAAGGCAACTCAGCTCCCCTCCTGCCCAGTGCTCCAGCTTGGCTGTGTGTTTTCTTCCCCTTGGGACAGTTGTAGCAGCATGCACATGGAAACAAAGTAACCAGAGGGTAGAACAGCCTAGCTCTCACTCCTAGATCCAGGGCAGGTCCACCTAACAAGAAGCCCCAGAGGGCAGAGCCAGCAGCACCAAAGGGCTGCCTGGTGCTGCTTTTCTTTGCTCTGGCCTCCTGTGGCCACTGCCGCCCCTCAGGCAGCGCTTCCAGGGTGCCAGCCATTCTCCGACTGGCTTAGGGGCTGCGGGGGCTGTGTTGTGGGGCGGTGCTCCCGGGCTGCTTTTGGCTTCCAGCTGCTGCAGGCAGCAGCTCCAAGAGCCTCCCAAGGAGGCTCCAAGGGGCTGCATTGGGGCAGGGCATCCTTCCAGCGGCCTGACATTCCACCTCTCCATTCGCCACACGGACACACTTGACTTGCTCTGAGCCAATACCAAGAGAAGAATGCAGCGTCTCCCAGCTGCCAGCCTGCTCAGGCTCACCCCTGCCCCGCGCTGCAGCGTGCCCAGCCCAGCGTGGCCGCGGCCTCTGGGGCGCTGCGGGGCAGCTGCCTGGCTCCCTGCCCCTGCTGCTCTCGCCTGCTGGCACAAGGCAAGAGACTCTTCCGGCCTTGCCCCCTCTGCTGCCTCGGCAGCCAGAGGCGTGCGCTGCTCCTCTGCCTCTGGAGCTCCTTGACTTCCTTAGGAGAAAGGCAACTGAGCAAAACACCCAAACCTCAGTGTGTTATCGACACCGTTCTCATTCCAAATGCAAACGACAGCACTGGAGCAGCTCCTGAGAAGAAATGAACTCTCCCCTAGCTAAAAGCAGGACCAAAGGGGAAATCACAGCTGACAAATTTGGTGGCTTTCTGGGACGGGGCTACAGCCTTGCTGGCAACTAGTCCAAGTAGTTTTGAAATGGTCGTCCCTTAGAGACGTCCCTCACATTGCTAACAAAGCCAAGAGAACATAGCACGTCACCTCTGCGTTTATCCTCCACCACTGGCACACGTGGGACCCCGCTCTGAAGGGACCCGTCAGACGCTTGGACTGCATTTGCACCCAGCACCGGCAACTCTCCTTGACAGAGATGGCAATCTTGGCCTCTGGGAAGCCCCCCGGCAGATAGTCCCGTTCCTCTTCCCTGCCAGAACCCTGCAAGACAAATTGGAAGAGCACTTTGGATTTCAGAAAGAATAGGAAGCAGCTCCAAAGCATCTCAGGCTTGGCAGGCCCTTAAGTCAACTGTGGAAACCGCACCATGAATTTGGTCTTCGGGTGAAAGGCAAACCAAGCTGGCCTTGGCCTCAGCAGGCAACAGGGAGATGAAAAAGACCTAAAGCAGGGGCAGGTTAAAGCCATCCTCACAAGCCCAAGGGTTCAATCGCCCGCTCTTGACATAGAGAAGAGCTTTTAGCAGACCTTGGGAAATGAGCCCTGGCGGCCAGCAAGTGTAGATCAGAGCCAGTGCAAGGACACGTGTCTCTCCAGTGAGCAGAATGGGAGCCCAGGGAAGAAACAGCTTGCTGCAATTGCTTCAGCCAACCAAAGCAGCAAATGTGACTGCAGATGAGAGAGGGGATCTGAGGGATCTGGGATGCCAGCAGAAGCAGATCAAGGCCGTCCCTGAAGCAGCAAGTTAGGAGCTGTCAGCCACAGCAACAGCCTTTTGGGTCAAACAGCTGACTGCTCTTGCACAGCAGCTTCTGTTCTCGCATGATGCTGGTTGTCACTTTCCTATTGCTTTGTAGAGAAGAAAGGTCCATCCTGCCAGAAGGTGCTCTGCTTGGGCAAAGAGGCTATGGCAGAAAGCCCAAGAGTCCTGAGCTTCTTTTAGGATCAAAAGCAAGAGTGTCATGCAAGAGCCACTTGCTGGTCAGTGTTTTGAAAGGTAACTACTCCGTCTGTATGTGACTTCCAAAAGAGTAAGAAAGAGCAAAGGGTAAGAAAGAAGAGAAGGCAAGAAAAGCCAAAAGGAGGGAGAAGAACTTGAGGGAAAGGGCATCACTTTAGTTTGTTGGGAGAAGAACTCCATGAGCTTTCTGCTGACTTTCAAAGCAGCAGGCGCCCGGCCCTCTCCTCTGCGTTCCTCCTGGCCCTCTCTCCAGCATGCTGCCTCACGTCCGACGACGACGACGTCTGCGTGCGGCAGGCAACGGGGGCTTGCCCGGCGGCTTCAGAGCAGGCAGAGGGCCCAACAGCCTGCCGCCCCTTCCACTCAGCCCTCTCTGGCACCGCCGGCCGGGATCCCCCCAACTCACAGGCCCAGCCCCGCATGGCCACACTGCCCCAGCCCACGGCAGGACTTCCCCCTCTCGTCCCCGCACCCCTCCCACCCCAGGCAGCGCCCTTCTCCTTCGCCCCACCCAACTGGCCCCGGCAACTGAAAGGCTTGGCTCTTCAGGAGGTTCTTTTCCCCCCAAATCAAGGAGCGCTGCTTCTTGGTCAAAGCAGTAGTTTTATTTCAAGAAAGGCCTCTCGATAGTCTGTTGTCCTTTAGCAGCGGCCCAGCCCCGCAAGACACGTCTTCCAAGAACTCCTCCTTCGAAAATGGAGGGCAGGAGCACACCAACCTCAGGAGATCCTGAGAAACAAACTTGTGCTTCCAAGAAGGAAAGACCCACTGGCTGGCTGTTCCCCAGCTCTGCTTCCAGACGTCCCTGTGCCGCCTTCAGCCTCCAGGACAGCTCTATTGCACCCACCCGCGCCAAGGGACACCGCTCAGCTGCCTAAGGAACAAGTCCTAGCCCAAGCCCGAAATATGATTCTCTTTCAAAACACAAGCTTCCTGAGCCTTTTCTGTGGAAACCAATCTTTATTTTAAACTTCCCCAAGTCTACCTTAAGCACTAGGCTCTCCTAGGTCAGCGCCCATGCTAAAGCACCGCTGGTAATTTTTGTCATGAAGCGGGACTAGAAAGCATGAGGCGGCCTTTAGCTTGTCCTTTGAAATTCAAGTGGAGAGCACTAGGAAGACCTAGCCCTACTTTATCCTATGGGACTTAACTGGACTAATTCTTGCCTACCCCTACTTGAAGCTACAGAACTTAACGGGACTTCTCCTAGTTGAGGGAATGGAAACAAGGACAGGTGGCCTGGGAGGATGGGGACAAGGGGAGGGAAACTGGGGACAAGGGGAGGGAAACTGGGGACAAGGGGAGGGAAGCTGGGGACAAGGGTGGGAAAGCCAAGGCCCAGCTCGACTTGAGTCTGGCCAGAGCTCTCCAGGAGAACAAGAAGGGCTTCTAAGGCTATCTTTCTAAAGAGCGCCTAGGGATAAGGTGGGCCCTCTCCAGGAGGAACTGGCAGACGTGGCTATCCGGCACAAAGAGAAGGCTGAGGCTCTCGATGTCTTCTGTGCTTCAGCCTTGGACAGCAAGTGCTGCAGCCACGCCGCCCGAGTGGAGAAAGGCAAAGGCAGGGACTGGCAGAAGAAGAGCCCAAGTCCCCTGCAGTAGAGGATCAGGTTGGAGAGCGTGTAAGGCACCTGAATGCGCACAAGGGACCCGCTGAGCTCCATCGGCAGGTCCTGAGGGAGCTGGCAGACGAAGTTGCTAGGCCACTAGCCATGGTTTTGGAAAAATGGTGGCAGTCAGGTGAAGTCCTGGATGACTGGGCAATGCAAGGCAAGAGACCAGCAGGACTGGCCCCACCACTGAGCCCTGGGCGACACCACCGGTGACCGGCCATCAGGTGGATGTCAGTCCGGTCACCGCCACCCCCTGGGAGCCGCCATCCCGTCCCCCCAGGCAGGGCCAGCGGAGAGCCCGAAGTGCCTCCCTGAAGAGAGAGGGCCGCTGTGCTGAGACAGCTGTAGGTGAGGGCTTGACTCGCCAGCGCTCCAAAGACTGTCTGTCCCACGCCAGCAAGTCGTCCTCCAAGCAGGTGGCCCCCCTGACGGCCTGCAGTTGCCCCAAGTTCTTCTTTGGGCTTTGTCTTGTTGGAAAAAGGCCTCTTCCTTCAAGTGCAGCTGCAGGTGGTAAGGCCACGTGCCAGCCTGCCCCCAGCAGCTCAGTCCGTGGAGGTGGAGGTGGACGTGGCCGATGAAGAGTCCCAGGGCTCTGACCATGCCTCAGATGGGAGGGAGCCAGAGCTACTTGCTGCGCCACTACTGCAGCTTTGGGGTGTGTTTTCTGGGCCTTGGCAGCGCTCTAAGAGGCTGGAGATGTCCCAGAGGCTCTGGTCCTCAGAGCAGGCCCCCTCCTTGCTCTGTGGCAGGGGCAGGAGCGTCTGCGCTGCTGCCCCTGCCCCCTGCCCCCTGCCAGCTTCCAGCTGGCTGGGCGAGAGGCTGGGGGGGCGGCAGGGGCTGCGCAGGGCAGCTGCCTGGCTCTCTGCCCCTGCTGCTGGGGCTGCTGCCAGCATGGCTGCGTCCATGCCTTGAGCCGGGTGCCGCTGTTCCCCCGGCCGCCGACCCCGTCGCCGGATCACAGCTGCAATCCTGCTCAGGGTGGCACGTGCCGTGCGCTGCAGCGTGTCCAGCACGGCGGGGCAGCAGCCTGTGGGGCGCTGCGGGGCAGCAGCCGTTGGCCGGCTGTGCCTGGGAGCCGCCGGGGCAGGAGATGTGCCGCGCGGGTCCCCGACTGCCTCTTGGGCCGCCTCTGCGCAGATGACGCAGGGACATTTGGGCCCTTCCTGGCCAGCAGGCTGAGGCTCCAGCAGCACCGGAATGAGGGAGGGCTTGACCCAGATGGTGTAGATTTGGACGCCATCCCCTTTCTTCTCTGACAGCTCCTCCTCGTGGCTGTTTTCTTCAGGGGACAGAGGTGGGTCTGCGTTTGCTTGCCCTGCAGAGTCCCTGGAGACGTGCGGGAGCCCTGCCCACTGCCCACTGGGAGCTGACAGCTGGCTTGGCGAGGGGCTGGGGGGGCAGGCGTCCGGGCTCGGGGCCTGTGGCCTAATGTAAGGGCTGCTGCTGCCACGAACTGGGGCACGGGCTCTGGCTGTGGGCGCTTGAAGGTCCCAGGGCTCTGACCATGCCTCCCGTGGCATGGGCACGGGGAGCCTCTTTTCTCTACGCCTGCAGCTTTGGTCTCCGCTGCGTTCTTCTTGGGGCAGCTCGAGGAGGCTGCAGATGTCTGAGAGCTCCTCGCAGCAGGCCCCATCCTTGGTCGGTGCCACTGGCAGGACGGCCTTGGCTGCTTTCCCTGCCCACTGGCCACTGAGAGCTTCCAGGTCACTTGGCAAGGGGCTGAGGGCGCAGCGGTCTGGAAAGCCGTCCGGGGTGGGGGGCTTTGCCCTGGTGTAAGAGCTTGTGAGGCTGAGCCCTGGGCCATGGCCTGTGGTTGCAGCTGCTTGAGAGCTCCCGGGCTCTGCCCAGGCCTGGCGTGGGAGGGACACTGAGCTGCATTGCTGCCCACTACTCCAGCTTTCCTCTGTGTTTTCATCCCCTGTTGACAGCTGGAGGAGGCTGGAGATATCCCAGAGACTCTCATCCTCAGAGCAGGTCTCGTCCTGGCTCTCTGCCACTGGCAGCACTGCCCCCGCTGCTGCCCCGGCCCACTGCCCACTGAGGGCTTCCAGATGGCTTGGGAAGGGGCTGGGGGGACAGCAGGGGCTTTGCAGGGCAGAGTCCTGCCTCTCTGACCCTGCTGCTGCGGATGTTCCTGCTCTGGCTGCCTCCCTACCTTGTTCCACCTCCGTCTGGGGCTCCGGCTTCTGGCCACGCCGCCGCATCCCGACCGCCAGCCTGCTGCGGGCGGCGCGTGCCACGCGCTGCAGGGTGCCCAGCACAGCGCGGCCGCGGCCTCTGGGGCTGCGCGGGGCAGCTGCCTGGCTCTCCGCCCCTGCTGCTCTCACCTGCTCAGCCACGGCAGCAGCAGAAGAGGCGCTCTTCTCCTCTTCCTGCGCTGCTGCCTGCGTCTGCCAGTTGTCCACCTGCGGTGAGGAGGAGGAGGAGAAGGCGGTGTGGGATGGAGGCGATTGCCATGGCACATCAGGCCTCTGCGTGCCCGCAAGCCCAGCCCTGGTGCCAAGGCAGCTCTCTGCTCCCCCATCCTTCACCGTGTGCTTCCTCTGCAAGCTCGACAGCCACTTGCGCGGCTGCAAGGTGGTGAACTTCTTCATCTTGCAAATCTTTCGCGTCGGCTACTTCCTCTGCCGCTGAGGTCTCCGAGAGAGATGCTGCCTCGTGAGACAGATGCTCTCCTGGGAGAAAGAGGGTACTGCAGGGCTCTGCCCTCCTTAAATAGCCTCCCGGGCAGGGCGGGGCCCTGCACTGTCACAATGGCCCGCGGGCTCAAGGAGGCCCCGCATCACAAAGGGCCCGGCAACGCACCACCGCTGTCACAATGGGCCATTTCCCGGCGCCCCGAGGACAGCAGCGCAGGGGGCACACAACTGGCTGCGGCTGGCTGCAACTACTTGCAACCGGCTGTGCCCGGCACAAGGCTCCCCCGCTTTCCCCTCACAGACGCTCCAGCCGGCCCCAGCCAACAGCTCCCGCACGGCCCCGCTGTCCGCGGCCTCCCCGCACTTCAGCCCTGGCTGCATCCCGCAGCTGGCGCTGCCACCGCCCTGGGCAGCCAGCCCTGGCCGCGGGATGTCCCAGGCTCAGAGGGAGAAGTTACTTGTGGCAAGAATTGCCTTGCTAAGCTTTTGGGCTTGCCAACCAGCATGCCCTTCTGTGCAGAAGTTTCAATAAATCAAAGCTCTCGACCGTGTGTGTGTGGATCGGCCTCTTGCACCCTGCAGGAAAGACCCCGCTTTGGGACAACAGGGGGGTCCTGGGGACTTGCTGGGGCAGGACATGTGCTGTGCAGCTCAGCGTCTCTGCCCACACTGCTGGGGGAACTGGGCCCCTCCTGGCAAGCCCCCAGTGCAGGGCTTCAGCAACACCGCCGCCTACAAGGGCCCAACCCAGACAGCGTGCCCTTGGCTGGCTTTCCTGCTTTCCTGAGACAGCTCTTTCTCCTTGCTTCTTCCCCATGGCACACCGCTTGCTCTGGGATTTCTTGCCCTTGGCACCGCTCGAGGAGGCTGGAGATGTCCCAGAGCCACTGGCATCAGGCCTCATCTGGG
Organism: Pseudopipra pipra; assembly: GCF_036250125.1. NCBI lineage: Eukaryota > Metazoa > Chordata > Aves > Passeriformes > Pipridae > Pseudopipra > Pseudopipra pipra. The sequence goes on from NC_087553.1 coordinate 7,897,627, forward strand.
CTCTGGGCCACTGGCAGCACTGCCTCCACTGCTGCCCCTGCCCACTGCCCACTGAGAGCTTCCAGCGGCCTTGAGGACGGCCTGGAGGTCCAGCAAGAAAAATTCGGGCAGAGTGGGAGCCTTTGCCCTGACGGGAGGGCTTCTGGTGGGGAGAGCTGGGTCATGCACTGGGGGGCTGCACTCTGGAAGGTGCCAGGGCTCTGCCCATGCCTGGCGCTGGAAGGCAACTCAGCTCCCCTCCTGCCCAGTGCTCCAGCTTGGCTGTGTGTTTTCTTCCCCTTGGGACAGTTGTAGCAGCATGCACATGGAAACAAAGTAACCAGAGGGTAGAACAGCCTAGCTCTCACTGCTAGATGCAGGGCAGGTCCACCTAACAAGAAGCCCCAGAGGGCAGAGCCAGCAGCACCAAAGGGCTGCCTGGTGCTGCTTTTCTTTGCTCTGGCCTCCTGTGGCCACTGCCGCCCCTCAGGCAGCGCTTCCAGGGTGCCAGCCATTCTCCAACTGGCTTAGGGGCTGCGGGGGCTGTGTTGTGGGGCGGTGCTCCCGGGCTGCTTTTGGCTTCCAGCTGCTGCAGGCAGCAGCTCCAAGAGCCTCCCAAGGAGGCTCCAAGGGGCTGCATTGGGGCAGGGCATCCTTCCAGCGGCCTGACATTCCACCTCTCCATTCGCCACACGGACACACTTGACTTGCTCTGAGCCAATACCAAGAGAAGAATGCAGCGTCTCCCAGCTGCCAGCCTGCTCAGGCTCACCCCTGCCCCGCGCTGCAGCGTGCCCAGCCCAGCGTGGCCGCGGCCTCTGGGGCGCTGCGGGGCAGCTGCCTGGCTCCCTGCCCCTGCTGCTCTCGCCTGCTGGCACAAGGCAAGAGACTCTTCCGGCCTTGCCCCCTCTGCTGCCTCGGCAGCCAGAGGCGTGCGCTGCTCCTCTGCCTCTGGAGCTCCTTGACTTCCTTAGGAGAAAGGCAACTGAGCAAAACACCCAAACCTCAGTGTGTTATCGACACCGTTCTCATTCCAAATGCAAACGACAGCACTGGAGCAGCTCCTGAGAAGAAATGAACTCTCCCCTAGCTAAAAGCAGGACCAAAGGGGAAATCACAGCTGACAAATTTGGTGGCTTTCTGGGACGGGGCTACAGCCTTGCTGGCAACTAGTCCAAGTAGTTTTGAAATGGTCGTCCCTTAGAGACGTCCCTCACATTGCTAACAAAGCCAAGAGAACATAGCACGTCACCTCTGCGTTTATCCTCCACCACTGGCACACGTGGGACCCCGCTCTGAAGGGACCCGTCAGACGCTTGGACTGCATTTGCACCCAGCACCGGCAACTCTCCTTGACAGAGATGGCAATCTTGGCCTCTGGGAAGCCCCCCGGCAGATAGTCCCGTTCCTCTTCCCTGCCAGAACCCTGCAAGACAAATTGGAAGAGCACTTTGGATTTCAGAAAGAATAGGAAGCAGCTCCAAAGCATCTCAGGCTTGGCAGGCCCTTAAGTCAACTGTGGAAACCGCACCATGAATTTGGTCTTCGGGTGAAAGGCAAACCAAGCTGGCCTTGGCCTCAGCAGGCAACAGGGAGATGAAAAAGACCTAAAGCAGGGGCAGGTTAAAGCCATCCTCACAAGCCCAAGGGTTCAATCGCCCGCTCTTGACATAGAGAAGAGCTTTTAGCAGACCTTGGGAAATGAGCCCTGGCGGCCAGCAAGTGTAGATCAGAGCCAGTGCAAGGACACGTGTCTCTCCAGTGAGCAGAATGGGAGCCCAGGGAAGAAACAGCTTGCTGCAATTGCTTCAGCCAACCAAAGCAGCAAATGTGACTGCAGATGAGAGAGGGGATCTGAGGGATCTGGGATGCCAGCAGAAGCAGATCAAGGCCGTCCCTGAAGCAGCAAGTTAGGAGCTGTCAGCCACAGCAACAGCCTTTTGGGTCAAACAGCTGACTGCTCTTGCACAGCAGCTTCTGTTCTCGCATGATGCTGGTTGTCACTTTCCTATTGCTTTGTAGAGAAGAAAGGTCCATCCTGCCAGAAGGTGCTCTGCTTGGGCAAAGAGGCTATGGCAGAAAGCCCAAGAGTCCTGAGCTTCTTTTAGGATCAAAAGCAAGAGTGTCATGCAAGAGCCACTTGCTGGTCAGTGTTTTGAAAGGTAACTACTCCGTCTGTATGTGACTTCCAAAAGAGTAAGAAAGAGCAAAGGGTAAGAAAGAAGAGAAGGCAAGAAAAGCCAAAAGGAGGGAGAAGAACTTGAGGGAAAGGGCATCACTTTAGTTTGTTGGGAGAAGAACTCCATGAGCTTTCTGCTGACTTTCAAAGCAGCAGGCGCCCGGCCCTCTCCTCTGCGTTCCTCCTGGCCCTCTCTCCAGCATGCTGCCTCACGTCCGACGACGACGACGTCTGCGTGCGGCAGGCAACGGGGGCTTGCCCGGCGGCTTCAGAGCAGGCAGAGGGCCCAACAGCCTGCCGCCCCTTCCACTCAGCCCTCTCTGGCACCGCCGGCCGGGATCCCCCCAACTCACAGGCCCAGCCCCGCATGGCCACACTGCCCCAGCCCACGGCAGGACTTCCCCCTCTCGTCCCCGCACCCCTCCCGCCCCAGGCAGCGCCCTTCTCCTTCGCCCCACCCAACTGGCCCCGGCAACTGAAAGGCTTGGCTCTTCAGGAGGTTCTTTTCCCCCCAAATCAAGGAGCGCTGCTTCTTGGTCAAAGCAGTAGTTTTATTTCAAGAAAGGCCTCTCGATAGTCTGTTGTCCTTTAGCAGCGGCCCAGCCCCGCAAGACACGTCTTCCAAGAACTCCTCCTTCGAAAATGGAGGGCAGGAGCACACCAACCTCAGGAGATCCTGAGAAACAAACTTGTGCTTCCAAGAAGGAAAGACCCACTGGCTGGCTGTTCCCCAGCTCTGCTTCCAGACGTCCCTGTGCCGCCTTCAGCCTCCAGGACAGCTCTATTGCACCCACCCGCGCCAAGGGACACCGCTCAGCTGCCTAAGGAACAAGTCCTAGCCCAAGCCCGAAATATGATTCTCTTTCAAAACACAAGCTTCCTGAGCCTTTTCTGTGGAAACCAATCTTTATTTTAAACTTCCCCAAGTCTACCTTAAGCACTAGGCTCTCCTAGGTCAGCGCCCATGCTAAAGCACCGCTGGTAATTTTTGTCATGAAGCGGGACTAGAAAGCATGAGGCGGCCTTTAGCTTGTCCTTTGAAATTCAAGTGGAGAGCACTAGGAAGACCTAGCCCTACTTTATCCTATGGGACTTAACTGGACTAATTCTTGCCTACCCCTACTTGAAGCTACAGAACTTAACGGGACTTCTCCTAGTTGAGGGAATGGAAACAAGGACAGGTGGCCTGGGAGGATGGGGACAAGGGGAGGGAAACTGGGGACAAGGGGAGGGAAACTGGGGACAAGGGGAGGGAAGCTGGGGACAAGGGTGGGAAAGCCAAGGCCCAGCTCGACTTGAGTCTGGCCAGAGCTCTCCAGGAGAACAAGAAGGGCTTCTAAGGCTATCTTTCTAAAGAGCGCCTAGGGATAAGGTGGGCCCTCTCCAGGAGGAACTGGCAGACGTGGCTATCCGGCACAAAGAGAAGGCTGAGGCTCTCGATGTCTTCTGTGCTTCAGCCTTGGACAGCAAGTGCTGCAGCCACGCCGCCCGAGTGGAGAAAGGCAAAGGCAGGGACTGGCAGAAGAAGAGCCCAAGTCCCCTGCAGTAGAGGATCAGGTTGGAGAGCGTGTAAGGCACCTGAATGCGCACAAGGGACCCGCTGAGCTCCATCGGCAGGTCCTGAGGGAGCTGGCAGACGAAGTTGCTAGGCCACTAGCCATGGTTTTGGAAAAATGGTGGCAGTCAGGTGAAGTCCTGGATGACTGGGCAATGCAAGGCAAGAGACCAGCAGGACTGGCCCCACCACTGAGCCCTGGGCGACACCACCGGTGACCGGCCATCAGGTGGATGTCAGTCCGGTCACCGCCACCCCCTGGGAGCCGCCATCCCGTCCCCCCAGGCAGGGCCAGCGGAGAGCCCGAAGTGCCTCCCTGAAGAGAGAGGGCCGCTGTGCTGAGACAGCTGTAGGTGAGGGCTTGACTCGCCAGCGCTCCAAAGACTGTCTGTCCCACGCCAGCAAGTCGTCCTCCAAGCAGGTGGCCCCCCTGACGGCCTGCAGTTGCCCCAAGTTCTTCTTTGGGCTTTGTCTTGTTGGAAAAAGGCCTCTTCCTTCAAGTGCAGCTGCAGGTGGTAAGGCCACGTGCCAGCCTGCCCCCAGCAGCTCAGTCCGTGGAGGTGGAGGTGGACGTGGCCGATGAAGAGTCCCAGGGCTCTGACCATGCCTCAGATGGGAGGGAGCCAGAGCTACTTGCTGCGCCACTACTGCAGCTTTGGGGTGTGTTTTCTGGGCCTTGGCAGCGCTCTAAGAGGCTGGAGATGTCCCAGAGGCTCTGGTCCTCAGAGCAGGCCCCCTCCTTGCTCTGTGGCAGGGGCAGGAGCGTCTGCGCTGCTGCCCCTGCCCCCTGCCCCCTGCCAGCTTCCAGCTGGCTGGGCGAGAGGCTGGGGGGGCGGCAGGGGCTGCGCAGGGCAGCTGCCTGGCTCTCTGCCCCTGCTGCTGGGGCTGCTGCCAGCATGGCTGCGTCCATGCCTTGAGCCGGGTGCCGCTGTTCCCCCGGCCGCCGACCCCGTCGCCGGATCACAGCTGCAATCCTGCTCAGGGTGGCACGTGCCGTGCGCTGCAGCGTGTCCAGCACGGCGGGGCAGCAGCCTGTGGGGCGCTGCGGGGCAGCAGCCGTTGGCCGGCTGTGCCTGGGAGCCGCCGGGGCAGGAGATGTGCCGCGCGGGTCCCCGACTGCCTCTTGGGCCGCCTCTGCGCAGATGACGCAGGGACATTTGGGCCCTTCCTGGCCAGCAGGCTGAGGCTCCAGCAGCACCGGAATGAGGGAGGGCTTGACCCAGATGGTGTAGATTTGGACGCCATCCCCTTTCTTCTCTGACAGCTCCTCCTCGTGGCTGTTTTCTTCAGGGGACAGAGGTGGGTCTGCGTTTGCTTGCCCTGCAGAGTCCCTGGAGACGTGCGGGAGCCCTGCCCACTGCCCACTGGGAGCTGACAGCTGGCTTGGCGAGGGGCTGGGGGGGCAGGCGTCCGGGCTCGGGGCCTGTGGCCTAATGTAAGGGCTGCTGCTGCCACGAACTGGGGCACGGGCTCTGGCTGTGGGCGCTTGAAGGTCCCAGGGCTCTGACCATGCCTCCCGTGGCATGGGCACGGGGAGCCTCTTTTCTCTACGCCTGCAGCTTTGGTCTCCGCTGCGTTCTTCTTGGGGCAGCTCGAGGAGGCTGCAGATGTCTGAGAGCTCCTCGCAGCAGGCCCCATCCTTGGTCGGTGCCACTGGCAGGACGGCCTTGGCTGCTTTCCCTGCCCACTGGCCACTGAGAGCTTCCAGGTCACTTGGCAAGGGGCTGAGGGCGCAGCGGTCTGGAAAGCCGTCCGGGGTGGGGGGCTTTGCCCTGGTGTAAGAGCTTGTGAGGCTGAGCCCTGGGCCATGGCCTGTGGTTGCAGCTGCTTGAGAGCTCCCGGGCTCTGCCCAGGCCTGGCGTGGGAGGGACACTGAGCTGCATTGCTGCCCACTACTCCAGCTTTCCTCTGTGTTTTCATCCCCTGTTGACAGCTGGAGGAGGCTGGAGATATCCCAGAGACTCTCATCCTCAGAGCAGGTCTCGTCCTGGCTCTCTGCCACTGGCAGCACTGCCCCCGCTGCTGCCCCGGCCCACTGCCCACTGAGGGCTTCCAGATGGCTTGGGAAGGGGCTGGGGGGACAGCAGGGGCTTTGCAGGGCAGAGTCCTGCCTCTCTGACCCTGCTGCTGCGGATGTTCCTGCTCTGGCTGCCTCCCTACCTTGTTCCACCTCCGTCTGGGGCTCCGGCTTCTGGCCACGCCGCCGCATCCCGACCGCCAGCCTGCTGCGGGCGGCGCGTGCCACGCGCTGCAGGGTGCCCAGCACAGCGCGGCCGCGGCCTCTGGGGCTGCGCGGGGCAGCTGCCTGGCTCTCCGCCCCTGCTGCTCTCACCTGCTCAGCCACGGCAGCAGCAGAAGAGGCGCTCTTCTCCTCTTCCTGCGCTGCTGCCTGCGTCTGCCAGTTGTCCACCTGCGGTGAGGAGGAGGAGGAGAAGGCGGTGTGGGATGGAGGCGATTGCCATGGCACATCAGGCCTCTGCGTGCCCGCAAGCCCAGCCCTGGTGCCAAGGCAGCTCTCTGCTCCCCCATCCTTCACCGTGTGCTTCCTCTGCAAGCTCGACAGCCACTTGCGCTGCTGCAAGGTGGTGAACTTCTTCATCTTGCAAATCTTTCGCGTCGGCTACTTCCTCTGCCGCTGAGGTCTCCGAGAGAGATGCTGCCTCGTGAGACAGATGCTCTCCTGGGAGAAAGAGGGTACTGCAGGGCTCTGCCCTCCTTAAATAGCCTCCCGGGCAGGGCGGGGCCCTGCACTGTCACAATGGCCCGCGGGCTCAAGGAGGCCCCGCATCACAAAGGGCCCGGCAACGCACCACCGCTGTCACAATGGGCCATTTCCCGGCGCCCCGAGGACAGCAGCGCAGGGGGCACACAACTGGCTGCGGCTGGCTGCAACTACTTGCAACCGGCTGTGCCCGGCACAAGGCTCCCCCGCTTTCCCCTCACAGACGCTCCAGCCGGCCCCAGCCAACAGCTCCCGCACGGCCCCGCTGTCCGCGGCCTCCCCGCACTTCAGCCTTGGCTGCATCCCGCAGCTGGCGCTGCCACCGCCCTGGGCAGCCAGCCCTGGCCGCGGGATGTCCCAGGCTCAGAGGGAGAAGTTACTTGTGGCAAGAATTACCTTGCTAAGCTTTTGGGCTTGCCAACCAGCATGCCCTTCTGTGCAGAAGTTTCAATAAATCAAAGCTCTCGACCGTGTGTGTGTGGATCGGCCTCTTGCACCCTGCAGGAAAGACCCCGCTTTGGGACAACAGGGGGGTCCTGGGGACTTGCTGGGGCAGGACATGTGCTGTGCAGCTCAGCGTCTCTGCTCACACTGCTGGGGGAACTGGGCCCCTCCTGGCAAGCCCCCAGTGCAGGGCTTCAGCAACACCGCCGCCTACAAGGGCCCAACCCAGACAGCGTGCCCTTGGCTGGCTTTCCTGCTTTCCTGAGACAACTCTTTCTCCTTGCTTCTTCCCCATGGCCCACCACTTGCTCTGGGATTTCTTGCCCTTGGCACCGCTCGAGGAGGCTGGAGATGTCCCAGAGCCACTGGCATCAGGCCTCATCTGGGCTCTGGGCCACTGGCAGCACTGCCTCCACTGCTGCCCCTGCCCACTGCCCACTGAGAGCTTCCAGCGGCCTTGAGGACGGCCTGGAGGTCCAGCAGGAAAAATTCGGGCAGAGAGGGAGCCTTTGCCCTGACGGGAGGGCTTCTGGTGGGGAGAGCTGGGTCATGCACTGGGGGGCTGCACTCTGGAAGGTGCCAGGGCTCTGCCCATGCCTGGCGCTGGAAGGCAACTCAGCTCCCCTCCTGCCCAGTGCTCCAGCTTGGCTGTGTGTTTTCTTCCCCTTGGGACAGTTGTAGCAGCATGCACATGGAAACAAAGTAACCAGAGGGTAGAACAGCCTAGCTCTCACTGCTAGATGCAGGGCAGGTCCACCTAACAAGAAGCCCCAGAGGGCAGAGCCAGCAGCACCAAAGGGCTGCCTGGTGCTGCTTTTCTTTGCTCTGGCCTCCTGTGGCCACTGCCGCCCCTCAGGCAGCGCTTCCAGGGTGCCAGCCATTCTCCGACTGGCTTAGGGGCTGCGGGGGCTGTGTTGTGGGGCGGTGCTCCCGGGCTGCTTTTGGCTTCCAGCTGCTGCAGGCAGCAGCTCCAAGAGCCTCCCAAGGAGGCTCCAAGGGGCTGCATTGGGGCAGGGCATCCTTCCAGCGGCCTGACATTCCACCTCTCCATTCGCCACACGGACACACTTGACTTGCTCTGAGCCAATACCAAGAGAAGAATGCAGCGTCTCCCAGCTGCCAGCCTGCTCAGGCTCACCCCTGCCCCGCGCTGCAGCGTGCCCAGCCCAGCGTGGCCGCGGCCTCTGGGGCGCTGCGGGGCAGCTGCCTGGCTCCCTGCCCCTGCTGCTCTCGCCTGCTGGCACAAGGCAAGAGACTCTTCCGGCCTTGCCCCCTCTGCTGCCTCGGCAGCCAGAGGCGTGCGCTGCTCCTCTGCCTCTGGAGCTCCTTGACTTCCTTAGGAGAAAGGCAACTGAGCAAAACACCCAAACCTCAGTGTGTTATCGACACCGTTCTCATTCCAAATGCAAACGACAGCACTGGAGCAGCTCCTGAGAAGAAATGAACTCTCCCCTAGCTAAAAGCAGGACCAAAGGGGAAATCACAGCTGACAAATTTGGTGGCTTTCTGGGACGGGGCTACAGCCTTGCTGGCAACTAGTCCAAGTAGTTTTGAAATGGTCGTCCCTTAGAGACGTCCCTCACATTGCTAACAAAGCCAAGAGAACATAGCACGTCACCTCTGCGTTTATCCTCCACCACTGGCACACGTGGGACCCCGCTCTGAAGGGACCCGTCAGACGCTTGCACTGCATTTGCACCCAGCACCGGCAACTCTCCTTGACAGAGATGGCAATCTTGGCCTCTGGGAAGCCCCCCGGCAGATAGTCCCGTTCCTCTTCCCTGCCAGAACCCTGCAAGACAAATTGGAAGAGCACTTTGGATTTCAGAAAGAATAGGAAGCAGCTCCAAAGCATCTCAGGCTTGGCAGGCCCTTAAGTCAACTGTGGAAACCGCACCATGAATTTGGTCTTCGGGTGAAAGGCAAACCAAGCTGGCCTTGGCCTCAGCAGGCAACAGGGAGATGAAAAAGACCTAAAGCAGGGGCAGGTTAAAGCCATCCTCACAAGCCCAAGGGTTCAATCGCCCGCTCTTGACATAGAGAAGAGCTTTTAGCAGACCTTGGGAAATGAGCCCTGGCGGCCAGCAAGTGTAGATCAGAGCCAGTGCAAGGACACGTGTCTCTCCAGTGAGCAGAATGGGAGCCCAGGGAAGAAACAGCTTGCTGCAATTGCTTCAGCCAACCAAAGCAGCAAATGTGACTGCAGATGAGAGAGGGGATCTGAGGGATCTGGGATGCCAGCAGAAGCAGATCAAGGCCGTCCCTGAAGCAGCAAGTTAGGAGCTGTCAGCCACAGCAACAGCCTTTTGGGTCAAACAGCTGACTGCTCTTGCACAGCAGCTTCTGTTCTCGCATGATGCTGGTTGTCACTTTCCTATTGCTTTGTAGAGAAGAAAGGTCCATCCTGCCAGAAGGTGCTCTGCTTGGGCAAAGAGGCTATGGCAGAAAGCCCAAGAGTCTTGAGCTTCTTTTAGGATCAAAAGCAAGAGTGTCATGCAAGAGCCACTTGCTAGTCAGTGTTTTGAAAGGTAACTACTCCGTCTGTATGTGACTTCCAAAAGAGTAAGAAAGAGCAAAGGGTAAGAAAGAAGAGAAGGCAAGAAAAGCCAAAAGGAGGGAGAAGAACTTGAGGGAAAGGGCATCACTTTAGTTTGTTGGGAGAAGAAGTCCATGAGCTTTCTGCTGACTTTCAAAGCAGCAGGTGCCCGGCCCTCTCCTCTGCGTTCCTCCTGGCCCTCTCTCCAGCACGCTGCCTCACGTCCGACGACGACGACGTCTGCGTGCGGCAGGCAACGGGGGCTTGCCCGGCGGCTTCAGAGCAGGCAGATGGCCCAACAGCCTGCCGCCCCTTCCACTCAGCCCTCTCTGGCACCGCCGGCCGGGATCCCCCCAACTCACAGGCCCAGCCCCGCATGGCCACACTGCCCCAGCCCACGGCAGGACTTCCCCCTCTCGTCCCCGCACCCCTCCCGCCCCAGGCAGCGCCCTTCTCCTTCGCCCCACCCAACTGGCCCCGGCAACTGAAAGGCTTGGCTCTTCAGGAGGTTCTTTTCCCCCCAAATCAAGGAGCGCTGCTTCTTGGTCAAAGCAGTAGTTTTATTTCAAGAAAGGCCTCTCGATAGTCTGTTGTCCTTTAGCAGCGGCCCAGCCCCGCAAGACACGTCTTCCAAGAACTCCTCCTTCGAAAATGGAGGGCAGGAGCACACCAACCTCAGGAGATCCTGAGAAACAAACTTGTGCTTCCAAGAAGGAAAGACCCACTGGCTGGCTGTTCCCCAGCTCTGCTTCCAGACGTCCCTGTGCCGCCTTCAGCCTCCAGGACAGCTCTATTGCACCCACCCGCGCCAAGGGACACCGCTCAGCTGCCTAAGGAACAAGTCCTAGCCCAAGCCCGAAATATGATTCTCTTTCAAAACACAAGCTTCCTGAGCCTTTTCTGTGGAAACCAATCTTTATTTTAAACTTCCCCAAGTCTACCTTAAGCACTAGGCTCTCCTAGGTCAGCGCCCATGCTAAAGCACCGCTGGTAATTTTTGTCATGAAGCGGGACTAGAAAGCATGAGGCGGCCTTTAGCTTGTCCTTTGAAATTCAAGTGGAGAGCACTAGGAAGACCTAGCCCTACTTTATCCTATGGGACTTAACTGGACTAATTCTTGCCTACCCCTACTTGAAGCTACAGAACTTAACGGGACTTCTCCTAGTTGAGGGAATGGAAACAAGGACAGGTGGCCTGGGAGGATGGGGACAAGGGGAGGGAAACTGGGGACAAGGGGAGGGAAACTGGGGACAAGGGGAGGGAAGCTGGGGACAAGGGTGGGAAAGCCAAGGCCCAGCTCGACTTGAGTCTGGCCAGAGCTCTCCAGGAGAACAAGAAGGGCTTCTAAGGCTATCTTTCTAAAGAGCGCCTAGGGATAAGGTGGGCCCTCTCCAGGAGGAACTGGCAGACGTGGCTATCCGGCACAAAGAGAAGGCTGAGGCTCTCGATGTCTTCTGTGCTTCAGCCTTGGACAGCAAGTGCTGCAGCCACGCCGCCCGAGTGGAGAAAGGCAAAGGCAGGGACTGGCAGAAGAAGAGCCCAAGTCCCCTGCAGCAGAGGATCAGGTTGGAGAGCGTGTAAGGCACCTGAATGCGCACAAGGGACCCGCTGAGCTCCATCGGCAGGTCCTGAGGGAGCTGGCAGACGAAGTTGCTAGGCCACTAGCCATGGTTTTGGAAAAATGGTGGCAGTCAGGTGAAGTCCTGGATGACTGGGCAATGCAAGGCAAGAGACCAGCAGGACTGGCCCCACCACTGAGCCCTGGGCGACACCACCGGTGACCGGCCATCAGGTGGATGTCAGTCCGGTCACCGCCACCCCCTGGGAGCCGCCATCCCGTCCCCCCAGGCAGGGCCAGCGGAGAGCCCGAAGTGCCTCCCTGAAGAGAGAGGGCCGCTGTGCTGAGACAGCTGTAGGTGAGGGCTTGACTCGCCAGCGCTCCAAAGACTGTCTGTCCCACGCCAGCAAGTCGTCCTCCAAGCAGGTGGCCCCCCTGACGGCCTGCAGTTGCCCCAAGTTCTTCTTTGGGCTTTGTCTTGTTGGAAAAAGGCCTCTTCCTTCAAGTGCAGCTGCAGGTGGTAAGGCCACGTGCCAGCCTGCCCCCAGCAGCTCAGTCCGTGGAGGTGGAGGTGGACGTGGCCGATGAAGAGTCCCAGGGCTCTGACCATGCCTCAGATGGGAGGGAGCCAGAGCTACTTGCTGCGCCACTACTGCAGCTTTGGGGTGTGTTTTCTGGGCCTTGGCAGCGCTCTAAGAGGCTGGAGATGTCCCAGAGGCTCTGGTCCTCAGAGCAGGCCCCCTCCTGGCTCTGTGGCAGGGGCAGGAGCGTCTGCGCTGCTGCCCCTGCCCCCTGCCCCCTGCCAGCTTCCAGCTGGCTGGGCGAGAGGCTGGGGGGGCGGCAGGGGCTGCGCAGGGCAGCTGCCTGGCTCTCTGCCCCTGCTGCTGGGGCTGCTGCCAGCATGGCTGCGTCCATGCCTTGAGCCGGGTGCCGCTGTTCCCCCGGCCGCCGACCCCGTCGCCGGATCACAGCTGCAATCCTGCTGAGGGCGGCACGTGCCGTGCGCTGCAGCGTGTCCAGCACGGCGGGGCAGCAGCCTGTGGGGCGCTGCGGGGCAGCAGCCGTTGGCCGGCTGTGCCTGGGAGCCGCCGGGGCAGGAGATGTGCCGCGCGGGTCCCCGACTGCCTCTTGGGCCGCCTCTGCGCAGATGACGCAGGGACATTTGGGCCCTTCCTGGCCAGCAGGCTGAGGCTCCAGCAGCACCGGAATGAGGGAGGGCTTGACCCAGATGGTGTAGATTTGGACGCCATCCCCTTTCTTCTCTGACAGCTCCTCCTCGTGGCTGTCTTCTTCTGGGGACAGCGGTGGGTCTGCGTTTGCTTGCCCTGCAGAGTCCCTGGAGACGTGCGGGAGCCCTGCCCACTGCCCACTGGGAGCTGACAGCTGGCTTGGCGAGGGGCTGGGGGGGCAGGCGTCCGGGCTCGGGGCCTGTGGCCTAATGTAAGGGCTGCTGCTGCCACGAACTGGGGCACGGGCTCTGGCTGTGGGCGCTTGAAGGTCCCAGGGCTCTGACCATGCCTCCCGTGGCATGGGCACGGGGAGCCTCTTTTCTCTACGCCTGCAGCTTTGGTCTCCGCTGCGTTCTTCTTGGGGCAGCTCGAGGAGGCTGCAGATGTCTGAGAGCTCCTCGCAGCAGGCCCCATCCTTGGTCGGTGCCACTGGCAGGACGGCCTTGGCTGCTTTCCCTGCCCACTGGCCACTGAGAGCTTCCAGGTCACTTGGCAAGGGGCTGAGGGCGCAGCGGTCTGGAAAGCCGTCCGGGCTGGGGGGCTTTGCCCTGGTGTAAGAGCTTGTGAGGCTGAGCCCTGGGCCATGGCCTGTGGTTGCAGCTGCTTGAGAGCTCCCGGGCTCTGCCCAGGCCTGGCGTGGGAGGGACACTGAGCTGCATTCCTGCCCACTACTCCAGCTTTCCTCTGTGTTTTCATCCCCTGTTGACAGCTGGAGGAGGCTGGAGATATCCCAGAGACTCTCATCCTCAGAGCAGGCCTCGTCCTGGCTCTCTGCCACTGGCAGCACTGCCCCCGCTGCTGCCCCGGCCCACTGCCCACGGAGGGCTTCCAGATGGCTTGGGAAGGGGCTGGGGGGACAGCAGGGGCTTTGCAGGGCAGAGTCCTGCCTCTCTGACCCTGCTGCTGCGGATGTTCCTGCTCTGGCTGCCTGCATACCTTGTTCCACCTCCGTCTGGGGCTCCGGCTTCTGGCCACGCCGCCGCATCCCGACCGCCAGCCTGCTGCGGGCGGCGCGTGCCACGCGCTGCAGGGTGCCCAGCACAGCGCGGCCGCGGCCTCTGGGGCTGCGTGGGGCAGCTGCCTGGCTCTCCGCCCCTGCTGCTCTCACCTGCTCAGCCACGGCAGCAGCAGAAGAGGCGCTCTTCTCCTCTTCCTGCGCTGCTGCCTGCGTCTGCCAGTTGTCCACCTGCGGTGAGGAGGAGGAGGAGAAGGCGGTGTGGGATGGAGGCGATTGCCATGGCACATCAGGCCTCTGCGTGCCCGCAAGCCCAGCCCTGGTGCCAAGGCAGCTCTCTGCTCCCCCATCCTTCACCGTGTGCTTCCTCTGCAAGCTCGACAGCCACTTGCGCGGCTGCAAGGTGGTGAACTTCTTCATCTTGCAAATCTTTCGCGTCGGCTACTTCCTCTGCCGCTGAGGTCTCCGAGAGAGATGCTGCCTCGTGAGACAGATGCTCTCCTGGGAGAAAGAGGGTACTGCAGGGCTCTGCCCTCCTTAAATAGCCTCCCGGGCAGGGCGGGGCCCTGCACTGTCACAATGGCCCGCGGGCTCAAGGAGGCCCCGCATCACAAAGGGCCCGGCAACGCACCACCGCTGTCACAATGGGCCATTTCCCGGCGCCCCGAGGACAGCAGCGCAGGGGGCACACAACTGGCTGCGGCTGGCTGCAACTACTTGCAACCGGCTGTGCCCGGCACAAGGCTCCCCCCGCTTTCCCCTCACAGACGCTCCAGCCGGCCCCAGCCAACAGCTCCCGCACGGCCCCGCTGTCCGCGGCCTCCCCGCACTTCAGCCCTGGCTGCATCCCGCAGCTGGCGCTGCCACCGCCCTGGGCAGCCAGCCCTGGCCGCGGGATGTCCCAGGCTCAGAGGGAGAAGTTACTTGTGGCAAGAATTACCTTGCTAAGCTTTTGGGCTTGCCAACCAGCATGCCCTTCTGTGCAGAAGTTTCAATAAATCAAAGCTCTCGACCGTGTGTGTGTGGATCGGCCTCTTGCACCCTGCAGGAAAGACCCCGCTTTGGGACAACAGGGGGGTCCTGGGGACTTGCTGGGGCAGGACATGTGCTGTGCAGCTCAGCGTCTCTGCTCACACTGCTGGGGGAACTGGGCCCCTCCTGGCAAGCCCCCAGTGCAGGGCTTCAGCAACACCGCCGCCTACAAGGGCCCAACCCAGACAGCGTGCCCTTGGCTGGCTTTCCTGCTTTCCTGAGACAACTCTTTCTCCTTGCTTCTTCCCCATGGCCCACCGCTTGCTCTGGGATTTCTTGCCCTTGGCACCGCTCGAGGAGGCTGGAGATGTCCCAGAGCCACTGGCATCAGGCCTCATCTGGGCTCTGGGCCACTGGCAGCACTGCCTCCACTGCTGCCCCTGCCCACTGCCCACTGAGAGCTTCCAGCGGCCTTGAGGACGGCCTGGAGGTCCAGCAGGAAAAATTCGGGCAGAGAGGGAGCCTTTGCCCTGACGGGAGGGCTTCTGGTGGGGAGAGCTGGGTCATGCACTGGGGGGCTGCACTCTGGAAGGTGCCAGGGCTCTGCCCATGCCTGGCGCTGGAAGGCAACTCAGCTCCCCTCCTGCCCAGTGCTCCAGCTTGGCTGTGTGTTTTCTTCCCCTTGGGACAGTTGTAGCAGCATGCACATGGAAACAAAGTAACCAGAGGGTAGAACAGCCTAGCTCTCACTCTAGATCCAGGGCAGGTCCACCTAACAAGAAGCCCCAGAGGGCAGAGCCAGCAGCACCAAAGGCTGCCTGGTGCTGCTTTTCTTTGCTCTGGCCTCCTGTGGCCACTGCCGCCCCTCAGGCAGCGCTTCCAGGGTGCCAGCCATTCTCCGACTGGCTTAGGGCTGCGGGGGCTGTGTTGTGGGGCGGTGCTCCCGGGCTGCTTTTGGCTTCCAGCTGCTGCAGGCAGCAGCTCCAAGAGCCTCCCAAGGAGGCTCCAAGGGGCTGCATTGGGGCAGGGCATCCTTCCAGCGGCCTGACATTCCACCTCTCCATTCGCCACACGGACACACTTGACTTGCTCTGAGCCAATACCAAGAGAAGAATGCAGCGTCTCCCAGCTGCCAGCCTGCTCAGGCTCACCCCTGCCCGCGCTGCAGCGTGCCCAGCCCAGCGTGGCCGCGGCCTCTGGGGCGCTGCGGGGCAGCTGCCTGGCTCCCTGCCCCTGCTGCTCTCGCCTGCTGGCACAAGGCAAGAGACTCTTCCGGCCTTGCCCCCCTCAGCTGCCTCGGCAGCCAGAGGCGTGCGCTGCTCCTCTGCCTCTGGAGGCTCTTGACTTCCTTAGGAGAAAGGCAACTGAGCAAAACACCCAAACCTCAGTGTGTTATCGACACCGTTCTCATTCCAAATGCAAACGACAGCACTGGAAGCAGCTCCTGAGAAGAAATGAACTCTCCCCTAGCTAAAAGCAGACCAAAGGGGAAATCACAGCTGACAATTTGGTGGCTTTCTGGGACGGGGCTACAGCCTTGCTGGCAACTAGTCCAAGTAGTTTTGAAATGGTCGTCCCTTAGAGACGTCCCTCACATTGCTAACAAAGCCAAGAGAACATAGCACGTCACCTCTGCGTTTATCCTCCACACTGGCACACGTGGGACCCCGCTCTGAAGGGGACCCGTCAGACGCTTGCACTGCATTTGCACCCAGCACCGGCAACTCTCCTTGACAGAGATGGCAATCTTGGCCTCTGGAAGCCCCCCGGCAGATAGTCCCGTTCCTCTTCCCTGCAGAACCCTGCAAGACAAATTGGAAGAGCACTTTGGATTTCAGAAAGAATAGGAAGCAGCTCCAAAGCATCTCAGGCTGGCAGGCCCTTAAGTCAACTGTGGAAACCGCACCATGAATTTGGTCTTCGGGTGAAAGGCAAACCAAGCTGCCTTGGCCTCAGCAGGCAACAGGGAGATGAAAAAGACCTAAAGCAGGGCAGGTTAAAGCCATCCTCACAAGCCCAAGGGTTCAATCGCCCGCTCTTGACATAGAGAAGAGCTTTTAGCAGACCTTGGAAATGAGCCCTGGCGGCCAGCAAGTGTAGATCAGAGCCAGTGCAAGGACACGTGTCTCTCCAGTGAGCAGAATGGGAGCCCAGGGAAGAAAACAGCTTGCTGCAATTGCTTCAGCCAACCAAAGCAGCAAATGTGACTGCAGATGAGAGAGGGGAATCTGAGGGATCTGGATGCCAGCAGAAGCAGATCAAGGCCGTCCCTGAAGCAGCAAGTTAGGAGCTGTCAGCCACAGCAACAGCCTTTTGGGTCAAACAGCTGACTGCTCTTGCACAGCAGCTTCTGTTCTCGCATGATGCTGGTTGTCACTTTCCTATTGCTTTGTAGAGAAGAAAGGTCCATCCTGCCAGAAGGTGCTCTGCTTGGGCAAAGAGGCTATGGCAGAAAGCCCAAGAGTCTTGAGCTTCTTTTAGGATCAAAAGCAAGAGTGTCATGCAAGAGCCACTTGCTAGTCAGTGTTTTGAAAGGTAACTACTCCGTCTGTATGTGACTTCCAAAAGAGTAAGAAAGAGCAAAGGGTAAGAAAGAAGAGAAGGCAAGAAAAGCCAAAAGGAGGGAGAAGAACTTGAGGGAAAGGGCATCACTTTAGTTTGTGGGAGAAGAAGTCCATGAGCTTTCTGCTGACTTTCAAGCAGCAGGTGGCCCGCCCTCTCCTCTGCGTTCCTCCTGGCCCTCTCTCCAGCACGCTGCCTCACGTCCGACGACGACGACGTCTGCGTGCGGCAGGCAACGGGGGCTTGCCCGGCGGCTTCAGAGCAGGCAGATGGCCCAACAGCCTGCCGCCCCTTCCACTCAGCCCTCTCTGGCACCGCCGGCCGGGATCCCCCCAACTCACAGGCCCAGCCCCGCATGCCACACTGCCCCAGCCCACGGCAGGACTTCCCCCTCTCGTCCCCGCACCCCTCCCGCCCCAGGCAGCGCCCTTCTCCTTCGCCCCACCCAACTGCCCCGGCAACTGAAAGGCTTGGCTCTTCAGGAGGTTCTTTTCCCCCCAAATCAAGGAGCGCTGCTTCTTGGTCAAAGCAGTAGTTTTATTTCAAGAAAGGCCTCTCGATAGTCTGTTGTCCTTTAGCAGCGGCCCAGCCCGCAAGACACGTCTTCCAAGAACTCTCCTTCGAAAATGGAGGGCAGGAGCACACCAACCTCAGAGATCCTGAGAAACAAACTTGTGCTTCCAAGAAGGAAAGACCCACTGGCTGGCTGTTCCCCAGCTCTGCTTCAGACGTCCCTGTGCCGCCTTCAGCCTCCAGGACAGCTCTATTGCAACCACCCGCGCCAAGGGACACCGCTCAGCTGCCTAAGGAACAAGTCCTAGCCCAAGCCCGAAATATGATTCTCTTTCAAAACACAAGCTTCCTGAGCCTTTTCTGTGGAAACCAATCTTTATTTTAAACTTCCCAAGTCTACCTTAAGCACTAGGCTCTCCTAGGTCAGCGCCCATGCTAAAGCACCGCTGGTAATTTTTGTCATGAAGCGGGACTAGAAAGCATGAGGCGGCCTTTAGCTTGTCCTTTGAAATTCAAGTGGAGAGCACTAGAAGACCTAGCCCTACTTTATCCTATGGACTTAACTGGACTAATTCTTGCCTACCCCTACTTGAAGCTACAGAACTTAACGGGACTTCTCCTAGTTGAGGAATGGAAACAAGGACAGGTGGCCTGGGAGGATGGGGACAAGGGGAGGGAAACTGGGGACAAGGGGAGGGAAACTGGGACAAGGGGAGGGAAGCTGGGACAAGGGTGGGAAAGCCAAGGCCCAGCTCGACTTGAGTCTGGCCAGAGCTCTCCAGGAGAACAAGAAGGGCTTCTAAGGCTATCTTTCTAAAGAGCGCCTAGGATAAGGTGGGCCCTCTCCAGGAGGAACTGGCAGACGTGGCTATCCGGCACAAAGAGAAGGCTGAGGCTCTCGATGTCTTCTGTGCTTCAGCCTTGGACAGCAAGTGCTGCAGCCACGCCGCCCGAGTGAGAAAGGCAAAGGCAGGGACTGGCAGAAGAAGAGCCCAAGTCCCCTGCAGCAGAGGATCAGGTTGGAGAGCGTGTAAGGCACCTGAATGCGCACAAGGGACCCGCTGAGCTCCATCGGCAGGTCCTGAGGGAGCTGGCAGACGAAGTTGCTAGGCCACTAGCCATGGTTTTGGAAAATGGTGGCAGTCAGGTGAAGTCCTGGATGACTGGGCAATGCAAGGCAAGAGACCAGCAGGACTGGCCCCACCACTGAGCCCTGGGCGACACCACCGGTGACCGGCCATCAGGTGATGTCAGTCCGGTCACCGCCACCCCCTGGGAGCCGCCATCCCGTCCCCCCAGGCAGGGCCAGCGAGAGCCCGAAGTGCCTCCCTGAAGAGAGAGGGCCGCTGTGCTGAGACAGCTGTAGGTGAGGGCTTGACTCGCCAGCGCTCCAAAGACTGTCTGTCCACGCCAGCAAGTCGTCCTCCAAGCAGGTGGCCCCCCTGACGGCCTGCAGTTGCCCCAAGTTCTTCTTTGGGCTTTGTCTTGTTGGAAAAAGGCCTCTTCCTTCAAGTGCAGCTGCAGGTGGTAAGGCCACGTGCCAGCCTGCCCCCAGCAGCTCAGTCCGTGGAGGTGGAGGTGGACGTGGCCGATGAAGAGTCCCAGGCTCTGACCATGCCTCAGATGGGAGGGGAGCCAGAGCTACTTGCTGCGCCACTACTGCAGCTTTGGGGTGTGTTTTCTGGGCCTTGGCAGCGCTCTAAGAGGCTGGAGATGTCCCAGAGGCTCTGGTCCTCAGAGCAGGCCCCCTCATGGCTCTGTGGCAGGGGCAGGAGCGTCCTGCGCTGCTGCCCCTGCCCCTGCCCCCTGCCAGCTTCCCAGCTGGCTGGGCGAGAGGCTGGGGTGGGCGGCAGGGGCTGCGCAGGGCAGCTGCCTGGCTCTCTGCCCTGCTGCTGGGGGCTGCTGCCAGCATGGCTGCGTCCATGCCTTGAGCCGGGTGCCGCTGTTCCCCCGGCCGCCGACCCCGTCGCCGGATCACAGCAGGCAATCCTGCTGAGGGCGGCACGTGCCGTGCGCTGCAGCGTGTCCAGCACGGCGGGGCAGCAGCCTGTGGGGCGCTGCGGGGCAGCAGCCGTTGGCCGGCTGTGCCTGGGAGCCGCCGGGGCAGGAGATGTGCCGCGCGGGTCCCCGACTGCCTCTTGGGCCGCCTCTGCGCAGATGACGGCAGGGACATTTGGGCCCTTCCTGGCCAGCAGGCTGAGGCTCCAGCAGCACCGGAATGAGGGAGGGCTTGAACCCAGATGGTGTAGATTTGGACGCCATCCCCTTTCTTCTCTGACAGCTCCTCCTCGTGGCTGTCTTCTTCTGGGACAGCGGTGGTCTGCGTTTGCTTGCCCTGCAGAGTCCCTGGAGACGTGCGGGAGCCCTGCCCACTGCCCACTGGGAGCTGACAGCTGGCTTGGCGAGGGGCTGGGGGGGGCAGGCGTCCGGGCTCGGGGCCTGTGGCCTAATGTAAGGGCTGCTGCTGCCACGAACTGGGGCACGGGCTCTGGCTGTGGGCGCTTCAAGGTCCCAGGGGCTCTGACCATGCCTCCCGTGGCATGGGCACGGGGAGCCTCTTTTCTCTACGCCTGCAGCTTTGGTCTCCACTGCGTTCTTCTTGGGGCAGCTCGAGGAGGCTGCAGATGTCTGAGAGCTCCTCGCAGCAGGCCCCATCCTTGGTCGGTGCCACTGGCAGGACGGCCTTGGCTGCTTTCCCTGCCCACTGGCCACTGAGAGCTTCCAGGTCACTTGGCAAGGGCTGAGGGCGCAGCGGTCTGGAAAGCCGTCCGGGGTGGGGGGCTTTGCCCTGTGTAAGAGCTTGTGAGGCTGAGCCTGGGCCATGGCCTGTGGTTGCAGCTGCTTGAGAGCTCCCGGGCTCTGCCAGGCTGGCGTGGGAGGGACACTGAGCTGCATTCCTGCCCACTACTCCAGCTTTCCTCTGTGTTTTCATCCCTGTTGACAGCTGGAGGAGGCTGGAGATATCCCAGAGACTCTCATCCTCAGAGCAGGCCTCGTCCTGGCTCTCTGCCACTGGCAGCACTGCCCCGCTGCTGCCCCGGCCCACTGCCCACGGAGGGCTTCCAGATGGCTTGGGAAGGGGCTGGGGGGACAGCAGGGGCTTTGCAGGGCAGAGTCCCTGCCTCTCTGACCTGCTGCTGCGGATGTTCCTGCTCTGGCTGCCTGCATACCTTGTTCCACCTCCGTCTGGGGCTCCGGCTTCTGGCCACGCCGCCGCATCCCGACCGCCAGCCTGCTGCGGGCGGCGCGTGCCACGCGCTGCAGGGTGCCCAGCACAGCGCGGCCGCGGCCTCTGGGGCTGCGCGGGGCAGCTGCCTGGCTCTCTGCCCCTGCTGCTCTCACCTGCTCAGCCACGGCAGCAGCAGAAGAGGCGCTCTTCTCCTCTTCTGCGCTGCTGCCTGCGTCTGCCAGTTGTCCACCTGCGGTGAGGAGGAGGAGGAGAGGCGGTGTGGGATGGAGGCGATTGCCATGGCACATCAGGCCTCTGCGTGCCCGCAAGCCCAGCCCTGGTGCCAAGGCAGCTCTCTGCTCCCCCATCCTTCACCGTGTGCTTCCTCTGCAAGCTCGACAGCCACTTGCGCGGCTGCAAGGTGGTGAACTTCTTCATCTTGCAAATCTTTCGCGTCGGCTACTTCCTCTGCCGCTGAGGTCTCCGAGAGAGATGCTGCCTCGTGAGACAGATGCTCTCCTGGGAGAAAGAGGGTACTGCAGGGCTCTGCCCTCCTTAAATAGCCTCCGGGCAGGGCGGGCCCTGCACTGTCACAATGGCCCGCGGGCTCAAGGAGGCCCCGCATCACAAAGGGCCCGGCAACGCACCACCGCTGTCACAATGGGCCATTTCCCGGCGCCCCGAGGACAGCAGCGCAGGGGGCACACAACTGGCTGCGGCTGCTGCAACTACTTGCAACCGGCTGTGGCCCGGCACAAGGCTCCCCCGCTTTCCCCTCACAGACGCTCCAGCCGGCCCCAGCCAACAGCTCCCGCACGGCCCCGCTGTCCGCGGCCTCCCCGCACTTCAGCCCTGGCTGCATCCCGCAGCTGGCGCTGCCACCGCCCTGGGCAGCCAGCCCTGGCCGCGGGATGTCCCAGCCAGAGGGAGAAGTTACTTGTGGCAAGAATTGCCTTGCTAAGCTTTTGGGCTTGCCAACCAGCATGCCCTTCTGTGCAGAAGTTTCAATAAATCAAGCTCTCGACCGTGTGTGTGTGGATCGGCCTCTTGCACCCTGCAGGAAAGACCCCGCTTTGGGACAACAGGGGGGTCCTGGGGACTTGCTGGGGCAGGACATGTGCTGTGCAGCTCAGCGTCTCTGCCCACACTGCTGGGGGAACTGGGCCCCTCCTGGCAAGCCCCCAGTGCAGGGCTTCAGCAACACCGCCGCCTACAAGGGCCCAACCCAGACAGCGTGCCCTTGGCTGGCTTTCCTGCTTTCCTGAGACAGCTCTTTCTCCTTGCTTCTTCCCCATGGCACACCGCTTGCTCTGGGATTTCTTGCCCTTGGCACCGCTCGAGGAGGCTGAGATGTCCAGAGCCACTGGCATCAGGCCTCATCTGGGCTCTGGGCCACTGGCAGCACTGCTCCACTGCTGCCCCTGCCCACTGCCCACTGAGAGCTTCCAGCGGCCTTGAGGACGGCCTGGAGGTCCAGCAAGAAAAATTCGGCAGAGTGGAGCCTTTGCCCTGACGGGAGGGCTTCTGGTGGGGAGAGCTGGGTCATGCACTGGGGGCTGCACTCTGGAAGGTGCCAGGGCTCTGCCCATGCCTGCGCTGAAGGCAACTCAGCTCCCCTCCTGCCCAGTGCTCCAGCTTGGCTGTGTGTTTTCTTCCCCTTGGGACAGTTGTAGCAGCATGCACATGGAAACAAAGTAACCAGAGGGTAGAACAGCCTAGCTCTCACTGCTAGATGCAGGGCAGGTCCACCTAACAAGAAGCCCCAGAGGGCAGAGCCAGCAGCACCAAAGGGCTGCCTGGTGCTGCTTTTCTTGCTCTGGCCTCCTGTGGCCACTGCCGCCCCTCAGGCAGCGCTTCCAGGGTGCCAGCCATTCTCCAACTGGCTTAGGGGCTGCGGGGCTGTGTTGTGGGGCGGTGCTCCCGGGCTGCTTTTGGCTTCAGCTGCTGCAGGCAGCAGCTCCAAGAGCCTCCAAGGAGGCTCCAAGGGCTGCATTGGGGCAGGGCATCCTTCCAGCGGCCTGACATTCCACCTCTCCATTCGCCACACGGACACACTTGACTTGCTCTGAGCCAATACCAAGAGAAGAATGCAGCGTCTCCCAGCTGCCAGCCTGCTCAGGCTCACCCTGCCCCGCGCTGCAGCGTGCCAGCCAGCGTGGCCGCGGCCTCTGGGGCGCTGCGGGGCAGCTGCCTGGCTCCCTGCCCCTGCTGCTCTCGCCTGCTGGCACAAGGCAAGAGACTCTTCCGGCCTTGCCCCTCTGCTGCCTCGGCAGCCAGAGGCGTGCGCTGCTCCTCTGCCTCTGGAGCTCCTTGACTTCCTTAGGAGAAAGGCAACTGAGCAAAACACCCAAACCTCAGTGTGTTATCGACACCGTTCTCATTCCAAATGCAAACGACAGCACTGGAGCAGCTCCTGAGAAGAAATGAACTCTCCCCTAGCTAAAAGCAGGACCAAAGGGGAAATCACAGCTGACAAATTTGGTGCTTTCTGGGACGGGGCTACAGCCTTGCTGGCAACTAGTCCAAGTAGTTTTGAAATGGTCGTCCCTAGAGACGTCCCTCACATTGCTAACAAAGCCAAGAGAACATAGCACGTCACCTCTGCGTTTATCCTCCACCACTGCACACGTGGGACCCCGCTCTGAAGGGACCCGTCAGACGCTGGACTGCATTTGCACCCAGCACCGGCAACTCTCCTTGACAGAGATGGCAATCTTGGCCTCTGGGAAGCCCCCCCGGCAGATAGTCCCGTTCCTTTCCCTGCCAGAACCCTGCAAGACAAATTGGAAGAGCACTTTGGATTTCAGAAAGAATAGGAAGCAGCTCCAAAGCATCTCAGGCTTGGCAGGCCCTTAAGTCAACTGTGGAAACCGCACCATGAATTTGGTCTTCGGGTGAAAGGCAAACCAAGCTGGCCTTGGCCTCAGCAGGCAACAGGGAGATGAAAAAGGACCTAAAGCAGGGGGCAGGTTAAAGCCATCCTCACAAGCCAAGGTTCAATCGCCCGCTCTTGACATAGAGAAGAGCTTTTAGCAGACCTTGGGAAATGAGCCCTGGCGGCCAGCAAGTGTAGATCAGAGCCAGTGCAGGACACGTGTCTCTCCAGTGAGCAGAATGGGAGCCCAGGAAGAAACAGCTTGCTGCAATTGCTTCAGCCAACCAAAGCAGCAAATGTGACTGCAGATGAGAGAGGGATCTGAGGGATCCTGGGATGCCAGCAGAAGCAGATCAGGGCCGTCCCTGAAGCAGCAAGTTAGGAGCTGTCAGCCACAGCAACAGCCTTTTGGGTCAAAACAGCTGACTGCTCTTGCACAGCAGCTTCTGTTCTCGCATGATGCTGGTTGTCACTTTCCTATTGCTTTGTAGAGAAGAAAGGTCCAGCCTGCCAGAAGGTGCTCTGCTTGGCAAAGAGGCTATGCAGAAAGCCAAGAGTCCTGAGCTTCTTTTAGGATCAAAAGCAGAGTGTCATGCAAGAGCCACTTGCTGGTCAGTGTTTTGAAAGGTAACTACTCCGTCTGTATGTGACTTCCAAAAGAGTAAGAAAGAGCAAAGGGTAAGAAAGAAGAGAAGGCAAGAAAGCCAAAAGGAGGGAGAAGAACTTGAGGGAAAGGGCATCACTTTAGTTTGTTGGGAGAAGAACTCCATGAGCTTTCTGCTGACTTTCAAAGCAGCAGGCGCCCGGCCCTCTCCTCTGCGTTCCTCCTGGCCCTCTCTCCAGCACGCTGCCTCACGTCCGACGACGACGACGTCTGCGTGCGGCAGGCAACGGGGGCTTGCCCGGCGGCTTCAGAGCAGGCAGAGGGCCCAACAGCCTGCCGCCCCTTCCACTCAGCCCTCTCTGGCACCGCCGGCCGGGATCCCCCCAACTCACAGCCCAGCCCCGCATGGCCACACTGCCCCAGCCCACGGCAGGACTTCCCCCTCTCGTCCCCGCACCCCTCCCACCCCAGGCAGCGCCCTTCTCCTTCGCCCCACCCAACTGGCCCCGGCAACTGAAAGGCTTGGCTCTTCAGGAGGTTCTTTTCCCCCCAAATCAAGGAGCGCTGCTTCTTGGTCAAAGCAGTAGTTTTATTTCAAGAAAGGCCTCTCGATAGTCTGTTGTCCTTTAGCAGCGGCCCAGCCCCGCAAGACACGTCTTCCAAGAACTCCTCCTTCGAAAATGGAGGGCAGGAGCACACCACCTCAGGAGATCCTGAGAAACAAACTTGTGCTTCCAAGAAGGAAAGACCCACCGGCTGGCTGTTCCCCAGCTCTGCTTCCAGACGTCCCTGTGCCGCCTTCAGCCTCCAGACAGCTCTATTGCACCCACCCGCGCCAAGGGACACCGCTCAGCTGCCTAAGAACAAGTCCTAGCCCAGCCCGAAATATGATTCTCTTTCAAAACACAAGCTTCCTGAGCCTTTTCTGTGGAAACCAATCTTTATTTTAAACTTCCCAAGTCTACCTTAAGCACTAGGCTCTCCTAGGTCAGCGCCCATGCTA
The DNA here is from genome assembly GCF_036250125.1 of Pseudopipra pipra. Classification (NCBI taxonomy): domain Eukaryota; kingdom Metazoa; phylum Chordata; class Aves; order Passeriformes; family Pipridae; genus Pseudopipra; species Pseudopipra pipra. Next base: position 7,922,483 of record NC_087553.1, read on the forward strand.
AAGCACCGCTGGTAATTTTTGTCATGAAGCGGACTAGAAAGCATGAGGCGGCCTTTAGCTTGTCCTTTGAAATTCAAGTGGAGAGCACTAGGAGACCTAGCCCTACTTTATCCTATGGGACTTAACTGGACTAATTCTTGCCTACCCCTACTTGAAGCTACAGAACTTAACGGGACTTCTCCTAGTTGAGGGAATGGAAACAAGGACAGGTGGCCTGGGAGGATGGGGACAAGGGGAGGGAAACTGGGGACAAGGGGAGGGAAACTGGGACAAGGGGAGGGAAGCTGGGGACAAGGGTGGGAAAGCCAAGGCCCAGCTCGACTTGAGTCTGGCCAGAGCTCTCCAGGAGAACAAGAAGGGCTTCTAAGGCTATCTTTCTAAAGAGCGCCTAGGATAAGGTGGGCCCTCTCCAGGAGGAACTGGCAGACGTGGCTATCCGGCACAAAGAGAAGGCTGAGGCTCTCGATGTCTTCTGTGCTTCAGCCTTGGACAGCAGTGCTGCAGCACGCCGA